>NC_090442.1:296860613-297485613 GCF_031143425.1 Pleurodeles waltl
AAAGTGTTGCACTCGAATAAAATGAACAAAACAAATTTACGATCACAAATGCAAATGATAAAAAGAAATAAAACAGTTAACATCATAAAACACTATGATGTCTGCTCATTATCATCCAAGTGCCAATCCACAAACACTGACAGCCAAGCACCAGTCTACACATAACACCAGGGAAGCACCAGTCTACACTCACACACCGCTAGCCAAGCGCAAGTCCACACACACAACCAGCAAAATGCCAGTACACACAGAGCCAGCCAAACGCTGGTACGTGCAGACCATCAGCCGAACTCAGTTCACACACACACAGAAACCTTCCCCGGTGTCTAGTGGTTTTCTTCACCCATTGGGGGCAGACAGGTCTCAGAATATGGCTGAACTGCCCCCATGAGGGGCAGAAATAGCCACAATACATGACCCAATAAAGGGGAGCGACCCTTGCCTAAGAGGCCGCTCCCCAACATATAAATAAACAAAAGCCCTGGTGTCTAGTGGATTTGTGCCTCTCTTTGGGGCAGGTGGGCCTAAAAATATGCCCCCACGGAGGGCAGAAACAGCCAAGGTACATGCCCCAATAAAGGAGAGTGACACTTGCTAAAGGGGCCGCTCCCCGGCATGTAAATAATTACAATGCCTGGTGTCTAGTAGCTTTCTGTCCCCCTTGGGGACAGATGGGACTACAAATATAGCCTATCTACCCCCAAGTGGGGCGGAAATGGCCAACATGTATGTCCCAATAAAGGGTAGTGAACCTTGCCCTAGGGGCTGCTCCCCAACATGCCCAAATGAATAAACCCCTGGTGGCGAGTGGCTCCCCCTCCTTGGGGCAGGTCCACCTAAAAATATGGCCGATCTGCTCCCAAGGGGGGTGGGGGGGGCAGAAATGGTCAAAATATATGCACCCTAACAAAGGGGAGAGACCATTGCCCAAGGGGCCGCTCCCCAATATGCCCAGATCAATAACTCCCTGGTGGCTAGGGGCTTCTGCCCAACTTGGGGGCAGATCAACCTAAATGTATGGCTGATGTGCCCCTAAGGGGGCATAGAAACCACCAAAATATATACCCCCTAAAGGGGAGCAACCGTTGCCCAAGGGGCTGCTCCCGAAAACAACAAAATAACCTCCAAGAAAATGTCTGATGGCCTAATGGGCATTCCTGCTGCATGATTGTGGACACATATGAGATCATGCAGCAGGAATGCAATTCAGAGGGACACTGGGGGAATGGAAAGAGAAAGGAAAGCTATTTCCTTTCCTGACGGTGCCTCTTTGCAGCTCCCACCCCTCCCTGGAGGAAAACTCAGCTCCTTTCTTTTCTTGGTGCTGGAAACAAATGGCTTCTACTGCCTCTAGCCTGCTCTGATGACACCGACATGTGACGTGCGCACTGTCGTCATCAGATTGCTGTAGGAAGGGACAGGGGTGGAGGGGCAGCCCTTGGGGGAGTGCCAGCGCCCCCCACTGGGTGGGTGCGAGGACAGCTTGGAGCCATCCTGCACACACATCCACTGTGTGCGCGGACAGTTCCAAGCTGTCTGACCACAAAAAGGGTTAAGGTGATCTGTTCGCTGATCTCTGTAGCCGTCCCACACTCAAGCGTGGTTGGCCTCAACTTCTGACATTGTCCGGATCCGGCGTGACTAGATATCCACATTTGGTGTTTTATGCGTTTTGGCGCTATTTTCTCTAAAAACTTAAAAATTCAATATCACTGGTTCTATTAATTAATTTTTGTCATTTGGTCTTGTTTTATTTATTAGATTAGGCTCTTTTTATCTAACCTGGTGTGGGACCTTTTTGTGTGGTGATTTCCTTGTTTTACTGTTTGAAGGGTTGCACAGATATTCTACATATTGCCTGTAAGCCTGACTGCTCTGTGCCATTCTTCCAGGGGATTTAGCAAGGTACATTGGGGGTTTGCTTGTGCCTTACCCTGGCTAGGATTGTAGTTTCTGCTTGACCTGGGCCCATGCCCATGTCAACCAGAAACCCAATGTCTAACATTCTCCAGCTTTGCACTACTTTAAGTCAAAAGACCATGTGAGTTTTTTATACAAAATCATCATTGGTTCGAAGATTGTTAGATCCAGCTCTGTTTCAAAAAAATAAATGCTTACATTTCTCCAAATATATCAATCACTAGATTTGTGCCACACTGTACAGCACACATTCGAAGTGTAAGATGTTGGAAAAAAGTGGTCTGGTTGTAGGATTTTGCCTTGGAAGGGTATCTGTCCAGTGCAAAGTTAATGCTAGGCGTAACACACACTCTATGTACGAAGGTGCAAAGGTTTCTCTTTGTGTGTCATTGCAGGGGAGGAAAGCAACAGCAGGTCCTCGTTAGTAAATACGGCTCTGAAGTTCCCTCTTCTCCTAGTGCAATGTAGCACGCCTACTTTGGTTGCTGCACTGCCTTGTCCTTATATATTTTTATAAATCTATCCCTTTGTCTACCCATATTTTTTCAATTGCTGCACATATTTTTCTAACTAGGGACTTGTCAGAGGGCCACGCCCCTCACATTTTAAGTAATCACATTTTTTTTAACGTTCAGACATTAATTGGCAACAGTACTAGCAACTCAAGTGCTTTTTTCTCCTTCAGCTCCATCATAGTGAAGAGATGCTGTGGGAGCTATTGCTACTACCAGCCCTTGTATGCAACAGGCATTAATTAATACAAAGACACAGATTGTCACTTTTATTCCAGAGCTAGAATCTTAATTAATCTAGAACCTTATGTGGAACAACATCTCGTATCCATCAGGACCATCCCCCAACGCTGCTCCAATTTAGAAAAGATTTGAAGACTCACCTCTCTAAAGAGCACAACATTAACCGTCCACAACTCAGCTTCCTCTCCTATTATTCCCAAACTTTAAGCTTGCCTCTGACCATTTACAGTGCTCCACTGTCTTTTGGCTTGGTGCATGCTGTGGAAATAACTTGCACTTACAGACATACACAGGTACATACATTTAGATACATTAAATTTATACTCTGCAAATACAACCCTTGCACATATGACTTAGAACATATCATCCTCAACTAATTTATACTGGTAAAACTCCTTGCATTAGTGCAAGTTTAGTACTTGCAGATATTTTGACCCATGCTAAAGAAGAGCAGCAAACGTGTGAAATGAGGCACTTTCACTATTTTAATTCCCACAGCAAAACGATCAGAGATCGCAGACTATTTATTTGCCTTTCACTTCAAGCTTGGTATAAGTCCCAGCACAGAAATGTCAGCCAGTGCAGGCTGCTCACAGTTCTCGAATGAACTCTGCATGGTTGAACTCAGGTACCCACGCCCTCTTTTGCCACGTGAAGACCTTATCTAAAGCCATATCCAATGCATTTGTCGTATTTGTATCATCTTGATATTTTGTGTTGGAGGCTGTAAGTACATCGATGTCTACATGGAGAAGCTATTATGCTATTTTTACCTCCAGCTTCAGACTGATGATGCTTAGTACGTCATGCAAAACACGGCTAACTCATGTTCTTAACATGGTAAATGTTCCAGAATTAGCATTCCTGCATTTATGTTCTGCAAACACTGTAGAAGAAAATCTATTTCAATGCCATGAAATGATTCCATGTTATTTATTGTTAAATGCACATATTGACATTTTCACACTTGTCATGTGATTTCAGGCAGACGCATCTGTTTGAATTATGTTTGGTGCTGCCATTTCATGATTTTTAGGCCGTGATGGTCACGCACTCTGGTGATGTGACGTTAAAGGAAGTCTTGTCATATTTAGCACACACTACTCATTACGCTAATGTCTTAAGCGACTCACGGCCGCCTATACAAAAGATTAACGAATCGGTAACCAGTCGCAAACTAGTTACCAAACTCTAAAAACACCGTCTACTATGTAGAAAGGGCTCTTAGGTCTCTATATTTTACGAACCAAATACATAGCGATACTTTAAGTTACCAACACCAAAAAAAAAATTGTTGTGTTCAAAGGATTCGCAAAGAGCAAATAGTTGCAGAATGGTCATTTTGCATTTATAATTTACAACTAACCTAAATAAACACACACAGAATGCACATTAAGACTGGTTGGACTGCAGCGTGAGAGGAGGAGACAGGAAGGTATCTTTAGGTTCAGGATTACACACTTTCAGCACACAGAGAAGATGAAATTGAGGAATACAGATTTAGAAGTCAAGTTATTTTGGACCTGGTTGCCGAATTTAGGGCCAGATGTAAGTAGATTCTGAATTGCGACCCGCAAATTGCGAGTCAGAGCGACTCGCAATTTGCGAGTCGCAATTCAGAATGTAGGATGGTGTCCCTGACACCATCTGTGACTCGCAAGGGGGTTGCAAAGGCCCACCTCATTAATATTAATGAGGTGGGTCGCAATTTGCGACCCCTTGAGACTCGCAGCACTCAGGGATGATGGCCTGCTGGAGACAGCAGACCACCATGTCTGTGACTGCTTTTAAATAAAGCAGTTTTTTTTTTTGTAATGCAGCCCGTTTTCCTTAAAGGAAAACGAGTTGCATTACAAAACAAAAAAATGAAACATTTTTGTTTAATGCCATTAACAAAGGGGAAGGGGTCCCATTTTGAGATTCGGTAATTGAAAATCACAAATTGTGAAAACGGCAAACCAGGAGCCATACACACAGGAGGAGGCAGAGAGACACAGCCCAGCACCAAGGAGTCAGCACTGTGAGGAAGCCAGGACCAAACTGCAACATGGCCAATGCTGGAAATGAGAAGGAGAAGGGAGACAGGAAGAGGAAGCTAAAATTTAGTGAGGCAGAATTGGAGGTGCTCATCGAGGAGGTTGTTAGGAACCATGATAGACTATTTGGAAAAAACTCACTCCAAGTACCAGAGTGAGAAGCGGAAACTCTGGTCTGACATCCAGACAAAAATATGTGCAGTGGGTGTTGCGCAGCGCAGCGCTCTGTGGAGGAGATAAGCAAGCAATGGTACGACTTGCGGTCCCGTGCCAAGGAGAGGGAGGCCAGCAGGCTCATGGAGGCAAGGAGCACCGGAGGCGGACCATCCACCCAGACACCGTCCACCCCTATGGAAGACCTGGTGAAGTCCACATTGCTGCCAGAAGCTGTCAGTGGTGTAACTGACATTGACACCTCAGGGACACCCAGCACCAGCAAAGGTAAGGCCAGTAATTATGTGTATCCCCACTTGTGCATGTACAAATGCCCCTTAGGAAATAGAACATAGTAAAAAGTAGTCCATGTCACATCTTACATACAACACAACAGTGCCTGATGGGAGTGGTAGTACACAGCCCTAAGGTTAAATCACAACATCAATAGCAAGATAGTGGTCAGCCACATAGAGAAACACCACAAACGACTCAGGGTGACACATTTTAATTGTACATTGAAAGCAATGCAGTGGAAATCTGTGAAAAATGCTAGAACTGACATCCTGCACATTGTTCTTGCAGATGACTCGGTCCCTGCTGCTGCAGGATCTGAAAAAGTGGGGGAAGCAGAAACATAACCACAGTCTGACTCAAATACCAGTGAGTTCTACAGTATTGTTCCAACGAGACGCAGGGCAAGGGTGTTACCACTGCCAGAGTATAACCAGGACTCAGATGAGATGCCAGAACACAAACACACACCACCACCACAGGCGAGTCCCACAGGAAGACAGCAGTCCCTTAGCCAGCGCCAGTCAACTCCCCTCAGGAGGAGCCATGAAACAGGCAGACAGTACACAGAAGAAGGAGGGGGCCCATCAATCTTCGGCGGCCTTGAAGCTTCCATGCTGAAGGTGCAGCGCCTGCAATGCAAACAACTGAAGTCACTGCACAGACAGTTTGTGTCTCACAATAGCAATATGGGGTTACTGCTCAAGTAGTTGGAGACTCTGATTGACGGACAGCAAACAGCTGCTGAAAACACCAAGAAGTTGACACAGACCATTGGGGAACTCTGCACAGAGATATGGCAGGAGCGTGTCAGCCAGCGCAGGCGCCATCACCAATATTTGGGAAGGTTTGATAGCTTCTGTAGATCTGTCAATCGACTCGCAAGTTCTACAGCCCAGATATCACGCCGTGCCGTTGCCACACAGGTAGAGATGGCACATTGCAGTCTGGACATTGCACAGGGTTTGGTGCAAATTGCCAACATAGTGGATGCCATGCAAACAGCACGCAGTGCCACAACCAGCGAACTGGGTGTTGGGCACAGTAAGGAGTCCTCTAGCCTCAGCAGTCTGACAGTCCCTGTGATTGATCTGAGGCATCGCAGTGCCAGACACAGTACTGCATGTGAACTATCAAATTACCCAGTAGATATCCTTCACCAAACTCCCCAGCTAGCAGTCTTGTGTGTATCCCGCTGTGGCGAAAGATGTAGGAGTCATGTGTGATCCCTGGGTATCTGGCCACAAGATCGGTAATGATGCAGGAGGCATCACATATCACCTGTATGTTCAGAGAATGATGGTTTTTACGGTTGCGATACACATACTCGGTGGCCGATGGGGGACAGATTGTGTCCCATCAATGGCACCTAGGACATATGGGAAATGTGCTGTCTGGTAGAAATTAACTTTAGTTTGTTGTAATGCCAGTGGGGTGTTGGGGAATCTTATGTACAGTTGTATTCTGTTCAGCATGGCATTGAGAAAGGCTTTGAAAAATCCAGAGAGGGCATTCTGCTATACCCCTCCAGCTACTGCTATGACCCCTTGATAGCTCCCTGAGGATAGTAGGTTCAGGGAGCATAATACCTGCACATGGGTGGGTATGCTTTGAACCTGTGTGTGTTTCACTGCAGTATGGGTTGTAGCTCAGCTATCAGGGCAAGTATCATGGCTGAGCTTAACCTGTACTTATCATAAATTTCCTCCTCAGTCTGGTCAAAAAGGGTGATGCGCACTCTGAAAATGTACTCCTGTCACCTCCTCTCTCTCCTCAAACCTGCCAAGATCCTCATTCTCCTCACCATGACGTAGAGTGCAGCCATTGTGGATGAGGAGCTGAGGCATTCTGGCCTCTCTATATAGGTTGCACCTGGTTACCACCTGGTTTCAGTTCGTGGTAAATTGCATGTGCAAACGGCCATTCTGCAAATAATCACAAATTGCGAATTTTTGATGCATCGCATTGCAAATCCGTTTTTGCGTGTCGCAGTCTGCGTATCGCAATTTGCGTCACGATTTAGCAGATCGCTATCTGCGATTCTCTAATCTATAACGCAATTAGCGTTTCGCAAATAGCGATTCTGTAAATCGTGATGCAGTTTGCGATCCGCTGTTTGCGACACGTAAATTCATGTCACAATCGCAAAAATTCGCTATTTTTGCGATTTCTTAATTTCACACTGCAAATGCCTTTCATATAGCGGAAAACGCTTTTTTGCATTCGCAAACTGCCATTCGCAGTTTGCAAATGCAAAAACGCTTGATACATCTGGCCCTTTGGGTTTTAAAGTAAATTTCTAGGAGTTGTTTAATGTAAAGCAATTTTTTATTACCATCCATAACTATGCCAACCCCCATGTGTGGCATGGGTTTGTTCGCAGGCCCTAGTCTGCGGCCAGACCCTGTGCCCATCTCACAAGGGCAGCAAACCCCAAATCCCTGTGTCCTGAAATGGTGGGCGCAACATTTCTCCTCATGTTGCAGGCAGCCAATTTTAGTGTGAGTTACCGTTCGAGTGAGACGGCCTACAGGGGAAAAAAGCCCACTCGACCAATCAAATTGCTCTGTTATTTGAAGGTGCGTGCTCGCAAGACTCTTGCAAGATTCCTGTGAACCCAACCATCCAGGTATACAAATGTTTTGAACCTTAATTTCCCAAAAACTACTCACATTTACACCAAATCTCAAAAAGCACGCTTTCTGCACAAAGATCTAGCTCTCTGCCAATTTTGGATTAAATCAGGCAAAATTGAGTTTTGTGACCCGCCCCCCTTTTTTTTCTCAACCTCTGCTGGAAGGATCTCCCTGAAACTTTCCAGGAAGAAGCTGAAGTGGATGATCTTTCGCTGGAATGTTTCCTGAAGATTTGTCAAAGGGTGCCAAGCTCTAGTGACAAACCAAAAATCGCTCTTGCATGCTGCTGAGGAGAGCCCCTTCACGCTGGCACGCGTGCCGCTGTTCTACACTACCTTGTCTGCTGGTGCTTAGTCATGTGATTATTAACATGATATCATATGAGTCCCATCTTGACTGGCAGCGATTTGGAGGAGGCGGCGGCAATCCAGACAAGGGCAGGAGCCCTTTAAATCAGAGCTTGCGCTCCTGCTCCGCGGAAACGCGATTTGGAGGAGGCGGCGGCAATCCAGACAAGGGCAGGAGCCCTTTAAATTAGAGCTCGTGCTCCCGCTCTGCGAGAAGCGCGATTTGGATGAGGCGGCGGCAATCCAGTCAAGGGCAGGAGCCCTTTAAATCAGAGCTTGCGCGGAGGCGGCAGCAATCCAGACAAGGGCAGGAGCCCTTTAAATTAGAGCTTGTGCTCCCGCTCCGCGGGACGTGCACGGGCGGCGCCCGGGCAAAGCCCGGGCCAAGGACGGGCCCATCCTGCGCCCGTCAGCATCTGGCAGAGGCTGGGCCACCCCACCTGACACCTTTCTGCAACCACCGGTTTGGGCACCTATATAGGGCTGGGACGTGCTCCTCACCAGGCTGACTCTCCTATGGACTCTATGATCCAGTGTGCTACTGGGCTGCAAGGAGACGTTTAAGGACTCATGAGCTGCAGCTGGTGTCGGTTCTGTGGACAGGGTAGGACTCCTCTGTGCCGCCGCCGGGCGCCCCTTAGAGCCTGGAGTAGGCTGGGCAGGGCATACCCTGTTGATATCTGGTTTGGAGGTTTGCATATACTTTGCCGTGATTAGCAAAGAGTGTCCAATATAGTAACCCCATATACATAATGGGGAAAAGAAAGCAAAATCAAATGGGGAACGGTATCAATACAAAAACCCAGAGAAGTAATAATACGATGACTAATTATCTTACAGATGCAATGGGGAAAATTAATGAAGAAATTATCAACGAAGAAGCACGTTTAGTGGCAACAAAAAATATCTTACATGAGGCCATCTCTGAAGTGAGCACTGAGGCTGTAGGTTTAATTTCTGAATTAAAATCCCCAAAGGAAAAATCCACTGGAGCGGATCCTAGATTTTCTTTAGGCCCTTTATTACCTACAGACGCAATAGAAGAAATTGATCTGTCGAACAGTATAGACGACCAAATTCCTTCACCACCTAAGAAAAAAAGAAGTAGCCGGATCACCAAATCTAAGTTTATGTTACCACCTCCACAGTTCCCCAAGGGTAGTAAAATAATCACTGAAATGCATGTGGGTCATTCAGTAGTACTATCACCAGATAACGACGGTCCCTCACAAAAACGTATGGAAACTCTTTTTAAGAAATTGCATGGCAAGTTAGACCATATAGAATCAAAAGTATTGTTGGAATTCAAGGAGATGAAAGAACGCTTAACTAAGATAGAAGTAAGAGTTAATTCAGTGACTAAAGAGAAAATGTTGTCCCTTGACAGCAACACTATATCAAATGAGAGTCAAGCGGCTGTAGATATAAGGAACAGTGCAATGACAGGGAAAGCAGATTCTAATAAAAGAAGTATGGAATACCGGTACCCCATACAGGAAGAAATCCCCCAGTCTAAGGTACCTATCATTAACCAAAGGGAGCAATTGGACAGAAATCATAGGTGCCAGTCTTCGATTAGAAATAGACCTGTGAAAGAGGTATTACAACTACCGCCAGATGCTACTCCATACACAATCATTCTCAAAAATGTTCCCAAATTGGGACCAAACATTGTTGAAACCTGGCCAGATTTACGCAATAAAGTAGTACATTGGATGTCAGTGAATATATGTACACCAGATAAACTGTTTTGCAAAATTTTATATGCAAGGAGAGTCGATTGGGTGGGATATTTGGAGGAAGAAGAGGGAGATTGCATTGTGGTCAATTTCCCTAATCCTCGTTTTGTGGGTCAACTACTAGTGGACTTGGATATAAGACATCGTACTGGTAAAAACTTGAGAAGGGAGATTACGGCTGTTCCCCTAGGACAGTGGTTCCCAACCTGTGCCGTGTCACCCAGGTGCGCCATCTAAACTATCCAGGGGCGCCATGCACCAAGCACACAGTTTGGGAACGAAACGAGGAATAGCTCTAAATATCTGCTGTCACTACTTGCCCTGGCCTCCTGCTAACTGCAGTGTTAATGGATGACACTGAAACATAAAACCATCTCTCAACTCAGAGTTATTTAACAGGTCCTGACCCTGAGCTAAACAGTTCAGAAGTGTTGCTGGAGTGAATTTTAGAAATCCCTTCATGCAATTTAACAAAACCTTTGGTGCAGTATAATTAAAATATACAAGCTAATTCTTATAACCTCGAGACAAGGAAGACTGCTTATAAAGGTCATTAAGGGTGAATGTGAATAACATTAATTTAATACACAAGCTCCAAAAATAAAATAAACGGTAAATAAATATGCAGTAAAGCACTGTAAAGGGCAATTCTTCTGCTCAGCAAATAATTCATACTCAGGCCTTCATGGAAGACTTGCTGTCACAGACAACTAACTCTGTCCCTTCAAGGATAGGTCACAGACACTTTACTCGGAATAAGCCACCCTAAGACAAACACTTTTGAAAAATGTGTGCAGTACAGATGCATTGTCTGTATGTTGGTACCCTTATTGTCTTGTGCACTTTGATTTTCTTGTCAGCAGGGCCCTACAGATAGGCAGTTTATTACACAGCTAACAGTTGTCTATAAGACGAAGATCATAGGATACTCAGCCTAGCGACTGCAGTCAGACCTTGGCTGGATGCCTGCTAATGCACCACAGCCCACCTTCCACTGCACTCTTCTTCCATACAAGGTATGTTACAGAGACAGGTATAGCTGTAAACTATTGTACAGATAGACATTGTACCTTAGTGAGCCAGTGAAACAGCAATAATGTGCTTATAAATGCCAGGTAGTGCATATCAGCAGTGTCTGATCACCTTAAAACGTGTAAATATTACCTATTTCAGCTGCGTGCATGTGATATTTAACCAACTGAAGCAAGCTGCCATAGTGCTTAATTAAAGTCCCTTACTTCAATGTAATCAGTGCATGAAACGGAAAGCACATCCAGCTTTACTAGCACAGATTCTTTGTTAAAAGTAAATGAAAGGATTTGTTCTCTTATCATCTTTATCTCATTCTGTCATTCTTACTTTCATCACTTTACTAGCAACAAAGCTTCTGCTTACTCCAAATAATATTCCTTCTTACTCTTGCAGCTATTCGCTGTCTGTTACTCTGCTAAATATTCCTACTCTTAACTCTACTTCCTCCTTCTTAATCTGAATACTCCTATTCTTACTCCTACTGAGTCCCTCCCACCTGCAGCAGCGGTTCCTGCTCTAACCTGCATTTCAGCAAAGAGAGAGATGGGTGCCTCAACTGCTACAGTTTTTCATGTGTGAGAAATGCAATGATGAGCGCAGGGTTTGGATAGCCATCTTAAAGGGTGCTCAGAGGTTTGTGCTGCCCTTCTCATCCTTTAAGGAAACCAGTGACCTGTCTGCTGCTGGAGGAAGGTTGGCTTCCTCAGCATCAAGTTCATGTCTGAGGGTATATCACCTTCTTAGTGTACTGGCACTGAGATAGTTTGAATAGGAAGTTACTCCCATTGCATTTCAGTTATAGCTCAGCTATATATGGCATTCGGATGCCATCTGCAACAGACTTTTCTATTGAAGGTCCTTCTTCAAATGTAGCCAACACTGCCCTTTTCAGATTGCTGATGTTAGTGCCAGAATTCCCAAGAAAATAAATGTTTAAATTGGCTGCTTAGTGGTTGTGTCATATTTGTTGCTAAGGATTGTCAGATATATGTATTCTATTTAGTTCTGTGACATGCAGAATATGATGCATGCTGCTGCCACTGAAGAAGATGCTTTCATGGCAGGAACGTGTGGTTTAAGGCTTCAAGGCCTGGGGTAAAAAGGAGAGGTGGTAAAGTGACTATTTGTTGCTGATAAAGTTATTTTCTTTATTACAGCATCAGTTCAGTGACAAAGTAGATCACAACTACGATTATAATACCTTCACAGCAATTAATTTCAGGGAGGAAAATAGAAGTACCCCCGATGCCGGGCTTACATCCTCCCACCTGCCAAAAAAAGTAACGTAACGGCGAGCCACGGCCAACTGCCAATAGGTCAAGGGAGCCGCGGGTCGAAAAAGTTTGGGAACCACTGCCCTAGGATATTTTTATAGAATGATGAATATCTCAGGTACAAGAGACATAGGGGCTACAAGGAATATACCCAGTAATTTGGATAGGCATAACAAACTAAAGTGTTCCAATCGATTCGCTCCCCTGGGTAACATGGAGGACTTGGACTGACAGCAGGAGTACATGAGTAGAAAAGGGATCTTGCTACCTGACAAA
The DNA here is from genome assembly GCF_031143425.1 of Pleurodeles waltl. Classification (NCBI taxonomy): domain Eukaryota; kingdom Metazoa; phylum Chordata; class Amphibia; order Caudata; family Salamandridae; genus Pleurodeles; species Pleurodeles waltl. Next base: position 296,873,076 of record NC_090442.1, read on the forward strand.
ATGCAATCTATCACTGTAATGCCCAAACCAAAATCTTTAAGTTGTAATGGTGATGTTGAGTCAGATGGGAGGTCCCTAGCAGGAGACTCAATTATACTCATGTCGTGGAATATAGCTGGAGTAAAACCGAAAATGGTTGAGAAGGAATGGCAGACCATAATAAGCTCATCACTTATAATCTGTCTACAAGAGACATGGCATACGGGATCCTTTTTCATTGAAGGTTACACCATAGTCTCCACACCAGCTTCTGCCTCAGCCAGTGGTAGGGCAAAGGGAGGTTTAGCAATACTGATGTCAACATTGGTACCATATACATTGGTGAAATCCTCCCTTGATTCCCCTTACTATCAGTTTTCGGATAGATGGAATTTTAGGAATTGTATTAATAAACTATTACAATAATAAATTAGATGGCACCAATAGAGTAGTGGCATCGACCCTTCAGGATGATCTACAGATCTTTGTAAATGATATAACTTCTAGCTATACAATAATATGGGCTGGAGATTTTAATATCGGGACATGCCAGAATACTATAGGAAAGACATGTGGATTTATTGATGATGGGGGAAGCGCCCAATCGCACTTTTTGCATAATAATTATGGAACTGTACTGAATGAAATATTATCCAGACATGATTTAGAATTGATGGAACAAGATGGGCTCAATGGAATGAAGCTTCCAACGTTTATAGGAAGAGGACATTTTTCACTAATCAACCATATATTAATTTCTAAGAGTAATATAGATATGGTCGAATCTCTGAAAATTGAGCCAACCATCTATAGTGATCATCACCCCTTGTTACTTACTATGAGATTAGCTAAACCTCTTAATATAGGTGAACGATTCGCAACGAATATAGGAATAAGAAGGGAAAATGGAATTGTAATTAAATGGACTGAGGTAAATGAAATAGATGTGATGAAAAAAGTTATGACATGACACCGTCAAGAAATTTTCACATGCACAGAATACAATCAAAGTCCAAACGAGATTTTAGGATCTTTCAACCAGCTTAGAAACGCCATCGCAGGAAGCTTAGTGAGAACATTGGGGAATAAAAAGAGAGAAAAAGTGGGGTGGTTTGATCATAATTGTTTATTAGCAAGCCAGGAATTAAAACAAGCCCTGCAGACTTGACCAAGAAATAGGGAAGAAGTAATTATTAAACGCTCTAGCTACAAACATGCACTAAAGACCAGGAAGGCACAACTGAGAGCTAGGGCATGGGCTAACCTTGAGCAAGCAATGACACTAAGAGATAGTACTCTATTCTGGAAACTATTAACCAACCATTCTTAAAAAACAGTGATGCACTCAAAATAACAGTACATGTTCCATCATTGGAATGGCTTTCTCATTTGGGCTCAATTTTTAACCCAGATAATCTGACTATTCACTCATCGAATATTGGGATAATTGACATCAAGCCACCCTTCTTGAAACCAGTTGGTTTAGGGGAAGTGAAATCTGCTATAGGAAGATGCTTGAAAGGAAAGGCACCGGACCCTGATGGGGTGCCAATAGATGCCTATTTGACATACTTCGATCTATGGTGCCCTATTTTGCGCAAGTTTTTATGAGTGTGACAAAGGGATACATTTTAACATCATGGACTGAAAGTATAATTGTCCCTATTTTCAAAAAGGGAGATAGTGGTGACCCCAAATGCTATCGACCAATTTCACTTTTAGATACCTCTGTTAAATTGCTGGGAAGAGTACTCCTAGAAAGACTAGAGTTATGGGCAACCAACAATCATATACTCTCAGAGGCTCAATTGGGATTTAGACCTAGGGTTGGTACTCTGGAACAATGTATAAACCTTAATTTAATAATAAGTAAATATACAATAGCAAGGAAGGGTTATGTGTTCCTTTGTTTTGCAGATCTTAGCAGCGCTTTTGATTTGGTGAATCATGCAAAGCTGTGGAAACTCTTAATAGATATGGGTGCGCCCTAAGATATAATAAGCTTCTTGGTGCAATTATATAACCATTTAACAGCGCGGGTGAGATATGGAAGAAATGGTGAGTGTACCCCAGGTTTTAGGTTAGGGAGAGGAATACGCCAAGGTTGCGTTTTGGCGCCCCTTTTATTCTCCCTTTATATAAATGGAGTAGATGCCCACTTAAAAAATATAGAAATTGATACCCCCAAAATAGGAGAATGTCCTATCCCAGTCCTTTTATATGCAGATGATGCAGTACTGCTGTCACAAACTGCAAATGGGTTGCAGCGGCTAATCGAGGGCTTTGTGGAATTCATGGAGGAAAGAGATATATTGTTGAATATGAGCAAAACTGTTGTAATGACTTGTGGACAGGGGAAGGCCAGGAAGAAAACTTATTTTTTAAGGGCCATAAATGTGAAGAGGTGAATGGATTTACATACCTGGGTATACAGTTTTCTAATATGGGTCACTGGAAACAATATCTAGAAACTATCAAGATGAAGTATATTAGGACAACTGAGGCTGTCTTTAGATTTTCAAAAAAAATTGGTAACAGTCCCCTGTTGCAAAATTTACAAAAGTAAATCAATAAGCAGCATTACATATGGTTCTGCCCTTTGGGGTTTGATGCCCGAGATCCATTCATTACAAGTGCTAGAGAACACATTTTTTAGTAGACTACTTGCAGTCCCAAATACCACCTCCACATTTATGGTACATAAGAAACTGGGCTGCCCTTATGTGGAAGATCTAATATATACCAATGCGCTGCTGGCTTGGCATGGCATCTGGTCTAAAGAAGGGACGCAATTTACCCAAAAGATTATTAAAGATTGCCTTACATTGGAACATCGGGATAGAATTCCATGGTTCATGCATTTAAGAGATTTGTTGAAAGGCATAAATCTAGCTTCAAATTTGGACAATCCAGGTACTATCCTCCAATTTAGCAAGAAAGAACGGAAAAAACAATTAATGGCATGGAGGGATAGTGATAGAGAAAATAGAGAATGTAGGAAATCAACAGTTGCACTTTATATGACTGAAAATAACGAGGTAATGCCAAATTATTTACTGACAGTTGCAAACACTCAGGATAGATTTTATCTGACTCGAATGCGCTTTAGAATGTTGAATTTTTTGGTAGCTTTCCCAAAGGTGAGGATTTGGAGTAAAAGCCTATCAAAGTGCCCCTGCCCGTGACAATTTGCACAATCTACAATGCACTTTATTATATCTTGTAAATTTTATCATGACATTAGGAAACATTTTTTAAAACCTTTATTTGTTATTAACAAATTATTTTATTGTAAAGAAGCTTTTAATTATCTATGTAAATTGGATACTAATGAGAAATGTGATGCAGTAACAAAATGTATCCTATATGCCATAGAACAAAGAAAAAAGCTGTTGTATTTAGAAAAACTCCAGTATGAGAATGAATAATCGTCCAATTTGTTGCAGCAAAGGTTTTTATTTATTTATTCATTATTAATGTTTTCTTGAAGTACTTTTATTGTATATTATTATCATTTCTAAAGAGTTTGTTTATCTTTTATGGAGTAAAATCTGAATAAAGATTGATTTTAATTGAATTGAATTGACTGGCAGTATTATTGGAGGGAGCTTTCCTCAGAAAGCTCAAAGTATTATCAGAAGGAGTTTTTTCTCTTTCTGAAATGTTTTGTCACAGTGGTTTACGATCATTTTCAAGGTGAGAATGGTTTGGCAGTACAAGTGGAAGGAGTGTTGCTCCTCTTAAACTTTCGGTGACAGTGGTTTAAGTCTGCTTTGAGGGTTAGAGGCTTTTTATTTCCAAGGTACGTTTGGAACTTTTGGAAGCTTAAGGATTTTTTTTCTCTCTACTTTGCACATTATAATTGCATAAACTTCCTATTTTAATATTGAGGAAATGTGTTCGTTTTTTTCCTTCATTCCTACCCTTGTGGCATCAAGGGTAATGGTGAATAGTGAATAGTGAACTAATCCCTATAGGTGAAGACTGGACACTGAACAAATTCATTACGAGAGTGCAAATTTCAGTATCTGTCCACGCCAGGCTTCCTGGCCATGTGGTGATAACTTTCATTGCAATTGGTGGAGTGGAAGGAATATTTTTTTTATTATATCGCTGCTGTGGGCAAAGCAGGAAAAATGTCAGCAGATCAAAGGAAAATAATTTTACTACACTCTCTCGGTCCTCAAGGGATAAAACTGTACAATAAAATGACAAAAACACCAATGGTGGGGGATGCTATGTAGTTGGTGCAATAGTCTTAGATCTTAATGGTTATTTTGCAACCAAAGTATGTATTGGCATAACTAGTTACTAGTTTTTCCAATGCAAGCAAGCCAAGGGGGAAACTGTGGATGAGTATGTAGCAGACTTAAAAAAAATTAGCTATAGATTGTAAGTTTGGTGCACTGTATGATGATTGATGAGACCAGCTGATCATGCACGCTAGTGCTCCTGCCAAACAGGAGCGCTTATAAGTGAATGATGATCCTGCCTTGGGAGATGTACTTGCAATTGCTTGCAAGGCTGACATTTCTGGTAGATGCGCTGTAGCATTGAAAAAGGAGAGCAGAGAAGGTGATTATGTTGAAAAAAATTCCAGTGCTAATTGTAACGTAAGTTGGAGAAGTAACTCTACAGATGTGAAAGAGAAGTCCAAAAGTAAAAAAAAATGCAGGTGCTACCAGTGTGATAGTAAGAAACATGTGCTTCCAGCAAAACCTGTGCAGCTTTGAGACAGAAATGTAGCAATTGTGATGTAAGAGGCCATTATGAACGGGTGTGCAAGAAGAAAGATCAAGTTAAAGTCATGTGTGAATCTGAGGACAACGTATCAAACTTGGATAAAGTGATGAGTTTAAGTAAAAAACTGATTTTGAAAGTGAATGCATTGTCTTCCAAGGGCACACCATAGTGTTTGATGACAATTGGTGTGGTTGATTGGAAATGTTTTGCTGATTCAGGATCGCCATTCACTATAATTAATGGCGGAGTTTGGAAGGAGAAATTTGTTAACAAAATTGGATATTAGTTATTGCAATCGAATTTACAAGTGGAGAGATATAGTTTAGACAAAATCGAAATGCTGGGTTTTAATGGTTGTTGTTTAAATTTAAAAGCAGGCACACAGGAGGTAAATTGTACATAGCGAAAAAGGGGCCTTCCATACTTGGATAGCACAATGAAAAGAAATTGCATATTATTTTGGGTCCTATTAGCAAGGAACAAGTGCTCATTGTGGATGAAGACATTACGGTGGGGAATTCCATATTAAACATATTTCCAAAGGGTTTTTGATAAAACTCTGGGGAATTTGATTGGACTTGAACACAGAATTCTGTTGAAAAATGATGCTTTGAAATTGAAATATGAAATTTATGGCATTAGATGTTATAGAGCCTATAGAAGGTTCTGAGTGGATTTCTCCGTTAGTGGTGGCACGACAAAGTAATGGTAAGATATATCTTTGCATGGATTAAGAAACATCTTAATAACAACATTTTAATAGAAAGGTTTCCTTTCCCTAAAACAATTAAATTGTGTCAAGCTTGAAGGGGGTTAAATGGTTTTCAACCATAGACTTATCATCTGCTCACCATCAGATTTGATTAACATCTGAATCAAAGAAACTCACAACATTCATTATACCTGGTGGCTGTTTTCCATTTTAAAGGATGCCGTTCACTTTAGCCTTGGCAGCAGCTGTTTTCCAGAGATCAATTTCAACTTGTTCAGCAAAGAGGATGGTGTTATATTCTTCCAGTATCATATTTGAATTATGGTGAGAATCATTCCAAACATGACACCAGATTGGAAAATGTTTTGGGTATTTTAGAGTCAAGAGAATTGACCATAGAGTTTGCAGAAAACAGTTTGCAGAAAACAATGTGACATATTTGAGGCACATCATTGAGGAAGGCAGTGCTAAACTTAAACCTTCCTTAGTGAATGCTGTTGAAGAAGCAGCTGCACCTATATTGAAAGATGATGTTCACTCATTTCTGTGACTTGCTGAGTATTGTACCAAATGTATTCCTAGATTTGCAGAGAAATGTTACAATAACAGGCAATTAATACAAAACAAAAACAAGTTTGTGTGGTCATTGAAGTGTGAGAAGGATTTCCAGAATGTTAGGCACAGATTGTGAATGCTGCTGCTTTGAAAAGTATTTATCCTAATGACCACAATATTATCAATACAGTGATGGAGGTTTTAGTGCTGTATTGTCGCAAAGAGATGCAAAAGGGAAGGAGTATAATAGGTTTTGAATCTAGATCTTTATCTCCAATAGAAGCGAGGTATGCGTATATAGAGAAGGAAGCTATTGTGTGCTCGGGTCGTGATCATTTCAGAGCTTTTGTGTGTGGGAAACTTCTTAATATCCAGTGTGATCATAAATCATTAATTAAGTTACTGACAACGGAAGGCACAGTAAATGTATCTGCAAGAATTGCCAGGTTATCCATGAGAATGCAGGATTTTATTTATCAAATTGTATATGTGCCAGAGAAGGATAATGCACTAGCCAACTTTTTAAATCAAGTATACCTGCACAATTGGAAGAGTGTAAAGATGATGTGGGGAATGATTTCAAGGTTGCGTTCATGCATGATTGTGGTTCAATGGCAGTTAACAAAGAGGAGTGGGAGGTGGAGTACCTGAATTATGAATTGCTGCAGAATATTTCGAAGTATATTTGTGGGACGTAAGCCAAAGAAAAAAGTCCTGAGTGATGTTCTTAGACCATTTTGGGAGGTCTGGACTGTCAGTTGACAAAGGCATAATTTAAAGAGGTTGCAGAATCATTCCCCTGTGTGGGTTCCAGAAGATGATTTTGGAATTATGTCATGAAGGCCACTTTGCCATTGTACAGACAACATTTGTGGTTAGGGAGTTGCTTTGGTGGCCAGGGGTGAATGCAGCTGTGTAAAGGTATGTTAGGAACTGTATACATTTCTTGAGAGCTGAGAAATCACTTTTTACATTCAGGCCTCCTATGAGTGAAAGTGAAGCTTTCATTCCTCAACACCCTTGGGAATCAGTAGCAGTGGACATTCTAGGGCCAGTGGGTGCTCCACAAAAATATGTTGTTTTTTTTATGCACCTTTTTTCAAGGTGGTTGATTGTTGTAATTGCTGAGAAAGTTGATTTCAACTCCATTTTGTTATTCCTGGATCAAGTCTTCGTAACAGAAGGAATTCCTGCCACAATTGTAACTTAGAAAGGGGGTGCATTTGTTATCAAATACGCCCAGGAAATACTTAGAAAAAATTGTTCTGAAACATAGGACTACATCTTTGTCCAATCCTAGTAGTAATGGCACAGTTGAGAGATTTAACCATGTGATCAAAGGTTTTATTCAGTCAGCATGTGCCAATATTTTGGATTGGGTCATGCGGTTAAAAATGGCAGTATGGGCCTACAGAGTTAACAGAAGCAACAGGTATTTCTCTTTTCCTAGTTATGGGAGGTAGTACCCTAGGACTAAGTACAATCCCAGATGGTTGTTTTGTACCGGCATTGAGCAACAGTCAATTGATTCTGCAAGAAAGGTAATGTGGAACCAGTACAAGTTTAGGTGGATGATTGGGTTATAATAAAGAATCCTGGTTTTGTAGCCAAGGGCAATAGCCAATTCTTTGAGCCAGAGGAAGTGGTTGAATCATTGCACAATGCAGTTCATGTAAGCAGCGGTAAGGTGTGGAACCTTAAACAAGGTGCGTTGGAGTCAAGTGAAATTTGAAAGAATTTTCAAAAAGATACAGATTTTGATTGGTGGAGCGATGACGAGGAAACGTCTCAGTTGTGTGTGGGTATGGATGAGAAAGATATGGCACCAACCTTGGATATGGATGATAATGATGGAGAGGCAGTGGTGGTGCTTAAATTAGAACAAACAAGTTTGAATGCTCATAAACCTAATGTTGAGTCCAGTTCTGGGTCGAATGTTGTGAGAAGGAATGTGTATCTGACCCTGAGATTTATACTAAAGGGTTTACTAGTGAGAAGCGGGTTAATAAACCTCCTGTGTGGCTGAAAGACTATATTGTTGGCAAAAGTCTATGAACTTATATTTTTTATGTTGTTTATTTTTTTGTTTGCTTTTGAGTAATTTTGTAAATTGTTAGGCTAATAGTATGTGAACCTCTATTCCTGTACATTATTTATTTTTGTGTTTGCTTTTGCATATTGATGTAAACTATTAGGTTAATTGTAACATTTCTATTTATGTAAGAGATGGGGATGTGTTCTGAGCTTATAATGGGAGATGTCACACAGCTATGGGTCTAGAATCTCCAGGTAGGTAAGTAGAGGACTGGGAGCTGAGTAGCTGGAGAAACATGTATTGTATTAGCTGCTATGACCTTGGAAACTCCAGACAGCAAGCAATTTTATTATGTATTTTGTGTGGGAGCTTCATCACACCACAAATGTTTATCTATATACAGTTTCCTGTCCTTGATGGTGGGCTGTGTGTTTTTTTCTTTTTTGCCCGCAGCTCCAGGTAGCTTATTTTATTTCCTTGTCTTGTCTCTTTGTTGGGTTTGAGTGTTTATTTTGCCTCGCCTATTTTTTAGTACCCTATTAATAAAAATCTTCATAGGTGTCATTGATGCCTTTGGCCGGGAAGTGTCAATGTATAATTACTTCTGTGTATTTAGCAGAAATCTCTAGGTAAGCCCTCTTTTGGTTTGAAATTTGTCTCTATAAGCTGTGTCCTTTTCTTGTGCACTGTTAGACCAGGCATCCTTGGAGTGGTCTCCCCTGTCTTTTTTGTCTCTGCTTCCCATGTTTTGACTGGGACTCTGCTTTTGCTGTTTTTGGTACTATGGGCACTTTACCACTGCTGATCAGTGCTAAAGGGCAAGTGCTCCTGTGTAAAATGTATGTGTAATTGGCTTTTCCATGATTGACATATTTGATTTACTATTAAGTCCCTAATAAAGTGCACTAGAGGTCCCCAGGGCCTGTAAATCAAATGCTACTAGTGGGCCTGCAGCACTGGTTGTGCCACCCACATTAGTAACCCTGTAAACATGGCTCAGACATGCCACTGCAGTGTCTATGTGTACAGTTTTATACTGCCAATCTGACTTGGCAAGTGTACCCCCTTGCCTGGCCTAAACCTTCCCTTTTTATACATGTAAGGCACCCCTAAGGTAGGCCCTAGGTAGCCCCATGGGCAGGGTGCAAGTGTATGCTAAAGGTGGGACATGTACTTATGTGTTTTGCATGTCCTGACAGCTGCTATTAAATATCCTTAAATTGCAGTTTCCCTTTGAGGGCAGATTGAAATTTGGAGTTTGGGTCTCTGAACCCACAATTTAAAAATACATATTTTAGTGAAGTTGGTTTCTAGACTTGCTTAAACCATTCTGTAACTCTGCCTATTTGTGAGTTCCCTGTCTGGGTCAGACTGACAGTTGGGCGGTTTGTGAATCTCCTCTAGACAGTGAGACAAAGGGAGCTGGGGTGTAGCCTGCATATCCTGATGAGCAATCTGAGCTAGAGTGGGGGGAGGAGTGGTCACTTACACCTGAATGGGCTGTGCCTGCTCTCACACAATGCAGTCTTCAACCACCTGGTGTGTGTCTGGGGCATGGTCTGGGCAAGGCAGGATCTTATGAGCAACAGAGACTTTCCTTTGAAGTTTGCCTACTTCAAAGGCAGAAAAGGGTATAAGAAGTGGACCCCAAAACCCAAACTTTAGTTCACTTCTGGAACCAAGAGGAACCTCTGCCAAGGAGAAGAGCTGAAGAGCCAAGGAGAAGTGCTGCCACTGCTTGTAACTGTACTTTGTTGGACTATCCTGCAGTTGCTGCTTCTGCCTGTGAAAGGGGACAAAGACTGGACTTTGTTGTGCATTCCTGCTTGAGAAGAATCTCCAAGGGCTTGAACTGAGCTTGTCTCCTGTTTTGAAGTCTCAGGGCCATCAAAGACTTTCTCTGCCAGCACCTGGACTCTCTGCTGAGACTCCTGCCAAGTGGTGCCCTATCCAGTCCCTAGGTCCTTGAGAGGTGAAGTTGGCAGAACAAGAGCTGAAATCCACACACAGAACACCGTGCAGGGAAATGTTCGACATATCATCTACAACGTGGCTGATAAATGACACGCCGCCCACTTCGGAGCTACAATTTATGCTCGACCTGCATCGCAGCTGGAAGATCAAAGCATCGCGGCTGTAGAAACAACACAACACTCGCTTGTGGCTGCTGATAACGAGGCAAACTTCACGCAGTGTGATTTTCTAACACAGTGCAACCAGATTTCTAACGCATCATCCCTGGGCATCAAAGTCATCATGAACCTGTACAGACCCGAGGTGCCCTGTCTGGAAATCAATGCATCGCTGTCTTGCAAGGGAGAAAAACGACATATCGCTGACCCGACCTGACTGGAGAAGAAACAACGCACGGCCTCACTTGCGAGTAAGGAATCAATGCATCGCTGACTTTTCTGACGCACACTCACCCGTGTGCTTTATTTTTTATGCAAACCAGGTTCTTTGTGCAAAATCTATGTTTCCATTGTTTTCTATGGAGTAAGACTCTTATTCTTTTGAAAATTCATATCTTGACTTGTGTAGGTTGGATTTTTGTCATTTTGGTCTTGTTTGATTTAGATAAATATTACTTATTTTTCTAAACTGGTGTGGTGTCCATTTTGTAGTATTTTCACTGTATTGCTGTGTATGTACAAACACTTTACACATTGCTTCTGAGATAAGCCTGACTGCTTGTGCCAAGTTACCAAGAAGTTGAGCAGGGGTTATCTAAGTGTGTATCTCCATTTCCCTGACTAGGGTGAGGGTCCTTGCTTGGACAGGGGGTAACCTGACTGCCACCCAAGGACCCCATTTCTAACACACACTATTGGTGACTTGTCCTAATATCCGCTTTCTTTGCAGGCTTCACTTTCCATAACTGTCTTTTGACAGTTTGTGCTGATGATGGCCCTGGTCAAGCAAACCTTAGGGGGTAAAAAGCTGATGCACTTCTCTAATATGGATTGCCTCAGTTAGTTGAATATCTATCTCTAAAACATGAGACGCTTCAGCTGACTGAGATACCTTTTCACATGTATTGTTTCTTTAATGCAGTCTATTACCTTTGTTTTTAATGATTTCCTTAATTAATGTTATGCACCTGAGTTTAGCCAATGCTTCACTACGTCATCACACTTTATGCACCTCACCGTTGCTACTCACTTTGACTGTATTTCAAAAGGCTCCGTTTATTTATTCAATTTTTCCATTGTGACTCATAAATCTCAATTGATTAATTCGCTCTCTTTCTTGTGAGCATTGGCTTATTTAATCATTCGTATTTATTTATATTTTGGCTTACCCTTTGCCATGTTCCTTTCCCTGCGTGACTCTACAGTTTGATATGTTCAGATTATATCACTATATTGAGAATAGTTTAATAGAGGTTTTCCAACATGAATGTAGAAATATGAATTTGTCTCCGCCCTGACGACAATACCATTAGTGAATTAACAGCCAAGGAGTGTTCCCTATATGTAGTGTAGATTATTTTTAAACATGGAACAATATTATAGCTTATTACATCAAACACAAGAGATTTTTGTGTAGTGCACATTTTGAATTCATTTAATTGAAGGTCCTTTTATATGGCACAATGAACAAAAAGAAGGCTTGTTGAAATAAAATATTTACCTAGGCTCACACAATATGAACAAGTAAGCTGGGATTGATTCACATTGTGAAGATCAGCCACTTGATGGGTATGTCCTGCACGCTCCCATTTTACATTAAAGGGAATGCTTTGTCTTTAGTTTTTGGTGCACGAATTTACAGCATGGACGGCAGGTAGAAACCACATAAAATCTCAGTTTGGTGTGGGTTTGAGAGTCCAAGCTGAGCCAGAGGTAGGCATCCGGCCTGAACCTTCAATTAATCGTTCACCTCAAATATTTGTGATTTCTGAACACATTGGTAGCTCGTATGTGTCCCCCATTAAGAATGACGTCGTATTGCCTGAAAGTACATTATCGGAGGACTCACCAGCCTTTGCACAGTTGGGTGTGGCTACCATTTGGGTGAGCAGCTCTGGGACAGGCAAACATCTTGTAGGCGCAAACTGTATGATGTAAAGCCATAGGGGCATATTTATAGTGCACTAGGACCACAGTGCGCCACATTAACATAATTGTTTTTGACATTAATGTGGCCCAATGAGGTCAAAATCCCTGCGCCTTTTTTACAGGGTGTAGGAAGTTGGCTCTGTATATACTATTTCAAAGTAAGAAATAGTGTGCACAGAGTCCAATGGTTCCCCTTAGAGTTAAGATAGTGGCAAAAGTAGACAATTCTAATGCTCTATTATGTGGTAGTGTGGTCGAGCAGTAGGCTTATCAGAGGGTAGTGTTAAGCATTTGTTGTACACACACAGGCAATAAATGAGGAACACATACTCAAAGACTTACTCCACGCCAATAGGTTTTTATATTGTAAAATATATTTTCTTAGTTTATTTTTAAGAACCACAGGTTCAAGATTTACATTAAACACTTTTAATGTAAGGTACTTCACTTAGATACTTTAGGAACTTTGAATGAAAACAGTATCATGTGAAGTCTTTGTAAAAATGGCAATAAGCTATTTTCAAAGTGGACAAAATGCAAAAATCAACAGTTCCTGGGGGAGGTAAGTAAAGGTTAGATTAGGAGGTAAGTAAAACACTTACAAGTCTCAGTCCTGGGGCATAGGCAGCCCACTGTTGGGGGTTCAAGGCAACCCCAAAGTTACCACACCAGCAGCTCAGGGCCGGTCAGGTGCAGAGGTCAAAGAGGTGCCCAAAACACATAGGCGCCTATGGAGAACAGGGGTGCTCCGGTTCCAGTCTGCCAGCAGGTAAGTACCCGCGTCTTCGGGAGGCGGACCAGGGGGGGTTTGTAGAGCACTGGGGGGGACACAAGTAGGCACACAAAACACACCCTCAGCAGCACAGGGACGGCTGGGTGCAGTGTGCAAAGCAGGTGTCGGGTTTTAGGTTGGAAACAATGGAGGGACCCGGGGGTCACTCTAGCGGTGCAGGCAGGCACAGGGGGGGGCTTCTCGGGACAGCCACCACCTGGGCTAGGCAAAGGTTCGCCTGGGGGTCACTCCTGCATTGAAGTTTGGTTCCTTCAGGTCCTGGGGGCTGCGGGTGCAGTGTTGGTTCCAGGCGTTGGGTCCCTTGTTACAGGCAGTCGCGGTCAGGGGGAGCCTCCGGATTCTCTCTGCAGGCGTCGCTGTAGGGGCTCAGGGGGGTCGTCTCTGGTTACTCACGGGCTTGCAGTCACCGGAGAGACCTTCCTGAAGTGTTGGCTTTCTGCAAGTCGAGCCGGGGGCATCAGGTGCAGAGTGTAAAGTCTCACGCTTCCGGAGGCAAACGTGAAGTCCTTGGAAGTTGCTTCTTTGTTGCAACAAAGTTGCTGGTTTTGAACAGGGCCACTGTTCACAGGAGTTTCTTGGTCCTGTGGTCCAGGGCAGTCCTCTGAGGCTTCAGAGGTTGCTGGTCCCTGTCGGATGCATCGCTGGAGCAGGTTTTCGAAGTTGGAGACAGGCCGGTAGGGCTGGGGCCAAATCAGTTGTCGTCTTCCTCCTTCTCTGCAGGCTTTTAGGTCAGCAGTCCTTCTTCTTTCTTCAGATTGCAGGAATCTGATTTCCTTGGTTCTGGGTGCCCCTGAATACTGAATTTAGGGGTGTGTTTAGGTCAAGAGGGCTCAATGGCTACTGTCCTTGAGGGTGGCTACACCCTCTTTGTGCCTCCTCCCTGTGGGGTGGGGGGCACATCCCTAATCCTATTTGGGGAATCCTCCAAAACCAAGATGGAGGATTTCTAAAGGCAGGGGTCACCTCAGCTCAGGACACCTAGGGGCTGTCCTGACTGGTGGGTGACTCCTCCTTGTTTTTCTCATTATCTCCCCTGGACTTGCCGCCAAAAGTGTGGACTGTGTCCAGGGGGCGGGCATCTCCACTAGCTGGAGTGCCCTGGGGCATTGTAACACGAAGCTTGAGCCTTTGAGGCTCACTGCTAGGTGTTACAGTTCCTGCAGGGGGAGGTGTTAAGCATCTCCACCCAGTGCAGGCTTTGTTGCTGGCCTCAGAGAGCACAAAGGCTCTCACTCCAGGGGGTCAGAATCTCATCTCTCAGCAGCAGGCTGGCACAGACCAGTCAGTCCTGCACTGAAGGATTGTGTAAAATACAGGGGGCATCTCTAAGATGCCCTTTGTGTGCATTTTTTAATAAATCTAACACTGGCATCAGGGTGGGTTTATTATTCTGATTTCCCAGTATTCAGTGTAGCCATTATGGACCTGTGGAGTTCGTTTTTGACAAACTCCCAGACCATATACTTAATATGGCCATACTGTACTTACAATGTGTAAGATTGGACTTAGACACTGTGGCGGTCATTACAACCCTGGCGGACGGTGTTAAAGCAGCGGTAAGACCGCTTAAAGGCCTGCGGTAAAAAAAGTGAAATTACGACCGTGGCGGAAACCGCCAACAAAGACAGCCACTTTAACACTCCGACCGCCACGGCGGTACAAACAAACAGCACGGCGGTCACTGCCAACAGACAGGCAGAGGACAATGTACCGCCTACAGTATCACAACCTACCAATGCGCCACCTTTTACGGGGCGGATTCACCGCGGACAAAAACACGGTGGAAACAGGACCTCGAAGGGAAAAAGCTCACCTCTACACACCCCATGAGGAGCCAGGACTCCATGGAACCAGAGCTGCAGATCCTGCCAGCCCTTATCTTCTTGCTCCTCTATCAGGAGCACGAAGGCCGGCGGCGAAGACCACGGTGAGTACTGCACCTACAACACAGGGGAGGAGGGTGGGGGTAGGGAAAAAACAGGGGCACACACAAGCAACACCCCCACCCACACCCTCACCCACGACAACACACACACTAATACACTCCTGGGATGGCGGTGCTGGTAGGGGGGGTGGTGGCTGTACCTGTAGATGTGGGGGGCACAGATGTTGCCGCTACCATAAGGGAGCTCCCATCAGAGGACTAGTCTGTGTCGCTGGTCTCAGCTCCTGTCCCTGCTGTGGAGCTCCCCTCGCCCTCTGTCCCAATGGTGAATTCAGACTCTGTAGTGTCGCCCTCCAGGGCCATGTGGGATGCAGCTCCCTCGCGCTCTGGTGCCACTGCTCCTCCGCCTGATGATGCTAATGCACACAAGAACAGGGAGACCACAAAAAGGGGGGGACGACAGAAGAAAGACATGTTCAGTGCATGCATTACCGTTACCGTTGGTGGACATGACAGACACAGAAGCCCCCTGCACTGCGCCGCGCTCTTGGGCTCCACTGTTCAATCCCTGGGAAATGGCCTACTAGGCTATGGACGACATCTGCACACATGGATGACACAGGGGCATGACTAGGTGTACTTGGCACTCTACAGAGGTGGGGTGGGGTGGGGTGCCACATGGCCTGCCTTACGGAGGGACCTTGCCAACTAAACTCGCCCTGGCCTAGGGAAACCCACAGCCCACCTACCCCACCCAGACACCTCCACTGCACGCAAAATCAGCAGAATGAGGGTGTACTCACCCCCTTGTGGCTGCTGTGATGCCCCCAAGTGCCCATCCAACTCCAGGTATGCCACCGCCAGGATCCTGAACATCAGGGGGGTCATGGTGCGATGGGCACTCCTCCCACGTTGGGAGGCCATCCCCAGCTGGGCCTCCGCCGTCTTCTTGCTCCAGCGGCGAATGTCCTCCCATCTCTCACGGCAGTGGGTGCTCCGTCTGTGGTAGACCCCCAGGGTCCGGACCTCCTTGTCGATGGCACAACAAATATCTTTTTTCTGGTGGGCGCTGACCTACATGAATTGTACAGGAGGAAAAGAAAAGTTATTACCAAATGCACCGTCACAGTCATTGGCCCCCATCCCTACCCTTGCCATGATGCACATGCACTCACCGTCGTTTCATGCACGCCTCAATCTCCCCCCCTATCTTTCATCCACCCCACTCCACTCCACACAGGCATAGCCTATACAGCATGCTCCCAGTGAATTTACCTGTTTGTCAGGAGGACTGTAAAGTAGCGTGTACTGGGGGAGGACCCCATCCACGAGTTTCTCCAACTCCTCCGATGTGAAGGCAGGGGCCCTTTCCCCAGACGCACAAGACATTGGTGGTCATTACGACCCTGGTGGTCAGAGACCGCCAGGGGTAATGTGGCGTCCGTACCACCAACAGGCTGGCGGTACGGAGGCCCTTATTACGACCGCGGCGGTAGCGCCGCGGTCGCACCGCTGGGGCCGGTGGTTTCCCGCCTTTTTAGCCCCGGCGGTGATAATCCGCCAGGGCAGCGCTGCAAGCAGCGCTGCCCTGGGGATTATGTCACCCCTACCGCCAGCCTGTTTCTGACGGTTTGCACCGCCAGGAAGAGGCTGGCGGTAAGGGGTGTCCTGGGGCCCCTGGGGGCCCCTGCACTGTCCATGCCACTGGCATGGGCAGTGCAGGGGCCCACTAACAGGGCCCCGGCCAGCTTTTCACTGTCTGCATAGCAGACAGTGAAAAGCACGACGGGTGCTACTACACCCGTCGCACGGCCGCAACACCGCCGGCTCCATTAGGAGCCGGCTCCTATGTTGCGGCCTCATCCCCGCCGGCCCAGCGGGAATGTCATAATGGGGGCCGCGTGCGGCAGCGGTAGCCGCCCGCCAAGGTCGTAATGACCCCCATTGTCTCTTCCAGACCGAGGTCACAGCATCACTTGCAGTGTAGGTCCTCTCCTGATGAAGATCAGGTATCAAGTGATTGAACAGATAGAAAATGGCGGTCAGGTCCACAGTGGTGCGTACGTCACCGCCAGCGTACATCGTCATTGGCTCCTGGGACCCATAGGGTCCAATGTTAATCAATGCAGAAATGCGCTGCAGTCTTCGACCGCCTACCGCGGCGGTGTACAACGCCAGCGCAGGTACCTCACATCCCATTGTCCCACTTTACAGGTCAGGCAGCTACCATTTCAGGGGCCCACATGGCTTAATTTTTAACTGCGTCACGCATACCTAGGCCTAACCTCAACACAAATACAGGCAGGGGGCGTGGCCGCGCGATCGAAGATGGCGCACACATAAGTTAGGAGCTCCGCAGGGGCCTGCAAATAATCCTGTTAAATCTACACCCAGCCCTGGGGCAAACTGCAATCGCGGAGCGGGAGAGCTGTGGAGGACACTACAAAACCCTGGAGCCCGAACGGGGCGAGGCTGAGAGGCCCCGGTGAAGGTTGGGGAACCTGTGCAGCCGGGGACCCGAGTGTGAGCATGTGGCCGGCGGAGAGAGGCCTGGCGGCACACGAGGAACAGGAGAGACCGGGAGCGGAGCGGCTGAGCTGGTGACAGTGCCGGGGGGGGGGCGCTCGCTGGGTCGAAGGTGTACCGAGGGCGAAGCCGGACCCGGCTTGGACTCGAAGAGCGGGCCCCAAAGAAACACAGCAGCAAGGAAACGGGCGGAGCCAGTAGGCCTCGATCGCCGGACGATCGACACCTACGCCCGGTGCTGGGGCAGAGAGGACACGGGGTCTGACCCTCTGGACACATAAGAACCTCATGGGACTGCACCGAGGAACAGGAGGAGATGGTGGAGGCCCGAAATCGGCGCCCCGGAGTGGGGTGAGTGCTACATGCGACTCTCCTGGCACTGGGGGACCCTCGGACTCCGGCGGGGCTGCTGGGACACACCTGCGCCCCCAAAGATCAGCACCCTGAAGGGGGCCCTTAAATAATTAAATAAATAATAAACAGAAAGTGAGGAATCCCGGCGGGCGGCGGCGGAACCTGGGCCGAGGTGCCTTCCGGCCACGAACGGTGATGGGTAAAGAGGCATCGACCGCCTGTGGGATCCCGGCAGGCCTGGTACGATAGGCTGGTGCAGAGGGTCGCCCGGAGGCGGAGAGCGTAGGGGGAGACCAAACGGAAACCAGTGAGATCCCAGAACGAAGGGCTAGATCCAACCCAGGTAGAGCTGGAAGGGAGGAATCGTGTAGGAGACCGAAGTAAAAGTCGGCCTGTCGCCCAGATTTGGGTGGTGGTCCACCCGGGGTGCTAGATGTCCCCCAAGAATCGCCATAAAGGTAAAATAATGGACAATATGACACCCGCTGAACGTAAGGAGAGAGACCCGCTGGACCCTCGCCAACTTAGAGTGCAGGACACCTTAGATAAGATCCTTAGCACAATAGAGGACACTAAATCTACTCTACAACGTGATATCAACCAGGTCGCAGTTGAAGTCGGCCTGCTGAGGGCGGACCACCACAAGTTAGTGGATAGAGTAAAAGACACGGAGAATGTCCTGGCTGAAATTGCACCGCAACAAAAAGACCTAAAAACCGAGGTGACGTGCCTAACAGATAGGGCTGCGCGCCTAGAGCAAAGAGCAGAGGATGCGGAAGGCAGAAGCCGCAGAAACAACGTGCAAGTGGTGGGGCTGCCGGAGGGGGCCGAAGGAGCGAACATGTTGAAGTTTCTAGAGGAATGGTTGCGTACTGCTGTGGCTCCGGAGTGCCTGACCCCTTTCTACGCCCTGGAGCGGGCGCATCGGGTGCCTTCGAGGCCTTTGGCGCCGGGTCGTCCTCTGCAGGTGGTGATCGCCAGACTCCTGAACTATAGAGACAGGGATATTCTTCTACAAAGAGCCAGAGAAGCGGGCCCTTTTAAAGTCGCAAACGGGGAGGTGACACTATTCCCCGACTTCACACTGGACGTTCAAACCAAGCGAGCCTCATTCCTGACAGTCAAGAGGGCCTTGAGAGAGGAAGGAATCCAATACTCGCTCCTTTTCCCGGCAAAACTAAAGGTGACCTTGGACGGTAAGACCACATTTTTTCAGACTCCCGAGGAAGCGTGGGACTGGCTGGAGGCCCGAGGGACCCAAATGGTGCGACATGCAAGTGGAGGACTGGGGGGCAGTGGAGTGCGTCGGGGCTCGGGAAGACGGCGAACCAGGAACCGACCCCGCTTGGCACCAACCCAGTCGCAAAAGGAAATGGGGAAAAAGGCAGCACTGGAGGCTGCTGCCTCCATGGGCAGAGAGGAGTCGCCCCCCAGGGACTCAGGTGAAGAGTTTGACGGCACGGTGATGTCCTCGGTGGACGGGTCGGGCTGCTCGGTGCAGGCACCAAGGGTGACCCCTCAGACAGCGGATGAGCTTGGGTAATCGAAAAAGCAGCGCAGCCCTGAGGTGGAGGTGGACAGCGATCTGGTGGCCCCTCCGGGCACGGTCCCCCCACCAGAGTCTCGTCCATTCCGACAGTATGGCGAGAACTAGAGTTGACTGTTTGACTGAGTTGCACAATATTTTGGGCAGCCTTCTGTTTAGGGGGCGCCCTGGGGAAGGGGAGTTGGGGTTCAAGATTGTTAGTTTTGATGGCGCTCTGCAGCAGGTGGGTTGTTAGGATTAGACACACAGTCAGACGCAGAAGCTCTCAGGCCAATGGGGCGGGCCGAGAAGGAAATGTTACGAATGTCTTTCCAATATGGCAGAGTAGGAGGCAAAAGGAGGGGTATTCAAGTGGCGTTACTACAGGAGACCCACTTAGTAAAAGGGGAAGCAGAAAAGATAAGGCGAAGATGGAGGGTTCAGGTGTACGCCACGGAGTATTTAGCATACGCTAGGGGGGCGCTGATATGGGTGCGTGCTGGGGTTCCCTTTGCAGTAGAATCCACCAATATTGATCAAGAAGGTAGATATGTGGTCTTAGAAGGAAGGTTACACGGAGTGCTGATTACCCTGAGTTGTATTTATGCCCCCAACCAGGACCAGATCCCCTTTATGACACGGCTGTCAGGTCAACTCACGAGTCAGCGAGGGGGAGACCTCTTGATAGGGAGAGACTTTAACAGCATGCCACTATCTGGGGCAATGAGAAGCAGAGTAGCCCAAAAGCTTAGAGAATGGCTAGATGCATGGGAATTATTGGACATATGGCGTGAGCAACACCCTGCTGAAAAAGATTATTCATACTACTCAGGACTCCACAGGGTGCACACCAGAATTGACAGGGTGGTTTGTACAGCAACACTGATGCAGGGGATGGTCCATTCTGAATACCTGGGACGCACGCTCTCTGACCATAATCCTCTACTACTGACTTGGAGAGTGAAGGAGGTTAGGCCCCCCATCCCGATGTGGTGATTGGCCACTGGAGCCTTAGAGGACCAGGTGTACAGGGATGACCTTTGTCTATTCCTGGCTGACCATATTAAAATTAATGAGGGATCCACTGACTCTAGATCCATTGAGTGGGAGACCCTTAAAGTGACAACCAGGGGATACTGCATGGGACAGACGACGGGGGTGAGACGAACACTAGAACGAGAACTGACCAGGGCAGGAAAGGGAAAAGTATGCCCAGGCACGGAGAGACCACTCCCAGGTGGAGGAACAACTTAGATGTTATAGCGTGCAAAACTATATGGCCTCATCACACTCTGAGGAGGGGAGATCAGGCAGAATACTGGCGTGGCTGGTAAGACCTGGATGGGAAGGAGAGCCTATCACCGCGGTGATAACCATGGATGGAGAGGGAAGACACAGTCCGAACGCTATAAATGACGCCTTCAAGGAATACTATGCTCATTTAAATAGGAAACCCGGGGAGCTCGACGATCCTGTTCTTGGGGCGTATCTGCAACATCTCCCATTGTCAACGCTGACAAATGAGGAACAGGAGGAGCTGGGGGCAGCAGTGACAATAGATGAGATAAGGAAAGCCATATCGCAATTAGCACCTGAGAAGACACTGGGGACGGACGGCTTGCCTATGGATTTCTATAAGAAAAACTAAACCTTACTGGCCCCCAGACTTGCGGAGGTGTACTCTGAGGCATTGAGCCGGGGTGTGCTATCTGCCACACTGAGGGAGGCATTGGTGGTCCCACTGCCCAAATCCAAAGCTAGAGAGACATCTGTTGCTAACTTTCGCCCCTTGTCAATGTTGAACAATGATTTTAAAATACTTAGCAAAATCCTGGCCAATCGGCTGCTCGGCCACATGCCCAAGTTGATACACGAGGATCAGAACGGGTTTGTTCTGCACAGGAGCACATCCCTTAACTTGAGACGGCTATTTGCCATCCTACATATGCCCAGGGAAGTGACACCTTTGATTGGGATACTACTCGCCGTGGACTTCGAAAAAGCCTTCGATTCAGTTAGGTGGGACTACCTGAGGGCAGTGATGAGGAAGATGGGATTGGGAGAGGGTTGGGTAAAATGGGTGGACTTGATATATGCGTCCCCCCTGGCTAGAGTGAGGACAGGCAAGACGGTATCCAACACCTACCCAATTCACAGGGGCACTAGACAGGGTTGCCCTGGCCATCGAGCCACTGGCAGCCCAACTACGAAGGGATGGCAAGGGCAAAGGGATACAATGGGGACAGTCAGAGCACATCGTCTCCCTTTATGCAGATGATATACTTATCTACCTCAGGGACGGAGAGATGGGACTCCCCTGGGCTCTGGATGCCCTAGAGCATTTTGGGTCCTTATCGGGACTGCGTCTCAATAGAGGCAAAACATATGTTTTCTGCATGATAGCAGGATGCGACTGGCCCGCTTGGTGCCCCGAGGACGTAGTCTGGGCGCCGAGGACATTTAAGTACCTGGGAATACAGGTGTTCCAAGAGGTGGGGGACCTCCGTGATGGCAATCTTGGGAGGGCAATCCGCTCCCTACGTACCTCAGTAAAGTTCTAGCGCTCCCTGAAGCTAACCATAATGGCCAGAGTTGCACTGTCCAAAATGATAGTCCTGCCCTGGTTACTTTACTACTTCGCGAATCTGCCGCTGCTGGTTACTTCGGCGTGGTTTCGCGAACTTAAAACGCTGATCAGGGAGCTCATATGGGACGAAGGCCGTAGACACACAGCACTCTCGACTCTTTGTAGGCCGACACATCTGGGGGGTCTGGGAGTCCCTGACTTTGAGTTTTACTATTTAGCATCACAATTACAGTGGATTGCGGCGTGGATGGGAGGAAAGGGACAATTGGATAGATGCACTGCTCAAGGAGAGATTGGAATGGAACAAATCATTGCGCGGATGGTGAATATGAAAGGGACCAAGCAGGCGGACAGTATGATGACGAGAGTAGCGGCAGCATGTTGGAATAAAAGTATGAGGAGAATAGGGGTGGGACAGCCTTACTCTCCGGAGCTCCCACTCTCAGTACTAAGGGATGGAATAGATGAGAGGAATATGGTGTGCTTTGGCCTTGGACCCTGGAAGAAAGCGGGAGTGGGGACAGTAGGGGCGCTGTCCCGAGAGGGGGTGCTGAGATCCTTTTCGGAGTTAACAGAAATGGGACTCCCAGGGGGACAGTTTCTCCAGTATAGGAAACTAACACATACCTTTAGTGAACACTGGGGAACGATTAATGCAGAGCCTCCCACCCACAGAGTACTACACTTACTACTAACATCTGGTGGGGAATCTCACTTAATTGCTAGGATCTACAGGTCCCAAAATGAGGAATCACTGGATGCACTGCAGCTCCGAAGAGAACAGTGGGAAAATACAGTGAGCAGGGAATTAACAGATGCGGAGTGGGGCAGGGCACTAGCATATCCTCGGACGGTATCCAGAAACACCAGGCTGAGGTATATACAGTACAACTATATGCATAGAACATATCTCACCCCACACAGATTGACACAAATGTATGGGGGAACCCCCAAGAAATGCCCTAGGTGTGGAAACATAAGCGCAGACTTCGATCATATGGTGTGGAACTGCCCAGAGCTCCAGAGGGGTTGGGCTGCGGCGTTGGCTGACCTGGCACGAGTGATGGAGGTGGAGATTGGGCTGTCCCCGGAGACATACTTACTGGGTTTGAGGGCGGGTACCCCTCTGGGGAAAGTGAGGGAACGCTTTCTAGACCTGGCGCTTGTTCTCTATATGAGGCGAATCACGATGGGCTGGAAATCCCCCAGTTGCCCATCAGCGAGTGAATGGAGGCAGGACGTGTCAAGATGGGCCCGAACAGAACTGCAAGTGCTGAAAAGTGAGGAGGCAAGGGAAGGGGCATTGCAAGGGGCATGCGCCAAACCCCCATCGTCCTGGTGTGGGAAGAAATACTCCTGAGATGGGATAGTCAGACCAAGGAGGGGGAGGTGGCAGTGGAAACCCAAAGTGACTAGTAGGGCAGGGCGCGAGACAACGGGGCAGGTCGGAGAATCCAAGAGAGAAGGAGCGGAGAGAGGGAGATTAGGACTATCTGGAGAGGGCAGTGAAGGTGACGGGAAGGCTGAACCCTATGAGACAGGACTTGGATGTTCTCACCCCCAAAGCACATCTATCTCAGTTAGAGAAGACAGGGACAATAATCAGAGGAAGGTACTGGCTCGGTCTCAGTGGAATGAAAGAGGGAAACAAATAAAAGAACAAGGAAACAATAAGTAATACCCACCACGACTGTGAATGCAGCCTGTTTGAAATAGCGCCATCTAGTTAAAATAATAAGACGTTTTAGAGAAGTTTGCTATACGGACACACAGGTATTCCAGGTTAAAGGTGACCACAGGACAGGGATACACTCCTAAACCACTGAAATAACCTAGGCATATTGCATCCTTAAAGATACTAAACACGTCTAGGATAAAAAGAAATGCGGTGGTAGCACTTGAGAATACAGGAATGTGTAGTATGTCCAAAGATCATTTGTATGTACTGAATGGAAACCTGTTGATGTCACCAATAATGTTGCGGATGTAATGCAGTGAAAGTTAATAAAGATATATTTTTTTAAAAAACACACATACAGGCCAATTTTCAGATTATGATTTGTGTTCTGTGTAAGCTGTGGGTACGTACCTTGGAGTTGTTTGACTCAGGGCTCGCTGTTGTCCTTCATAGGCACCGTCCGCTGGGACATGTGAGGAGATGGCAGCATCCTCCGGTGTACAGACCGCTGACAATGGAGGAAAGACATGTGATCATCACCTTTAGACTTGATCGTGCCACAATCCAGAAACTGTGTGCCCAGCTGGAGCCAGACCTGATGTCAGCTATCCGCCATCCCACAGGAATCCCCCCTCAAGTGCAGGTGCTTTCAGTACTCCATTTCCTTGCAAGTGGGTCATTTCAAACAACAGTGGCCATAGCATCATGGATGTCCCAGCCTATGTTTTCCAACATGTTGTCCAGAGTGTTGTCTGCCCTGCTGAAACCCATGCAGAGCTACATCGTTTTCCCTCAGGTGTAGGATTTGCCTACAGTGAAAGGAGACTTCATAGTACCATTGATGGGACCCATGTGGCTTTGGTACCCCCTGCAGGAGTGAACAGGTGTACAGAAACTGGAAGAGTTATCATTCCATGAATGTGCAGATGGTGTGTTTGGCAGACCAGTACATCTCCCATGTGAATGCCAAGTTCCCTGGTTCAGTGCATGACGCCTACATCCTGCGGAATAGCAGCATCCCTTATGTGATGGGTCAACTCCAGAGGCACCGTGTGTGGCTATTAGGTGAGCACCTGGAAGCAAGTCAGTGGGAATGGTTGTCTGGGTCTGGGGATATCCCTACAGGTTAGTGTGTGTCTAACAGTTGACCATCGCCATTTGCAGGTGACTCTGGTTACCCCAACCTGTCATGGCTACTGACCCCAGTGAGGAATCCCAGGACAAGGGCAGAGGAACGCTACAATGAGGCCCATGGGTGGACTCAGGGGATAATAGAGCGGACCTTCGGCCTCCTGAAGGCCAGGTTCAGGTGCCTCCATATGACAGGTGGATCCCTATTCTACTCACCAAAGAAGTTGTGCCAGATCATCGTGCCTGCTGTATGCTTCACAACTTAGCTTTGCAACGACAGGTGCCTTTTCTGCAGGAGGATGGTCCAGATGGGGGTGTTGTTGCAGCTGTGGAGCCTGTGGACAGTGAAGACAAGGAAGCAGAAGAAGAGAACATGGACAACAGGAACTCAGTGGTCCTTCAATATTTCCAGTGAGACACAGGTAAGAATACAAACCTGCCTACTACATGTACTTTAACACTACTACCTCTCTACTGTCTGTCATTTTCACCCAGTGTATGATCACTGAGTTGTCACTTTCCCTTACGATTTCACAGATGCGTGTCCCACAGTGTGACATCTGCTTTGTTTCCTCATGGACTAGAGCTGTGTGACTTAGGTATGTTGACATTGCAATTGAAAGAGCATTTTGCCACTGTAATTGCTAAAACACTATTTTAAAATCACAGACTGACTCCAGATTGTTTTGTGCTTCAAGGGTGTTTATTTAAGTGCTCAATATTGGAGGGGGTTGTAAAATGGTGAGGGGTGATGGTGGAGGAATGTCCATGGCAGAGTCCAGTCTATTAGTCTCACAGGTGCATTGCCCAAATGGGCATAGGAAGTGGAGCTGGGGCAGTTTGAGGATGGACAGGGTGACAAGGTGGGACAGAAGGATGACATTCAGGGTGGTCTCATTTCTTGGCGGGGGTCTTGGCATTGTTCTCTGTCTTTGTCCTGGATCTCAGGGACCGTTTGCGGGGTGGTTCTCCCTCTGCAGGGGGTGGGGTGCTGGTGGTCTTGTGGTGGTGCCTCCTGTCCACTAGCGCCGGCGGAGGTGGGGAGCAGTTCATCGTCCATGCTAGTGTCAGGGGCCCCTTGTTGTGCCACAGTGTCCCTCCTGGTGTTGAGTACTTCCTTCAGCACCCCTACAATGGTTCGCAGGGTAGAGTTGATGGCTCTGAGTTCCTCCCTGAAGCCCAAATACTGTTCCTCCTGCAGACGCTGGGTCTCCTGAAACTTGGCCAGTACCGTTGCCATCGTCTCCTGGGAGTGGTGGTAGGCTCCCATGATGGAGGAGAGGGCCTCGTGGAGAGTGGGTTCCCTTGGCCTGTCCTCCCCCTGTTGCACAGCAGCCCTCCCAGTTCCCCTGTGTTCCTAGGCCTCCGTCCCCTAGCCCGTGTGTCCACTACCACTGCCCCCAGGTCCCTGTTGATGTTGGGGTGGTGGGTTAGCCTGGGTTCCCTGTAGTGGTGGACACACTGCTGCTTGACATGTACTGGGGACAGAGGTATGGGCCCGCTGGGTGGGTGCTGTGCTGGTGTTTCCAGAGGGGGGAAGATCTGTAGTGGCCTGTGACTGTGTGAGGGGAACTGACTGTCCAGAGGTCCCCGATGGGCCGGGCTGGTCATCTAGATCCAGTTGGACAGAGCTGCTGTCATCACTGTGGGCCTCTTCTGTTGGTGGTGTGGACATGTGTGGACCCTCCTGTCCAGTGACGTTGGGTAGGGGTCCTGCAGGGGTATAAAAGGATGTTTATTACATCTGTGTTTGGCATGGTGTACAATAGGTGGGTGTCCGTGTACCCCAGTGCTTGCATTCCTGTGTGGGACCTTGTGTGATGGTGGTTTAGGGGGTGTATGGGTATGTGCAGTGGCCATGCTTTTGTGATGGGTGTCCATGCTTTGTTGTTGCATGCAGGGCTTGGTGTGGGGATGGGTGGGTTGTGATAGTGGGACATTTGTGAGGAGTAGGAGTGATGGGGGTGAGGGTGGGGGTATGTGATGGCATGCAGGTAGGGTGGGGGATGTAATAGTAAATCTTTGCCTTACCAGAGTCCATTCCTCCATCTACTCCTGCGAGGCCCTCAGGATGCAGAATCGCCAAGACCTTCTCCTCCCTTGTTGTTAATTTTGGGGGAGGAGGTGGGGGTCCGCCGCCAGTCCGCTGAACCGCAAGGTGGTGTCTTGAGACCACGGAACGCACCTTCCCCTGTAGGTCGTTCCACCTCTTCCTGATGTCATCCCTATTTCTTGGGTGCTGTCCCACTGCGTTGACCCTGTCCACTATTCTTCTCCATAGCTCCATATTCCTAGCAAAGGAGGTGTGCTGCACCTGTGATCCCAATAGCTGTGGCTCTACCCGGACGATTTCCTCCACCATGACCCTGAGCTCCTCCTCTGAGAACCTGATGTGTCTTTGCCGTGCCATGGGGTGGTGTAGGTGATGTGTGGGGTGGGGTGTGTAGTGATAAGTGGGGTGCTATTTAGTGGTGTGTTGTGTGAGGTGCTTGGAAGTAATGTGGGTGATGGTATTGTGTGCCTGTGGATGCTTGGTAGTTGTTTGTAGTGTCTCTCTCTGACCTTCTCTCAGTACTTGTGGCTGTAGGGGGTTGTGGGTGATGTGGGTGTGTGTTTTATATTGTATTGGGTGTGTGGGAGTGGTGTGTGTGTGTGTGTATCAGGTGTGTTTATTTTGAATTGTCCAATGTGGTAGTGTTTTATAAAAGTGTGTGTATTCTGAGCGCGGCGGTGTGTACCGCAAATGGAATACCGCGGTTGAAAGACCGCCGCGTAGATTTGTGTGTCATGATAGTGTGGGCGTATTTCTGTTGGTGTGACGGTGGAGACCTTGTTTTTGCCAGTTTATCACTGACCTTTGGTGTGGCGGACTTGTGTGGTTGTCTGAATTTTGGCAGATTCCGTGCTGTGGGTCATAATAGCTGTGGCGGAATTCCGCAGCGGCGGCGGTGTGTTGGCGGTCTTCTGCACGGCAGTAAGCGGCATTTACCACCAATGTTGTAATGAGGGCCTGTAGGGGCATATTGCTCATGCAGCTATGCCCACACCTGTGGTATAGTGCACCCTGCCTTACGGCTGTGAGGCCTGGTAGAGGGGTGACTTACATATGCCACAGGCAGCATTTTGTGTGCATGGCATCCTTTGGGGGATGCCATGTCGACTTTTTCTTTTTTCTCCCCACCAACACACACAATCTACAATGGCAGTGTACATGTGTTAGGTGAAGGGTCCCTTAGGGTGGCACAACATATGCTGCAGCCCTTATGGACCTTCTCTGGTCACAGGGCCCTTGGTACCACTGGTACCTTTTACAAGGGACTTATCTGTGTGCCACGGGTGTGCCAATTGTGGAAACAATGGTACAATTTTAGTGAAAAAACACCGGTGCTAGAGCCTGGTTAGCAGGGTCCTAGCACACTTCTCAGTCGTCAGCATCAATATCAGGCAAAAAGTGAGGGGTAACTGCAACAGGGAGCCATTTTCCTACACAGGGTGTAACCCTTTGCGCTACATTATGCCTGCACCAGGCATAATTTATGCAAAGGTTGCTTTCTATGAGATTTCTATGAGATTTCCTTATGCCATGTATTACGGCACTTTGAACGCCTGCTCAAGAGCAGATGTTAAAAGGGGCCTTCCATTCTTTTGAATAGGGCCCTCTGTACTCTGCAGGAGTAGCACCAATATTTTGAGTACATCAGTGTCATCATGAAAAATGATGTTATTTCCCCATACCCAGAGCCATGGTGCGCCGTATTTTAAAGACAGCGCACACCTGGTGGCGGTAGGGGGGTGCTAAGGGGCACAGGGAAAGTGTTGCTGCACTCGGTGCAGGGCCACTTTCCATAAATCTGCCCCAGAGTGCGTGCAGTGCAACAGGTTCACAATGTTGTTATGTTCACATGCAGCCGTTCTGCCATATTTGTTTCTAAGCATGATTTTATAATGCAATTACAAGTCTCCTCCAGGAATAGAAAGTTTTTAATCTGATAATCGTTTAGTTGACCGCTGACACATACAGACCACGTCTCAACTCAAGAGCTATCTGAATTAGAGATGCACAGCCTGACTTTTTGTCCGAGCAGGTAAAATAGCTTGGTGGATTTGCCATCTGTTGCACAGGTGTCGTGTGTTGCTGGCAGGACAGAGGTGAGCAAATTTAAAGTGTATAGCTCAGTTTATTAAGACTAAAACCAGTCTCTAAATGCTAAGGGACATCCAAATCGTGTTTTGTAAAGGGTTATTGATAAGAAACGTGCCTATGGGTGTGCTTGTTGTTGAAGGCCTTACTCCTCCCCACACATTCCATTCTATCATTTCACGCCATCCTTTCAATTACATTTGCACTCAGGTTGTAAAAGAATAACCCAAGGTAAATTTTGTAGGAATACAAAACAAAACTGTGTGCATTAATGATTTTGAAGGTAGAGAGAGAGAGGGATTCGTAAGTGGGGACTTACTGGGCTTCAAAATGCACACATTCGCCTAAACATAGTGATAAAGTAAACAAAGCAATAATAATAAGTGCTACTTTGAAGTGATTTTAGTAGTACTAAAAGCTTTTGGATGCAAATGTCTGTGTGTTTGCTTATTGGTTGTAAAATACCAGTGGGCTGGGCGTGTGAGCTATTGTGCTATAGGATGTCTGGGCAGGAAGTGTTCATCTTTGTAGCCTTTAGTGGAGTCTTTTTGTAAAGAGGGTGCTCCTCAGTTTTCCAGATTTGTTAAGTCTCAGAGAGCAAGGGGACACGAGAGGCAGACCCACACAATGCCTTCATGGAGTAGAGATGTGTAGCATCCATGTGGGGTTGAATAGGAGACAAAACACAGTATCTTTGTGTATGGAGAAAGGCAATGGACTTGCTGTCTGCATGTTCACGGACACCCCATAGTTGCAAATGGTCTGGCATGGGTGAAAACAGTATAATGTTGATTTTGACTACGTTTCACCAAAGAGGATTTATGCTAAACTATGTACTAAGAAGTCTGTAATGCACTTTGAATTTGTGAATTCAAGTCATCTCCCATGGCGACTGGGGACATTATGGCCAATCTACTGTCCCACACTGCCAAGGTTTGCCTGGCAGTTACAGACAATAAAAATATTACTGAATGTTGACCCACCCTGATTGGGTGGACTGATATATAGGCCACATTATGACATTGGTGGTCTTTCCCGAAGACCGTTGTGCTGGCGGCCGCCAAAAGACCGCAGTGACAGCAGCAATCCACCCCCCCAATTACAACACATAAAAACAAATACACCAGAACACAGCCACCAACCTGACACCGTCAGGCGGAATGATGGCGGCTGAGATGCGGAGCCACCACCCACACCGCCACGGCAGAACAAGACTGCGCCCTCTAATACGACCCAGAAATCAGCACAGCGGACACAGCTTGGTGGCTATCCATTAGCGGTCAGGACCGCGGCGGCCAAGAGGGAACCTCCAATGCAGCACAATGCCACATAGGCCAATTTGAATACCCCACATCTGAAACACATAGCCCTCTATAGTCCCCCCTATGAAACACACACAACCCACAACCCCTTGCCACAACAAACAACTAACAGACATTGCACATCCATGCTGAAGTCCGCACTACACACAGACATCACAGGCACCTGCACACCTCTCACGCATCACACTTCACTTAAATATTTAACACTCACACACACATTACACTTACCATGTCCCAACCAAAGAACCCTTGTTTCACTGATGATGAATTAAGGACCATGGTGGGCGAAATCATCAGGGTAGAGCCACAGTTGTTTGGGGCACGAGTCCAGCAACTGTCACTGGAAAAGAAGATGGAGTTATGGTGAAGGATCATCGACAAGGTGAACTCAGTGGGAAGCCACCCATGTACAAAGGACGACATACACAAGAGGTGGAACGACCTGAGGGGGAAGGCCTGCTCCATGGAGTCCAGAAACCAAATCACCCTCATGAAAACTGGAGGTGGACCCCCACCACCTCCCCTGGAGCTCGTATCATGGAAGGAGAAGGTCTTGGCGATGCTGCGCCCTGAGGGTCTCAGATGAATCCCCAGAAGACTGAAAACTGGTAAGTCACCTGCACCCTTGCATGAAGTATACCTATAATGCATGTACCCATATCCCCTGCATTCCCACCTCACCCCACTAACACCAATCCCAAAGTCCACACTCCCAAATGCACCCAATGCATGTACAGCATGAAGCACTATGACTCCCACAATGCATCACCCTATAGCCACCTAGCACATCCCCTTCGCACAACTACACCTGAGTCCTGAAGCATGACACATAGCACTCACCCTGCAGCCCCTGTAAAGTACATCAGGCAGATGCAAATAAGAATCCCTGTCATCCAGAGGTGCCACTGAGAATGTCGTCAGACAACCAGTGCCACTTACAACCAGTCCCCGATGTGATGAAGACCCCAGTGATGACAGCAACACAGGATGTCTGGAACTGGAAGACCTACCTGGCCCATTCGGGCTCTCTGGGTAGTCCACCTCCACCAGCCTTACCCAGAACACCATGGAGCCCCCCACAACCTCTGCCACCACAACACCTGTCGTCCAACGCCCGCACCAGTCCTGGAGTAAGTGGTAGTGGGCACATGGTGCTGGAAACACAGGTACTGGGGGCTAGGGCCAGTGGGAGTGCACCTAGGGGTCACAGGTGGGGCAACCCAGAAAGCCACCTGCCCAGGAGGCTATGGCACTAGCCCTGGGAGCATGCAACTAATCCCGGGACAAGATGGGTCAGTTAACAGACCTGTTGGGGGGAAACCTGAGCTAGCAGAGGTAGTACCACCAGAAGACCATGCAGGAGTGGCATGCCCTCAATGCCACCATGGCCTCCATAAAAGACTTGATGCAGGAGCTTGTGACAGTCCTGTGTGAGTCCTCCACCCACCACCAGGCCTCTTCCACTAGCCAACCTATTGACCAGCCCTCTACATCTGCTTCAGGTCATGCCTGAGGACTCACAAGCCACCACTGAGCCACCCCCTGTTGCTGAGGAACCCCCATGCAAACATGGTCACAGACCCAGACATTCTGCAGGGACAGAAGCCAAGATCAACCCCACTGCCAGGAAATAAGCCTCTCAAGGACTGTGTCCCTTGTGTTCCACTGAGACACATTGTTGACTTCCTACTGCCCCATTTCCACATGCCATTTGGATACTGGACCTGTACTACCAACTGCTGGGCCTTACTGAGTAATGGAATCGCACACTGTGGTCCCAATGGTTTGCACCTTATCCACCCTTTGGTATACACAATAAATGCACTTATACACAAGTTTTGGTGTTTTGTGTTTACTCATTGTAAAAGTGCAAAAAATGTGTGACATGTCGCAGAAATTGAGTCCTAAAAACACATTGAAGATGTGTATGTATCATGCTGTCATCCAGTTTCCTGCAACAAAGTCATGTCCACACAACCCTGGGTCCTCAGGTTGCAAACTGGGAAAAGTGCTGATACATCATCTATAGTACATCTGCGATTGATAGCACAGAATGTTCAACACACATTAAGTTCACTTTTGCCAACAGTATGTACCAGCAAATCTTGATGGTTAAACGATTCACACTGTAGGTCCACACACTGAAAGACAATCCAATGCTATTGCACACATGACCACAACCCTGTTCAGGTACAATGTGACTAGTTAATTGTTGCATCTAACAGCAATGAACAGAGCAATAGACAATCATTGCAGTAGTACCACACAGCTCACACCCTTGGATGCCAAGTATTGACAGCACTTCAAGTCATAAGAAGCTGCAAACTATGCCAATGAAAATGTGATTCCAGAATGGAGAAGTCACAAATGTGTGAAGAAGTAGATGGGATGTCTGAACTATTTGTAACCCAGACAGATGGACTAGGTAACAGCACAGTGGCACTGTAGACCTACTTGTCAGGCCACTACTGTATACACTCATCCGAAACCCAAATGGGGTCAGCACCTACTGATATCGGTGATGGATAATGAAGTACACCCAATCTGTACATCAAAATGTTACATGTCAAACATAGAGAAGTACCTACCAAAGCTTAGCTGATTAACTGCTGGATGATATCTGTCCCTGTGCCTACATCTTCCTCATCCCTATCTTCATCACTCATGTTTCCTCCCTCCTCTGCTACAGGATTGTCCCCACCTCCTACCTCCTCCAGCAATGGGATGTTCCTCCCCTTAGTGCCAGATTGTGGGGCATACAGCAGGCCACCACAATCTGGCACACCTTCTGTGGGAGTACTGCAGGTAACCCCCAAAGATGTGCAGACATCTGAACCTTGCCTTCAAGAGACCAAATGTCCTTTCAACCACCCTTCTTGTGCTCCCATGAGCCTCATTGTACTGTTCCTTACCCCTTGTCCTTGGATTCCACAACAGTGTCAGTAGCCAGGAGAGATTGGGAGAACCTGAATCACCTGTGGATAGGGTAAACCAACATTTACATTCCACAATGTCACATACAGACTGAGTAGTAAGGCTGGGGTAACAGTGATGACATATACACTCATCATACTCACCAATGAGGTAGGCCCTCACTTTTTGTAGAGGCGCCATCAACCGTGGGACACTGCTATTCCTGAGCATGTACGAATCATGGACAGACCCTGGAAACCTTGCAGTCACCTGGGAGATGTGCTAGTCAGCTAAGCAGACCATCTGCACATTCATGAAGTGAAAGCCCTAACGGTTTCTGTACATTTTCTCATCAGCCCTGGGTGGTATTAATGCAATGTGTGTGCTATCTGTGGCCCCAATCACATGAGGGATGTGTCCCAATGCATAGAAATCAGCCTTAACACTGGGCATATCTACAGGTTTGGGAAATTGAACGAAGCTGTCCATATGTTTGACTTAGGCGGACAAGACTTTCCCCAACACATTGCTGAACATAGGTTGAGACAGTGGCCAAGAAATGGTAGATGGAGGCCACCTGCACAGTTGGAGGAATGGCTGTAGGTTGTCGAATGGCTGGCAGCAGATCAGACTCCAACTGGGTAAACAGCTCCCAGATTGTAGCATGGTTCAGTCAGTAGTGGAAGATGATGTGGCGTTCTTCCATCGTTGCCAAGTCAACCAGGGGCCGGTACACAGATGCACGCCTCAACAGTGGTCGGCATCTACACATGTCATACAAAACAAGTATGTCAATGATTACCATTCATGCATCCACCTGCAGGGTGACAAACGGTGAATCAACATCACATATGCTACCACTTGTTGGATGCAAAGCAGACTTCAATGTGCTGAGGCGTGGTAATTCCCATGTCAGTTGCACATATATCTGGGATTTACAATGGATGACAATAGTGAAAAGCTTGTCTGTCACTGCTACTCTACAGTCACCATCAATATGTAAGAGCATTCCCACAAAGTCATGTTGTCATTACCAGAATATATGCACACTCCAAGTTCATGCTGCCTAATTGTACTTAACACTGTCCCAGGCCATAACTCATCACATATCCATTTTGGAAATTAGTATTATCTTCATTAATTAATGTATTTGTTAGAGTTGTATTGCAAAATGGCTGCTGTCTGTCCTGCATGCAGGGGACAGATGTCAATGAAATCATTCCACCATGGTGCAACTCTTCATTGGTTAACATTGATGTCTATGGCACACAGGGACAAATGACGACTACTTCCAGTGGTGATGGTGCAGACCGCTGCGGCTGTGACCACCATTTTCCACAGTGTATCTTACTTAACTCCTGACTCTCCAGCCATTAAGACCTCCACTGAGTGTGATGCTGTGTCATGTTACTGGAAGCCATGATGGCGCTTTGCACAGGAGATAGGGCACCCGCTTTCACCTCGCAAGAACTGGAGAAACTTGTGGATGGGGTCCTACCACTGTACACAAAACTGTATGGGGCTCCAGAACAGCAGGTAGTTTGCATAATGGTTATGTATGTTGCTACATGGGTATGTAAGTGTGTAATAGTACGTGTATGCAGGACGTTACAGTGGACGCTGTACCTACGGATATGACTGCTAGGAATGTTGTGGAAGTGTGAAGTCGTGTACGATGCTGATTTGTGTACTGTTGGTAGGACTATGAATGTCGTAGGTTGTTGTGCCTACAATAATGTACCTTTCCTTCTGTGTCTCTCATGCAGGTCAGCGCCCATCAGAAGATGGGTTTGTGGAAAGCCATCTCCAAGGAAGTGCAGACCCTGGGGGTCCTTACCTGGTGGAGCACCGACTGCAGGATGCGGTGGGAGGACCTGAGACACTGGGCCTGGAAGGCTGCAAAGGCACAGTTGGTGATGACAGCCTCCCAACGAGGAAGGGATGTCCATCGAACCCTGACCCCCCGATGGCCCACATACTTGCTGTGGCCTACCCAGAGTTGGATGGGCGCTTGAGGGCAAGACAGCAGCCACAAGGAGTTGAGTGACATAGTACATGTCCTGCACAATTTGCGATGGACTGGATGGGTGTGTTAGCAATGGGATCATGGAAGCAAACTGTTGGTATGAAAGTTATGTAGGTAGGATTCAGTTTTGCTGTGAACAGAAGTAGCTGTGATAGGTGAGCATCTGAGCCGCAGTTGTTCATGGCATTTTTACAGTGCCACATTTCTGTACTTCACATGGACATACAGGAGGATCTTCAGTTGGTATCCATACCTATCTATACATGTCCGTAATGGGTGACACGGTAGGTATGACAATGTATAAATGTCACTCATTGACAGGTTTCTCACAGTAATGGTCCTTTATACAAGAGCCCTAACAGTGTAGAGTAGTACCTGAGTGTAATTGTAGTAGTATCATGTTTGTGCATGCACATCAGAGTGTATGCACAGTGGGTGTAAGGAGATCTCCACTGACGTTGTAGGGAGTATATTCAGGAATGTATAGAGGCATGTTGTTGTAATATACATACGTGCAATGGGGATTGGTATTGACCCTAAGCTCCCATCTGTTTCACCCCTCCCCTCCTTTTTGTACAATCCTATCCTTGTGTGCATTAGTATCAGCAGGCAAAGGAGTAGGGGCACCAGTGAGTGGGGAGGCAGCAGCCCACGGGACCCAGAGGCAGAGACCACCAAAGCCGAGGGGACCAGTCGGACAGAGGGCCAGGGGAGCACCACGGGTGAGACTCGAGCTGATACCACTGATACAGATTCCTCCTCCGATGGAAGCTTCCTGGTGGTGGTGGCACCTTCTGGGACCATCCCAGCACCATCCTCGTCCGCCACCCACCTTACCAACACCGCCCTCCCAGAGGCTCCCCACCCAGTTGCCCGTGCCCGCTCACTGAGGAAGGTGGGTGTCTCCTTCGCCGCAGGCATCTCTACCCCTGCCCCAGTCAGCCCTGCTGCCCTCAATGCTGAACCTATTGACCTCCTGAGGTCCATCTCTGAAGGGCAGTCAACCATCATGAATGCCATCCAGGGCCCACCATCCCAGAAGCAGCAGAATAATGCCTACCTGCAGGGCATTCACTGTGCCTTGACTGGCCTACAGAGATCATTTCAGGCTCTGGCCTCTTCATTGATGGCAGCCAGTGTCCCTATTACTTCCGTCCTCCCTCCTGCTACCTGTGCCATATCCCAAATCCCTTTCCCCTCTCCTAGCCAAGCCATACATACAGACAAGCACCCTCCCAAATCAACAGACAAGGTATGCAAAGACAAACACAGGCACTACAAATCACATCACAAGCATGCACACACTCAACACACAAAAGCAGACACAACATCAGCCCCTACCTCCCGTCTCCCCAGCATCTCCTCCCTTGCTGTCACAACACCACTCACACCTGCCAGCACTGTGTCCTCACTCCCAGTCCCTGTCACCACTTTGCCCTCAGTCACCACAACAGCAGACACTCATACATGAACCCCATGCACCACATCCGCACTCACTGCAACCACCATCACTCACATATGCAGAACACCCACCTTATATGCAGACACCACCCCAGCATTCATCCACACAACATATCAGTCTACTCCCACCCAGCCTCCAATGATACATAAACGCCCTCATTCAGACACTCAACATTACTCCACCTCACACATACATACTCTAAATACATCTGCACCCATATCCAACACACCTGCAAGACCTATGATTGCTCCCTCTACCTTCACTCCCAAACATGTTTCCCAGTCCATCCCCCTTGTCCCTAAGAAGCTTTTCCTTTCCCGCCTTGACCTGTTCCCTGACCCTGTACCATCCCATATTGCCGCTCGCTCTCATGGTTCCCTCCCCAAGCCAAGTCCCTCCACATCCAAGTCCTTCTGTGACCCCCCCTTCTACCTCTGCTGCCCCTCCACCTGCAAAGAAGCCGTCCTCTATCCCCAAAAAGAAAACTTCCCCAAAACATGGTTCCAAGGCCCCTGCCACTCTGCCAAGAGCAAGGGTGAAACCCCAACCCCCTCCCAAGCCAAAGCCGAAGGACCCTTCTCCTAAACCCAAACCTCCCCAGACCCTTGTTGTGTTGCATGTGTGCATGTGTGAGCGCAGGAGTTTGTGCATGGTGTGTATGTTGTGTGTAGGTTTGTCACACTCCCCTTTGCCCCTTTGTGTGCTCTGCAGGTGCACTTACCGATGGTGTCAGTGTCGGCGGTCATAGAGGTAAAAGGCACTGGGAAGATTTCAAGGTGGCGTTCCATGGCTTCCGCAGAGTCGTCTGCGTCCCTGGAGGTGAGTGGGTCCTTTTCTACTTGCTGTTTCTGCCAGGCTTTGGGTGGCGGGCGACCCGCCCCAGAAATTGTGGCGGTCTGCAGTGTCGTATTAGGGTGGGCGTTGCAGTGGCTACCGCCAGCCTGGGGATGGCAACCGCCGGCGGTGGTGGTCTGGCCGTACTAGCGTTACTGTCCGCAAACTGGTTTGGTTTCAGTGGGTTGACCGCCGTGGTCGTAATAAGGCAGTCTACATCGCCGGCTTGGCGGTGGTTCGTACGCCATCGCCGGCATGACAGATCTGTTACTTGCAATGTCATAATGAGGGCCAAAGTGATTTCTCCTACTGCCCTTCAGAGAAATTTGTCTATGGCGGTGACTGAGTAGTCAACGCCATAGCCACATTAAAACTGGACAGGAAGATCTTTATCTTGCCAGTAAATATCCTCCGTCATAGAGTATACATACCACCAAAATATAAATCAGCCCCCTAGTCTGTTGTAATTTTGAGCCTGGAAGGGAACAACTCTAAATCATCAGGGAAGTGGTACCCAAGTCTTTAAGATAACTTGGCCTTCCTGGCCCTATTGTGTTAATGGTCAGTCTGTCCCTGTGCTTAGCAACAGTTCACACTATCTGTCATTTGTGAGGGACGCTTGCACTGCTCTTTGCTTCATGTGCTGTGTCAGGTGAAGGTGAGAGGCAAAGTAAACAGATATATTGAGAAAAGTAGACAGAATGAGACAGTATGTGGTTTGATACAGGGAGAAAATACTATTAGCAAAAGATAGAGATTTTGTCAACCTTTCTTTTGTCACATTTCTGTCAAGTTGTATGTCCATAGTTCAAATCACCTGCAATGGGAATATTCTCCTCTGAATATTTTTATGTTTCTGAATAGCTAACCTACGGGCAATGTGTAGGTAATATGCATATGTATTACTCATTATCAACAATACACTTAAAAAACTAGTCATGTAAAGCTCTGGCAACCCTTGAAAACCATGTCAGTTGTTCACTGTTGTCATATCACATTAGTATTAGCGTGTCAGACCTTATTAAGTTAACTAATAAGGAGACACGTTGTAGATCGATGGACCTTTTGACTGCGCTTCGAGTAGTTCCCACCTTGTAACTCCATTCCAATACAAATCAAAAGCAGTAACAATCAATGACATCAATAATCAATAGGAGTCAGTATTTTCCACACACCATGACCTCTCGGCCAAGAATAACAATTTAGTCAACACAACTCTGGAAAACATCTAACTATGGCTCTATCAAAATTATTGGTTGGTACCTAAGGACAAAAGCAAATAGACATAACAATCAGTAACATCACCTTATACCTGGCCTCAGTATGGGTCAGCAAGCTGTGACAGTCTTCGTCAATTGGATATCAGTTCGGTCAGCAGGGTATCGGAATTCAGCATTAAAGATCAGGAAAAGCAAAGTCTCTTCATGCAATTTGGAAAAGAATAATAACTAAACACTCAAGAAGAATGGGGAGAATGGCCTCTCTGGACAGTTCGAAAGAATAGAACTAATGGCAAAGTGGAAAATGGTGTCCTCCTCTCGGTGCAGTCTGGCTAAGTTAGATTTTCTAAAACTACTTCCCATGTTCCCATTAATCAAAGAATGTTTGCATTTAGTCCAATGAAAATAAAACCCCAAATCTAAGAATTTACTAGTACACAGTTCACATGTCGATGATTACCTCCTCTTCTCCTGTTCTTGTCATTGGACTTGTCAGGTATCAATATTGTCGCGTCTTATCCTCCAGTCAGTACATCCATTTTCTTCTCCTGGGAAGGTCATTCTTACACATACTATGTTATACATTGTATCCCTAGCAAGTACAACAAAATCTAGCAAACAGTTCTAATGAGAAATAATTTCAGCTACAAGCATTTGGTCAGTACAGTGGAAAATCACAACTTAATTCTCTAAGCAGCCATTTTATAAGTCGCCTAAGAAATGCAGCTTGACATGAGGCCATGCAACTAGGCCCAAGACCTTGCTAAGGTAAATCCTATGATTAATAAAGCTAATAGAAAATACATAACCCTTAATATGACATACTACTACATTAATCAAACATGAGCTCAACATTTTTCATTAAATAAGCCATTAATAAGTACACTTCGAGAACACTGGCGGCCACTCTAGTAGGCGCGACTTCAAATGAGTGCCTTTTTCTCTACGTTAATTTGTTTTCAATGCAAATACAACACTCAGAATACATGAATATTCATTCGTAAAATTCAGCATTAGCAATCCCTCCTCTGATGACTAAATGTGTCATCACTCTTAAATCTTCCCACACAAATATTCTGCTCCTCTGATAATTTTTCATTTTCTTTAATTTGATCATCCCACATAATTTACATATTCCCCTTGCCCCAATTATGCAAATCATAATAGTCAATATCCCTTGAATTATTTTCAATATTATCCCTTTCCCAATGTTGCTGAGACAATTTTCCACTTAAACAAATCCTTTACCAACTATCTCCCAAACACCTGGTTCTTTCAACTATTTCAAATCAGCACTTTTATTAGTCATATTAGTAAGTAAGATTCTAATTTCTTTGCTATCATCAGGAATATACGAGCAGCAATGCCTCGAATTAAGCATTTTGCTAACTCCGCGATTTTTTGCTAAAGGAATGTCTAACGCAAGGCGGTTCTGAAGAGTCAATAATTGC
This sequence comes from Pleurodeles waltl, assembly GCF_031143425.1. Lineage (NCBI taxonomy): Eukaryota > Metazoa > Chordata > Amphibia > Caudata > Salamandridae > Pleurodeles > Pleurodeles waltl. Next base: position 296,913,009 of record NC_090442.1, read on the forward strand.
AGCCATTTCTGCAGCCATTAGGATCATGGTTCCTGAAAAATTTGTCAACAATAGTAGACAACTTTCAAATCTTTATAGAATTCAGGACAACTCCTACCGAAGGAATCATTGCTCCAAATATATCTCCCACTATACCAAAAGGAGACTCTCTCTTATGCTTACTGTGATGTAATTCAGTCATTTTCGGTAATCTTTTCAAGTCATCAAGTTGGAATATCTTTGGGAAAACTATCCTCAAGTAGCACATGCCATACCATCCTCCTGGAAGACGGTAATAAGAGTTAGGTCCACAGATGTAATATATACCAGGAATTGCTGGATCCTGTCCATTCAACATAAATGTCTATTCAGTCTGAAACAGAAACACATGTTTACATTCACTCGTTCCCACAAATAAAGTGTCAGTGCTAGATTTAGGCCGATATACACAAAGCTTTCCTACGTGTTGCATATCTAAAGCTAATTGCCCTTGTGTTTTTATTTCACTAAAAGTATAATAATTTCTAAAAGTCTTTTTCTCTAAGCCCTTTTCTAACTTCTCCTTTAATGCCTTTCTCCTGTCATCTGTTTGATCTAAGAAGCTCTTTTCTAATGGTATAAGCAAGCATGTCAGGTTACTCTTGTGAGCATATGCTATGCCAAAAGTTAATGTAGGCCTCAAAGAAACCTCTCACTCATTGGCCTTAGCTACTCTACTCAGGTGTCTAATTATGGGGACAAATGAAAATATAAAATCGTGGTAGAGTAGAAGTACTGGATGCACTCCTGGTCATATAATCTTGTTAGTAACAGACTACAATTTATCCCATAAGTGAGGGGTAAACTATGATAGGTAACGCCTTCATTGACTGACGAAGGAATCTGCATGCACACATAACAATTCCCTGCATCCATTGGCTCAACATACTTACTCAATAAGCAATAAAAAACATTAGCAGAAAGTGCCCCTTGTGCATTGTCTACGTGCAGATAATTCTCATCTAACCTAAACTGCTCTATCTTTGTTAATGCAGTAGTTGTCTCTAAAGCTGCAGTATGGTTGGCTTTACTCTTGTCAAGAACAGTCATTCCCACAATCAATATCAAACACAATATCACACAAACAATTGCCAAAGCAGTACTCATGTATTTACAGCACCTGTTCTTCCTATCCTGCTGGCTAACGTTACTCATGATCTGTAAAGAATCAGAACGTAGAAGAGAAAATTTAGTAACTATGCAGCAAAAATCAAAAACAAAAATCTTCAATCTTCTTTCAGCAATTATTTACAACTTTCAGTCTTACTTCCAGGATCCTTTGTCAAAATCTGTTTAGCAGCTTGTCTAATCAGGGTATTTTGTCAAATCAGGTTTCAAAACTCTTTTCCGGTTACTTTCAACAGTCTCTTTTTCTCCTTTTGTACATATCTCAAATTTGTTTCAGCAGTTCAGTTCATTAGCGTCCTTCAAGTGCAAAAATATTGACCTGGAATGTCCCAAACAAAACAAAAGACAAATATTCTCTTTGCTATTCAGTTGTTGTTGTGTATGCCCATTCAGGACTAGCGTAGCTTCGACTTGCTATTCTCTTTCTTTTCAACTTTCAATCTCCATTCAATTCTCCTTAACTCAGATTTTTTTTCCTTGTCGTATCTACTTCTTCTTTGATTGTTGTTACAACAATTGCTTTCTTTCTCTATGCTTTTGACTCCGGCCACTTGTCTCCTTTCAGTGGACCCTTGGTCAATGCTCTTTTCAGTGTTGAACTTGAGACTTCTAGCTCTGCAGGATTTTCTCTTGACAGACCTGCAACTGGTTCAGAAGTCAGACCTCATTGGCTTTGATCCTCCTCAACTCTTTCCCCCTCAGAGTCTGGTGTTTGCTCTGTTTGTCTCTCAAATCCATCTACTTCTGGGAGAGTCCTCCTCTGACAAGACTCTCCTGCTGCCTCAATTGAAATTGCCTCACTGTCACTCTCCTGGAGATCTTTTCCTTCATCTCTCACAGGAGTGAATGAATCATTCTCAACGTGCTCACATCTGGTCCCAGTTCCTCTTTCTTCTCTTTCGAGCTCCGAGGCTTGTCTGGTCGTTGTTGGTACTCTCAACAACTCCTCTTCATTGTCCAAAGGACATGCCACTTTTCTCATGTGGCTTGCATGGATCCAGTTCAGATGTCCAGCATACTTCACAGCTGTGGTAGTGATCAGAACTACCTGGAAAGGACCTTTCCATCGAGGTTCCAAACATGTCTTCCTCACATTTTTTTGGACCAAAGCCCAGTCACCAGCTCTCAGGTTCTATCCTTGATCTTGGGACGGTTGCAGAGTGGTGACTTCCATCTGCTGAGAGAAGGACCGAACCACATCAGCCAGACCTTTGCATTAGTCCAACACCATATCATCTGTTATGTTCACAAGAGCATTTGCAGGAACCGCTGGCAATTTCATTGCTCTTCCCATGAGGATCTCAAGCGGTGACAATCCTGTCTTCCTGTTGAGTGTGCTTCTCATTGTCATCAGAACTGACGGCAGTGTGTCGGGCCACTTCATATTTCTGGACGCACACATTTTCACCATTCTTGATTTCAAGGTGCCATTCATCTGTTCCACTACTCCTGAGGCTTCAGGGCGGGAACTACAATGCAGATTCTGCTCAATGTTCAAGGTTGCACATAGTAATTTGACTACTTCATTGTTGAAGTGACTTCCTCTATCTGATTCTAAAGAGATCAGAAACCCAAAATGTGGTATCAGTTTCCTAAGTAGTAGTTTCACTACCGTGAGGCTGTAATTTCTTTGTGTAGAGTACGCTCCAATCCAATAACTAAAGATGCAAACAATCACCAACACATATCTCAATCCTCCACACATGGGCATCTCAGTAAAATCCATTTACATTCTTCTGAATGGACCTCCTGCTCTTCAAATGTGGCTCAAATTGACCACTGTCCCTTTTCCCGCGTTCATTTGTTGACAAATGACACAGCAATGGCAAACTGCTTCAGAAACTTCTCTAAATTTTGGATTGAACCAAGTTTGTTTAAAGAGGCGAATCATGGCATCCCTCCCAACATGTGTTTGACCATGATAATACCTAGCCACCAATTCGTCCTGTCGCTGTACACATTTCATTTTACTCCATGATCGTTTTTCCTCCCTGTCAACATTATTCTGCAGTGTTCTCAATTCTTCCAATTTATCTAGTACATGCAAGACATTACTTGGACATGTTTGATCTTCTTTAGGTAACAGCTCCCACTTATCTTTGAACCATATACAGTTTAATGCACAAAACCTTGTGACTTGATCCGCATATCCATTTCACATTGACACAAAATCTTGCGATTTCAGATGTGCACTGCATTTCACCACGGCAAGCTTTTCAAGCATTTGGAAAGCTTGCAACATTTCTTACTGGTGAACCAGAAGAGGTCATGAAACCTCTCTGTGACGACAATTGGCCAAAGTCATGGACTATTCCAAATCCATACAGGCTATCCCTATAGATGGTAACTTTGAGATGTGCAAAAACATGGCACGCTCTAGTAAGGGCTACCAGTTATGCTACTTGTGCAGAATATACTCCTCGAAGCCACTTCCAGTATACCAGTAAACCAGAAATTGTGCACACAGCATATCCTGCTCTCAGTACTCCTGTACTGTCTCTTAGAGAGGAACCATTAACAAAGAAAATGTTGTCATTTTCTTCCAATCAGTTGTCTCTAATGTCAGGTCTTGGTTTTGTGCACAGATCAGTTACTTCAAGACAATCATGCTCAATGTCTTCCAGCTTCCCAATTTCAACATTTTCATTCGGAAGTAAGGTTGCCGGGTTAAGCACTGTACATCTTTTCAGTGACACATTAGGTGACCCCAAGATGCTCGTCTTGTAGTGAGTCAACCTGGAGCCTGTCAAGTACTGTGTTTTGGTCCTTGTAAGTAAAACTTCAATGGAGTGAGGGACCATAATAGTGAGGGGATGTCCCATCACAATGCCTTCACACTGTGCGAGGCTCTGTCCAACTGCTGCAACTGCATGCAAACAGCCTGGTAAAGCTGCTGCAACTAGGTCCAAAGTAGCTGAAAAATATGCTACTGGGCAGTTTACACCTCCATGGACCTATGTCAAGACGGACAAAGAACATGCATCACGCTCATGACAAAGCAATGTGAAGGATTTGGTGTAGTCAGGCATTCCTAAAGCCGGAGCTTTGCATAGACTTTCTCTCAATTCAGAAAACACATTCATGCATGCCTGATCTAACACTAGGGGGTCAGTGACTTCTTTATAAGTCAGCTTCGGCAATGGTTTGGAAATGACCAAAAAATTGGGAATCCATTCGCGACAGTAGCCTACCATCCCTAAAAACATCCTAACATCTCTCTGGGTGTCTGGGGGTTTCATCTGCAATATGGCTGTGACCCTTTCTCCGGATATTTTCCTTGTTCCCTTCTCAATCTGGTGACCCAAGTATTTCACTTCTTTCTGACTATATTGTATTTAAGTGGGGACACTTTATGACCATTCTTTCCCAAATGGTTCAGTAAGGCAATCGTGTCATATTTGCATTCATCCCTTGTCTTGGATGCAATTAACAAACCATCAATGTACAGTACCAATGTCGATTGGAAAGGCATTTCCAATGACTCCAGATTCTTTTTAAAGATCTGATTGAATGTGGAAGGTGATTCTGAGAACCCTTGAGGAATTCTACACTTACAATAAACTCGATCTAAAAATTTGAAACAGAATGAAATTGACTATCCTCATGAAGAGGTACAGAAAAGAAGGCTTGTGACAAGTCTATGACAGTGAACCATTCAGCATCGCATGGAATCTGAAACAGAATCATGGCTGGATTTGGCACCACAGGGCAACATTTGATCACAATGTAATTTATTTTTCTCTGGTCCTGGTCAATTCAAACTTTCCCACAGGGCTTTTCCAATCCCGTTATTAGTGAATTACATGGGCTACTCAACACTTCTTTCAAGACCCCTTGGTTTACAAATTGTGCAATTAGATGAGCAACCTTCACACAGATGTCCTGTGGCATGTGATACTGGGGAATCTGAGAAACAAATTGCATTCAGCTTTACAGGAACTTTAACTGGCTCAACTCCCTTTATCAGGTCAATCTCTTTCCTTGTCAAATCCCACACTCTCTCTTTAACTATTCCTTGTAAATCAGGAGGAAGCTCCTTCACTGTGAATACTGGAAAGAAACTAATCAGGTGGTACTCCTCATTTATTGTCTCGTACTCTGTATCTGGAGCTGGGTCATCCTCATCATCACTATTCGTCTGTATCTTGATTTCATCATTTGAACAAGTAATCAAGCACCTGGTTTTACATAGCAAATCTCTCCCCAGTAGGGATACTGGACTTGAATCGCAGACTACTAATTTATGTAATCCTTTAAAGTTGCCAATTTTAACCTGAACTGGTTCTTTAATTGGATTGGTCAAGTACTGATTCGCTACTCCTACAATCTGGACTGTCTTTCCTGAAAGAGGCAAGCTTGGAACTTCTGCAGTTCTCACTGTAGAGGTTGTAGCTCCTGTGTCAACGAAGAATGAAACCTTGTGACCCATTACTCTTCCCTTCGCATATGGGCCTTTCTGATCTACTTCTAAAGAAGCTGCAAGCACACATTTCTCTTCATCCAAACTCTTGCTCTCCCAATCATCGTTTATTCCAATCTCATTGTGTAACCGAAATTGGTGTACTGTGTTATTATTCTGGTTAAACTTCTGACCTGTGACCTGTTGAGGAAGCATCACCTGCTGCTGTTCCACTGGGGCTGGAGGTAGTTGGATTTGCTTTCTAGGTGCCATTTGAACCTGCTGTTGCATTGGCTGCAACTGTGTCATTTGTACACGTGTGCATTTGCACCTGCTTCATGGGTTGATTTGATTCACATTGTTATGAAAATTTGGATTATGACCTCTCATTCTCGGTCCTCTCATGTTCTGGAACAAATTGATGTCACTTGTTTGCGGAACAACACCTTCCTGTACCATCATTGGATACTTGCGCTTCCAATGTCCAACCGCCCTGCAAGCGTGACAAGGCAACAATCTCTTCATTCCCTGCACATCATTCTGAACCACTACAGTACCCAACTCGGGACTACGGTTTCCATTACCCATTCCTCTGCGACCTCTACAGCTCATCTGATTTTGAAATACCACATTTTCCTACTACTGCTGTGGAAAAATTTCCCTGCATCCCTGTTTTTGCTGCTTTAATCTGCATCACCATCGCCTTTTCTTTCAACTTTCTCTTCTTCAACTTAATCTTGTCATTACAGTACTTTGCGTACTGCAATACCTCATCAATCGGCTTTGCTTGCCAGCAAATCAAATGACTCTTAATCATCTGCCTAATTTCAGGTCTCAATCCTTCCACAAATCTAAACACAAAATGAATCATACCTTTCGGCTCAATTGTCTCTGTACCACTGTAATGCTTAAATGCCTGCAACAATCTCTCATAGTATGCGTGTATTGACTCTTTTGCTTCCTGAGCTGTCCTGTATATCCTCTGCCAGTCAACATTATTGGGCAAAATTCTTGTATTCAAAAATTCAATCACTTTGTAATAATATTTCATTACCTCAGGAGATGGTGCACGTGTAGACGGATCTCTCTCTGGTTCTTTTGTGAGCCAATCTATACTCCTCTTGCACTCCACCCATAGATCACCTGGAACTACTATCTCTAATAGAGTGTTCAAGTCCTCCCACAGGCATTTTGCAAGTTTTATGAACCTGTCTGTCTGCTGGTACCACTCTACTGGTTTCTCTCTCATTCTGGGGTAATCATTCGTAAAGGACAGAATGTCACTTCTGCTCCAAGGGACATGAACAAAATTCCCTCCTGGAATCTCTCTCACTGGTAAAATTTTCACCGGATCCTCGCCCTGCTGCACATTCGCATTAAGATCTGCAGAATCCCTTTTTCTTTTATCTCTTTTCTTTTCCCATCTGCCTTCCCATTTGTCTAATGCTCCCCATGTCTGGACACTTTGAAGTAACTCCCTAAGGTGTGCCTTCATTCCTGCAGATCTCATCTGTTCAAAGGCCCTTGTGTCAAAATCTAACCTCTAACTCCTTTTCAAATGTTTTGTGTACTCTATTTCTATGCTGTACTTCTCTGCCAAGTCTGCTAGCCTTTGATGCACATTGCTCACTTCCCTTGTAATTTTCAGGCACAGATATCTCAATTCGGCTTCTGTGTAGGATTCTAGTCTGTTCACACCCATAGTTCCTTCAATGAGCTCAACCGCTTCCATCCCTAGTCTTGTATAATTCAAGTACTCCCATCTCCTAGGTGCACTCTGCTGGTATTTTGCTTGTCTAACCATTCAGTCAATTGTTGGGCAGTCAAACCTTGCAGCGAAATGTTGTTGGCCTGGGCATGTGGCATTAGTTGCACAACTGTATTTGGAGACTGCGGTGTCAGTAATTGCAGACTGTGACTAACGTTCGACCCTATTATAGTATCCAGAGGACCTCCGAGTGGCTAAGGTCTAGCAATCATCTCGATCTGTCAAAGGTCTGCCACATAGGAAAGACTCTTCGGGTATTCTCATTGAGTCCTCAACCTCATTGAATTCTGACTCAGGACTCCCTGTCCACTTGCACTGTTATTCTCTTGTTCAAATAACGGTACAGTGGCGCCAAAAGTGACAGGTATAGACACAGGGTCTGGGCTTGGTCTGACATTCAGGTTCTGTGGGTGCATAATTCCCGTATTCTGGCTCATCAATACAGACATGTCGGTCTGTGTCCCTATTATTGGAGTGTACTTTGGCATTGCTTGTGACTGCACTTAAGGCAGTAAAGGTGGAGTTGGCTCTGTTTGATTTCCTGAAAACCTGACATGTTGGCACTATTAAGTTTGTGGCGGTTTCCAGAATAGGTACATCAGGGTAAATCCTCGGTACATTCGGCTGTGGCATCTGATTTGGTGCTACCGGATTAATAGGTGTATTAAAACTGCTCTGCATTGGGCTCTGTGTCATACTAGGCTTAATCTGCACTGGACTCATTGTCATGTTAACCTATTTAGGTGCTGAAGGGTTTACACTAGTGCTCAGACCGCTCTCTTATGCTGCATATGGTGGGGGACGATTTCTCAATAACTGTAAAATAAACTCAGCATTGTCTGACTCTTCCTCAAGTGTAAACGATCTTCTAGACTCTTTTGATCTCCGCTCCCTACTCTCAGAAGGGGTTCTATTTGTTTTTCTAGTGGCTTTCCATCCTTCTCTCTTGCTTTCCTGTGTAATCGCAGGAAACAATTTAATCCCCTGTAAAGTCTTGGTTCTCCAAAATTTCTGATCACTGTCCCATCTAGCTAGTCTCTTCTCTGCCTTCCTCATTCTCCTCTCAAACTTCTGTTGCTATTGCTGTCTGGCTACTAATTCCCAGATTGCTATTGCCTCCAATTGTGCTGGTCTCGGAGGGGGCTTCAGATCACACGGCACCCTCCTCAGATTCTATGGGCTCCTCAAATTAACTGTTCCGTGGGCAGGAAACATCAAACTCCCATCTTTCTCTGTCACTTTGCACCATTGTTTCAGCTAAAGACATGGTGCAGCACCCTTTTCTTCTATTACAATGTAAGCTGGTGTACCTTCTGGCAGTGCAATATCCCCTATGCTTGTTGTAATGTAATGTACGTATCTCCCCATAAAGCGCTCTTTAAAGCTTTGCAAAATGTCATTTCATCGACCTTTATGTTATTCTAAATCAAATAAGGAAGTGACTTTTAATCCCAGAATCCTCTTCACCCACCTTCTCAACCAATTGCTCTTCACGGTCATCTGCCAATCCGTCTGCGACCCTTCTCACTAACTAAGCTATCCCAGTGCGGCTCCAATGATGTCACACTCACACGTACTGTGGCTGACAAAGTCTTGCGGCTTGTTCTCCCAAACTCAAATTCACATGGAACTAACACAACTTATTGCGAGCACTAAACAAAATCAAAACCCATTTTGTCCATTTACTACAGGTAGGGTAACACAATCGCTTCAGAAACCTTATGGATTTTTTACTGACGGCATTTCACTCCAGCAGCTACTCCTTCTTTCTCGGTTTCCTTGATTCGCAAGCAAAATTCAACCCGCAAATTTTACTCTCATCTGATCAGTGGGTCTGTCCTGGGGCACATAGGACTCACCAGATCTCAGTCGAAAACTTCTTTCACACACTTTGACTCACACTCTGACTTGTCGACCACGCTCGATCGACCTATAAAACCAGACAAATTCCAACAAAAACCAAGTGTCTCATACACTTTTCAATATGCTCCAGAGTCTTAGACCACGCAGGATCCGTATACCAACAACCACGTGGACAATTTGTGGGCACAATGCACCACACACATGTGAAGTTCAATGACTTTCCCACTCCCACACTTCGGAGTACGCACACTCCTTTTACAGCTTCATTTGGAGTATGCAAACTCTCTAAACCCTCACAAACATCACAGTTCACCTGCGATTTGTATAGGCTGTGTAAGCGCAAAACCTACTTCATTCACACTGTCACTAGAACGCCAGGAACATCCTCAAACAATCATTGGCAATCTCCAAGGTTCTGTGAAAGTCATTGTAAGTACTTAGGGGAACATTATCCCTCCACTTTGTATCACTGAATCAGAAAATTCCAAACTTTCACCAATTTTCTCTTACCAAATCTGCGAATTGCTTTGCTCTTTGTAGGATATTAACGCTTGCCCCACAACCATCACCTGTTGTTCCTCGATTACTCTGTCTGGGGCCAAGTACTCTATTACCTATCTCTGGACTTTATGATGGGATCTTAAGGAGTCAAACCATGTACGGGCCTCTATGATGGGCTCTTACAGAGACAAACCATGTACTGGGCCTTTATGATGGGCTCTTAAGGAGACAAGCCATGTACCAGGCCTTTATGATGGGCTGTTAAGGAGACAAACCATGTACCGGGACTTTATGATGGGCTCTCAAGGAGACAAACCATCAATCTCTGCTACCATCGCTGTTAGCATGTCAGACCTTATTAAGTGAACTTTTAAATAGATGCATTGTAGGTAGATGGAATTTTTGACTGCGCTCCGAGTAGTTCCCACCAGGTAACCCCGTACCAATTCAAATCAATCAGTGACATCAATAATCAATAGCAGTCAGTAATTTTCACATACCATGACCTCTCGGCCATGAATAACCACACCTTTATGTAAAAGATAGAAAGTTTATTTCCCTATATTAACAATGCTAAAGTCACGTAACTTAGTCTCAAAATCAAATGATAAACATACAGAAACAATACCGGCTGCCCAAAGCGCCTAAAGAATCACAATCTAATCGAAGCTTGGGCCACTATACATTCTAAGGTTACAGTACAAATCAAAAGCAAGAATAACTCTGCAAACAAAATGATATACATTTAGATTCAGCAAAGAAAAGACATCAACTGTTAATACATGTAGCAAGCATCATCAGTGAGTACCCTAACTAAGTTCAGATTAAAATAGCAAGTTTGGACTTCATGCAAAACATGTTAGTCAACACAAATTTGGAAAACATCTAACTATGGCTCTATCAAAATCAGTGGTTGGTACCTAGGGACAAAAGCAAATAGATATAACAATCAGTAACATCATCTTATACCTGGCCTCAGTAAGGTTCAGCAAGTTTCTTCATGCAGTTTGGAAAAGAATAATAACTAAACATTCAAGAAGAACAGGGAGAATGGCTCCCCTGGACAGTTAGAAAGAACATAACTAATGGCGAAGTGGAAAATGGTGTCCTCTTCTCGGTGCAGTCTGGCTAAGTTAGATTTCCTAACACTACTTTCCATGTTCCCATTGGCCAAAGAATCGCATGTTTGCATTTAGTCCAATGAAATAAAACCCCAAATCTAAGAATTTACTAGTACAGAGTTCACATGTCGATGATTGGCTCCTCTTCTCCTGTTCCCGTCGTTGGACTTGTCAGGTATTAATATTGTAGCGGCTTATACTCCAGTCAGTGCATCCATTTTCTTCTCCTGGGAAGGTCATTCTTACATACACTACGTTATACATTGTATCCCTAGCTAGTACAACATATTCTAGCAAGCAGTTCTCATGAGAAAGAATTTCAGCTGCAAGCATTTGGTCAGTACAGTGAAAAATCACAACTCAATTCTCTAAGCAGCCATTTTATAAGTCGCCTAAGAAATGCAGCTTGACATGAGGCCGTGCAACTAGGCCCAAGACCTCGCTAAGTTAAGGCCTACGATTAATAAAGCTAATACAAAATACATACCCCTTAATATGACATACAACTACATTAATCAAACATGAGCTCAACATTTTACATTAATAAGCCATTAATAAGTGCACTTTGTGAGCATTGGCAGACAATAAAGTAGGCACAACTTCAAATGCATGCATTATTTCTCTACTTTAATTCATTTTCTATGCAAATTCAACACTCAGAATACATGAATATGCATTAGTAAAATTCAGCGTTAACATTTAATACAAAGAAAAAACATCTAATTAGGCACTGCTTCTTAAAAGCAAAAGATTTCTTCTCATGTCCACAACATAATGCACAGTACTATAAATGAAAAGCCCTTCATTTTCGTGAAGAGCAAAAGATGCGAATAAAAATAAGTGTTTTTACCGCAAACAAGCAAATGAGCAACATAAGACTGTAAATTCATCACACAATGTGAAACAAGTGACATCTAAAAGGCATAATTCATAGCAATTAAAAAAACATCTTATTTGATATACAAACATTAACCTATCCTTTATGTAACTTTAACAAAAAAACAGAAAGTGTCATTTTGATAATAATTTATTGAACTTTCGCTTTTTTATTGAACTTTTCTGAACGAAGAAAATGAACTCAATGAAAGAAACATATAGAATGTGCCCAATAACAAGATGGGATTAGAAACCAAGATAGACACACTATCATGAAGGTACATTTAAAGTCAATAAAGAGAAAGGTTGGTACAATATAGCATATGGGTAAATATTATTTTAGGCATGTCACGCCCATCCTACTCCCCTATCATCGCGTTGTCCAAATACGGTGTTCTTCAATTCCTCCCATGCATCAAACATAATATTAGTAGTTGTCTGCTCCCCGGCCATCATCTCCTCTAGTGTTTACACTACATCCAATGCCGAAGTGATTTCTCAAACAAAAACACTATGGATGTTAGTTTATAATTGTTTTTTTGCTGAAAAAAACCTTAGCATTATGTAAGCTAACCTCTTAGCTAGACCAAAATGAATCTCGGACAAAAAACAAAATAAGTGTATAAAATTGGCATTTTCACGGGCACATCTTCACTATATAATAGGATGGGCTGACTTCAATTAACGCTGATAGGTAAAGTGTAGATTGCAAAATTGAATAAGCTAAATTAACTTAAACGTGTATCCCAGGGCACATACTTTACGTGTTCCCAAACTCTGACTCATTCCAGCTCACAGATCTGTACCCGCAGGTTTGCAGAGGAGCATTTCCAGAGGTGGTTTGTGTACAAAGATTTGTATCAGAGTTGTGAAGAGCCAAATATGTAATCTCCTACTTTACGTGTTGCATACAGAGGGGCGTGGACACGACAGCAACCAAAATGGCCTCCTGGCTGTGAAGCTCCGGCACTGGCAGCTCTTTGAAGCCGGGTTTCGGAATCCTATCAGCATCCAATCCAGTCAGTGATCCTGTGGGGGCTTAGACAACAGCAGGGGGAACTGCGAAGGCCTGAGGATCGCCCGGGGATGCCCCTCCTCCTCCCACGACCATTCGTGCTCTACTTGGATTACTGCCCTGGAGGTGCCTGTGGGGATGGAGATGACGATGCATAATGGGCCCCCTGACAATAGGGACCTCATTGTCACCTGCTTGAAGAACCCTCTACCCACCCATCATCTGTATCATTGATCGGAAAAGCACATCTTTCCTGAGGATCCAACCCCACACGCCTACATTCCTACTGCCAGCCGAATGCCGGTGCTGCCTGTGGCCTCCAATTCCCTGTCACATTCCTCAACACCAATGGGGTTCGAACCTAGGAAGTCTGCTACACAGTATCCTTTGAGGTAGGGCAAATTTCTGACTCCATGTCGTCCCAGCGAACCCCCACCACAACTGGATGGGGAGACCCTAAGCAACGTAAAATTCTCTTTTCACTGCCTAAAGCTTCCCGACACCAAAACTACCTATGTGGTACAGTACAGAGGATGGTACGACTGGGGACACTGTGTCAGAACCTTCAGACAGCACCACAGCAATGATGACGAAACTCTGTGCTGGATTCTGGTCTATCAATGCCAGATTTGACGCCCTCACCAACAGGCTGGACCACGGGGGAAAACGACTGGACCCCACACCACCTGAATAAATGGCACTAAGGAGAACATCTCAGGACTGGAAGAAAGTGCTGCGTCTACAGTAAAATGCTTGAAAAAGATAGAGCGCTCCTCAAGACAGTTATACCTAAGAACGAGGCTGTAGAAGCATGGTCATGCCACAATAATATGTGCATCACGAGGTTGGCGGAGTCTATGGATATGGGCCACCCAGACCTGCTGTTTGAGCATCTCCTTGTGGACCTTTTTGACCAACACAGCTTCACGGACACATCTGTAGTGGAACGAGCTCACAGATCCTGGCCCATGCCTGCCACCTGGCGGCCCTTTATCGCTCGCCTGCTCAACTATAGGGACAGGGACACACGGTTGCGTCTGGATCGGAAGCGGGCCCACTGCAATTCCAGGGCTTCCCCATATCTGTGTTCCCTGCCTTCACCATGATGGTGTAGGAGTCGATGCGCAAGTTCACAGATGTAAAAAATGTTTTCTACAAACAGACACTGAAGTATGCCATGCTATACTCGGCTCAACTATGAGTAAGTTGAGATCAAGGGAAAAGCTTGTCTCTTCACCACCCCCGTTGAGGTTACTGAATTTTGTAAATACCATGGTGAGGGAAAAGCATCCTCCCACCTGAATACACCAGAGCACTCCCCCTCTGCTACCCTTGTGGACACGGCCGCGGACTGTTCCCTGCCTGGCTAAACTGGGCCTTTCATAATAATTGTTATTAACTCCTTTGTTTTTTTTTCCTGCTGTAGTTCTGGGTGATTATTCAGTTGTGCTCGTCTTACTGTTTGGTTTTCAGGTATCAACCGTCCTACGGCCCCGTCTGCCGTGGTGTTGGCCACCACTTGAGATGTACACCATGTTTCCGAAAGTTGGGATTTATGTTTTTCTTTATGCTTAGTATGGGATTCCCTGGATGCCTTGTCATCTAGTGTGGGTGGGGGAGGGGTGTGGTACTTATGCATGGTTACTGTGTTTTTTTACCATTGTCGGTTTGGTATGTACATTTGTTAGTTACACGTGTGCAGGACAATTCATGCGCACTCTTAGATGACAGTAGCTCAGGTCATGAGGGAAAGGGTAGCAAAACCCACCTATTTGACATGGAACATTAGGGGTCTCAATAATCCCCACAAAAGCAAACAAGTGCTCTCTTAACTAACGTGGCATTGCATAAAATAGCCTTTCTCCTGAACACTCGATAGTTTTCGTACTACAGCTCATATCCCCATGGAGTGTGCAGATTATTATTACTATTATTATGCTGATGTCTCCTTTACACACACACGGCCAGTTTTATAGATGCTGACATGAGATATGTCATTGTTTCTGGAATTTCGGCAATAATTGTGTACTCTTGGTTAATATCTACGCCCCTGACGTAGTTGCCCCTGACTTTTACAAGGAGCTTTCAGCTCTGATAGGATGGGTTGAGGCTGACCTGGTGATAATGGGAAGAGATTTTAACATAGTATATGATCCACTGGTGGATTCCAGTGTATAAAATCCACTTGTGGATTCCGTGATATTATTCATACCTATGGATTGACTGATGCATGGCAGCTGTGAAATGCCATGACCTCGGAATATACATTCTATTCCGTACCTCATGGGGTATGGACACAAACTGATTATTGGTTTCGCTCTGCGAACACAGCCCTGTGGCTGGCAGATGTGCCACATCTCCCAAGACATTATCAGATCATTCCCCAGTATGGGTGGTACTGTGGGTGCCCTACGGGGTGGCCTGGAACAACAATGGTGTTTTCCTGGTACCACTCTCTATGATGTTTTCTGCACGGAGCTTTGCAACGCTATCACTGAATATTTTGCACTTAATACCGGCTCAGTCACAACGCAGGCCACCCTTTGGGAAGCCTTTAAGGCATACATCCATGGGGTGTGCATCTCCAAACATGCCAGAGTACTGTGTGACATTGGCACTCGTCTTGCCTGCATAGAGACTAAGCTGCTCAATATTGATCAAGAGGATTCCCAGCTATGCTGCAGGAACCAGATGCATCGCCCCTCTGTCCCGATGGACGAGTTCCGGAATTTAGCAGACAGAGAGATGGCTAACTAGGAGAACTATGCCAGGGCAGACAGCATGGAGAGGGAGAACACCTGGGTCATACACTGGCAGAAGCTGCTACATCCCAATAGATACAGCGGGTACATCACTGAACTGCGGACAGAAGGGTGAGGGTATGTGACAGATAACAAGGGTATAATAAACAAACTTCTGTACTTCTATAAGTTACTGTATTCCTCCCAGACAATGGGTGACAACTCTGCAATTGCAGAATACCTTGCTGAGATCACGATGGTCTGGATAACAGATGAACAGAGACAGTTCTTGTGTGAACCTGGCTCCTGTGAGGAGACAGTACAGGCAATAGCTGCCCTTGATAGGTCTAACGCTCCAGGGCCAAATGGTTTCACAGGTGCATTTTATAAGGAGGATAAACACTTGCTTGCCCCACATCTTCTGGAGGTGTGTGTGAAGCCCTCAAGGCTGAGGTCCTCCAGCTCACGCTATGGGGAACTGTAATCACAATGCTATTAAAACCGAGTATGGAGCCCTACCTCATATCGTCCATTCTCGTTGCTTAACCTTGATAATAAACCTTTGGCCAAGGTTATTACAACAAGACTGTCTCTCCTGATGGAACAGATCATATCGCCAAGACAAACTGGCTTTCTCCCCCACAGGTCCACCTCCTTAGATCTGCATACTGTCTTTGCAGTGTTGAACAGGACCTCCCCTAATGTCCCAGTGACAGTCACCTTTCTGGATGCCAAAAGGCATTTGACTCATTAGAATGGTCTTTTCTGGAGGCAACACTGGATAAACTAGGGCTGCCCCGTGGAGACATTGCTTGTATTATGCTGCTCTACTGAAGCCTAATTGCTCGCCTGATGGTCATTGGCTCCCTCACTGGTCCATTCCCAGTATGTAGAGGGGCCCGGTAGGGATGTCCTTCAATACTGCAACATTTTATCATTGCCATGGATCCCCTGGTTCGATACCTCCAGGAGAGACACCTCCACAGTAGCCAACAAACTGACTCCACAACACAGGGGAAGCTGGAGTATCCCTTGACTTGGAGTGAAGAATCTACCAAATACCTAGGAGTTATACTGGACCTGGAGAAAGAACAGGTCATCCACCTGAGCGATGGGCCTGCCGTGGACAAGTTGACCGTGCAGATCAAACGGTGGATCAAACTCCCCCTGTCTATGGCAGGTCATATAACCATTAATAAGACAATGGTCCTCCTTCGTTTTCGGTAGTTATTCCTGAACATACCAATTCCCTTAACTAACAGCTTCTTTGCTACTACAAGGAGCCTTCTTTTGTGGCTTGTCTGGGTGAGACGCAGGCCCCAGATTAATCGGGACACACTGTTGCTTCCCTATGATTGGGGAAGATGTGGTGTACCTGACTTGCAGTTGTACTACCTTGCACCACAAAGCACATTTGCATACTATTGGTATCATGTGGATGCCCACCTCCCCTATGCGAGAATTAAGAAAGTCCAAGTGAGAAAGGTCCTACTACCCTCTATACTCCCAAAAGGCATACCGCTGGACCTCTCCGATATACAGACATTGTCCAGTACAAGCTGGACATGGAGGAAACTCTGCTGTTGTCTCGGTGGGGGTATACTCTACTCATCTGCCCTCCCACTGGTGCATAACTCCTGGCCTCCCCTAACACAGAAGAAACAGATCCAGCCTACCCTATTGAACCACAACTTACATAAAATTGCGGACCTCTTCCCAGGCGACCCTTTCATCACACACTCAGACACTGCTCATTTTGTGGATGCTACACACATGGATCATTTCATACTCCTGCGCCTAAAAAACACACTGCTTACTCAAATACCCTTCTTCCCATTAGCCCCAAATGACTTCCCTCCTCTGACGTTAGTTATTACCGATACAGGAGGAGGAAGACTGGCCTCTAAACTGTACCAGACATGCACTTCAAAGAAACCAGATCAAGATGGGAAGATCAGGACAATCTGGGAGTGTGACCTTAGGCATTCACTACCTGACAAGACCTGGTGTTATTGTTGCACCCAAATGAAGCTTATCTCCCCCTAATCATAGGCACAAGCTTTTGCACTACAAAGTCCTTCCCCGTCATTTACCACACCTCATGACTGGGATAGAATTGACCTCATACGAAGTGCTAAGCAGAGGAAGACAATTTCGCACATTTGACCTTGAGTTGCCCACACATACAGACATACTGGCCAAAAATCTTCTCGCTGATATCCACCATGGTTGGAATCATACTCACACCTGGTTCCTTACTGGCCCTCTTGGGGCATGTCAAAGATGTCCTAAAGGATGTGTGTTGATTCAGTGCCATTGTATTATTATGTGTGAAGCGAGGGTTGGTACTTCACTGTGGCAGCAAGCAATGTCCCTCCAAAACTGACTGGTTGGAAAACATGGTCTACTGTGACATGACTAGTGAAGTCTATGCTGCGTTGCAACTTCCTACTTCACTGCCCAAAGACATATGGCAACCGCTCTGCAACTACCTACTGACCCTAGATTCTGCTGTACCAGCTTGATATATTGAAGTGTACTTTTCACTGTCGAGCTTTATATCCCCCATAGCTGCCATGTTTTGTGTTACTATCCATATATCATCCTGTTGTAAAATCTGTGACCCATTTAAATGGCCAGATGTCTGACTGCCGCTGTCCCTCAGAGAACCCGCTACCTGCTATTTATTAGTTTGCACTATTGTTTGCCATATATACCAGACTGTTAATATATTACCAATATTTGATCTTTGTCTGCTCATTGCATGGGTATTTTTTTTATTGCTTATTGTTTTGAAACTGAAAATGACAAATAAAGTTTTTTTTTAAAAAGACCAATTAAAACAGAGGGCCTGGTTAATCACAGCCATATTACATAATAACTGATCCGAATGTTACATAGGTCAAGCATTGTCCGCTCGGTCCCTATATTCCTGCGTCACATTGTTGTACTCTTAATGTAACATTGAGGATCAGCTGCACATTTTGAAACTGGACAATTTAGCGGTTCCACACATATTCAGTATAGCTACATAAATAACAATCAAAATGGACATTTTTGATCTCATGATTCTGATGAACATTAAAGATTATACATCACCTGTTTGGTTACATATTTCATAACATGCAATTCTGAAATCATGATATCCTTGTGTGAGACTCGTGGTTCCACTGTGGGGATGTCCGTACTTCGATGCTGCTCTATCTATCTAAGAAGCCACTCCGGTAGTAGGAAGGGATACCTTCCATCACCATTTAAAAGTGACAGTTGTCCCGCCCCGGAAGTGACGTCACTTCCATGACTGATACTTCCGGTGCCCCTGAGAGCCCTCCCCGGAAGTGACGTGGGTGCATGGGGATATCACGTGGTTTGTGACCTCATGATGTCACGTGTTAGCCCTGTGCCTGGGTCCTAGCCCCTGGGTAATGGTCTATTGGCTGTGTAAAATGTAGGCCTTAGTGTTGTGCAACCATTTTCAGAGCCTAAGAGGGACAGGTCTGGACATGTCAGATATTCATGCCCAAGTGGCTGTTAGGGGGCCTCTGCACAGGGTGGCAAAGTGGGCGGTCTGGCCAAACCTCCACACTGTTGGCTAACCCAAAAAGAGGGGTTTGCCAAACCTCCTCTCGGTTGGCTAGTCCAAAAAGAGGGAATGGTCAAATGATGCTTTTGTTAGAGCCAGCCTATCAATTTAGAGAGGTAAATCTAAAACAGATGTGTGCGTACAGGCTTTCCCTGGGACACAGTGGAGGCTAAATTAGAAATAGGCCAAGTAATTAAAAGTTTGAAACAAAACAAAGGACTAGCATTGCAAATCTAAAACAGATGTAACCCCAAGTGTTCCCAGAACTGGCCTCAAAGGATGAGTGGCATTGCAAATCTAAAACAGATGTGTGCCTACAGGCTTTCCCTGGGACACAGTGGAGGCTAAATTAGAAACTGGCCAAGTAATTAAACGTTTGAAACACAACAAAGGACTAGTATTGCAAATCTAAAACAGATGTAGCCCCAAGTGTTCCCAGAACTGGCCTCAAAGGATGACTGGCATTGCAAATCTAAAACAGATGTGTGCCTACATGCTTTCCCTGGGACACAGTGGAGGCTAAATTAGAAACTGGCCAAGTAATTAAAGGTTTGAAACAAAACAAAGGACTAGTATTGCAAATCTAAAACAGTTGTAGCCCCAAGTGTTCCCAGAACTGGACTCAAAGGATGAGTGGCATTGCAAATCTAAAACAGATGTGTGCCTACAGGCTTTCCCTGGGACACAGTGGAGGCTAAATTAAAAACTGGCCAAGTAATTAAAAGTTTGAAACAAAACAAAGTACTAGTATTGCAAATCTAAAACAGATGTAGCCCCAAGTGTTCCCAGAACTGGACTCAAAGAATGAGTGGCATTGCAAATCTAAAACAGATGTGTGCCTACAGGCTTTCCCTGGGACACAGTGGAGGCTAAATTAAAAACTGGCCAAGTAATTAAAAGTTTGAAACAAAACAAAGGCCAAGTATTACCAACCTATAACAGATGTTTATTTCCAGGCCCCACCCATCACAGAGCCCAGGCATAATTACCATAGTGCGTCTTGTATTAGAACCCCCCACATTCACAGACCTCTTTTTTTCTGAACTATATACTGCAGTTTGCGGCAGGCAGGGAATCAACAGGACATCATGGCTGAAAACATGAAGGGCAGAGCGCAGACTGGTGTTGCTAAACCTCTTCTACTTAAGGTCTGTAACAGTGTGGTGTTTGTATGTGTTCTAAGGTAGTTTAACATTGATATAAGCCCCAACCGGTTTAACTATACATAGCTGAGTAAAATGCACATGTTTTTTAAAATGTTATTAATGTATGTTGTGAGATGGGCAGTGGTAAGCTGCTGGCTACAATGTTTAATTTGTGCATATGGGTTCTGTTGCTGAACATTTATATTTTTTTTGAGGGGGCGCACTTATTTTCTTAGGTGGAAGCTATGCTTAATTTGTACTTGTAGGTTCTGGGGCTATGTATTTGCATGTATTTTGAGGGTCTGCACTTATTTTGTGGGGTGGCAGCGAGGCTTAATTTGTGCTGGATGGTTCTTCTGTTGAGCATTTACATGTGTTTCTGATGGTCTGCACTCATTTTGTGGGATGGCGGCGGGGATTAATTTGTACTTGTAGGTTCTGGGGCTATGTATCTGTCAGTATTTTTGATGGTCTGCACTTATTTTGTGGGGTGGAGCCAAGGCTTAATTTGTATTTGCTGGTTCTGGGGCTGTGTATTGCCATGTATTTTTGAGGGCTTGCACTTATTTTGTGGGGTGGCGGCTAAGCTTAATTTGTGCTGGATGGTTCTAATGTTTAACATTTACATGTGTTTCTGATGGTCTGCACTCATTTTGTGGGATGACGGCAGGGCTTAATTTGTACTTGTAGGTTCTGGGGCTATGTATCTGTCGGTATTTTTGATGGTCTGCACTTATTTTGTGGGGTGGAGCCAAGGCTTAATTTGTACTTGCTGGTTCTGGGGCTGTGTATTGCCATGTATTTTTGAGGGCGTGCACTTATTTTGTGAGGTGGCAGCTAGGCTTAATTTGTGCTGGATGGTTCTAATGTTGAGCATTTACATGTGTTTCTGATGGTCTGCACTCATTTTGTGGGATGGCAGCGGGGCTTAATTTGTACTTGTAGGTTCTGGGGCTATGTTTCTGTCGGTATTTCCTATGGTCTGCACTTATTTTGTGGGATGGTGCCAAGGCTTAATTTGTACTTGCTGGTTCTGGGGCTGTGTATGGGCATGTATTTTTGAGGTTCTGCCCTTATTTTGTGGGCTGCTGGCAATGCTTAATTTGTACTTGTGGGTTCTGGTGTTATGCATTTGTATGTATTTTGATGGTCTGCACTCATTTTGTGGCATGGCGGCAGGGCTTAATTTGTACATGCTGGTTCATGGGCTATGTATGTACCTGTATCTTTGAGGGTCTGCACTTATTTTATGGGGTGGGGGTATTGCTTAATTTGTACATGCTGGTTCAGTACATCTTTTTTTTTTCTTGGGCTGCATTTATTGTTCTATTCTGCCTCAGCATTCTGAGCTCCCACAATTAATTGCAGCAGTAGTGTGTTTATGCGGAGAGCTTTGGGGTGCACTGTTATTAATTGTAGAGCTCTGCTCTCCGCGTTGCGGGGAGCAGAGATCTAAAATTAATAACAGTGCTCCCTAGAGCAGTCCCCAGAGCTGTCCTGCACTCTGGGGTGTCCCATTATTAACTTTTCCAGCCGCTCTCAGAGCCCACGTGGGATCTGAGAACAGCTCGGAAATGTTAATAACGCGACACCCCAGAGCTGTCCTGCACTCTGGGGTGTCCCGTTATTAACTTTTCCGGCTGCTCTCAGAGCCCACGTGGGTTTTGAGAGCAGCTTTGCCTCATCAATAACAAGGGTTTCCGAGGCTGCAGACGCCCGGAGACCCGCGTTATCAAGATAGCAGATCTCTGCTCAGAGGCCGCACTGCCTCTGAGCAGAGATCTGCTACCTTGATAACGCGGTCTCCCGGCGTCTGCAGCCTCAGAGACCTCGTCTCTGGATTTCAGCAAGGCGGCTCTCAAGCCACTGGGGAATACACCAGCGGCTTCTGAGAGCCTCCCGGGAGGTTTAATTACAGAGAATGCCGGCCATGTTTCAGCGGCATTCTCTGTAATTAAACCTTCTTCCGACCGGCTCACCGAGGCCTTGTGGTGTTCCCGAGGCCTCAGCGAGCCAGTCGCTTGCCGCCAGAGTGCGGCAGCTGTTCAAATGTTTAGTAATGGTGCAAGGACAGGGCCTATTGGGCTCTGACTTCGCGTGCCTCGGCCCTTGGGCCCTTACAAATGTAAATATATTTTTTTTTAAAAAGGGAGCAGGGTTCTGGGGGCCTTGGGATTAGGGCCCCCAGGGCTCCATAGGGCAGCATTAAAAAAAGAAAAACATAAATAATAAGTCATGTGAACCCCTGGGGGCTCAGGGGCCCTTTAGGGTTCACATGGCCGTTTTTTAAATCAAATAAAAAAAATAAAAAGATCTTTAAATAGATTAAAATAATAATAATTAAAAACTAACCGTGGCAATTAGGCTCAGACCCCCATACCCCCAGCCACTCACCTTAATTCAGGAGGGTCTGGTGTCCTAGGTTGATGCCATGAAAAACATTGGACCCCACACATGCTGCATCCACAGACGGCCATTTTTAAAAAAGACTGTGTTTGGATTGTTGGAGCTGGCTCAGCCTGGGTGCTCCATCCTGGAGGCTGGAGTTTAGAGAGAGCTCCGCCCCCACACATGGTTCAGAGCCTTGTTGAGCTAAGGCGAAAACCCGGCATGGATCCTAGGATCCGGTTTCCAGTCTGTTGTACACTGTATAAATTCTAGGAACTGTGATGTTTTTTTAAATAGGGCTGTGTTATATATTTTTACAAATGGTATAATTATAAGGCATTATAAAGACCTTAGGGTGCATTGTAATATGAGTAAAAAAAGATTGTGGAGCCCTTAGAATTATATAAATAATGTCTTATAGAGACAGTCCTAGAGCTTATGTTGTGCAAGAGCGCAACCATGTGGACTTTATTGATTAAACAATGTGTAGTTTTTAAGAAAAGCTTTACAAATGGCCCAGTGTATTATACTTCTAGAACATTGGGGTTCAATACCTGGCATCTTTAGAGATATTTGTTTTAATTTATTTTTTTATTATATTTATTTTTTATTTTTATTTATTGTTTTTTTTTCCAACACTTGGCATGCTTTTATGAAGGGCTTGTGCATATAACATTAAATGCGTTGTGTTTAAAGGCAATTCTGTCTCTCTTGTACGTAGAACCTCCAAGAGTCTGGGGCGTCCCCAGTGGAAATGGAGACAGTACGGCAGGGTGAGTTACAGGTCATTGGGCATTCTAAACAGAGTTGTCATGATTGTTATTTTTTTATTTTACCATTAATGGGTTCCCATGTAGTTGTGTGCTTGCACAGATTATGATGCAGAACTACAGCTTGCGGTTGCCGCTCTACAACAAATCCTCCATGTTCAAGACGGGCCATGCACAATGTCTCAGGATAGCGCTCTTGCAGGTAAATAATGGAGTCCGGGTGTAAACACCTTGAAAACCTAAAAAGCCCAACAATCATCCCGTAATGGGAACCCTCAGGGAGTTCGTATAGTCTATGTATTATACTGTAATGTAAAAAAATATATATTTTTATCCCGAGGGCCCCCAGTGGGAGAAGCGACACCGGGAGTAGCGACCCAGAATCTGGATGGGAGCTTTAAAAACACTGTCCGCAAAAGGAAGTCCCCAGCGTCTAAGGACGGCCCGCCTATTAAGAAGGGGCCCTCACGCCGGAAAACCCCAGGTGAGTTTTAGAAACTGTAGAGCCAGATGTATACAATCCTTAGTGTGTCTCAAACCTCTTTCACCCCCTCCCCCACTAGGTATAGCCGCTATAACAAACCCTAATATTTATTTTGCTATATTTACATCCTAGAGTCACCACACAAGAGCTCCAGAGGCGCCGGCCATCCGACTAAACGGTCGATGTCGTCTTTAAAGGTCAACACCGTGACAGTTCAAAACCCCATAGCGCCAACCATATTTGTGAACAGCGCAGGCCCCCAGGACCTACCCTGCAGCAGCTCTACAGTCACCGGTCATGATCCAGGTACAGCTCATAGCTACACCACACCAACAGTCATAAAGGGTTTGACCAGTACCACAAACACTTCTACAACAACCACCTCGGGCTGGGGCTCGGACACTCAGACATTGTCATGCTTAAAACACCAAACACATAGCAGTTTGCACCGTGTGAAGCCTTTGGAGGGGTCCCAAAGCAGTGCAGCAATCCTAAAATAAATCGGCTGTCATTAAAGAATCGAAAGAAGAAGTTGCAGACCCCTGAGCTACAAGCTGGGCCTTTAGACCTATCTTTAAAAATTTTTGTTAAGGTTCAGCCTGTTCCACCTATGTCCTAACATTCTAATACAGATGGGTCTGTCAGCGCCCTAACCCCTTCAGTCTGTATACCTAGCCCACCACGGTCACATGACTCGCAATAGGAAAATGATCACCCCGTAGAGGATCCTTATTCCCATTGTATAGGACTTCTTAAGGCGCTAGCTGGTATTCCAGAGAGTTCTGAAGCCCCCACAACACTCCGTGACACTTCTAAGACGGCCTCCTCAAGGTTGCAATCAGAAGGGTCTCAAGCAGCATCACCCATCTACAGCAGTGCCTCTACATCCGAGGCCATGAGTTATTATGATAAACATTTGCCCTCCCCATGTCTGATGTCTTCCGTTACACCCCCAGGGGCATACGACCTCACCAGCCCTGCAACAAGTACCTGCGTGCAGTGGTCTTCACCATCCTCATCAATATACCCCGCCAGCAGTATAGGATGTAGCGGATCACAAAATCAGAGTTTTGGAACATCCTCTAGCGACGATCAGGCCTCTCAAACCGCGGGGTGTTCACATTGGAACCCTGTTTTTTTGACCCGCACCAGTCCAACAGCACAGAATCGGGGTCATAATGTTAACCATGGTCCTATAACAAGGGTTGCTCAGGGAGTTGGCAATCACACCTCTATTGTTCAAATGATGACCCAGAAACCAACCCTTCGAACCGTACTAGAGTTCTGGACAACTATATAAAAGAAATACATCAGTCTGTTAGACAGTTAAAATTCAGACTCCGTCTAAAAACTTTAAAACTGGGTAGGAACGGCTGTAATACAGTGGCATCCAGAGCTACCATAACGGCTTTAATACAGCGGCTGGCTCGGTGTAGAAGCGAGGTGGTCCAAGCATGCGATTCAGCAGTTGCAGACATGAGTAACATACCCGCGTGACTAGGCATGCAAGCAGACCTAGGGACTGTAAGACCCGCATTTACTAATAGAAGTGTCCTTAGGTCTAAATATAAAAAGAAGACCCAGTATTTGCTCAGTAAAGCTCTAAGGGTTTTATGAGCGCTCAAAACTCAGAGGCAGTGTGAGTCACCACCTAGCGGTTTAAAACACGTAAAAATAGAACCTTCGAAACCTAAACCACATCACATAAGGCCTCAAGACATAGAGTTAGGAGTTGCTACTGGCATTTACAGGTCCTCAGTGGGTGATGGTCTGAGCAGGCTCAACCCTAAACATTCTGAAGGACCCACACCCTCAGTAGGTGAAGTGTCAGGTTCACCACTTGTAAACACCCTAAATGTTATTCAGATAGGTGGTGGCAGGTTACCAAAAACCAATTGGACCTGTAAGAAACAAAAGTGGTCTGGTAGCGCTAGAAACCGCAAACTCTGCATTACCCTAAGGTATAAAAACACGCCTACAGCTAACCATAACCAACCACCTGTGGTTGATACCCCGGGGAGCCCTCCAACCACTGGCAATTCTCATGCTGAGGCTTCAGAACAGGTGTTTATGGAAAGTGTGAGACGGTATAGTCACAATGTAGAGCGGTTTAACGCTACAGAGCACTATGAGGAGTTTAGGTTTGTTAACCTTGATCTCCTAAACTCCTCAGATCATGGCGTTATAGCTATACATCAGGCCGTGCAAACGCTAATAGAACGATTGTTACAAGATGTGGGGCCTAACGATTTCTTTCAGATGCGTTTTCAGGGACAGGGTCTCAATAGTCCCCTGTTCACCAGACGGTCATCTCAGGATGTGTTTGACGCTGTGACATTTTTAGAAAACCTATCTAAACTTTTACAGAGCAAGGCCGAATTACTGGCGTAAGGGTCCTTTAGAATCATCACCCTCGTTCTTAGGGGTTGCGAGGGTGGTGCTTCCAGAACCTCAAAGAGCGTCATGTACAGTAAAATCATCGGCAAGAAATCTCGTTGGTTGCTCGACTTTAATACCGGAGCTACTAATATGTGTCTGGCAGCAAGCATTGCGGGGTTGTTGGTGGACCACACTACCCCAGACACCGTTATTATGTTGATGGCGGCAGGAGCCCATGAGGCGCTTCAACTACCACCCAACAGACTGGTTGGTTTTGGGGACCTGGGACTTTTTGAGAACCATTTTACTGAGACGGTAAAAGTTCTATACCACAACGGTTCTTGGAAGTACTTCACTACCAATGAAGGTGTGAAAAACAAGACCGTTTATGTGCTACATCATGAAAAACACTTTTACGGTGTCTTGAACCTGAAGGGTTTTCTAGGTGCCAAGTATGTGTGTAAGCATTGCGATCACATATACAACAACCGGACCATACATCAGTGTGAATTACACTGCAAAATGTGTCAGAGGGACGGGTGCGTCAACGACGCCGCTCAGTAAGTGAACTGCGCCACGTGCAAGATGTTTTGTCGGTCGCAAGACTGCTTAAACGTGCACATCAGCCTAGCACAGTGCATCCGTAAAGCGGACTGTTGGGTTTGCGCCCGTTACACGGCTGCCAGACACAATTGTAAAGGTATGCAATGTCCCAGGTGTACAGCGGTTTTTATAGCTGGAACAACACACAAGTGTTACATGCTCTGTGTCTATCCCCAGAAAAAAACAGAAGACTATATCGTATTTGATATAGAGTGTACGCAAGAGACGTGTGTGCACCAGCCAAACTACATACATTTACATCCACCATCTAACAGGCAATGAGAGCTGGGAGTTTGAAGGGAGGTCATGCATGAATGATTTCCTCAACACGTTCATGCAGCCGAAATACCAGGAGTATACATTTCTGGCTCACAACTCCAAAGCATATGATTCGTTCTTCATTCTCCGCGACCTGATTTGTGAAAATTTGGTCATGGACCTCATCACCCAAGGTTCCAAACTGGTGCTGCTAAAGGTTGTGCCTTTTGACATTAGGTTCATAGGGGGTCATTCTGACCCTGGCGGTCTTTCACCGCCAGGGCCACGAACGACTGAAGCACCGCTAACAGGCTGGCGGTGCTTCATTGCCCATTCCGAGCCGCGGTCGGAAAACCGGGTCCGGTGGTTTCCCGCCGGATTAGCCCCGGCTGGGCGAATCCCCCATGGCGGCGCTGCAAGCAGCGCCGCCATGGGGATTCCGACCCCCTTCCCGCCAGCCTGTTTCTGGCGGTTTTCACCGCCAGAAACAGGATGGCGGGAACGGGTGTCCTGGGGCCCCTGGGGGTCCCTGCACTGCCCATGCCACTAACAGGGCCCCAGTATGCTTTTCACTGTCTGCTTAGCAGACAGTGAAAAGCGCGACGGGTGCAACTGCACCCGTCGCACACCTGCAACACCGCCGGCTCTGTTCGGAGCCGGCTTCTGTGTTGCAGGCCCTTTCCTGCTGGGCCGATGGGCGCTCCCTTGGCGGGCGCCCGCCGCCCCAGCGGGAAAGTCAGAGGCGGTCATTCCAACCCTGGCGGTCAATGACCGCCGGGTTGGAGGACCGCGGGAGCACCGCCGACAGGCCGGCGGTGCTCCCAAGGGCATTCCGACCGCGGCGGTAAAGCCGCGGTCGGACCGGCAACACTGGCGGTCTCCCGCCAGTGTACCGCCGCCCTCTGGAATCCTCCAAGGCGGCGCAGCTAGCTGCGCCGCCGAGGGGATTCCGACCCCCCCTACCGCCA
This sequence comes from Pleurodeles waltl, assembly GCF_031143425.1. NCBI lineage: Eukaryota > Metazoa > Chordata > Amphibia > Caudata > Salamandridae > Pleurodeles > Pleurodeles waltl. Next base: position 296,941,017 of record NC_090442.1, read on the forward strand.
TCCAGTTCCCAGCGGTAAAGTGTGTTTATAAAGAAACTGCTAGAAAACGCTCCCAGTGTTTTATCTCAAACCACTAACAACATCGTATGGCTTTATTCCTGCTGGCAGGATCTTTACACGGAGTTTTCCCTAAAGTTCCCACACATCCGATTTATAGAGAGCATCCCCGGTAATCTCGACGATGACTTGTTACCTAAACAGCTTGTAAACATGATCGTTGTGGATGATCTCATGCGTGAAGGCGGAGACCACCCCGAGATCGAGCGGGCTTTTACTCAATATTCACATCATTGTAATCTGAGCATATGCTATATAGTGCAGAACTTGTTTTACAAGGGTAAGAGCAGCCGTTCCATAACTCTCGACGCCTCATACCTGGTCTTATTTAAAAACCCTCGAGACAAGTTATAGATATCAATTATAGCTAAACAAATGTACCCCGGAAACACACAGTTTTTCATGGAAGCGTTTAACGACGCTACTGCCAAACCCCACGGCTACTTACTGGTAGATTTAAAACCCAATACTCTAGAAGACTACAGACTGCGCGCTGGTATGCTGCCACCCGATTTCCTGGTCGCTTCCACGCCTAAAACAGGCCCCAAAGCCTACAAAAAGACCCGGTAAGAAGACTTTTATAACATTTACACTCTAAACCTTGTAATATAAGGTCCCTACCATGGCTGCGCGGCTACGGAATAATTTAGGCCTCCTACAAATGCTGATCACAGCCAGCCCCTCGAAAAGAAAGGCTATCCTTTGCGCTGCCTCAGATGATTTAGTGGCGGCCATTTCAGAAATAGCCCTAAACACCCTAAAAGGTAACGTCCCGATATCAACGAGCCAGTTCCGTGTTCTGAAGAAGAAGCGCCACATTATTAAGAAGCTCAGCAATAAGAGAGCGTCGCTCCTTTCTAAAAGGAAACTGGTCAAACAGTCTGGGGGTTTTATAGGGTTGCTGTTAGGTATAGCTATACCCCTAATCACCGGTCTCCTGTCAAGGCCCTGATGGAGTATGCCCACAAAATGTACCTTGTACCTCGTCAACAGCTGGAACAGCTGGGCCCTTCAACCACCGACATCTGGGACTTACGCAAAAACGAGACGCAGTGTCTCGACGCTGAAATCAAAGGCATTCTGAACCGGAACGATTTAAAACCGCACGACAAAGCAGGGCTTTACTCAGGAGCCCTTCAAAACTTTCTACAGTATTACAAGCAACTAGCCTCTGAAAAAAACAAACTTACTCTGTATACCTCCGATGCTGAACAGCCGCCAGCACCCCCACTGGCACCTCAAGACCATGGACCCTCACCCACCACGGACGGCTTTGTCATAGACCTTTTAAAAAATATAAGTCAGAAGTATAGAGGGGCTGCTCAAATGTTGCTCAGTAAAATGGCTGCTACTAAAGATTTGACCTCATAGAACGACCGGGTGAATTCGTTTACAAGGGTCAGCCGGTTGCTGGATCCCACATGTATGATCTGGTCAGGGTTCTCACGCACAGTAAAACCCTATTGATACAAAAGGCTCCTAGAGGTGGGGAGCAGTTCTTAAGTGCCGTGGCAGAACTCAACATTCCCTCAACGATTATCGGTAACGCAGACAACTGACGTAAGCTTGAAAGTTTAAAAGATCCGACCCCTGGCGTTTTTACACGGAGCCCCGCCGTATCGACGTCACCTTTCTTTCCATAACTAACACCATCTAGGAGCAGCGTTGCTCTACCTCTGGGTCCTAAAAAGAGACTGTTCAAAATGAACACCTGGCTACCACTCTAAGGTTATCATAATATGTGATCAGCTGTACAGTTTTGTTAAAAGTTTCGCGTGTCGAAAGATTTTGCTTCATTTATTTGTTTACACTTATAAATGTTTGTGTTGCAGCGGGACTGTAATAAACACTTTTTACATTTTCAACAGTAGTCCGACATCTTTAAAAAAAAAAAAAAGGTTTGAAAATGTGCGCCGTGTGAATAAAAATGCATAGTCTAAATTCATGTTTAAGATGTTTTTATTTTAGACATTCATCAGTACAAATGGAGGCGTTACAACGCCATACACTTTTGACAAACACTATGGGGGTCATTACGACCTTACCGCCCGCCAGGCGGTAACCGCCGTGCGGCCGCACACGCGGCCCCCATTATGACATTCCCGCTGGGCCGGCGGAGATGAGGCTGCAACATAGGAGCCGGCGGTGTTGCGGCCGTGCGACGGGTGCAGTTGCACCTGTTGCGCTTTTCACTGTCTGCCATGCAGACAGTGAAAAGCTGGCCCGGGCCCTGTTAGGGGTCCCCAGGACACCCCTTACCGCCAACCTCTTCCTGGCGGTGCAAACCGACAGAAACAGGCTGGCGGTAGGGGTATCATAATCCCCAGGGCAGCGCTGCTTGCAGCGCTGCCCTGGTGGATTATCACCGCCGGGGCTAAAACGCCGGGAAACCGCCGGCCCCGGCGGTGCGACCGCGGCGCTTCCGCCGCGGTCATAATAGGGCTGGAAGCACCGCCAGCCTGTTGGCGGTGCTTCCGTCCTTTTAGCCCTGGTGGTCTCGGACCGCCAGGGTCAAAATTACCCCCTATATTCTGTTTTAACAACGTTCGACATAGTCCTGGAGTTTTCATTCACATATTTCATAACAATACCATTGTTGTTTACTAGATCGGCTGAATACAGATTAAAAAAAATTCTAAACGTCATACCTTCAGACATTTTACTAACAGAATATATACAATGCTCCCCACATGTGATGGCTAGAGAATCCTGTACATGCAGTTTGTTATACACAACCGTGGGTGGTGCTTCTTTTACATACTTAAATATCGGTTTTGTATAAATGTCATGCTCAGGGATCTCCGCTAAACTGTCAAACACTATAACCTTGTCTACATCAAGAAACATTGCAGCCCAGTGTGTACCGCCCTTATAATGAGGGTCAGTGTTAAAGACAAGGGTGCGGGGTCTTTCTGGGCCTATCTTTTCAGGTAACCCATCGCTAGGAAATAGACCTAAAAACTATTTCTTAGCGTATTTATGTCTACTTAAGAAGTCACATATCTCAGTAGTGTCCATTTTACAAGCTTTTAATTATAGTCAAACATAAGTTGGCGGGCGTGATTGACCTGAATAACGCTGTCAAATACCGAGAATACAACCATGTTCACATTGGTCACCAAGGCCTGTGTAAAATGTATTTCAGCTTTTAGATTTCCGTTTTTGATCAGGTTGTAGTGGTCACCGTCTTCCATGTCAGGAGTCAGGTCGAACGCAAACAGCATGTAGCAGACGTTTTCCCGTAATTGAGACCAGACCGAGATATTCCCGAACAAAATTGGATGTTCCAAAGTTCGGCGTGAACGGTTTTGCGGGTATCACAGCGCTCTCGTGAACCAAAGCTGCGTAGTTGATGTCGTAGTGTTTGAAGTTGAAAGGGTTAGAGTTGTAGAGGCCGCTAAAAGCTGTATTGTCCACAAACCCTATAATGATGAGTTTCGGTAATTGCCCTAGAAATAGATTCTGCTGCTTCGTTAATCTACTACCGGCGGGGATGCTCAATATCTTCAGAGCAACTCTTTCAATGGCGTATTTGGTTAATTGTAAAGCTTCTGCATAGGCTAGTCTGACGCTCGGGGACACTTTCACTCTCTTTACAAACAGGCTCACGGACAATATAACCAGTTTATACTGCTCCGCATCGCCGCTGATGAGACAGAAAGCGTTTGATCTTGAGATCTATACCGTTGACTAGCAGCTTGTCTTGGAAGAAAAGGTCTGAATGTATGCGCCCCAGGAGGTCAAACTGCCTACTGCCGGTGGCAAAGCTTGCTCTGTTTTTAAAACCCTTGTTGCCCACGTCCAAAGCCGTGTTCTCAAAATGCGCGTCGGTGTCTTTGTAGAAGAGTCCTGCTGAAAGTTGTGTGTCCAGGGCGTTGCGACTGTAATTTAGAATACTCTCTATGTAGGCCCTTTAGGCATACATGTTATCACTCTGTGTGACGAGTCGATCGCCTAGGTTAAAGTCCACTTGTTTAAACATGGTTGTGATGGGGTACGCAATCGGGGCCACTCTAGCATTATCCTCGATGTCGGCACCATTCGCTTTGGTTATTTCACAGACGAGGTGTAGAAGAGTGTTGTTGAGATCCAGATACATATCCGTGGACCCCGACACATAAAACTCTATCGGTGCAGACGGCGTCAGAGCGGCCATAGACAATACTTCCATGAAAAAACTGTTCTCCATGCTGGTCTGTGTGGGTATGAGAGAAAACAGATCTAGCTCGGATTTGGCGCATTCACCCGAGGCGCAGTGTATGAAGGCCATGATAGTTGATTTAAAAAATCTTCTCACTAGAACGTGTTCTCTTCTTCTTCTTGGAAGATCTCTTCCGTCTTACGACTCTTCTGTTTGTGTGGGCCTTTTGAAGAAGTCTGCCGCTTGTTATAGGGTAGTGGTGGCCCCCTAGGCCTCAAAGCCCTTCGCTTCCTTCTAACACCCGCCCGTGCATTGTACATGAACCCCACTCCTTCTTGGGGCTGTCTATTCTTGCGTTCGGCGACAGCCGGCGTTACAGAGCCCATGACGTCCTGGGCTATGTTCGTAGCAGCCGCTAACATGAGGTTTTGCAATTTCGTACCCTCTTCTAAAAAAGGGCATGGCTCGCCTAAACAAACTCCGAAAGAAGCCCCCCAATCCGGCCCTGTACATAACAGGAGCCCCTTGAAAGTAGGGCGGGGGACCTCCATAGCCCGCCTGAACTCTATAATAATCCCTGTACATAGAGGGATCCCCGTATGTTTTCATGATGACCATTGCAACTGCCTAATAGTCACTGTTGCGGCGTTAAATGAACAATAACTTTCCTGTATTTAAAGGCCACCGGCTCTGACTGATCGTCGTAGATCATGATGGTTATATTGTCAAAATGTTTTTGGGAAATTGTCACGTAGTCGCGTTTGTGATGTTGTATATTAACCATTGTGTTATTCTCCCCCTTCACTGGGACCCATCTCAACAACCGCAAATAACTATCACCAATCCTCTGTGGTTCTACCATGTCGCTATACACGTAGAGTGTATAGAATCCACTGTTAATATCAGGGCACGTAGGGTCTGGATCCACCTACCTTTTAACATGTACAGTCCCTAAAACCCTCTGTAATTTACCGGTACAGTGAAACACTGTACTGAGCTCCGGGGCTTTAAGAAACACTTTTCTTCTAACGTTATCCGACACCAGATGTATATTCGCATACGTCTCGATGCTGCCTATAGATTTGTTGTTGTCGTCGACCACCGAGGAAACGGTTGGGTAATAGCCTCGAGGAAATCCCACGTGGATGCTCAGAGGGCCCTGCTCATGCTTTATACTAAATTTAGCCTCTTGCTTTGTAAATGTATTCCAAGTTCTAGGGTATTGTATCTCCATTAGCGCCACCTCCCACGGCCCTTTCAAGTCCACGGGTTTTGCCAGTTTCATCGTATAATTAGAAATCTGATTGCTGGGGAACATGCCCTTCGAAGCGTTGGATGGTAGCGTAATATAAAACGGTGAGTTCTCCATCGCTGCGCTTACAGCATAGCCTCACACCCTATGTAGCGAGCTGTCCAACACCCAACTGTTACATTTCTCGGGCCACCCTCTCCATTTGACCAGCGCCTGTCTCTTAGCTGCAGTGCCTTTCCTTTTCAGAACCTTTTCAACCCTGTACACCCTGTTCGGATCATAGGGCACCTTTTGTAACTCTTCGGTGTAAAAGACACCCAATACCTTTTCCCCAGCGTAGTCTTTTAACCTGTAAATATCTACCCCTTCTTTAAGCTGCACACTTTCCAGTATGAATATCTCATCGCTGAATGTTTGTTGACAGCCTTTGGTGAAGACACCCTTCAACTTTGAAACCCTGACATGATCCTCTTCTTTTAAATCCGGTTTCTTGACCTTCGCCGCAAGACGACTCCTGTACACAGTTCTCCACACCATTACCGAATTATCACTCGTTACCTCCGCGGGGACATTTTGATTGCCCTATGATAACTAGCGTTATAAACATCTATAAAAGCCTGTAGAACATCCACGTATCTGTAGGTATTGTTGGCAGTGAAATATCGCCACATCTTTGATTTTAAAGTTCTGTTAAAATGTTCTACAACCGCCAATTTTACCTCGGTGTGCGTTACAAAATGTTGAACAGCGTGTTGCTTTAATAATTTCTGAAAAGGTTTGTTTAAAAATTCCTTTCCGCCGTCTGTTTGTAGTTTTTGAGGTATGCGACCTTTAGCGAAGATGTCTTTAAAAGCGGCGGTGACGCCGGTACCACTTTTATCGTTTAACGCCTCTGCATAGGCGTACTTGGACAAGAAGTCTATGACTGTTAATATATACATGGCGCCGTTGTTATGTTTTGCTAGATCTTGAAGACTGATTATGTCATCCTGCCACTGATAATCTAGCTGCGCACTAACAATGGTTGCCCCCCTCTTAAAACGTCTCCTGGCTGGTTTGTGGAGTGAATAAGCCTCTTTCCCCGCTAACCAAGTCTTCACCCCGACTCTATTTACAGATTCATTTTCAACTCGAGCTCTTCTAAATAGAGCTTCGGAGCCTCCGAAGCGCCCAAACCCTAGTGTAGCGTAATAAAGCTTCCTTAAAGTAGTCCCCGTCAAGCTGTCACCCTCCACAACCATGAAGTGAAAGACGTATGTTTTGTGCAAGGTCGTTTTATTAAAGCATAAAAACATAAAAGTGAGGTGGAACAACACAGACATCGTGTATTTGACATTTTGTGGTATATAGCTTATAACGGTCAAAGCTGTGGAACACAGCAGCCTTTTGCTGGTGTATACATAGCAAGACACATGTTACACATATTACTCAACACAGTTCCTTTTACCCTGTCTCAGCGTCACAAACTTTGATATTTTTATAGCTATACTCTCAATAGCTCTAGACATGACTTTCCGCTCCCCCGCCTATAACTCTGGACGCTCAGGATACTGACAGCATTCAACAGTTCATACAGTTCTAGGTCAGACAATACCGAACCTTTATTTGTGAAATAATCTTCAGTCATGAGCTCCAAAGCCCTGTGTAGCCCTGTCAATGGTGAAAGTCTTAACTCGCGAGCCTGATCTTTGTCCGAGCTCCGGTATTTATCCGTTGCGGGTAGCCGGGCATTGATACACCATTTGGAGATACACACAGGGCTGCTGCACTGCCACAAGGCCGAAGGTTCCGAAATGTTCAGATACCGTAGAGTCAAAGGGTGTATTTCAGCTATTCTTTCTTTAACCAGCACATTTATCAATCTCCCGATACAGATGTAGCCAGGGTGTGACTCATAGACATCTTACACTGCAACAGTCTGATACACGTCCTAAAAGTGAGTAAGTATGGAGCGTTAAGTAACACAGTTATGGTCTGCTTCTTAAAACAACTTTTGAGGGGCTAAAGACTTCATTCTTCTGTTTTTATAATACATGTCACACATTCGTCTTTCTATAACCCTTTCTATCATGCTTTTGTCAAAATAGGGACATAGACCCTGCATAGGTTCGAGTTTTGAGCATGGCTCAGCAGCGTATCGGATCGCATTGACAGCAGCTGCCAAGACCTTAACCATATCAATGTGGACACCTTTCTTCACAGCTGACAACCCGTACACCACTTTCAACAACTTATAAACCCTATGGGGGTCTAACCGGTTACAAATGTGGCGAATTGTTCTCACATTGTACGATTCGTATAGACAGTCGTGAGCCTCCTGCTGAGGTTCGTTAATTTTATGCCCATAACACATGTCATAATAGTCCCGTTTAACACATGTGTTCACAACGGCCGCCGCAAAACCTTTAACTGGCCATATGGATTCATAGGGTATGCCCAGAGTTTCCTTTTCCAAATTGGGGCTATTGTAGGTACAAACACATTTCTTACGCGGCTCTTTGTTCTGGCTTGTAATACTTACAGACTGTCTGGAACAGCATAAGTAGTAAAAATTGACATTGTTAACCTTTGGCGCAGACCACTCTAAAGCCTCTCTTTCTTCAGTTGTTTTCTACGGTTCAAACAGAAAGCAAAAGGCAAATTATTAGTTAAAAGTATGATATCAGCGTATACATGAAAATTGTCTATAGAGTTTTACTAACCTCAGCATTTTCGCTACACTAAGCGGCTGTTCTGAAATCTTGTGATTCGCAGAGGTCCATTGGGGTAAAAGCGGCGCCGGTGTTTACACTGGCCGGCTGTACAACGACAGCTTCTGGATCTGGGTCCTCCTGGAAACCCATGTCTTCATAGACGGGCAAATTCGGTGGTGGTACACATTCTTCAGCATCTTCAATGTTGATGAAGTTGACTGAATCACTTAATTCATTGTCGAGGCTTCGCTGTCACTGCTGTCACCCTTAATAGGGGATATCAGTTGCAGCAAATCCTTAAGATTGATCTTTTCAAGCCACTGGCAAAGTTCCTCTTGAAAACCGGTAACATCGGTATCCCTATCATTAGGGGCAGCCTGTTGTGCATTCTCATCCATCGTAAGAGGTGTTAGAGTCCGGTAATATCTATCGATAGTGTTCAGGGCTCCTGAGGAGGCGGCTTTTCTGGCGAGCGGATTGTATCTCTTCATGGCGTCTTGACAAGTTGTTTCAGCAATGGTTCACGGTTTGGCAGATGGTTCTAACCAACTCCTTATATGTATTCCACCTTTCAAAAAGGGCGGGCGCCTCTACAACACCATGAGGTCACAAACCACGTGACACCCCCTGCACCCACAGCACTTTCAGGGAGGACTCTCAGGGGCACCAGAAGTCCCAGTCACAGAAGATACGTCCCTTCCAGGGTGGGCTCTCAGGGGCACCGGAGGTCCCAGTCATGGAAGTGATGTCACTTCCGGGGCGGGACAACTGTCACTTTTAAATGGTGATGGACGGTATCCCTTCCTACTACTCACTCCAGAGAACACAGAGGGAAAGAGGAATTTTAAAAGACAAATGTCACTGCGTAGCACCCTCTCTTGTACCTGGTATGGATTTGTCTAATTTGTTCAAGTCATAAACAGAGTAAACAAACTGAATTTACTATGTAGTCTCCTGGACCATACTATCTGAAATACTGTGTAAGATATACCTTTTAAAGTTGTGTAACACTCTACAGCTATATGTGCATGTGAATACAAATGGTTCACCTGCAGTATATCATGGGAAATGTTAAAGTCTAACTCTTCTGAGTTGTGATGATTTATATGCGTGCAGAACCTTATTCCTCAGCTTGATGGATTACCACCGATTTCAGATTACAATAGCCTTAGAAAACCAAATCACATATGTGGTTCAAAGTCTTCTGAAGTCATTGGAGACTATCACTCCACATATAGACATATACCTTAAGTGCAGTAGAATCAGTCATGAAACAATATCTCTTATGTAAAAATGCCCAAGACCGTGTAAGCACACATAGTGGCACTCCAGCAATGATCAGCTCCACTGAAGAATTTCAGTTGTTATAATAAAAAAGATTTTTAAGAGATAACTGAAGCACAATTCAGTCTTCAAACTGAGTAAGATGTGAGCAGACAAAAAACAGCGATTGGGATCAAGGCTCTTCAGGGTAATGCCTTCATATGCTAGAGCTCAAAGATGGCCACTACATTCTTGTTCACGTTCGTTCTCATTTGGGATGTGATCCTTACTATGTGGGAAAGGTCTTGATTTGGGAAAGGTACATCAGACACTCACCATTTTAGCTTCCATCTTAGAAGTATAGAACATTTCTTACCTCTGCATTCAATATGAAAAGTGTAAAATCAATATTAAAGATCTAAGGGCCATATTTATACTCTGTTTGTGCCGGATTTGCGTAGTTTTTTTTTACGCAAATCCGACGCAAAACGAACTCCATATTTATACTCTGGTGTTAGACGCGTCTAGCGTCAAAGTTCATGGAGTTTGCGTCATTTTTTAGCGTGGACACCTTCCTTGCGTTAATGATATGCAAGGTAGGCGTTCCCTACAAAAAAATGACTCCGAGGCATGTGCGTCGTATTTATACTCCCGGGCAAAAATGACGCCCGGGAGTGGGCGGGTAAAAAAAAATGACGTCCAGCCGCGTTTGCATCATTTTTTAACGCCTGCTCAGGGCAGGCGTTAAGGGACCTGTGGGCTCGGAAGGAGCCCAGAGGTGCCCTCCCATGCCCCCAGGGACACCCCCTGCCACCCTTGCCCACCCCAGGAGGACGCCCAAGGATGGAGGGACCCATCCCAGGGAAGTTAAGGTAAGTTCAGGTAAGTATTTTCTTTTTTTTTTGTGGCATAGGGGGGCCTGATTTGTGCCCCCCTACATGCCACTATGCCCAATGACCATGCCCAGGGGACACAGGTCCCCTGGGCATGGCCATTGGGCAAGGGGGCATGACTCCTGTTTTTGCTAAGACAGGAGTCATTTCAATGGGGGTTGGGAGTAAAAAAAAACGGCGCAAATCGGGTTGAGGCGAAAATTTTGCCTCAGCCTGACTTGCCCCATTTTTTGACGCCCAAGCTCCATATTCCCCTACGCCGGCGCTGCCTGGTGTAAGTAATTTTTTTGGACGCACACCAGGCAGCTCCGCCGGCTAACGCCGGCTAACGTCATTGAATAAATACGGCGCCCACATGGCGCTTCAGAATGGCGTTAGCCGGCGTTACATTTTTTGACGCACAACTGCGTTGGCGCAGTTGTGCGTCGAAAAGTATAAATATGGCCCTAAATGTTCTTAAAGACTAAACATGAGTAATCATAAATGCACCTGATGCCTATGTCCATCTAAGTTGAATGGCCTCGGGGACAAATACTCTCCTATGCTGTCCAGAAGTAATGCATATGGTATTGATGCTCCTGATACCATGCTACCCTAATCGTATTTAAACAGCTTACATTTGATGAGTTTAGGATTCAATGGTTGGCATGATATTTTTGGACAGCGGCTGAATTCAAGTTGATATTAGTTTCATCTGGCAACTGGCTATTGATGTCCAAAATATGGCAGCTATTTCAGTTGGTATTTTTTATTAATTTAGCAGCGCATTCCATGTTTTTTATATACGCAAATAAAGTCAATTTTCTAAATACATGCATGCTTCAAATTGAACTAATAAAATAAGTTTTTATTGGTCAACTAAAATATGTACCCAGGCAGTTCTTCATTCCCAGTAATAAACTTGAAAACAGATTCTTTATGTGTAGCTGTAAACTTAATGATGGAAGTGGTATGAACTCCATGCTAGAGCTCATTCAGTGTACCTAGCCACTAGTGTCTCATTTTTGATGCATCATTTGTATTTATTTTCATTTTCATTTTATGGTTTTATATAACATTATCCACATGCACCAGTGCATTAGAACACTTTATTTAAACAATAAATAATTCAGAAGTTAAGGAATGGAAAAATATATAGTATACAGTATAAAGGGAATAGATTACCGGAGGTAAGTGCCTTCCACATATAGTGCAACATTGGTGTGGGCTCAAAAACTTTACCCAAAATTTGAAAACTTTTTAGGGTCTCCCAAATAATTACATCTGTTTGCCAGCTGGTTTGCACATTCACAACTCGAAGTAGAACAGAAAAATAGGTCTATATGCTCTTGCTTTACAATGGCTTATTAGGTGATAGCCCTTACATCCATGGGGGTGGAGTTTCCTACTTTAGTAGTACGTCCTAAGATGGTTTGCTTTAGAGTTCCATTTGTTTTTGGTAGCTGGAGCTTCCAGACAATGAGTGGCAGTGCTTTGAAGATAAAGGAAGCCCCCTTAGGAGACAAGTTTGTTTGCAAGGGAGTTACCTGCTCCCCTGTGTAAGCCAGTGGCATAACAAAACCTTAGGGGGGTACTGCAAGATAAAATGAGGGCACCCCTACATATAATCACCCAGCCATCCGAGACATTCAATTTCTTCACCAATCTACTACAGCAGCAGGAGTTTAAGCGACACACACACACACACACACACAATCAGCCTCAAAAACGGTTGTGAGAACAGGATTTAATACCAAAATATTATTTACAAAATGATGGTTGAGGGGCTGTGTCCATAATTTGTCTCAAAGACACTTAAATCAATGTAGCCCTTAGGAAAAGGGTCTTTATGGCGATTCTTTGATGGGATTATGCTGATGGAATTGAAATGCATTAAAAAAGAACTGAAACTAAAGACTATATTGTCAGCATCACTAATTCAGACTTCAATTAAATACGATTTGGTGTCAAGTTCTGCAACAATAGTCCACCTGGTCTGGTTCAGCAATGTGATGCTGTAAAGAAATACTGACTCAGATACACAATTTTGTTCTGATCATCTTCGGGATATCTTCTGCTATGTTCTAGTGTCACCAATCAGTAACACTTGAGCTGCACAAGTAGACATCAAAGTGGCCGTGTGTTGTATTCAACTCTGGAGACACCGAGGTGAGCGTTTTCTGTTTCCTTTATTTAAATATCCATAAAGATTAAGAGCGCCGCGGTCGTGTCTGCCCGGCAGCTTCGCCTCCATCTTGTCCCGTCCCAACCGTCGTTCTTCTCCCACGAGCCCCCCGCAGACGCGACCGAGGCAGCTCGGGTTCGGCACGCAGCAGCGCGCACCGAACCTGGGCACAACATATTATCTCTCTCTTTTTTTTTTTTTTCCAAAAGACAACTGACAAAAATAAGAACAAAAACATAATAGAATTGGATAACCTATGCTTTACATAACATTTAACAATTACATCAGTGTGTCCATGAGATTTGAAAAATTCTTGCTAAATACTATGATATTCCCTGAGTTTGATCGGTACCCGTTTCTCACGGACAGACCTCCTCAAGGTGTCGGGTTCTAACAAATGATTGTCTGACACCTTGCGTTCCCGATGAATGCCCTCTGACCCAGAGGAGTCACATCCTTCCTCTCCACGGTGACCGACATCCTTAACCTTAACAACCTTCCCCATATTCCACCATTGACCCCCTCAACCATGATGGCCTTACCACATACTTTCTTCACCCTCACAGGAGAACCATAGCAGGCTTCTCCTTTCCTCACAAATGTCTGTAACTTGACGCGCACCAGATCTCCAGGTTGGAAAGAGAGTTTTTTTGTAAAATTCTGCAGGTCATACCCAGCTTTTACCTTTTCTAGATTTTTTTTTACTTCACCCCACACCCCGTCCTTGTTCACAGAATCAGGAATCTTACCAGGGACTGCTCTGGCTAACCACACTGGAAACAGTCTTGAGGTGCTACGTCTTCCTTTAAGCAGTTCAAAAGGAGAAATTTTTGTCACAGAATGTGGAGTGGCGCGATAGAACCACAACATCAAATTAACTGCTTCTTCCACATCCAGCTTACTCGCTTTAGCCCATTTGATACACTCCACAACCACCCTATTCATTCTCTCTACTAAACCATTCATTTGAGGATGGTATAGAGAACTTTTCAAATGTTTCACACCAGATTCTCTCAGAAACATTTACATGTCATAACCCACAAACTGCACACCATTATCCGAAATCAAGGTTTCCGGAAAACCTTGCCTCCCAAAAATCTCTTTGAGAAACTGAATAGCACTACCAGCCATAGGCTTTGCAAAAAAACTCACTTCTGGCCACTTACTGAAATAATCCATTAATACAAAAGCATAACGCATCTGGCTGGGGAGAAAATTGAAAGGTCCAACCATATCGACCCCAACTTTGACCCAAGCCTTGTCCGGTAACGATATGGGTTGTAATGGAGGTTTTGCGATCTTCAACCCTTTTTCTGCACCATTACACACCACACACCTACCAACCACTCTTTCTACATCCTTGTCCATAGAAGGCCACCAATAGTGTGCTCTAATACGTCTCTTAGTCATAGTGGCACCAAGATGACCCTCATGAGCATGGTCCACCAACCTTGTACGAATCTCACACGGGGGAACACATTTATCATTCCTTAAAATGATACCATTTTCAATTGACACCTCATCACCCACCTTGACATATGGCTGAACTTCAGGATTCACATTTCTTTCTTTAGGCCAGCCATTGATTATATGCTGCTTAACAATGGACAACACCTCATCACTGCTTTCAGCCTCCGTCCACACAGTCTCCGTGCACACCTTGGATTCATCAGCATCAATTGCAGCTATGAAACAATCTTCCACATCATCCTCCAAATAAAGATTACTTTCTTCACTTATAGGTAGACGAGATAGAAAATCTGCTGTGAAATTATCTTTCCCCGGAATATACTTGACCTGAAAGTCATACTGCAACAATTCTGTGGTGAGGCGTGCGATACGAGGTGTCGTATAGTTAATTTTATCACCATTTAAAATGTAAACCAACGGTTTATGATCTGTTTGAATTACATATTTTCTGCCCCATACATAACTCCTAAGTTTCTCACTAGCCCTATAGCATGCTAGCAACTCTTTTTCAATCACTGAATAATTCAGTTCAGGATCACGTAAGACTCTAGAAGCATAACTAATAACCTTCTCCTCTTCTCCTAGACCTTGCGACAACACAGCCCTCAACCCATACCCACTAGCATCCACCGTAATGGTACACAGTTGGCTAGGGTGGTAAGGACACAGTGGTCTGGCGTCCACCAACTCTTGCTTCATCCTTTCGAAAATGGTTTGACATTCACTGTCCCATTTAAACTGAACTTTGCTTTTGAGCATATTGGACAAAACTTTCATTTTGCTAGCATAGTTGGAAATGAACTTTGAGTAGTATTCACACATGCCAACAAAAGATCGTAACTCATCTTTATCTTTAGGGTTAGGGGAATCTACAATCGCCTTTACTATCCCTCGACGAGGTGTAATACCTTCCCCAGACACACAATGGCCCAAAAATTCTATTTTTTAAAAATAAAATTCACATTTTTCCTTATTTACACAGACGCCAAAGGACTGAAATTTTTTAAATACTGATCTAATTTTTTCATTGTGATCTTCTAAACCCCTTGTGTGAATCAACACATCATCCTGAAAGATTAGAATACCTTGGATTTCCCCCAAAATTTTGTGCATGATGCGTTGGAAAGCTGATGCAGCAGAAGCCAACCCGAAAGGCATCCTGCAAAACTGGAAAGTGCCAAAGGGTGAATTGAAAGCGGTGTAATGGCGTGAATCCTCATCCAGTTCAACCTGGTGATATGCAGACGCCAGATTAATCTTTGAAAACCATACTGAGCCCCTGAGCCCATCAAGTAGATCACTGATCTTGGGTAAAGGATACAAGTCTACCCATATTTCCTTATTGAGACTCCTGAGATCAACACATAAACGCAGGTCTCCATTGTTTTTACGGGCAACAACCAAAGGAGAAAGCCACAAACTGGACTCAATTGGCTCAATTACACCATTCTGTTGAAGCTAGTTCAATTCAGATTTAAGATCTTCTCTCAAACTAAACGGTACTGACCTGACTTTATGTCTTACAGGAATGGCCCTATCCTTAACCTTTATTCCAATTTTGAATCTTGTAATCTTCCCCAAACCCTGGGCAAAAATACCAGGAAACTCATCCTCAAACGGTGTCTTGGAATCTGCACTCACCACCACCAAAACTTGCTCTTTAGTTCCAGGTTTCAGCACCATGCCAAACAGACCCTGATGATACCACCCCAAAATGTTCAAACCCTTGTATGCCACATAGATTTTACCAAAAATCTTCTGACCCTTGAACTCTAAACTTTCTTCTATGTAACCTTCTAATTCAATTTTCCTGCCTTCATACGAGACCGGAGACCTATCGGGAGGGAATAACTTTCTGTCACCCCAAGTATTATGGAACAGATCTGATGAAATCATAGTAATGCAAGCACCAGAATCCACCAATAAACGAAGCATTTTATCCCCAACCTAAATATCCACCATGGGATCTATGCATTGGTTATGTTCCTTGACCCCTAATACTTTATCTGTGACCACAACAATCATGTCTTGGAAGGCTTTTACAAAAGATTCTTCTCTATTTTCTTCCCCGTCCTCCACTATGCACGTGACATTAGCTTGCTTATTACTAGTGGATTGACAGACTCTAGCAAAGTGACCAGCTTTACCACATTTTCTACACGTAAGGTTCTTTGCAGGACAAGACTTGCCATCTTTGAAATGACGGATGTTTCCACATCTGAAACAAATATTCAAAGATCTAAAAAAAGGATTGTCACTCTTCTTCATATCAGCATTCTTTGCCGCACCCCTTTTTGCGACAACACCGACATGAAGAGGATCTGAGTCCGTCACAGTAGAGCTAGAAGAAAGTTCCATCAATGAGATCTGGGCAAGCTCCACGCTCTTGGCTACTTTGATAGCTTCATCCAACGTTGGATTTCCCATGGTGAGTAATTTCTGCTGAATATGTTTATTTGAACAATGACCAATGAGCTGGTCCCTTATAAGTTGGTCTTGAAAATCCTGAAATTCACACTTGGAAGCCAGTTGTCTTAGAGCACTGACATATGCATCAACATCCTCGCTTTGAAATTGCTGACGCTTGAAGAATTTGTGCCGCAAAACTACTAGACTAGGTAAAACATCAAATCTTGTGGACAACTTTTTGGTAGTCATCAAATATTCATCCAGTTCTTCTTAATCCACTTGCGGTGGCTCAGGTAAGTGTTTGAAAATCTCTCTCCCTTCATATGCCATCTTCGTAGCCACAATTATGATGTTGTATTCAACTCTGGAGACACCGAGGTGAGCGTTTTCTGTTTCCTTTATTTAAATATCCATAAAGGTTAAGAGCACCGCGGTCGCGTCTGCCCAGCAGCTTCGCCTCCGTCTTGCCCCGTCCCAACTGTCGTTCTTCTCCCACGAGCCCCCCGCAGACGCGACCGAGGCAGCTCGGGTTCGGCACGCAGCAGCGCGTGCCGAACCTGGGCACAGCACTGTGTTGATCCACAATCTACAGAACTTGCATTCCATCTCACAAGAAACTATATCTAAAGCTCTTTTGTGCATTTATGGACATGCCAGGGGTTTTGTCTCGGTTAGGCTTCCCTCATGACAAAGCTCCTCATATTTATTAAAAGGTATATTGTTGCAAAGTGACCTCACTCTCTGTTTCTCATATTTTGTGGGACTCACCTACTGCTAATCTTGAACTCTTACACTTGGACACTGCTATCCAGTCCCCAGCGTACATGCTCTGAACCCTAAACATGTTGAGACATGTCCGTGCTTCAAGAAGATCCCCGTTCACACCCAAATCAGAGCCCCCCTAGCTTATGAGGAAAAAAAAGTAGTGTTCACCTGTCCTTGCCAGCAGTTTTGAAGTTCATCTCCCCTCTACAATGTGATATGGGACCCTTGGAGCAATGCTATGTGAACACCTCTCCACTTCAGAAGAGAGTGTATTATGTACCATTTAAATATAGTATTGATATTAGCCCATTAAAATGTCCTTAGGACAAAGGGTGGAAAGTGTGTTCTAGTCTTACTAGATGTATACTGCTATCATTATGATAAGTGTGTCTACAATATGTTCTCCCATGCCCACCCTGTGTAAAGTCCTTGACCCCTAAAAGCTGAATAACAATAAGGTGAACAGCAATCTTGAGAACAGAAGGCAAAAAGCCAATGTCCAGAAACATCAAAAGGAAAATAATTGTAGTGAGAATGTCAGGAGGTCTTTCCAAATCTTTGGTGGGCCTAGTCTGGTGTTCCTAAAAGTTCAGAAAGGTAGAGGCTGCAGCCTCTAACCAGGGATAGGCCCAGTGTGGATCTAGAGAGAATCGGGAAAACTGCTGGCCCTGGGGGGAGGGAAGCAGAGGGGACACCAAATTTACAGTGGAGAAGGGAGCAAATGGTCCAGCAGGTGAAGACTTGGGGAAGGGGAATCATATCAGATAATGTAATTTGCTGTTTGCAGAGTCCCCACTGGGGGGGGGTCCTGTTACAGGAAGTAGTCAGTGGGCTGAAGAGTCTTCGGAGGAGGAGGAGTTAGCAGTGAGTGATTCAGTTAAATCTCAGAAGGAAGCTGCTGCCATCAGAGCTGACCGTCTATTATTCTGGGCCTGTTCTTGGGACAGGGTCCTGGCTGAGGACAGAGTTGCCCTGAGTCTCATCTTAGTACATCTTTGGTGTCTAAGCACCTTACATTCCTATTTGTGGGGTGCATCTGTCTGAGCTGAGAAGAGACTCCCTCCTTCTCGCCCAGTCCCAAGCCGCCTCTGGTTTGGGAAGGAAGAATGTCTCTCGGTCCAATATTATGTTGTTCGACTGGAAACAATAATGAGTACTTCAACCCCATCCCTCTTGACCGCCAGGCAGGAGGCTCTTTGGTGCTGGACAGCCAAAGTATAGTCTGTCTGTCCTGAAAGATGTTGGTGGTTCTCGGGCTTGAGACGCCCCACAAGCCAAGCTGTTTGTAGAAATTCATCATGGTCTTTGGAGTGGAGAAGTTAAATGTCTATAGATGTCGGAGCCCTTGGGCATTCCTACCACTCTGATGTTGCTTTGTCGTGAATGACCCTAAGCATCCTCTGCCCTTTCCTTGCTTGCTTGGTGAGGTCTTTAACTTTATGCTGTAGGTCTGGGGTCTGAGACTTCAAGTCTTGTAAGGCCCCCTCTGACTTGGAGACTCCTTTAGACAATTCCTTTTTGTTATCAGTCCGATATCTTTAGAGATAACATTAATCTTCATTTCACAGATGGTCCTTGTCATTCCAGAGGTGTCAACAATTGTGTTGAGTTTGTCTGGTTCTGATGCTGGAGAGGTCTCTAACCAGGAATGCTGAGCTTCCCCCTGTGATGGCACCCCAAGCTTCATTGGCCTTGGCTTGCCCATATAGAAATTTGACATGGTTGACAGGAGTTGTGAAATGGCAGTGGAGACAAAAGGGATGTCACTGAGTTGGCTTAATATGATGAGATCAATCATGCTTCTTTTGTGGTACTCACACAGCAAGCATCCTGCTGGGATTCATCAGTGACTCAGATCATGGCATTCTGCAGCACAGTAGTATCGTTCATGAGTAATGCACCAGCATCCTTTAGGATAAGCACCAGACCGCTTGCCAAAACTGGCAGCTGGTGGTCGCAGCACGAGCAGCTTAACCCCAGAGAGTTGAATACCGCCAGTGTAGGGAGCACCTATCACAGGGCTATTGCCGCTGAATGTTGTCATTTGATCTCTCCAAAGCCCTATGAAGGGTCCTTGCATCTCAAGAAGAGGGGCCCAATGCATGTCGCAGTCCATTGATCATGGCCAATCAGTCCTGGCTGGGTCATTTTTAAAAGCTGTCTGTGTGACCCCTTTGCTGTGTCCAGTGCACCAGAGGGCACAGGAAGGAGGAATGCAGCCCAGATGCCTTGATTTTCGTTGCTTGCTCAGGTGTTCACTAGGGCTATATTGTCTTGGGGTGGATCACCCACTGCAGGCTCCTTTGTCTTAAGTCTGGCCCCTCAACTTTAGCTGGCATCACACTATTACCTGGATGTGTACCCCTTCAATTGCTTTTGGTGTGGGGAGCCACACAATGTTCATGAGGTAGGTGGCAATTTGGGACCCCATTGGGAATGCTCACAGGGATGGTGGCCTGATGGGGACAGCAGACCACAGTGTCTGTAACTGCTTTTTAAATAAAACAGTTTTCTTTAATGTTTCCTGTTTTTCTTAAAGGAAAATAGGATGCACATCAAACAAAAAAAAGAAAAGTTTTCTTTTCATTTTTTTCAGAGTAGGCAGTAGTCCATGGGACTAGTATCTCCTCTGAAAACAAATTTTGCTTCAATTCACAAAGGAGAAGTGGTCCTGTGGGGATCCCTTCCCGTTTGCGAATGGGTTACCACCAAATTGAAGTTAGTAGTAACTGGGATTGTTTTGCGACCGCATTCAAGGTTGCAAAACAATTTCACATCTCCCTGCGACTCACTATGAGGATGAGACGCCATTTGGACGCCCTTTCCTAATAGCGACTCGTAACAGGTTACCTACTCGCAGAATGGGATTGTTACATGGGGAAAAAGCCTTTTCCCAACAACAAACGGCCCAATTGGCCGTTTAAGACCAGGAAAAGGCTTTCATACATCTGTCCCCTAGTTCTGAGAAATGGGCAAAGGTATCAACTTCATTGTCTCCTCCATCAACTTTTCTTTTACAGAGTAGCAATCATCTCCCTGTCCTCTGTCCATCCTTGCACCTCAGCACAGGCATCCTTTTCTTCAAATTAGGTATAGTAGAATCCCCGATCAGATTAGTACACAAGCAACATTTGTCACAGCGATACCACCATAACAAACATAGACTTGGAGTGAATGCAGTAATGACATAGTGGAGGAGCACGATCACATTCAAAATGTCTACTTCTGCTATAAAAAGGATATTTTCCATTAAAGAGGCATCTTTGCAAATGCTGCATCTCACATTGCGGATGCTCCAAGCCAGACCACCTCTTAGGTCCTACAGCTGGCTGGTATACTCTGGACCGTTTTAACTGCTGAATCCAAAGATCTATATGTGGAACTCTCATGGTAGTGTTCAATTACCACCTGTCATTTCACAGTTTCACCTCTGTATCCACGGACATTCATAAAGGCCCATTCAGCTTTCATTTGTATTTGTCTTACAACACACAGATTTGTGCTTTAATGGATCATATGCTACAGGTGTCTAACACTATTTGTATTTTAGCATCAATTGGCAATGGTAATAGATGACTGAAAAGCATTGCAATGAAGTAAAACTAAAAGAACCAGGTGATTCAGATGTTTCAAGCTTGCTCATCACACGTTTCACCACTATGCCTTTTTGTGTTACTCTGGTGACATGATTATAATTATGCAACTGGATGCATAATGGGAACTGCTGCAACCCATCTGCCTTTTATCCCAAAGGGGTCAACAAGAACAGACAATACTGTCTGAACCACCAAGAGCTTAAGGTAATCAAGATATATCTGCAACAATGACTGATGGCAGTATATTTTATACATTCACTGACCAGAAATAAATTGAGTTACATCTATTTTGTAACAAACACATTAAGACCCTCATTCTGACCCTGGCGGTGTCTCTCCGCCAGGGCAGAGGGCAGAGGAAGCACCGCCAACAGGCTGGCGGTGCTTCCGTGGCATTCTGACTGCGGCGGTAAAGCCGCGGTCAGAAACGGGAAACCGGCGGTGTTCCGCCGGTTTCCCGCTGCCCTGGGGAATCCTCCATGGCGGCACTGCTAGCAGCGCCGCCATGGGGATTCCGACCCCCTTACCGCCATCCTGTTCCTGCCGGTGTTCGCCGCCAGGACCGGATGGCGGTAATGGGTGTCGTGGGGCCCCTGGGGGCCCCTGCAGTGCCCATGCCGACGGCATGGGCACTGCAGGGGCCCCCTAACAGGGCCCCACTATGATTTTCAGTGTCTGCCAAGCAGACACTGAAAATCGCGACAGGTGCAACTGCACCCGTCGCACCCCTTCCACTCCGCCGGCTCCATTCGGAGCCGGCATCCTCATGGAAGGCGGTTTCCCGCTGGGCTGGCGGGCGGCCTTCTGGCGGTCGCCAGCCCAGCGGGAAACTCAGAATAACCGCAGCGGTCTTTTGACCGCGCAGCGGTATTCTGACGGCGGTACTTTGGCAGGTGGCCTCCGCCGCCCGCCAAAGTCAGAATGAGGGCCTAAATGTTTCGGCTATTTGAAAACGAAAAGACAATGCAACAGCATTCATGAATCTGATGGTAAATATATTTTTATGTATATCTATATTACATTTGGTTTTTGATTTCTGTGAAACAAGGTGCTTGGTACTCATACAGTGGCAAATTAAGAGGTAAAAGAAAATAAGTGTATATACAAAAGAAGCTAGAGACCAATAAGGCATAAAGAATGGTGGCACACAATTCCCTATCTATGTCCAATAAGCCTAATATTGAGAATAGTTAGCTGATCTAACTGCTGGTAACGTGGAAGGCGTTTGAACTGTTAATTGTTTATGGGTCATCATTAGGACTAGGAATTTCGGCGAGAAATAACGTATTCTAGAAACAAGAAGGGGGAGTCTAAATTATAACCATAAGTAAGTGAGGAATGAGTCTGCTACAATTAAAAGGGCATGGCCAGCAACTAATTGTGAACAGCCTGTGGATCAATATCCAGTTGTCGGACAGGGTCTATATAATAATAACAATTGAGGCACATGTAGTGCTAATGTAAGAGATTAAGTAGGCATAGGAATTTTTTTACGCTCTGGACAACAGAGCATTGCATCCATGAAACATTTGTGCAGAATGCAACGCTAGTGGGATTCCAAACTGAAATTAACGGTGCATTCTATTAGGGAAAAACACAAAGTGGTACTTACAAATGCAAAGAGCTAGGGCTCTGTGGCTTGGGAATACGTTGTGGCTGTGCACCCAAAGATGTCTACATTTTGTCTAAAAAGATTGAGGATGTATTTGGCAGCTCTAGCAGCCTGTGATTGATGAAAGGGGTGAGTTTCAAGGAACATTACATTAACATGTTTGAGGGCGATAGTTTAGTATTAGCAAGAATCAATGATGCACTCCTATTCTACGATGCTGAAGAGTGACCACCAGTCCAGATATTATCATTCAAAAATTAATCTAGAATGATATTTATTTTAGGTAAATCTGCTTTATTAAAATCAAAATACATATGGATCTCATAATATCAATACAAGATATCTGTCACAACGATAATGAGATAAACCTGAAAGGAATTGTAAAAGCTGTTTAACATTTTAAAGTGTAAAATGGGGGAAAACCATAAAAAAACGGAACAAGACCAATGAAAATAAAAAAGATACAATGGGTATTGAAAAACTAAATAACAGTGATATTCAGTAAAGCATAAAATGAGCTAAAATTAGATTCAATCAAGAACAGAGATAACAAACAATTCATGGCACAAAGAATTCTCAGATAATGTACAATTAGTAGAATTGCAAGCAACAGCATTCTGATAATCAGTCAAAGGTAACCAATACAGATTTCTATTTCTGGAGGGGCAGCATAAGAAGGTAAAAGCAATGTCTAGTCTATGATAGTAGCAAACATTATACCACCAAGCCTTGTAGGAAATGTTGGATGATTTTTTCCAATTAAGAGTAACTTGCTGAAAAGCTAAAGCTAACACAAGATCCAACAACTTTATATTATCATCATCTGAAACAATGTTCGCAGAGAGGCTACCTAGAAAAAGCACTGAGGGAGATAAACCGGATTGCAAATGAAAAATTGAGGTAAGCTGATGCCAAACTTTTCTCCAGGAGACAGTGGGAGGACACTCAAGAAGGAGATGCATAAGGTCTCCCTTTGGGCTATCGCAAGACCAACAATTTGAAGTTGAAGATACAGAAAACGTAACTATAGTAGAGGGGGTAAAATAGAAGCTGATCTAGATATTCTATAAAATCTATGCCATATCTTATTCCAGAAAGGAATAGTCCAGGAACATCCCAAATCCAATTCCCATTGTGATTCAATTTTAGACTTAGGCCGTGTCAAAACAGGAGATTGAAAACGTTTATAAATAATTGATGCCTTGGAATATGAGGTAAAAACGGAGGACAAAGAAAAGGGTAATTCCGAAGAAGAAGGAAGGGAAGGCAATTAAAAAAGTACATCAAGAATACCATTAATAAGAAGAAGATATTTAGACATAAATGAATTAGGACAATGAATTAGAAGTTGGAATTGTGAAAAAGAAAGTGGAGTATCATTGGAAAATAAATCTTTGACCCAAGATATGCATCTTTGTCGCCAGGATTTCCAAAATAAGTTTTTTTTTATTGATAGTGATGAGACGATTATGCCAAATAGGGGAATTCAGAAAAGAGTATTAAGTGACGGTTGGAGGTAAATAGTGAGAATGCAGAAGAGCACAAGTATGTTTAAGAAGTGCAGAGGAGATAAGCGAAATATTATAAGAAAAGGATACCACCTCAAGAGGAAAAAAAGGTAGAAGAAAGGAACTTTCAATATCCAACCATAAGGGAGTAAACACAGAGCTTGAGAAGGAGATCCATCTAGGAGCTTGACACAAACAAAAAGATTTATGATACAGTCTAAAATCAGGAAAATTGGCTCCCCCCTCCTGTTTATAATGGCGCAGGCGACTAAGGGAAATTCTAGATTTCTTATTATTCCAAGGGAATTTAGACAATCTGGAATCCAGTTGTTTAAATAAAGTAACAGGCAAAGGAATCGGAATCATGGATAGGATATATAAAATGTTAGGAGAAATCATCATTTTGATAGAGTCAAGATGACCCCACCATGATAAAACAAGGGAGTCCATAACAGAAGGGATCTATCAACCTTCTCTAAAGCATCAGAAATATTTACTTCAATGGACTTTTTAATGGAGGAGGTGAACCAAATACCTTAATATTTAATTGTGGAAGTATTCCAAAGAAAGCCAGTAATATCGAACGATGATCTAAAACAAAATTTTGTTAGAGGAAGGATTTCAGTTTTATCCGAGTTTATCTTATAACCTGAAAGCAAAGAAAAGTCTTCTATCTCCCGAAGCAGAGATGGAATCGAGAGCTCAGGGTTTGAAATATATAAAAGTATATCATCTGCATATGCCGTTAATTTTAAATGTTTCTCACCATATTGGAAGCCTTCAATTTAAATGTTATTTCTAATACAGGATAGAAATGGCTCTAGGGCTAGGATAATTAGGAGTGGAGAAAGTGGACACCCTTGCTGAACGCCACAATGTAATACAAAGTATCTGGACAGTTTCCCATTCACAAATATTGAGGCCATTGGGGATTGATAAAGCAAAGAGATAAATGAAATGAAATGAGACCCTAAACCATGCCAGTCTAAAGTTTTTAATAGAAAAGACCAGTCTAACTGATCAAACGCTTTCTCATTGTCTATGGAAATTGCTGCTAAAGAATACGAAAGAGTAGAAGCCTTGCTGAGTACATTGAAGAATATTCTAGAATTGTCAGAAGCAAGTCTACCTTTGACAAAACCAGTTTGTTCCTTACTTATCAGTGCAGGTAAAAGGGGATCAAGACGTAAGGCTAACAATTTTGCACAAATTTTATAATCTGTATTGAGTAAAGAAATTGGTCTATAATTTTTACAGTAAGTATGATCCTTACCTTCCTTTGGAATTAAATAAATCGAAGCTTCTTGAAATGTTTCTCCTGTACAGCCAGAACCCATGAAGAATCGAAAAAGCTGTAAAGGTTTGGGAAGCAAAAAGTCAGAAAAATGTAGAAAGAATTCCACTGTAAATCCATCCAGACCAGGAGTTTTACCTTTTTTGAGAGACTGAAGGGCTTTAAAAATTTCTGACGCAAAAATATCAACTTCAAGTGGAGAAACATCAACTAGAGTCTTATTAGGGTGTGGAATTTTCTTTAAATAATCATCAATCTGTAAAGAGGTCGGGACTGACTCAGGAGTATTAGAGTCTGATAATAATTGACAAATTCAGCTAAGATATCATCATCTTTAAAAAGGGATTCATCAGTATCTGTAATTATAGACCTCACTGTGTGGCGTTGCTTTCGTATTTTTAAATAAATAGCCAGAAGTTTCCGCGATCTATTTTGGCCCCCATAATAGCGGATGGTAATCCGTAGAAGAAAATAGGAGGCATTATCCATTGAGGTTTTATTAAATTGCAATTTTGCTTGAATAAGTTCTTGTAGATTAAAATGTGAAGAGGAAGAATAATATTGATGTTCTAAACGCTTAATTTTCTGAAGTAGCGTTTGATGCTGTGCATTAAAAGTTTTCTTTTTATTAGAGACAAAATTTACTATATGACCATGAGCTGCAGCCTTAAACGAATCCCTTAGCAATTGTGGGGAAACATGAGGAACATCATTAAATCAGAAAAATTTCTCCACAAAGTCAGCAAAGGATGTGGAAAATTTAGAGTCGAGTAACAATGAATTATTAAACTGCCACCTACTGGATTTGGGATGCACCGGGAGCAAATAAAAATCTGTGATGACTGGAGCATGATCAAAGATTACTATAGGTTCAATGGAGGAATTAATAAGATTTTAGAAAAGTGATTTTGAAACAAAAATATGGTCAAGTCTAGATAAGGAGCCATGTGGTGGAGAATAAAATGAAAAATCTCTACTATCAGGATTACAAGTTCTCCATGAATCAATTAAATTACATTGTGAGAGAAATGCCTTAAATTGTTTATGCATTTTATGAGGAGAACATTTAATTACAGATTTCCTATCTATGAAAGGGTCAATAATTTGATTGCAATCCCCTCCAAGAAGAGAAAAATCATCATTATAATGCAAACACTGTTTAGTAACATTAGGCCCAAAATGATAATCTGAGTGGTTAGGACCATAAATATTGCCAATGGTCATTTTAATCCCATTAATACTTAGCTTCACAAAGAGCCATCTACCATCGGAATCCGAGTCTTGAGAAATAACCTTAACTGATAATTTTTTATGGCAGAGCACAATAACACCGTTATTCTTTGTAGATGTAGGAGAAGTAAAAACATTGCCCACCCAACCTCTTTTAAGTTTCAGTGATTCAGAATCCGTCAAATGTGTCTCTTGTAAAAGAACCAAGTCTGGATTATATTTAGCTAAATAGGATCAAATTCTCTGCCTTTTTATTGGGTTAATAAACCCTTTGACATTCCAAGAAATAACTCTGAAGTTTACGTCACATAACCATATAAATTCATGCAAGGTCTTGTACCGTAAATAACTAAAAATGCATATAGGGGATAGGAAAACCAGAAAAACAAAGAAAGAGAAGAGTAAAGGGGAAACAACAAGAGAAAAGATAGAAAATATTCAAGAGAAAAAGAAGAGACAGTACATGTCAAATAAAGACGACTGCAAAAACATACCTGAGATGAATGAACAATGGGACAGGGGTGGTGACAGCCCAGACTGAAGACGGCACAGCAAGGAAACGGAACACATTGACGGACAAATGATACGTGCAGAAAATAATGATATATAAGACACCAGGAACCTGTGGAAAGAAAACAATACATTAACAAAACAGACCTATAGTCACAAAAAATGTAATATACTGTTATAGACTGTATATGAAGGACCATCAACTGTATCTTAACAGTAATGAACAAGGATATACTAGATTAAGAAAACGCATATAGTCAACGTATAGGAGGGCCAGCCGTTTCCATAGGGTTTGTAGAATGTAGTCTTAAGAAATTGTGAAGTGCTGCAGGAGAGATATTTGAAGTGGTCTTATTTTGATATATCACTTTGAATAAACATGGATGGAATAATCCAAAATGAGCTCCCAAGTCTTGAAGCTGTGGACGCAGGTCAAAAAAATATTTCCTAATGTTTGCTGTAGTTTTGGATACATCCTGTGTGATGAAGATTTTATTTCCTTGCCAAGAGATTTGTTTTTTGGCTTTTACAGCACTAAGCACTCCTAAGAGATCAGTTAATTCAAGAAAGAAAATATTCACGCCTCTTGGTTTAGATATGGAGGAATGCGGAGGACGATGTCCAATGTGGTGTGCCCTTTGGATTTTCAAGACTGTAGAAGATGGTAGGTCCACTAACTTTGGAAAGAATGAAGCAAAACATGAAATTGGACCACTCCCTTCAAGACCCTCCAGTAATCCATAAAGGCAAAGATTATTCTGCCTGTTTCTGTTTTCCAAATCCTCCACAAGTGTCTTCAAAGTTGCCACTTCCATCTCCAAGTTAGAAATTTTATTTGTTTCATCTTGCACATCACTGACTCTTTGCTCCAAAACAGAAACTCTAATTTCCATTTGAGACCACTTACTATCAAGATTTTGCATCCGAGAGTTAGTTTCTTCAATAAAAGGATGCAGTGCAAGTATTTAATCAAGCACAAGTTCAAGAGAGATCGGTGAGGGAGATTTTATTGGTGAAGGTGGGTCTTGTTTGACCCTCTTATGAGTAGTTGTGGAGATATTCTGGGAGACTTTAGACAAAGAAGATGAGGAAGACATCTTTGACTTGGCAGAAGAAGACGCTGCAGCATAAGTATCCAATTGTAAAATTTTCTATAATTTGCCCATAAAAAAAAAAACCTTCAATAAGGAAACAAGTGACCCAGGAACTCCAAATATATATTGATGAGATAGTAAAAATAAATTACATGGCTTGCGCAGAAAACTGCGAACAAAATCATCAAAGGTTAAAAAAACAAGCAAATAAGTACATCGTAGTGGTGAGTAATAGTTATTCAAAATGGCCGCATTTCATGAGGAGAAATGTGGAAACCTTTTTAAAAGTAAAATAAAATAAGCTAGACGGCATTTAAATTGTGAAAAATGCTCACCAACAGATCCAGCAGGCAATTATATGTAAGGCGCCATGAAAGATGAGAGAAAAACTGCTCCGGTGTCGGAAACGTGTCCGACGATGCGTGGAGCTCCGTTAGCTAGCGACCATCTTGGCTGGCAGGTCTCGCGCTGCCCCATGATATCAATTTTTGATATCTGGTTACTTTATGGAGAATATATTTACTTGACATAGCGCATAATTAAGGTTTTGGCAGAGGAAATACTCTGTCACACACTCGCCTCTGATCCCATTATCTCCCTAGAGGAGATAATGGGATCTTAATATGGCAGGTGGGATATCCATCATGTTTGTGACTGAATATTTCCCTCCTCATCTTATACCTAAATCAGGTCCATAGTCATTTTAATAATCATGTTTGTTAAGTACTGGGGCACTATAGAGAGTGTTGAGGTTCATGCGAATGATTGGCTTACTGTTTGTCCTTAACACATTAGCATGTGCAAGCAAATCATCGTTCAGCATGCCTACTTCCATTCTAACTACATCCATTGCATGACCCTGCACTGTGCTACCCTGTGCACAGCGATGTATGCAATCTGTTCCTGCTTCTTAATTATTCTTTTCATATTTGTCCTTTCTATACTATTAGTTGTACAATCTGTTCATGCTTCATTATCTTTGCTTATATATCCTCTTAGTGTCAAATGTGTTCTTGTGAAAACAATAAAATGGTCTATTATTCATGACTGTCTTCCACATATTATTTACAAGTGCCTCACTGCATTCCATGTAGCTTCCTCCTTTCATCAGGAGATCACATTCAAAAGAAGGAAACATCAAATGGCCACCTTTTATATCCAGACTTGCTTATGTATGTTAATGTATACAAACCATCTCCTTCACAGTATGGCAAAAGTCATTACATACTATTTTGTGAGACCCATATAGACACTTAGCACATCAAGGAAACAAGTTGAAATACTTTAAAGGAGACGGTTTGGTGGACTTTGTTTTTGGTTGTACTTTAAATTTTATAATTATTTCATGGATATTTATGATATTTCCAAAGAAATTTAAAACGTTTTGATATTCAATAAATTAATATTTAAATGATTTAGAATAGGAAGAATCAATACTGAGTGTTTGTTTATATCTATCTATCTATCTATCTATCTATCTATCTATCTATCTATCTATATATATATATATATATATATATATATATTGGAAGATGAAGGATCAAAAGAAAACAACAGACAACCAGGGCAAAAATTTGGATCCCAAAGGATACAATGAGTCGCAAGAAAATGAAATTTGCAAGAAAGAAGTGACTCAAACAGATGGACTCACCAAAGGACAAACACATATTTCCAAAACCAATTTTCGGGTTTTGCCTTCCTCAAGTAGTACAAGATGGTTTGCTCAGTGGCTGCACAGCTGACACTGCTGGATTTTCAAAAGGCATCTTGAGTGAAGATTCCATTTGGAATGTGGAATCAATGCAGTCCTGAGAACTCTTCAGATATGCAACAATCAACTGGTATTGTCAGTGATGTTCAATCCATCTGGATGCAGTGATTTTAAACAGTACATCCAGAAGTTTTCTCTGACGTCAGTATTTCTTCCTTCAAGACAGGTTCCACAGGGAAAATCTTCAAATCTGATAGTAAATTGTCAACAAGCTTAAAATGATTGGCTACAGGCTGGTCAAGTTTCTTCCTAAGTATTGCTGATTTGTTTTTCCTAAAATCTTGTTTGGAGGTCATTCACTGTTTGGCCTAAATATTGTTGATTTGTTACCCTTGTTATGTTACCCTTGTTCATAAAGATGTCACGTTAACCAAAGGTGTCAGTGAACATGGTGTACAGGGCCTCTTTCCTTGTGGGTGTTGCAAGGCCTGCAGGTACAGCCATATGAGAAGGGAATACCAGACCATCAGGCAACACACACGTCCTCTTACACAATTCTTAACTTGTAGTACCCAGTGTGTGATTCATATGTTGGAATGCCCATTTACACTCCGGTATGTAGGCAGTACCACATGTTTGGGAAATAAATGGGAAGTTGAACATATGCGGGCCATCAATCATTGTGACCTCAAATACATGGCGGCCAGACACTTCTAAGTGTCTCATTTCAGTGATCGTAACAAACTGACTTTTTTGCCATAGAACACATTGTCCAGAATCCCAGACAGGGTGAATATACCCTGCATATGAGAAAGAAGGAGTCTCAATTGATTATAGACTTAGAATCTTGAACCCCAAATGGTTTAAACCATGATGAAGAATTAAGTGTACATTTGCAGAAGGACTGAATCATGTTGTTTCAATGATGTATTAGGTATCATCTATGTTACCTGAATACTTATTGTTCTATGAAATGTTTGTGTGGTAATGTTTACACTTTGACTGTACTTTCATGAGATTTGGCTCATATATCTGACTATCTTTATCATGTCATGTTGTGTTTTGTCTACAGGAAAAAATTAAGGGGCATCTGATCAGCTCTTTCCTTTGCGATTAGTGGAAGAGCACCCCTTCCCTTTTCTTCAACTTCACAACAGTTGTGTGGATGCACATAAAGATAAGATTTTGCATGATTTCCCTTTTGTTATATGTTTTTGTCTATATTGGTACTATTAGAACTTATGCCACTGATTGGGAAACTGGGAGGGTTTCTCTAGTTTTGTCACTCTTCATTGGGGTGTCAATATGCCATAAATATATACAAGCGCAAATGACCTTGTCATCACAGCACTAAATGATCTGAACACGTATATATCCAGTAGATCACAACTCGTGGAACATACCCTTTCTTTTCTTTTTGCAATATTTCGACAGTGACTGGTTGCGAGCATTCAAACTATTATGTTTTCCTTGTAAATTATTTAGTACACCATTTCATGACTTTTATTTAACCTTTTCACTCTTCAATTTGAACACAATATCCCCTCTCCCCTTTTGGGAGGTATAGCAGGTGATGCTCTCACTATGTACTCATTTTACTGTATTATTGGTTCTATTATTCCAGTCACTAAGCAGACGTAGAAGCATAGAATGTTTTTGATATCCTATGCATTGGGGAAAGCTATTTGAAATTCTATTTCACTGAGTATTGTTCTGAGATAGTGGCACAATGCTGGCCATTTACATCTGAACCATTGTACATGGTAGTTTTTACTTTGAGTACTTGACTAACCTTGTGATGACAACAGAGATTTATTTAATTGATTAATTTTCATTTTGCTTGAGGATGCCACTTTCCTTTCAATATTTATCTGTGCAATGGAATTTACACATATTATACCTATGAGAACGCTGTACGTCAGTTCTGTGATCCCATGCGATGTATATGTTAGGGGTCCCCTTTCAACATGGTACCTGTATTTCCTTGCACTTTTAGGGCCTCATTTACAAGAAACTGACGCATCGGCATTGATGCATCAGATTTCTTGCACCTGCAGCAAATCCCCTAATGACTCCATGGATGCGCTGTATTTACAATAGAGAGCTCCATGGCGTACGTTTTCACAGATGTGTCAGAAATCCTGGTGTATATGTAGGTGAGAAAGTGAAACATTGCTGGAGTTGAGTCGTAAAACTGACACAACTTCAGCAATGCATCAGAACACAGAGGAGATTCCCATTGTAAAAAGCCCTGTGTCAATTTTACGCCTGGTCTGAAAAGGCTTTAAAGGTTTGATGCACTGCCGTGAAAAGTTGTAAATTTCCCTGCATCAGTTCTACATGGCTTTTTAAGTGGGAATGCCTAGCCTGCATACATTATACCTGGCGCAGGTAAAATGTTACGCAGGGCTTTACCAACTGACACATTGGGCCCAATCCATCAGTTTGCAAATATGAAGCAGTGTAGAGCACTGATTGCACTGCAGCTGCTTCAAAAAAATGACACAGCAGCAGCACAAGGGGCTTGTAAATGAGGCCTTTAGTCTTTTGGAGTTTGGGATTGTTTTCTTACCCCCTTGGTAGCTTGACAGAGCAGTAGGCTTAACTTCAGAGTGCTAGGTGGAAAGTATTTGTACCAACACACACAGTAACTTAATGAAAACACTACAAAATGACACAACACAGGTTTAGAAAAATAGGGAATATTTATCTAAACAAAACAAGACCAAAATGACAAAAATCCACAATACACAAGTCAAGTAATCAATTAAAAATGCAAAAAGAGTCTTTATGTAGTTTACAACACACACTAACACTGTTAGCATGAAAATGTACCTTGGGTGCGTCAAAAATAACCCTGCACGAGGGAGTGTGAGTCAAAAAGCACTTGCAATGCATCTATTTCACTCATAAGGGAGACCTTGTATTGTTTCTCCTTTCGTCGGGTCGGGCGTGTCATTTCTTCTCTCTACAGGAGAGCGATGCGTTGATCCGGTCAGCACTCTCGGGTCCTGGCAGGTTTTGCTTTGTTTTTACACGCCCAGAGGTGTTTGCTTCGGAAATCCAGCTGCACAATGAGCCAAAAACCACGCACCGTGGGTTGTGATCTCCCAGCCTCCGTCGGCGATGCTGCCCATCGTTTCTCCATCTCCGTGCGTCAATTCTTCTGTCGCGTTGCTGGTGAGCGTTGATTTTGAGCCACGAAGCCGGCAGCGCTCGTTTCTTCAGCCACAGATCGGAGTTGTGTCGATCTTTTACCCGCACAGCGTTCTGTGTGTGGATTTCTTCCTCTTAGGCTGCCAGCTTCTCCTTTCACGGTCCCAGGAACTGGATGGGCACCACAGGGCAAAGTAGGAGACTCTCCAGAGACTCCAGGCGTTGGCAGAGAGAAGTCTTTGCTGTCCCTGAGACTTCAACAACAGGAGGCAAGCTCGAAATCAAGCCCTTGGAGATCTTCTTCAAGCAGGAATATACCACAAAGTCCAGTCTTTGCCCCCTAGCACAGGCAGAAGCAGCAACTGCAAGATAGCTCCACAAAGCACAGTCACAGGCAGGGCAGCTCTTCTTCCTCAGCTCTTCAGCTCTTCTCCGGGCAGAGGTTCTCCTCATCACTGGGTTGGAGACTGCATTCTGTGAGGGCAGGCACAACCCTTTCAGGAGTGAGTGACCACTCCTCCCCTCCCTCCTAGCACAGATGGCTCATCAGGAGATGCAGACTACACCCCAGCTCCCTTTGTGTCACTGTCTAGTGTGAGGTGCAACTAGCTCAAACTGACCCAGACAGGGAACCCACAAACAGGCAGAGTCACAGAAATGGTTTAAGCAAGGAAATGCCCACTTTCTAAAAGTGGCATTTTCAAACACACAATCTCAAAATCGACTTTACTAAAAGATGAATTTTAAATTGTTAGCTCAGAGACACCAAACTCCATAGGTCTATCCGCTCCCAAAGGGAATCTGCACTTTAATCAGATTTAAAGGTAGCCCTCACATTAACCTGCGAGAGGGACAGGCCTTGCAACAGTGAAAAACGAATTTAGCAATATTTCACTGTAAGGACATACATTACTATATGTCCTACCTTAACCGTACACTGCACCCTGCCCTTGGGGCTACCTAGGGCCTACCTTAGAGGTGCCTTACATGTAAGAAAAGGGAAGGTTTAGGCCTGGAAAGTGGGTACACTTGCCAAGTCGAATTTACAGTTTAAAACTGCACACACAGGCACTGCAGTGGCAGGTCTGAGACATGATTACAGAGCTACTAATGTGGGTGGCACAACCAGTGCTCCAGCCCCACGAGTAGCATTTGATTTATAGGCCCTGGCACCTCTAGTACACCTTACTAGGGACTTACTAGTAAATCAAATATGCCAATCATGGATAAACCAATCAACAATACAATTTACACAGAGAGCATATGCACTTTAGCACTGGTTAGCAGTGGTAAAGTGCTCAGAGTTCAAAAGCCAACAGCAACAGGTCATAAAAAATAGGAGGCATGAGGCAAAACGATTGGGGATGACCCTGCAAAAACTCAAAAGTCTAACAATACCTTTGACGGCGGGCTCAGTCGGCATTGCGTACCAGCCCCCACTGGTCATCACCCACCTTTTCAGGTGTGGTGTTTATAAAAATTCAGCTGTTATAGTTTTCTGAAGAAACTATAACTTGTGCGCTAAGGTAGCTGTAACTGGCACCCTTGCCATGCACTGCTAATTACCCCACATATTACATAAGTAATTGTGTCTTCTATGACATTATTTATGATATCATTGCAACATTTACAGTCAAATTATTGATCTGAAAACTATGCTTGGTGGGGGCAAATTATAGTTCCCTTAGGGCACAAGATATATTTTCTTGAGATAACTACAACGGGTGAATTTCTATGGTTTTGTGAATGTAATTCTGCTCCTAACTATAACGTCCCTGTAACCTTTGTTTTTTTAATGAATTTCTTTTTTTTTTTTTAAAGTATCAGAGGGTTGGCCACAAGGCCTGGCCAGCGGCTAGACACCGTGGCCAACCAACCATGGGTATGCACCTAATCTCATGCCACGAGGGTAAGACAGGAGCAAAAGCAAGGAGAAAGCAGTGAAAACTAGGGAAAAGGAAGAGGAAGGCACACAAAACACAGGGGAAAAACAAGGAGGAAGCAGTGAAAATGAGGGAAAAACAAGGAAAAGGGACACAAACAAATGAGGGAAAAAGCAAGGAGAAAACAGGGAGAATGAGGGAAAAACAAGGAAGAGGCACACAAAAAATGGAGGAAAAAGCAAGGATAATGCATTGAAAACAAGGGAAAAGCAAGGAGAAGGCACTCAAAAAGACAGGAAATTGCAAGGAGAAAGCAGTGAAAATGAATGAAAAGCAAGGAGAAGGCACACAGAAAACGGGGGAAAAAGCAAGGAGAAAGGAGGGAGCGATAGCAGGGCAGCTTAGGATGAACTAGGAGACATGCAAAGCACCTACTATACCACTTATATCATATAGGTACTATATTAAAAGAAAAGACAATACTCAGAGTTACCAAAAATAAAGGTACTTTATTTTAGTGACAATGTGCCAAAAATATCTCAGAGGATATACTCCCTTAGGAGGTAAGTAAATGTACACAATATACACACAAACCAAAATCAGATAAGTAAAACAGTCATAAAGTAGTGCAAACACTGTAGAATACTATGGGATGCAAAAGGACTAGGGGCAACACAAACCATATACTAAGAAAGTAGAATGCGAACCACAAATGGATCCCTAGGCTAGTGTAGTGTGTAGAGGGTCACTGGGAGTGTAAGAAAACACTAAGGGTGTCCAAGATACCCCACCCCAAGACCCTGGAAAGTAGGAGTAAAGTACTACCATTTCCCCAGAAACACACTAAAGTCGTGATAGAGGATTTTGCAAAGACAGCAACAGACTGCAAAGCACTGAAGATGGATTTCTGTACCTGAGGACCTGCAAAGGGAGGGGCGCCAAGTCCAAGAGTCGCAAAAGTGTCCTGGGTGGCAGGAGTCCACTAAACCCCGGATGAAGGTGCAAAAATGGCTGCCTCCGGATGGAAGAAGCTGAAGATTCTGCAACAACGAAAGGTGATAGGAACTTCTCCTTCATGTAGAAGATGTCACACGGAGTGCTGGAGGATGCAGAGTTGTTTCTTTGGCAAAAGACCGCAAACAAGCCTTGCTAGCTGTAAGGGTCGCGGTTGAAGAAAAAGGGTGCTGCCCGGGCCCAGAAAAAAACAGGATGTCGCCACTTGGGAGAGGAGACAGAGGGGGCCCTCAGCAACGTAGAGAGCCCATGCACAAGAAGGTAGCACCCACAGAAGTCCTTGAACATGGGCTCAAGAAGTCTGAACACAGCAGTCATCTCAGCACTGCAAAAGAGGGTCCCACAGAGCCAGAGATCATCTCAGGGAACTGAGCATTGCAGGACAGAGTGCTGGGGACCTAGTCTTGGCTGAGCTTGAAGGATTTCATGGAAATGTGCACAGAAGCCCTAGTAGCTGCAATTCACGCAGTGCACAGGATTACTGTCTGGAGAGGGAAGGCAAGGACTTACCTCTTCCAAATTTGGAAAGTTGGACCACTGGACAGTATGGGTCACTTGGGTCCACCACCTGTGTTCCAGGGGCCATGCTCATCAGGATGAG
The DNA here is from genome assembly GCF_031143425.1 of Pleurodeles waltl. NCBI lineage: Eukaryota > Metazoa > Chordata > Amphibia > Caudata > Salamandridae > Pleurodeles > Pleurodeles waltl. The sequence goes on from NC_090442.1 coordinate 296,977,333, forward strand.
AGGAGTCCCAGAGTACCAGTGACGCTGAAGTTTGGTGCCTGCTGGAGCAGGGGGAAGATTCCGTCGACCCACAGGAGATTTCTTCGTGGCTTCCAGTGCAGGATGACGGCAGGCAGCCCATAAAGCATGCACCACCAGGAAACAGTTGAGAAAGCCGGCAGGATTAGGCGCTACAATGTCGCTGGTAGTCTTCATGCTACTTTGTTGCAGTTTTGCAGGCGTCCTGGAGCAGTCAGCGGCCTATCCTTGGCAGAAGTCGAAGAGAGAGGTGCAGAGGAACTCTGGTGAATTCTTGCAAGTCGTTATCTGAGGAAAAAGCCCACTGGAGAGACCCTAAATAGCCCTCGGAGGAGGATTGGCCACCTAGTCAGGTAGGCCTCTATCAGGAGGGGTCTCTAACATCACCTGCTGGCACTGGCCACTCAGAGGCCTCCTGAGTGCCCTCACACCTCTGGATCCAAGATGGCAGAGGTCTGGGACACACTGAAGGAGCTCTGGGCACCACCCCTGGGATGGTGATGGACAGGGGAGTGGTCACTCCCCTTTCCTTTGTCCAGTTTCACACCAGAGCAGGGACTGGGGGTTCCCTGAACTGGTGTATACTGCCTTATGCAAGGAGTGCACCATCTGTGCCCTTCAAAGCACTTCCAGAGGCTGGGAGAGGCAACCCCTCCCCAGCCTTTACCACCTATTTCCAAAGGGAGAGGGTTTAACACCCTCTCTCAGAGGAAATTCTTTGTTCTGCCCTCCTGGGACTGAACTGGCCAGACCCCAGGAGGGCAGAACCCTGTCTGTGGGGTGGCAGCAGCGGTAGCTGCAGAGAACACCCCAGAGAGCTGGTTTGGCAGTACCCGGGGTCAATAGTAGAGCCCCGGGAATGCATGGAATTGGCACCCCAATACCAGATTTGGCATGGGGGGACAATTCCATGATCTTAGACATGTTACATGGCCATATTCGGAGTTACCATTGTGAAGCTACATATAGGTATTGACCTATATGTAGTGCACGCGTGTAATGGTGTCCCGCACTCACAAAGTCCAGGGAATTAGCCCTGAACTATGTGGGGGCAAATTTGCTAGTGCAACTTTGCACTTAACCTTCAGCAAGTGAAGGTTAAACATATAGGTGACTTATAAGTTACTTGAGTGCAGTGAAAATGGCTGTGAAATAACGTGCGTTATTTCACTTAGGCTGCAGTGGCAGTCCCATGTAAAGATTTGTCTGAGCTCCCTATGGGTGGCAAAAGAAATGCTGCAGCCCATAGGGATCTCCTGGAACCCTAATATCCTGGGTACCTAGGTACCATATACTAGGGAATTATAAGGGTGTTCCAGTGTGGCAATTGAAATTGGTAAAAGAGGTCACTAGCGTATAGTGACAAATTTAAAGGCAGAGAGAGTATAAGCACTGAGGTTCTGGTTAGCAGAGCCTCAGTGACACAGTTAGTCACTACACAGGTATACACATTCAGGCCACAAACTATGAGCACTGGGGTCCTTGCTAGCAGGATTCCACTGAGACAGGCAAAAACAAACTTATATACATGTAAAAATGGGGGTAACATGCCAGGCAAGATGGTACTTTCCTACACAACCCTCCCCCCCCCGAACGAGGGACAATAAGGCTAACCTTGCCCAGATGAGTCTTCATTGTCTAAGTGGAAATATCTGGAGAGTCCATCTGCATTGGAGTGGGTAATCCGAGGTCTATGTTCCACTGTATAGTCCATTCCCTGTAGGGAGATGGACCACCTCAACAACTTAGAGTTTTCACCTTTCATGTATTTAATCCATAATAGAGGTTTGTGGTCTGTCTGAACAATAAAGTGAGTACCAAAGAGGTATGGTCTCAACTTTTTCAGGGCCCAGACCACAGCAAAGACCTCCCTTTCTATGGCAGACCAACACTTTTCTCTAGGGGTCAACCTCCTGCTGATAAAAGCAACAGGTTGCCTACCCTTAATTCAGAAGCATCTGTTTGAACTATGAATTGTTTGGAGTAGCAAGGGCTTTTTAGGACAGGTGCAGAGCACATGGCCTGTTTGAGCTCATCAAAATCCTTTTGAGAGCTAGCTGTCCATAATACCTTTTTAGGCATCTTTTTGGATGTGAGGTCATTAAGAGGGGCAGTTATAGTGCCATAGCTCTTAATGAACCTCCTATAGTACCCTGTAAGGCCTAGGAAGGCTCTCACCTGGGTTTGAGTTGTAGGGGGAGCCCGTTCCATAATGGTTTGGATCTTCCCCTGCAGTGGTGCAATCTGTTCCCCACCTACCAGTTGGCCCAGATAAACCACTTTCCCCTGCCCTATCTGGCACTTTGAAGCCTTGATAGTGAGGCCTGCCTTTTGTAGGGCCTCCAGAACTTTCCATAGGTGGACAAGGTGATCATCCCAGGTGGAGCTAAAGACAGCTATATTATCTAGATATGCTGCACTAAAGGCTTTTAATCCTTGGAGGACTGCATTAACCAACCTCTGAAAAGTGGCAGGTGCATTTTTCAATCCAAAGGGCATAACAGTGACCTGATAGTGCCCTCCAATGGTTGAAAATGCTGTTTTAGGTTTAGCATCTTCTGACAACTTAATCCGCCAATACTCTTCAGTTAAGTCAAAAGTGCTTAGATACTTGGCAAAAGCCAGTGTATCTATCAGCTCATCTGTCCTGGGTATAGGGTGAGCATCAGTGTTGGTTACTTGATTGAGACCTCTATAGTCCACACACAACCTCATTTCCTTTTTACCATCTTTACTGTGAGGTTTGGGGACAAGCACCACTGGACTAGCCCAGGGGCTTTCAGAAGGTTGAATCACTTCCAGATCTAACATTTTCTGTACCTCTTGTTTAATGCAGTCTCTTACATGGTCAGGCTGCCTATAAATCTTACTTCTGATAGGTTAACTGTCTCCAGTGTCGATTATGTGCTCACACCAGGTAGTTGTACCTGGGATCAGTGAGAAGAGGTCAGAGAACTGATCTAGGAGGTTTATGCAGTTGTCCTTCTGCTCAGCAGTAAGGCGATATGCAAGCACAATTCTCTCTACTAAGCCATCAGCTTCAGTGGTGGAGAAGAGGTCAGGGAGAGGGTCACTTTTCTTTTCCTTCCTGCCCCTCATCAGTGGCCATGAGCAGGGTTAATTCAGCCCTTTCATAATAAGGTTTCAGGCGATTGACATGAAGCACCCTAAGGGGACTTCTGGCAGTGCCCAGGTCTACCAAATAGGTGACCTCACCTTTGTTCTCCACAATGAGATGGGGTCCACTCCATTTGTCCTGGAGTGCTCTTGGGGCCACAGGCTCCAATACCCACACCTTCTGTCCTGGGTGGTACTGAGTAAGGACAGCCTTCTGGTCATGCCATTGCTTTTGGAGCTGCATAAGGGTGTAAGTCTGTGTGTGAGTGGGAGAAATTGAGAGAGAAAGAGAGCGAGAGGGAGAGAGAGAGATAGTTGTTTAGGCTTTGATGGATGATATATTTAGAATGAGATACTTCTCCACAAATGGAAAATAAAAATGTATTTGTCAATTAAAAAAGTAAGGTCATCTTTCAGTGTGAGCCCTAAACATTTTCACTTGAAAAAAAGGGGGGAAATGACCAGGGATACACCTAGACTCGAACTCTCAACTCTTGTGTGAAGGTCTGTAACCTTCACACTTAAGCTATTGATTTATATATATGTTTTTGCTAAATTTTTCTTGCCCTTTTATGGGCTGTCTCAGGCCACAGGGGAGGCCTCAAGACCTCCCCCACAGTCCCAGTGCTCCAGCAAGCAGACAGGTGCTTTTAACAACAGCTTCCTGGTTGCTGGAGAAATGTTTTCATCGGTCTTCCCTGCACGCATCTCAGTGTGCAGGGAAGACTGAGGAAATCTCTGATTTCTGACAACAGGACCTGTTTGACAGATCCCACTGTCAGAAAGCAAAGTGTTTGTTCAGACTTGGCTGCACAAACAGCTATGTCCCATGGTTGGGTACCTCAGCACATAGCAAGAGCTGGCCCTGGTGATCCCAGGGCTATCAGTGGCTCCTCAAGGGGGGCCACACAGCCCCCCTCCTAAGAGCCATGCCCGGGGGAAATGGTGGTTTCCAGAGCTATGGGGTCTGAAATAGACCCCCTATCATTATTTTTAATGTAGGCCTGGAGATGTGGTGGTCCCCTGGGGCTGCAGGGGGCACGCAGGCCCCTCGCACACAATTTGAATATAGCCCCAGTGAGGTGGTGGTCACCTGGGATGTGGCCGCACTGCGTGCCCCCCCCCACAAAATTTGAATATAGCTTCTGGGATGTGGTGGTCCCCAGGGCTGCAGGGGGGCGCACAGTCCCCCGCATTAATCTTGCATAAAGCCCTTGGAAAATGGCAGTCCACAGGGCTGTGCAGGAGGCCGATGGGCCTCCCTACACAAATAAAACAATAATCCTCAGGGAGGTGGTGGCCTCCGGGATTCAGGTGGACACATGGTCCCCTGTACATATTTCCTGAAGCCCAGCTTTGTTTTTTTTTAAATATACAGCGAATCCGCATATTCTCTGTGGCTCCGCCTGTAAATTTAAAAAGAAAATGCTTTTTAGCCCTGGGGGACCCCACCACCAGAGCTAAGGGGTCAGGGTGACTCTACCCTGGCTCCTTTTCTTTATTTTTAGCCTTTTTGGTGGGACTTGGATGAAGTGGAGTCCCAACATGGCTGACAACACTTCCTTGTTGAAGTGTTTTCAGCCAATCAGATCTCAGAATGAGATCAGGAGGGGTCACAAAATCTTCGCGCCCCTATATATGCAAGTTTAAATTTCCTTTAATTTCTCTAAAACTACTATATGGATTTACACCAAATAACAAAAAGTCCTCTTTCTGGAGCAAGAGCTGTCTGCCGAATTTGGTGTAATTACGTTCAGTGGTTTTGGCGCTATAGCTGCTCAAAATCCCCATGGAAAAATGAATGGGGAAAACGTGTTTTGGGAACCCCCTCCATACACACTTTTTTGCAGACCATCGCTAGATGGAACACCCCAAAACTTTACAGACAGCAACTGAAGTAACGTTTGTTGTTTTTTTGAAAATGTTGTGAAGATTTATTAAATGGCACTAAAGTTATTAGCAAAACAAAAAACACTTTTTCTATTGAAACTAAGTCCTAACTATAACTACCTAGTGGAGACCGCCTTACAGGCTGCTTTTAAATTAAAGTTAACTACAAAATCGACTTCGGAATTAATGGTACTTCCAAAGTCCTAAATGACCTTATTTTTATATATAAGTCACACCTAAGGTCTGCCCTAAGTGTCCCAAGGGTTGGATGTAATGTAAATATAAGTAGTGACTGTATAAAATATGTTTTATAAGCTCTGGTGAGGGAAGAACAACCAAATTAATTTCCCCATTGTAGTACATTAGCTCCATAGGCTAGCAGTGGGAGGCTTTATTTAATAATAATAAAGTCTCATTTCTGCTGGAAAAGAGTTACAACTGTCATGTTTGGTATCAAATTAAAGGTTATAATAAATCCATTCACTTGCCAAGGTTGGATTTATTATAACTAGTACAGAAAAAGGGTTTTAGAACTCTTTCTGAAAGTTACCAAAATCAGCCCTTTCCTGATTGGTCAGTCTCTGGCAGCCTGAGCCAAGCTAGCTTCGTGAGGTATGAAGCGGCCTGACCTGAAACAAAGGAAGCATCTGGTGGGAGAAGAACTGCTGCAGCAGATGGCAGAGCAGAATGGGGGTAGAGTAGCCAAACTGATTTTCAAATGAGGTAAGGTCACTTGGGACAGAAATTGGACTTCCCTGTTCTCCCAGTCAGATGGAAGCCCCAGTAATGAGATTAGGAAAGGGGCTGGAAGGGGTGCGTTATAGAAACTTAGTCACACCGGAGGGTGGGCTCGGCAGATGTAACCTCCATGGAGAGATTTTCTCCATGTTGGATTTTTAAAGAATGTTACTTTCTGGGATTCATTTTTGCCACACTTTGTAGGAAGTGGTCACCCCAGAGGGTAGCAACCTGCACCCCATTTGTCAGGGGTGCCCCTCTGCTTGCCAACCCAGAAGCAATGATAAATATGGCAGAGCTGCCCAGCATTTCAGATCGCTGCTGGAAGAACATACTGGAGAGGAAGGACTGCCCTGCTCAACCCCTGGTCTGCACCTGAAGGACTGCACCCACAAGGACTGTACCAACTACATACTTTGGGCTTCTCCAAGAAAAGGACTTTGCCTTGCTTCTCCAACTCCAGGAGTGGAATCCCTGTAAGCTACAAGTACAAACTTACTGACCCCTGCATCAACTCTTGCAAGAAGAACCCAGTTGACCAGTGTCCCATGGCCACTTGAGGGTTCCGACCAGGTGTGTTCTGGGAACTGTAGTCCCAATTTCAAAGGAGCAACTCTGAGCTTCTGGAAAATTGGATCAATTTTGTGGACACTTCAAGGACCCAAAAAGGATTTCTGGTGTTTGCCCATGCCTCTCCTGCCTCCTTATCACCACTGTTCTCACCTGGGGTGGGACTACATACCCCAGCCTGCACTGGGACTGACTGCAGCAGCACTTATAAGCACATTGGACTCCCACAGCGCAGGTGTGTTCGTCTGTGCCTCTCATGCATCCTCATTGCCACTGTTCTTGTCTGGGGTGAGACTACGTCACCCATCCTGCACTGGGACTGACTGCAGCAGCGCTCATGAGCGCATTGGGCTCCCACAGCACAGGATGCGCTTGGGTGTGCGCTCCGGCCAAGAGTGGGCCTGTCTTTGCCCGTCATCAGCCGGAAGAGGCTGGGCTATCTCTCTTGGCTCTACTCGATGCCCCACTCCTTAGCTTGGTGAGTTTGGTTTATTACCTTTGCTGACTGACTGTAAGATCTGAGTTCAATAATGGGCAAATACAAACCGGCTGCTGCAAAGGATGGAGTTACTAAGATTTTTTAAGTTGGTTCTACCGTAGACCCTTTTTTGGTTCAAGCCATAAGTGTAGTCTTGAGCTGACTGAGAGACATTCATCCCTAGAGATGGGGGAGAGGCCTAGTTCTGTCTCAACTAGTTTGGACACCATCCAAGCTGTCTTTCAAGAGAGCAAGCCTGGTATATGCCATAGCCCAATCATCCCAGCAGTATCAAGCCTGTCCCCGAGGCACCGGAGAATTGGGAGTTGGATTGCGTTGCTCCTGATCTACTTTTGGCTGTTAGCCTCTGTAACCCCCATGGCAAGGAAAAGGTAAAAGATAAAAACTAGCACAGTGCCTGGTACTCTAAAAAAGCAGGGGGCCATTGCACGTTCCTCTATTGGTCTTCGGTCTTCTACTGGGAATCACCCACCAGACGAGGATGTGTGGCAACTGAGACATTGTAGGGCGGCCTCATGGACCATGTTAAAAGTATAGTGGTTACTGCAATTGCACCACTCGTGGAGAAGATTACTTCCCTGGAAGGAGAAATTTGGGAATTTTGTTTTAAATTGGATCATTTATCATTGTGTGCTCCCATCATGCGACCATGATCTCATGCTCAAGCTAATTCCAGTAATGGCCTTGCAATTTAACCCAGGAGTCTATACCTGTCAATGCCCCAGTTGTTTCCACTGCAAACCAGTCCTTGTCAGTGCTGAGGGAAGTTGGTCCACGTCCATTTTGTACAACAACTCTATCAGCTGTTGGGTCATCTAGGCAGGGAACAGTTAGTACTCCAAATTAGGCCCTACCCCAGCCTCTATCTTCCCAATCTTGCCCACCTATGGATTTGCCACCCAAATGTAGCCCATATGTAGTGGTTGTGGTGGAAAGTACAACCCCTTTTTGCCCCACAAGAAGAAGACATATTGGGAATTGAAAAATAGAGTCTGCCATTGGCTCTCAAGGAATACCACTTTCAGTTCACCGGAGTATAATGATATTATTTTTGTAAGGAGAACTGGGTGGATTGGACGATCTGCAAAGTCACTAAAGGTGGATAGTGTTGTTGCTAATTGTATGTCCCCGGACAGGCACAATGCCTGGTTGAAACTGTTTTTAGGGCCGGTGATCTTGGCTTTACCATGAGTTTTGTTTCACTGGGATATTTTTATATGCTTGGCCTGTTCCATTCCTCTGGCCAAGAAGCAAGAAGGAGGTCTTTTGACCAGGAAGTAAAAAATGTGGAGCCGTTCCCATTTCCACCTCCAACAGATTTCTGTCTCTTTCTGATCTTGATGTTGATTAACTTATGCAACTTTGGTCCAGCAGAGGGTTACCTCATCGTTCAGCCTAGAGGAATTTGACGATAGACAGGGTGCCTCTTGAGTGACTCATGTTGATGATGACTCTATTTTTGTTCTCAATTCTTCTAGTCCCCTTCATAACATGTGACAGTGTCCCCTGGTACACATAATACTAGAGATCCTGATTCTGGAGCGGATGCCCAGCTAAGCTGGTCTCCTAGAATCCTGCCAGAATTAGTAACAAACTGATTTGTCGGAACTGGGGAGACTTCGTTCATCAACGTGATGTGTGTCTGTTCCAGGAAACCTGGGCTACCTCACCATTTTTCCAGCATGGGTTTCCTAGCTTTGATCTACCTGCTGTATCCTCTTGGAAGGGCAGGCCATCAGGGGCCCCTGCAATCTGGTTGAAAACCACTCTGATATGCACTTCTAAGGTCAGCGATCTTGGTTCAACAGACATATTGTCCTGATGGGGTTACAAAATGTTTAATTAATGTCTATTGTAGGATAGAAAGTATCATTACCAGTTTAGCTGCTATTGATGCAGTTAGTGCCTACCTGCCAACTCTTCCGGTTGATGTTTACAGGATTGTGGCTGGTGATTTCAATTGTAATTGTAAACCCTTTGGTATTGACATTGTGGGGGTCATTCTAACCCTGGCGGTCGGTGATAAAGCGGCGGCCAACCCGCCAACAGGCCGGCGGTCGAAAAAATGGAATTCTGACCCTGGCGGGAACCGCCAACAAAGCCCGCCACATTAACACTCCGACCGCCACGGCGGTACAGACAAACAGCGCGGCGGTCACCGCCAACAGGCAGGCGGCAGACAATGTACCGCCCACACTATCATAACTCACCAATCCGCCACCTTTTCCGGGGCGGGAGCCCCGCCGATAAAAACACGGCGGAAACAGACCACGAACGGGAAAACGCTCACCAAAACACACTCCACGAGTACGGAGGACAGCATGGAACCCGAATTAAACATCCTACCTGCTCTCGTCTACCTTCTCATCTATCACGAGTACGAACGCCGGCGCAGACGACAACGGTGAGTACTGCACCTACGACACACAGGAGGGGGGAGGAGGAAAGGTTACGACCACACACATATGCGACCCCCACCCCCCCAAACTATGTACACACCAATGCAGAGCAACAATGCACAGTGACACCACCCAAACCCCCCGGAAAAATGCAAAGACATAATTAAATTGTGAAGAAAAATTTATGTAAAAAATAGGCTCTGATAAATATAGGTCAACTATGCAAAATATCCATACCAAAATAATACTATATACACTGCCATGGAGAACCGAGGCAATTAGTCCTGTACACCAAATTGAATAGAATAGTCCGTGGGCCACAGTGTAGCGACACAAGGGCAAAGCCCACACAGGAGACCTGAGTCCTTTGGAGAGAACACTGCAGGGGCATCTGATGAAAAAACTACAGGCACCTCAGGGGGAAGGGAAGGGGGGGGCACCACAGCCACATGAGTCCACGACGCCAGATCCACGAAGGGGCCACCATGCCCACTGTGCCATCCTGGGGAGTGCAAAGCCACAGTCTCTCAAGTCTCTACAGTGGGTGGGCTGCCCACTGTGCCATCCTGGGGAGTGCAAAGCCACAGTCTCTCAAGTCTCTACAGTGGGTGGGCTGCCCACTGTGCCATCCTGGGGAGTGCAAAGCCACAGTCCATCAGGTGGATGACAGTCTCCACTGGTCAAGGAGGAGGCATGGTGGGCACAGTGAACCATAAACAGTGCTTGACAGGAAGGGCCCAGCGGAGCGGTGCTTGAGACGGCGGTGCCCAGCGGAGCGGTGCTTGAGACGGCGGGGCCCAGCGGAGCGGTGCTTGAGACGGCGGGCCCAGCGGAGCGGTGCTTGAGACGGCGGGGCCCAGCGGAGCGGTGCTTGACAGGAAGGGCCCAGCAGAGCGGTGCTTGAGACGGCGGGGCCCAGCGGAGCGGTGCTTGACAGGAAGGGCCCAGCGGAGCGGTGCTTGAGACGGCGGGGCCCAGCGGAGCGGTGCTTGACAGGAAGGGCCCAGCGGAGCGGTGCTTGAGACGGCGGTGCCCAGCGGAGCGGTGCTTGACAGGAAGGGCCCAGCGGAGCGGTGCTTGAGACGGCGGGGCCCAGCGGAGCGGTGCTTGACAGGAAGGGCCCAGCAGAGCGGTGCTTGAGACGGCGGGGCCCAGCGGAGCGGTGCTTGAGATGAAGGGCCCAGCGGAGCGGTGCTTGACAGGAAGGGCCCAGCGGAGCGGTGCTTGACAGGAAGGGCCCAGCGGAGCGGTGCTTGAGACGGCGGGGCCCAGCGGAGCGGTGCTTGACAGGAAGGGCCCAGCGGAGCGGTGCTTGAGACGGCGGTGCCCAGGGGAGCGGTGCTTGACAGGAAGGGCCCAGCGGAGCGGTGCTTGAGACGGCGGGGCCCAGCGGAGCGGTGCTTGACAGGAAGGGCCCAGCAGAGCGGTGCTTGACAGGAAGGGCCCAGCGGAGCGGTGCTTGAGATGAAGGGCCCAGCGGAGCGGTGCTTGACAGGAAGGGCCCAGCGGAGCGGTGCTTGACAGGAAGGGCCCAGCGGAGCGGTGCTTGAGACGGCGGTGCCCAGCGGAGCGGTGCTTGAGACGGCGGGGCCCAGCGGAGCGGTGCTTGACAGGAAGGGCCCAGCGGAGCGGTGCTTGAGACGGCGGGGCCCAGCGGAGCGGTGCTTGACAGGAAGGGCCCAGCGGAGCGGTGCTTGAGACGGCGGGGCCCAGCGGAGCGGTGCTTGACAGGAAGGTCCCAGCGGAGCGGTGCTTGAGACGGCGGGGCCCTGTTCAGCGGTGCCTATCTTCACGGCGGGGCCCTCTTCAGCGGTGCTCTTCTGCACGGCGGGCCCTCTTCAGCGGTGCTCTTCTGCACGGCGGGCCCTGTTCAGCGGTGCCTATCTTCACGGCGGGGCCCTCTTCCGCGGTGCTCTTCTGCACGGCGGGCCCTCTTCAGCGGTGCTCTTCTGCACGGCGGGCCCTGTTCAGCGGTGCCTATCTTCACGGCGGGGCCCTCTTCAGCGGTGCTCTTCTGCACGGCGGGCCCTGTTCAGCGGTGCCTATCTTCACGGCGGGGCCCTCTTCAGCAGTGCTCTTCTGCACGGCGGGCCCTGTTCAGCGGTGCCTATCTTCACGGCGGGCCCTCTTCAGCGGTGCTCTTCTGCACGGCGGGCCCTCTTCAGCGGTGCTCTTCTGCATGGCGTGCCCTGTTCAGCGGTGCCTATCTTCACGGCGGGGCCCTCTTCAGCGGTGCTCTTCTGCACGGCGGGCCCTCTTCAGCGGTGCTCTTCCGCACGGCGGGCCCTGTTCAGCGGTGCCTATCTTCACGGCGGGCCCTCTTCAGCGGTGCTCTTCTGCACGGCGGGCCCTGTTCAGCGGTGCCTATCTTCACGGCAGGGCCCTCTTCAGCGGTGCTCATCCAGTAGGTCAAGGGAGCCAGACCTGGGCTGGACTCCCTGCTCAGTCGCCCTCCGACCGTGATGTTTCTGGACCCTTCGGTGACGGAGTCCTGGGCCCTTTGGTGTCCTCCCTTACAGCTGGGATGTGGCATGTGGGGCCCACCTGCTCCGCGCTCCTGCTGGCTGACTTCTCTGCCCTGCTGCCCTTTCGCTCCTTAGATGGGGCTCTCGGGCCCTTGCCTCCCCTAGATGTTGTGGCTGGTGAAGTGGGCGAACTTTGCTCCTTGGGGGCAGCCGTGTCAGTCCTCGCACGGCGGCCCTTTTGTTTCCTGGTCCTCTTGCCTGGGGGGGGGCTGGATGTGTCCTTGCTGCTGATTGAGGTGTCACTGCTGGCAAAGGGTGGACTCCAGAACCCATGCACAACAGTGACACTCGAAGCTGGGCTGGTGGTGGCTGAGGTGCTCTTGGGACTCTTTGCAGATGGAGGGGGTGGGTCATCGGAGGGAAAGAGGTTAAGATTAGCCAGGAAAACTTTTTTAGGGCCAAGGTAAAGGGTAGGAGAAGTGGTGATGGGAGTGGAGGAAGAGGATGTGGTTGTAGGAGAGTCAGGTGTGCTGTCATTGGGTGAAGGTGCTGGTGCTGTAGGCTGTCGTGAGGTGGATGTCTGTTGGGTGGGTGGCTGCCTGCGTTTGTGTGTCTTGGAAGAGGGGGAGACAGACATAGTGGGAGAGGACACAGGGGACGTGTAAATGGCAGTGGGGGTGGTGACTGCACGCGTGCGGACTGTACTGGAGGGTGTGGTGGTGATGGAAGCACTGGCTGATGTTGGTGTGCATGCAGGTGTGAGTGGAGACGTCACAGGGAGGGAGGAGGGAGACGAGGAGGAGGGGGACACAGAGGTGGTAGTGACTGTTGGAATGTCTGCATCTGGGTGTTGCTTGGGTGAGTGTTTGTGGGATCTGTGGTGCTTGTGTCTGGATGAGCTGCCCTTGGGTGTTGAGGTGTGTGCAGGCTGGTCAGATGGTGTGGATGGGATAGGCTGAGGAACAGGAGACAGAGACAGGCTGGAGGCAGTAAGAAGAGGGAGGCTGGAAACAGGGACAATGGCTGCCGTCAGTGCTGAGGCCAGAGCATTGAACGATCGTTTATGGGCAGCCTGACCCGAATGAATGCCCTCCAGGTAGGCATTGCTCCGATGCACCTCCCTTTCTACCCCCTGGATGGCATTCAAAAGGGTAGTCTGCCCAACAATGAGCGTCCTCAGGAGGTCACTGAGCTCCGCACTGAGGGCAGCAGGGGTGACAGGGGCAGGGGCTGAGGTGACTGGGGCGAAGGAGACGCCCGCCTTCCTGGGCGAGCGGGCACGGAGCGTAGGCTGAGGGGCTGCAGGGAGGGCGGGGCTGGTGCGCTGGGTGGCGGCTGTACCTGTAGAGGCGGGGGGCACGGATGTTGCCGCCACCGCTAGGGAGCACCCATCCGAGGACGTGTCTGTGTCGCTGGTCTCACCACCGGTCCCCGTTGTGGTGCTCCCCTCGCCCTCCGGATCACTGGTCCCCTCGGTGTCTGTTCCTGGGCCCACCGGGGCCTTGTGACTTGCAGCTCCCTCGTGCTCCGATGCCAAATCTCCTCCACCTGATGATGCTAATGCACACATGCACAAGAAGATGAAGAAGAAGGGTGGGGGGAGAAAAAAGAAGACCAGGTTGAGTGCATGCAATGTCAACACCGTTGGCGGAGAGGACAGACACAGGAGCCTCATGCACTAAGCTGCGCATTCGGGGTACACTACTCAGTACTTCTGACTAGGACAACAGGTCTAGAGACGACAAACGCGCACATGTGTGAGGCTGGACCATCAATAGCTGTACTTGTCACCCTACAGAGGTGGGGGCCGGGAGCACAGGGCCATGCCTAAGGGAGAGGACTACACTACAGAAAGCGCCCTGGCCTAATGTCACCCACAACCCTCCTCCCCCACCCAGACGCCTCCACTGCACAGAAAGATAGCAGAATATGCTGATACTCACCCCCTTGTGTCTGCTGGGATGTCCTCAAGCGCCCATCCAAATCAGGGTAGGCCACCGCCAGGATCCGGGACATCAAGGGGGTCAGGGTACGACTGGCACCCCTCCTAGGTTGGGAGGCCATCCCCAGCAGTGACTCGGCGGTCTTCCTGGTCCCGCGGCGGATGTCCTCCCACCTCTTGCGGCAGTGGGTGCCCCGTCTGACGTGGACCCCCAGGGCCCGGACTTCCTTGGCGATGGCACGCCAAATCTCGACTTTCTGATGGGCGCTGACCTATGTGACATGTACAGGGTGGGAAGGAAACATTCATCAATTTACTGCATGTTAGATGTGATTGGCCCCCCCTCCCCAACCTTGCCATATGGCACATGCTCTCATCTGTCGTGCGTTGCACTCCTCATTCGCCCCCCACCCCACCAACTTATATCCACCCCACTCCACACAGGCATCGCCCATTCCATGTGCACCCGGTGTACTTACCTGTTGGTCTGGAGGACCGTAGAGTAACGCATACTGGGGGAGGACCCCATCCACGAGCTTCTCCAACTCTTCAGACATGAAGGCAGGGGCCCTTTCCCCAGTCGCAGCAGCCATTGTCACTTCCAGAACGAGGTCACAGCAGCACTTGCAGTATAGGTCCTCTCCTGTGGATGATCAGGTCTCAAGTGATTAAGCAGATAGAAAATGGCGGTCACGCCCGCGGCGGTGCGTACCGCGGCGGTGCGTACCGCGACCGCCGGCGCACATCGTCATTGGCTCCTGAAACCCATAGGCTTCAATGTTAACCAATGTGGCTTCGTATAGCGGTCTTCGACCGCCTACCGCCACGGTGTGCTCCACCAGCGCATTGACCTCACATCCCATTGTCCCACTTCACAGGTCAGGCAGCCGCCATTTCAAGGGCACACATGGCATAATTTCTACTGCGTCACACAGGCCTAGGCCTTGCATTGCCACACATACACGCCTTTCAATACATAGATAACCGTGTGCTATGCAAGCTGTGGTGAACATACCTGTGATTTGCTTGACTCTGTGCTCCATGTTGTCCTTCCTAGGCACCGTCCGCTGGGACTTGCGAGGAGAAAGATGAATCCTCGCGTGTACCGACCGCTGGTGGACCTGTCGACAATGGAAGAACGCCACATCATACTACGATACCGACTTGACCGTGCCACTATACATGAACTGTGTGCCCAGCTGGAGCCAGCCCTGATGTCCCCCATCCGCCAACCCACAGGAATTCCCCCTCTGGTGCAGGTGCTGTCAGTCCTCCATTTTCTTGCAAGTGGCTCATTCCAGACAACAGTGGCCATGTCATCTGGAATGTCTCAGCCCATGTTTTCTAAAGTTTTGTCTAGAGTGTTGTCTGCCCTGACGAAACACATGCGGAGTTACATTATATTCCCTGAGGAGGTTGATTTGGCCACTGTGAAGGGTGATTTTTATGCCCTTGGACATATTCCCAACATAATTGGTGCCATTGATGGGACCCATGTGGCCTTAGTCCCCCCAAAAGACGATGAGCAGGTGTACAGAAACATGAAAAATTACCATTCTATGAACGTCCAGGTGGTCTGTTTGGCTGACCAGTACATCTCCCATGTGAATGCCAAGTTCCCTGGTTCAGTGCATGACGCGTATGTGATGCGTAATAGCAGCATCCCTCATATGATGGAACAGCTACAGGGACAACGTGTGTGGCTAATAGGTGACTCTGGTTACCCCAACCTGCCTTGGCTATTGACCCCAGTGAGGAATCCCCGGACCAGGGCAGAGGAACGGTACAATGAGGCCCATGGGTGAACTAGGAGGATCATAGAAAGGACCTTTGGCCTCCTGAAGGCCAGGTTTAGGTGCCTGCATATGACAGGGGGATCCCTGATGTACTCACCAAAGAAGGTGTGCCAGATCATCGTGGCCTGCTGTATGCTTCACAATCTGGCATTGCGACGTCAGGTGCCTTTCCTGCAGGAGGATGGTCCAGATGGTGGTGTTGAAGCAGCTGTGGAGCCTGCGGAGAGTGAAGAGGAGGAAGACTCAGAGGACGACACAGACAACAGGGACAGAGTTATCCAACAGTATTTTCAGTAGCACACAGGTAAGAATCACCCACGCCATTTTACTTTTCCTGAAAGCCTCCTGCATCTCAACTTTGTCTATGACCCCCCAGTTCTTTTAAACTGATGTTTGATTTTCCCTTCCCTTTTCAGTGCTGTATGACCCACTGCGTGACTTCTGCTTGGTTAGCCCATGGACTAATGCTTATTGATCTCGGTATGTGTTCAGCACAAAGTTAACAGAACATAATTGATCTGTAATGTGTTATACATTTGTAAATAATACAGGCTGACTCCTGATTGATTTCAGTGCATTGAGTGATTTATTTTTTGTGCTAGATAATGGTACATGATATTAACACGGTGATGGGTGGGGGTGGAGTAATGTCCATGGCAGAGACCAGTTCTCAGGCTCACAGGTGCATTGTCCATATGCCTGTGGAAGGATGGAGCAGGGGCAGTTCAAGGTTGGACAGGGTGGCAATGTGGGACAGTGGGATGACTTCCGGGGGTATCTCATGCTGGCGGGGGTCTTGACATCCTACTCTGTCTATTTTTTTGAACTCAGGCTCCTCTTGCGGGGCGGTTGTTCTTCAGCAGGAGGTGGGGTTCTGGTGGCCTGTCGTTGTGGTGGGGCCTCCTGTCCACTAGCGCCGGCGGAGGTAGTAGGCTGTTCCTGGTCCGGGCTAGTGACAGGGGCCCTGTGTGGTGCCACATGGTCCCGCAACGTGTCTTCTATCCGGTTGAGGGCCTGGACTATGCTCCCCATAGCGGTAGAGATGTTGGTGAGTTGATTGGTGAACCCCATGTAGCATTCCTCCTGCTGTGCCTGGATCTCCTGGAACCTGGCCAGTACCGTCGCCATCGTCTCTTGGGAGTGGTGGTAGGCTGCCATGATGGTGGTGAGGGCCTCTTGGAGAGTGGGTTCCCTGGGCCTCTCCTCCCCCCCTGTCGCACAGCAGCCCTCCGAGTTGCCCAGTTTCCCCCGGCCCACTACCACTGCCCCCAGGTCCCTGTTGTTGCTGGGGTGGTGGGTTAGCCTGGGTGCCCTGTAGTGGCAGACACACCACTGATTGACCTGTCCTAGAGACAGAGGCATGGGCCCGCTGGGTGGGAGCTGTGCTGTTGTTCCCAGAGGGGGTTGGGTCTGCTGTGGCCTGTGGCTGCCTGAGGGGAACCGACTGTCCAGAGATCCCCGATGGTCCGGGCTGGTCATCAGGTTCCATGTCGACAGAGCTGCTGTCATCACTGGGGGCCTCTTCCGGGGGGGGATGGACATTTCTGGACCCTCCTGACCGGTGTGTTGGCGTTCGGGTCCTGCATGGGGTAAGCGAGTATGGTTATTGTTTCTGTGTGTGCTATTGTGTGCGATTTATGGGTGCCCTTGTCCCCCAGTGCTGGCATTCCCTTGGGGGAGGTGTTGTGGGGGTGTTTGGGGGGGGTATGTGCAGTGGTCATGCTTAGGTGATGGGTGTCCATAATTTGTGGTGGCATGCAGGGGTTGGTGTTGGGTGGGTTGTGCTGGAGAGACATTCTCAGGGAGGATGTGTGATGGGGGGTTGGGGGTGAGGGTGGGGGTGGGGGTTAGCATGCTGGGGGGGGGTGAAGTAGTTGAGATTGTACTTACCAGAGTCCATTCCTCCGTGTACTCCAGCGAGGCCATCAGGATGGAGGATGTTTAGTACCTCTTGCTCCCATGCTTTGAATTCGGGGGGAGTGGGTGGGGGTCCCCCGCCAGTCTTCTGCACTGCGATGTTGTGTCGCGAGACCATCGAGCGCACCTATCCCCGTAAGTCGTTCCAGCGTTTGCGGATGTCGTCTCGATTTCTGGGATGCTGTCCCACCGCGTTGACCCTGTCCACGATCCGCTGCCATAGCTCCGCCTTCCTGGCTATAGTGGTGTGCTGCACCTGTGAGCCGAAGAGCTGGGGTTCAACTCTTATTATTTCCTCCACCATGACCCGGAGTTCTTGGTCTGAAAACCGTGGGTGCCTTTGGGGTGCCATGGGGTGGTGTGGATGAGGTGTGGGGTGGTGTATGTGGTGATGAGTGTGTTGGTGTGTGGTGCTTTGTGCTTCTATGTGGTGTGTGTGATGGTGTAGTGTGCCTCTGTGTGATGTAGCTCTCTATTCTGTGATGTGTCTCTCTCTCCTTCGTCTCTGATCTTCGGTCGTAGGGGTTTGTGGGTGATGTGGGTGTGTGTTTTATAGTTGATTGGATGTGTGGGAGTGTTGTTTGTATGTGTGTCAGGTGTGTGTATTTCAAATTGTCCAGTGTGGCAGTGTTTTGTATATGTGTGTGTATTTTGAGCGCGGCGGTGTGTACCGCCAATGGAATACCGCGGTTGAAAGACCGTCGCGTGGGTTCGTGGGTCAGAATGGCATGGGCGTGTTTGTGTTGGCGTGGCGGTGGAGGTTTGGTCATCTCCAGTTTTCCGCGGCCCGCTGATGAGGCGGCCTTCTTTGGATGTCGGGTTTTTGGCGGTTTCACAGTTGGTGGTCAGAATGACCGTGGCGGTTTACAGCGGCCGCGGCGGTAGAATGGCGGAGTTCTGACCGGCGGTATAGGCCTTTTACCGCCGAGGTCAGAATGACCCCCTGTATCTCTTTTCTGGGGAGGAGGATGAAGTGTGGGGTGTCCCCATGCTAGTTCTTGATCCTGTGAAAAAATGGTCGGTGGGTGCCTTGCAAGTTAATGCTTTGCCTCTTAGTAATTGGATAAGAGCCTGTAACAGGAGAACCACATTTAACTGGCCAAGAGAAACCATGTCGCATATATTACATCTTAGTGGATATAAGGTTGTGTAAGCAAGATATTGATATGGAGGTGGTGTCTTATTTTGCTCACTAAATAATCTTTTTTTGGTAGAGGCTAGGTTTCTCCATAAAAAATGGTCTCATTAGCCACGTTGGTATTCCAAGGTCTGTACGGCATCTAGACTCATTCTGATGGCCGCTATTAAAAGCGGTACAAGAGCCTCTATTCAGGCAGCTAGGTCTTCTTATAAGGCCACAATAGCAAAGGTTAAACAAACCTATGAAGTAGCCTATTGGGAAGCTATACTTCTTGCAGCAAAAGAGGATGATCTTTTTTCTTTTTGGCAGACTTTGGCTAAGACGAGTCCATCATGCACTGCCCCATCATCATGTAATGTAATGGCTTCTGCCTGGGTAGAACATATTTTTGGCCTTTGTATAGGTGCTTCCGGAAGTAATGTATCTAGTGTTATTCCAGATTATGGGGTTGTAACCTCTAGTCAGCCCGACTGTGCTACTTGCCCCATTACTGTAAGCAAAGTTATTAAGGCTACAGAATGGATTACTCCAGGGAAAGCACCCAGTATGGCTTAAGTCCAAGGGGACCTATTTAAGGCAGAGAAAGAGAATTGTGTCCTTATTTTTGTCTGCTTTTCAATAGTTTTTGAATGGGTTACCCATGCGAAAGATATGGGCTGAGGTCGAAGTTATTCCAGTTTAAAAAACGGGCATAAGGTTCCTTTCATCTAACTATCGGCCCATTAGTTTAATAGATAGCTCATCGAAGATTTTTAGGCATCTTCTACTGAGCCGACTGCAAGCCTTGATGGAGGAAGCAGATGTACTCACTCCTCTCCAAGCTAGGTTCAGAGCATGAATTACTACTGCTGACCAGATTTTCCACTTTCAACTAGTATACTGGAAACAGGTTGTGTTGGGCGGTTATATATAATTTTGGTCGACCTTAGGTCAGCATTTGACCTTGACCCTAGGGAGGCCTTCTGGGAAGTCTTGACTAACATCTGTGTGCCCATTATCCTGTTGAAAGCTTTCAAAGGCTCATACAAACAATCATGCCCAAGTTAGGTGTGGTTCTCATGGGGAATTGACTGACTCCATTCCAGTGTTCCTGGGTGTGAGGCAGGGGTGTGTGTTAGCCCCTACCCTACGTTTGTTATTCATTAATGACATGGTGTCCTTTCTGGAACAATGTAAACATGATGCCCCAAGTCTGGCTGGCAGGAGGATCCCAGCCCTCCTGCTTGCAGACGACACCTTACTGATATCGAAGCGCCCAATGTGCAATCACAATTTGCTTGATCAATTTGGTGTCTTCTGCGTACAGAGGGGGCAGGAGATCAACCTAAGCAAAATCAAGTATATGTTTTTAAATCCCTGCTACATCACTTGGTCTCACCCAGTGTTAAGTGGTGTCCGATTAGGGAGAGTTTGTATCTCCGGTCACCCTCAATGAGTCCTTTGCCTGACCCTAGCAGATTCAGAAGTGCAAGCTTAGACTGGAGCATTACACGTGTGGCATCTTGAGGGCGGTCCAGGGTTCCAGCTTTCATCCAGAATCCCCTATGTTACAAATTTATAATTTGCAAGCTTAGGATGGAATACTGTATGGAGGAGATCTATAGGGGCATTGTAATTTAAATGACTTGAAACTGGTGGAAAATCGCTCTTTGCATTTCCTTACCACCATGCCCGTCCCTCTCCAGTTAGATTTGGGTAATCGATCTCTTGCCAATAAGGATAGACTTTAGCCTTTATTGTTTTGGAGGAGGATTAGTTCCTCCTCATGTTTGGCCCCCTTTTGGCTTGGATATATAAAACAATGCCTGATTGAGATTGGAAGTGAAAGATTAAGGGTGAACGCAGAATCTGCGTGTAGGGTTTCTAAGGTTATGCTATGGGGAATGTACTGTAGCCATGTAGATGAAGAGCTATATAGACATGAGAGAGTGGGTTCCCTGACCTCTGTCTTTTCAGAATTCAAGGACTCCTATTCATTGGAGGAATATATGGATACTATTCACCCTCAAGCTGCTAGGGCACTGTATATCAAGTTCTGGATTGGAATATTACCTGTCCAGTCATTGACGGCAAAGGGACAGTGCTCTGCTTCCTCATCAGAGATGAGTTGTAAATTTTGCCCTGAAACCAAGGAATCCTTAGAGCAAATTTTTTTTTGTCCCATGTATCTGTCTCACAGAAGGGCCTGGATTTTCCTGATATGTCAAAGTTTTGTTACCAGGGATTTTTATAACTGCTCTTAGAACACTTTAAACAAATTTGGCATATCCAATTGTGTTTGCTGTCTCCCAGTTCTTAGTATGTATAAGGAATATATGGATACTATTCACCCTCAAGCTGCTAGGGCACTGTATATCAAGTTCTGGATTGGAATATTGACAGTCCAGTCATTGACAGCAAAGGGACAGTGCTCTGCTTCCTCATCAGAGGTGAGTTGTAAATTGTGCCCTGAAACCAAGGAGTCCTTAGAGCATATTTTTTTTTTGTCCCATGTATCTGTCTCACCGGAGGGCCTGGATTCTCCTGATATGTCGAAATGTTGGTACCAGGGATTTTTATAACTGCTCTTAGAACACTTCGAACAAATTTGGCATATCCAATTGAGTTTGCTGTCTCCCAGTTCTTATTATGTATGTCGAGACACAGATCAAAAGGGGTTGCCTTTTTGCTCTTTGATCAGGGCTAGGGTTTTATTTGTGCTCTGTGTTGTTGGCTGCTGTTTAGATGGGTACAGGTTTGGTTTACTTTTATGAAGTATTTGTTTCTTATATGTTCTTCCTGTTTCAGGAGTTATGGTTTAACTTTATGATGGAATTATCTTACTATGTATATATGTATATAGCTTGTTCTTTGCTATATATTTCATATTATGAATGGTGATGTACTAATTATTATTTTTGTGTGCCCTCCTAAGGCTTTTAGATATTGATGTGAGGTTTTAAGATATTTTATGTTTTGACGTTGGATGATTGTACTTTTATGGCCAATAGCCAAAATAAAGTTATCATCATGATGATGACTTCTGGAAGAAGATCCAGAAGTTTGGAGATGTTTGGAGCAACTTTAAAAAAAAAACTCCATAAGTGGACCAACCTGAGTCAAGCCGGCTAACTTCAACCGCAACCAGGCCTACATTTCAGGTTTGTCCCGCTGAAAGGTCCGGAGCTCCAGGCTTCCTGGATTTGACTGGGGGCCCACAGAAAGGCAATCCGACAGTGTTGCATCGAAATTGACTTGCTGGAGAGGCCCACACAATTTCACAGGAGAAAAGCTCCAGAACCATTTTTAAGTGCGAAGGTAAAACTTTGACCAAGGCTTCCACCTCAGTGTATCCAAGCATGGCTCTATCCCGGTTGGCCTCAACTTCTGACTTTGCCACTGTCAAGTGCAACCAGATGTCACCAGTTGGAGCTTTTTGTTTTTAGGCACCAGAAAGCATTTTTTTACAATTCATCTTTAAATGTAATGTTGGTTCCCTACAGTACACTGGATGTTTGTCATTTTGGTGTCATTTTAAAGGTAGAAATATTTCCTATTTTTTTTTAATTGGTGTTTGATTTTACTTATTTACTGTTTTGTTGATATTCGATGCTTTACACACGTGTCAATATGGAGGGTATCCACATGCTCAGGGACCTGTTCTTGCTAGGGAAATGGATGATTCAATTGGACTTCAAGGATGCCTTCTTGACAGTCCTGATTTTTCCTCCACATCACAGGTTTCTACAATTTCTATGGAGGGAACAAGTGTTCAAGTTCACGCCTCTCCCATTCGGACTATCATTGGCACCGTGGTGTTTCACTGAACTGCTCAAACCAATGGTGGACCATTTCAGGTCTCTGGGGTGCGCCTGATAATTTATCTGGATGAAATCCTGATGATCAGCCCCACTCGCAACTACTTTCCAATGTGACCATGACTATTATGCTGCTCCAGGACTTGGGGTTCGTAACAAATCAACAGAAGTCAGAACTTCTTCCCTCACAATCTATGACCTTTCTGGGGTTTCTCATTGATTACAACACGGCCTTCCAATTTTGAAGGTGACCAAGATAAACAAAGAACAGAAGAAGGTCATGAGACGGGATAGGATCTCCCTCCAGCAGTTGGCCAGAATTGTCAGACTTCTTTCATCCTCAATTCAGGCCATCTTCCCGGGTCACCTACACTACAGAGCACTTCAACGCCTGAAAGCGCATCATCACAGACATGGCATGACTTACTCAGAATTGCTAGCCCTCTCTCAGGAGGCAAGGACGGAGCTCCAGTGGTGGCTGGACCACATGGAGGCTTGGAACGGCAGGGCGATCATTGGGTCATTGCCGGATCTGATAATCGAATCAGAGGCCAGCCGGCGGGGCTGGGGAGCTGGGTGTGGGGAAGTCTCAATTTGGGGGACATTGGACTCCACAGGAGCTCAATCTCCACATCAACTGCTTGGAGCTCTTGGTTGGATCTTTCGCAATCAGGTCCCTGACGTGAGACAGGATCTCTTGCTGTGTCCTTCGGAGGATGGACAATGTGTCCCCAGTCCAGTACATAAATCGCTTAGAAGGCACTCGCTCGAAAGCCCTAGCGGAACTAGCGAAGGATTTCTGGCACTGTTGCCTTCAACATCAGATGTCTATGATCGCGGAATCCCTCCTAGGCTCCCAGAATGTGTTAGTGGACTGGAACTCCAGATTTCTGGAGGATACCAGCGATTGGCAACTAGACAGAGGAGTATTCTCAGCACTGATAGAACACTGGGGACCATGTTCAGTGGATCTCTTTGCATCCAGACTGAGGGGGTCATTCTGACTCCCGCCGGGCGCGGTCACCGCGCGCCCGGCGGGAGCCGCCAAAATACCGTACCGCGGTCGGAAGACCGCAGCGGGAATTTTGAGTTTTCCCCTGGGCTGGCGGGTGGCCTTCAAAAGGCCGCCCGCCAGCCCAGGGGAAAACGACCTTCCCACCATGAAGCTGGCTCGTAATCGAGCCGGCGGAGTGGGAAGGTGCGACGGGTGCTACTGCACCCGTCGCGTATTTCACTGTCTGCTATGCAGACAGTGAAATACAAGCGGGGCCCTCTTACGGGGGCCCCTGCAGTGCCCATGCCATTGGCATGGGCACTGC
The DNA here is from genome assembly GCF_031143425.1 of Pleurodeles waltl. Lineage (NCBI taxonomy): Eukaryota > Metazoa > Chordata > Amphibia > Caudata > Salamandridae > Pleurodeles > Pleurodeles waltl. The sequence continues at coordinate 297,000,941 of NC_090442.1, forward strand.
AGGGGCCCCCAGGGGCCCCGCGACACCCCCTACCGCCATCCTGTTCCTGGCGGGCGAACCGCCAGGAACAGGATGGCGGTAGGGGGTGTCAGAATCCCCAAGGCGGCGCAGCATGCTGCGCCGCCTTGGAGGATTCTGACGGGCAGCGGAAAACCGGCGGGAGACCGCCGGTTTTCCTGCACTGACCGCGGCCAAAGCGCCGCGGTCAGAATGCCCTAAGGGGCACCGCCAGGCTGTCGGCGGTGCTCCCGCCAACCGCGAGCCTGGCGGTCACAGACCGCCAGGCTCGTAATGAGGGCCTGAATGCCCAACTGCTGACGTACTTCAGTTGCCGCCCGAACCCTGGGGCATCAGCAGTGGATATGTTTTTGCAGGATTGGGGGTAGATTCAAGTTGACGCTTTTCCCCCTTCCTGTTGATTCTGAGAGTGTCAGCTTAAGTGCATCATCAAGGGGCTTCGGTGGTGTTTGTAACCCCACTGTGGAGATCACAGATGTGGTTCCCAACTCTGCTGGAACTCTCTTACGACTACCCGCTCCTTCTTCCGACTTTCCCGCGGATGCTCTTGGACCCTTTGGGCCAACCCCATACTATGGTTCTCCAGGGCCATCTCAATCTTATGGCGTGGAGGATATCAGGAGCCGCTGGGAAGACAGCAGACTTTCAAAGGAGGCTGAGAGACTTATCCGCCCAGCTTGGGCACCGGGCACGTCTAAGAGATATAGTTCCACCTGGAGCTTGCACTTGTGAATCTGTTAGGGTCAACCAAAGGACTTACTAAGGGTGAACGGAGATACAAACTCTCCCTAATCGGACAACATTTAACACTGTGTGAGACCAAGTGATGTGGCAGGGATTTAAAAACATATACTTGGTTTTGCTTAGGTTGATCTCCAGTCCCCTCTGTCCGCAGAAGACACCAAACTGATCGAGCAAGTTGGTTCATTGGTGTGTGGAGAGACACCTCAATCCCATGGGGCCCAAATCACAGATATCATAAATTTCCTGGTTTATCTTATTGCTCGATCAATTCTTTTAGATCGACAATCTCGGCGTGGCACTCCCCGCTGAACAATAACCCAGTGGGAGAGCATCCAAGGGTGTGCAAACTGCTCAAGTGTATCAGGATATCGAATCCCCCGGAACCTAGATATTCGGAACTTTGGGACTTCAATGAGGTTCTGCGCCTTTTGTCTTCTTGCAGGATAACCAATATCTTTTGAGGAAAGAGTTGTCAGCAAAGCTCGCTATGTTGCTCTGCCTTATATCTTGTAAGAGGGTTTCGGATGTGAGAGCCCTCGATATATCAGCTCGGACACTCTCACCTGAGGGGGTAACTTTCACGGTATTCAGAAGGACTAAATGTAATACCATGTTGGTAACCTATTTAGCTTTTGAACATGCCCCCAAGCTTTGTTTTGTCAGATGCCAGAAGGCATATGAGGAGTTGACAGCTGAGCACCGACCCCCGGGGGAGAGACAGTTGATTTCTATGAAGAAACACTTTAAGGCAGTATCCTCCCCATTGATTGCTAGGTTGATTAAATGGATTATGATGGAAGAGGGCATCAATGTGAAAGCGTGTGGGACACACTCTGCTAGGGGTGCCATGGCCTCCAAACCGGTCCAGGTAGATGGTAAGTTGGAAGACAACATGAATGCCACCGATTTGCCATCTGAGTCCGCTTTCAAAAAGTTTTATTTGAAACCAATTCATGAGGCAGCCTCACTGGTGGTATGTAAGCTTTAAATATGCATAATCTTCACCTCAGGTCATGACATAGAATGAGAAATTTCCTAGCTATTGAGAAGGAAAGTTTCAATTCAATTAAGGACACAGAGGCGAGGATTATCCTTCCCAACACAAGGAGTGCATCTCCCGTCTGAGAGATTATTGGACACAGGATCATTACTCAGGTGGTATTTGTGTTTTAAGTTTGGAAATGATAAATTATTTTGGTTTAGTTTGTATAATCTGTTATTACGGTTTCAAAGCCTATAGAAATGTTTGCTGCCTTAGGGCGTGTGATTATTAAGGATTGATTATTCTACTTACAAAGGAGATAATGGTCATCGTTTCTCATATTTGTCGCATTACTCTCTTAGGATCTGATGCATGAACAACTTGAGGATGCCTTAACTTCCAGTTGCAGTGAAGTCGAGGAAGGACTATGGCAACAGAGGATTTATATGGACAGTCGGAGAGGGAAAGGTTTGGATACTGGTTACCATGGAGATGTGATGGACTCATGTGTGTTGTAATTTTTACGTTTATTTTTGAACTTTGAACTGGCTGTTATTATAAAGGGTGAAGAAAGATATGCATAATCCTCGCCTCCGATCCTGACATAGAATTGACCCAAAGGTACTAGAGTGCTTTACATGAGCACCAGTTACATTACACAATGACACATTCATTTTGGTTTTACGCATGGGAAGATTATGTGAGGTGCCCAGAATCACAGGATGTTGAGCTAACGCTGAAACTCAAACCTGGTTCCCCAGTTGCTAAGTCTGCAGCTCTATCCGCAACATAATATCCTCTCCTCTAAGTGTAACATATAATCAAGTGATCAACTGAATAAAAAACATAAAGGTAGCAAATAATTTAAAAGTGCTTTGTCGCTAGTTGAGAACTCAGAAAATATTTCCTCATTTTAGGTTTTTAGAGCACTAACCAAAATTTCAATGGGAATAAGACCCTCTCAATTGTGTACCTTCTAAAGGAAATGCTTTAGGTATTACAGTTTTGATAACATCAAAATTATGTCAGATGTGCCAAACTTTTGTAACAAATACAGAATGTTAGCAGTTGAGTTGGTCATTAGGATGCTAATGGGAGGCAGAGGTCTAGGGCATGAACTCAGATAATTAAGAGCAGGGAGGAGGGTGCAGAGGGAACACGTTGACCACACTGGGCAGGCGAGAGGGGTAGTTGCAGCACAATGGATCATGAAGGGTATGGGAAATGGGGCAGGGGCAAGACAGGCAAGAGAGGCTGTGGTAATATAACAGACCATGGAGGGCAGAAGGCAGAAGCAGTGGCAGCACAACCAAACATGCCAACAGACCCGACTGAGGCATGAGGCTCCCAAAGTTATTAAGCCCAAAAAGGATTTATTTTATCTGTTTCCTGCCTAACATATCCCCCTTTTCAATTTACAATGGTACATTGGTTCACAGAGGGCAGGAGAAATGTGGTAGGGACATGGACTCAGATAACAGAGGGCAGGAAGGAGATGGGCAGGGACATAAGCTGGCCTAATAGGGCAGGCATCTGGGGTTGCAGCAGTGCAATACACCACACAGGGCAAGAGTGATGACAGTGCAACACAATGGACCATTGAAAGCAATAGGGAGGGGACAGGGCCATGTACATGGACAACAGAGAGGGAAAGAGGCAAGGGCAACAAGCTGACCAAACCGGATAGGCAGGAGGGAAGGTTGCAGCATAAAGGTCTATGAGGGGCAGGAAAGAGGGGGCAGTGGCAGCACATTGGACCATGTAGGGCAGATAGAGTGTAGGGAGGAGGGGGATGTGGCAGCAAGCTAACTGTTCAGGAAAGGTGGAAAGGGCAAAGGCAGAACTTCGTTCACAGGGCTGTAATGAGGGAGTAGGGGCCTGGACTTGGACAATGGTATGCAAGGAGGAGGGGAACAGAAGCAGGAAGCTTAGGTGGGGGCAGCACAATGCCAGGCCCGTTCCTGCGTCCAACCCCCCCCCCACCCACTGAGCAACGCATTGGGCATCTTACTTAACATTAAAAGAACCCTAGAAATACACTGAAAAAACAAAGGTTACAGGGATGTTATAGTTAGGAAACAGAATTAAAATAAACCTTTGAAATTCACTAAAAAACCAAAGGTTACAGTGACGTTATAGTTAGCTTTAGATTTTACACACACAAAACCACAGAAATTTAGCTTTTATAGTTAGAGTTATTTCAAGAAACTATAACTCATGCCCTAAGGTAATTATAACTTGTGCCCTCGCCATGCACTGCTAATCACACCAGATATTTCATCACTCATCGTCTATGACATAATTGATAATATCACTGTAACCGTTGTAGTAAAATTATTTATGAAAAAAATTGTCCATGGTGAGGGTGCGCATTATCTTAGGGCAAGAGTTATAGTTAGTTATAGTGGATTTTAAAAAACGACCAAGGTTAAAGTGATTTTATAGTCAGGTGAAAATGTAAATGACAATGTAACGCTTTGAAATTAAAAAGAAACACTGATATTCACTAGTTATACCAGTTAAAGTATAGTTATCTCTTGTAACTATAACTCATGCCATAAGGTAACTATAACTTGCGTACCTGCCATGCACAGTCTTGCCTTCAATGATGTAATTTTACAATTTGAGGTAATGTAATCAATGATGTCATAGATCATGTTATGAGTGAGGTAACATGTAGGATAATTAGCTGTCATGTCTGTGAGTCTTTCTTTTAACATAGCTTTTGGTATTGCTTTATTATGGACTGAAAAATGTTAAAAGAAAGACTCAGAGACGTATTGTATGAAATAAAACCAAAAAGTCTATCTTTGAACATTTTTTAGCCCACCGAATGCAATCATTAAAACAACCATAAGAGGGCCTTGCACTTCAGCTGAAAAGCATGGAGCTCTATCTGAGTGCTTTTAAAAAATATGGTGAGTTCTCGTAGGGTCATGGTTTTATTACTGACCCATGAGACTTTGGGCCTGATTACGATCTCGGTGGGATTGCTGCTGAGAATGCAGCTTCACCATCGCCATATTATGATGTTTCCACCGGCTGACCAGCGGAAACTGTTGTCTTATGACATTTCCGCCAGTCAGCCCGGTGTAAGTAGTGCGGCGGCACTGGCCTCAGTTCCCTTAGGGAGCTGAGGCCAATGCCATAACACACAGCAAACTTGGAATTCGCACTGCCTGCATAACATGTCAATGGCACATGCACAAGTTGTCAGCTAGAATGTGGGTGTCATAAATCAGCCCCAACAGCCTCAGGGCTCCATAGTCCAGGATGAACTTCTTATGAGAAAAGGTGCTGGCTGCAGAACAATTGTTTCACTAATGTTTACATTTTCAGGGGTCAACATTTAGTTAATGTTATAAATGGGGTCTTTGGTTGGTAGTCAGGTTACCCTCTGTCCAAGCAAGGGCCCTCACTCTGGTCAGGGTAAGTCACACACAATCCAAAAGATCCTGTGCCCACCCTCTGGTAGCCGGGCACTGAGCAGTCAGGCTTAACTTAGAAGGCAATGTGTAAAGTATTTGTGCAATAAATCATACAATAACACCATATAGCACCACAAAAATTTTCCTTGCAAAGTCGAGCTGAGTCGTTCCGGTTCGGCGTGTGGTGAATTTTTCACCACGGGACAGGCTGTGCGTCGGTTTTAGCAAGCTGTGCGTCGACTTTTCACCACACAAGGAGTCCAGTTGCGAGAGAGAAGTCTTTTTGGTCCTGAGACTTCAGGGAACAGGAGGCAAGCTCTATCCAAGCCCTTGGAGAGCACTTTTTCACCACAGCCAGAGAGCACCAAGGCAGCAGGGCAACAGCAAGGCAGCAGTCCTTCACAGAAAGCAGGCAGGTGAATCCTTTGGGCAGCCAGGCAGTTCTTCTGGGAAGGATGCAGGCTCTGGTTACAAGTTTCTTCTCCAGGAAGTGTCTGAGGTGGTAGGGCAGAGGCCCTGATTTTATACCCAAATGTGCTGTTGAAGTGGGGGATACTTCAAAAAGTGGCTTAGAAGTGCACCAGGTTCCCTTTCAGTTCAATCCTGTCTGCCAGGGTCCCAGTAGGGGGTGTGGCAGTCCTTTGTGTGAGAGCAGGCCCTCCACCCTCCCAGCCCAGGAAGACCCATTCAAAATGCAGATGTATGCAAGAGAGGCTGAGTATCATGTGTTTGGGGTGTGTCTGAGTGAATGCACAAGGAGCTGTCAGCTAAACCCAGCCAGACGTGGATTGTAAGGCACAGAAAGATTTAAGTGCAGAGAAATGCTCACTTTCTAAAAGTGGCATTTTTACAATAGTAATATTAAATCCAACTTCACCAGTCAGCAGGATTTTGTATTACCATTTTGGCCATACTAAATATGACCTTCCTACTCCTTTCAAATCAGCAGCTACCACTCCAACAATGTATGAGGGCAGCCCCAATGTTAGCCTATGAAGGGAGCAGGCCTCACAGTAGTGTAAAAACGAATTTATGTGTTTTACATTACCAGGACATGTAAACTACACAGGTACATGTCCTGCCTTTTACCCACACAGCACCCTGCCCTAGGGGTTACCTAGGGCACACCGTAGGGGTGACATATATGTAGAAAAAGGGGAGTTTTATGCTTGACAAGTACTTTTAAATGCCAAGTTCGATTGGCAGTGAAACTGCACACACAGGCCTTGCAATGGCAGGCCAGAGACAGGGTTAAGGGGCTACTAAAGTGGGTGGCACAATCAGTGCTGCAGGCCCACTAGTAGCATTTAATCTACAAGCCCTGGGCACATATAGTGCCTTCTACTAGGGACTTATGGTCCAATGTTACCATGTTTAAAGGGAGAGAGCATATGCACTTTAGCACTGGTTAGCAGTGGTAAAGTGCACAGAGTCTAAAAACCAGCAAAAACAGAGTCCAAAAAGTGGAGGCAGGGAAGCAAAAAGTTAGGGGTGACCACCCTAAGGCTGTCAGTTCTAACTGTTCTAACTGTATTTGTAAATGGAAAGATAGTGCATGTAGACTAAAACTAATTAGGTGCAGGGCTAAGTGTGATTGGGGAGAGAGAGGGGCCAACTCAACAGTAACTCATTTTTGCGATGTCATCATTAGCATGAGCCATGACCTTCACATATGGGTGAGTCAATAGCAAGCCGGTAGAGATTTAAAACAATCTGTGGAGAGACAGCACGGATCCAAAAGCACAGTTTTCATATTTATTTTTTAATGTATTTACTAATTTATGTATTTGTCTTTATGTTTGTTTTGGACTTTTGTAAAGCATCTCCTTAAGATTACTTAACAGAAATCAGTCATGTACAAGAGAGCATTTTGTGTGCAAGCGCATGACTTGCTTAGCTTTCCCTCTCAGCAGAAATGACACCTGCAAAGTCCAGATTTTCAATTATAGTGGAACTTCACTCACTTTAAATATTTTTCATAGTTTTTACAGAGAATACCAGAAGATTGCTAGAAAAAGGTTTGCCACTTTTCACACCCCTTCTAAACACTGCCTCCCCTCTCTCGCTCCCTCCTGCCTCCCTGTCTACCACATCGAAATTAACCGTCAGTCTGGAAAAGTTTCTCAGCTCTCCTCTCTTGAGCACCCTTTCTTCAAGGCGTCAAGAGCTGATTTCCAAGTGAACAAGCACAGACACTGATGCAGCGCATAACACCCTCTCTTGTTCCTCGCCATGGCAGCAATGCCACATAATTTCAATTACATTCACCTGCACTTATCCCTGTGAGTTTCAACCAAAGTCACGTGGTGTGAAACGACTATTCAGTATACCGAGCAGTGCTTAATTTGTAAATGGAAAAGTGCCGGTGCTCAGAGGTCTCCTATGAAACACACGGCTGCTGCAGTTAAATGTGTGAACACGGGATACTGAGGCAGCGTAATACTGAAGCCATCTCGGGCCTCTTTAATCCATTTAAAGCCACTCCCAGCGCTTCAGCTCACTCTTGCAGCGTTCTGCTTTCTCCCATTGTGACGCTTTTTGGTTTTTCTCTTCCTCCGTCTTTCCCATGTGTGTCTTTTGCTCGCAGCAAATGCTTCAGGCAGAAGACTAAGCCCCGGCCCTCAAAAATAAGTGCCGGTGCTCAGAACCGGAAACAACAAGCACAAATTAAGCACTGGGACAAAGAGATAACGAGAGACTTTCCAAGCGCGAAGCAGGGGGGAATGTGTGCTCCTCTGCACTTTTACCTATTCTCTCTCTAAGCAAGAGAGACCACTGGGCACAGGCTGTGCTTTTTAAATGGACGCAGAAGGTGATGCTCTTGATTCATTGGAGCCTGGCAGTATTTCCATTAAATTAGAAACACTAGTGAAAATGTTAAACTGCCTCATTTAATATGCTTCCTATCTTCGTAACAGTAAGCCTGTGTCCTTTTATTTCTCTGTTAAATATGATTTTTAGTATGTATTTTTTCCTGTGTTAAGTGATTTATGCCTGACGACGGGTGGCACTATTTTGCGAAATGTGGTGGACTGTGCAGTGCATGCTACGACGCAGACTATAATTACAGTAGGGTTAGCAGTAACACAGTACTGGCAGGAGAAACAAGATAAGCTTATCTCCAAAAATTGCAAACCTTCAGCAGCAATTAGATCATAAGCTTCATGTACAAAGTTGCTGGTGCATCCGAGATGCTTAAGGAACTGTGAAATTATGAGGGGCTTGCAACCTGGCGCTCCCAGCTCAATGATATGATGAGTTCCTGAGAAACCCAATCATTGTGTGCCCTTTTGTGTATTAATGTTACTTTCCTCCTGAGTTAGTCTCCAATGTGCGGGGAGTGCTCCTTTCATCATTACAGAAGAGGGATGTGTTTGTGATAACGCAGCATTGTTATCTCACAGTCTGTTCTGAAGTTCTGTGGTTATACTGAACAGCTCCCTACATCATTATCTTATGAAATCTCTTTATTGATGTCCTAACTACACTTTCACAATTACTTTATTAACCTTCTTGCTTTCTAAAATTTTCTTGAAAATGCCCCATTTGGCCACTAGTTGTTAAATTTTTTCTTGGGGGAGGACCCCCCCATCCCTTGTTATGACAGTCGGGTTTGCTTGCCACCATGCACTCATCCCGAACTTTCATGCCCCACCACTTTCAAATATCACCAACCGCCACTGGGAATTTGGGCCCATTAGTGGCTGGAGGAGGGGTTCCGCATGCCTCCTACCCATCAAGGTGAATTTGGCCCCAGGGACAGGGTCCCTTGGAACCCCAGAGGCTTGAGTAGGAGGACCTCACTCACACTCCCACCCTATATATATTATATTGAAGACCACTGAGCCCTGACCCTCCCCAGGAGTCAAACTTCTTTAATTTTAAACCACTAGCTGGAGTTTTTAAAAAAGATATGCAGCAACTATGCTGAATTCCTGCAGGATTGTGGCTTTTTTATATAAAACAGAATGGGGAATTTATGGCCCTGGTGGTCCAAGAGGCCTTCAGAGATAAGGTATCCCTTCCCTGCCCTCTTAGATAGGGGACTAAGTCCATTTGTCCTATAATGGCTGCCAGCACCATTTTTTCTCTTGTTGAAGGCCGGCTGGAGCCTGATTCCCATGGGAGGGAATTGGCTGAAGTTGAAAAAAGCTCCCAGGGCCAATCAGAAGGTGTTATTTTTTTTTAATTGGGTTTAAGTGATCTCTCGCAACATTTCTTCAAACCCAACCGTTCAGATATACAAATATTTTTTACCCTTGATATTTGAAAAACAACTGAATAGATTTACACCAAATCACAAAAAGCAGACTTTCTGAACCTAGAACTAGCTTCCTGCCCAATTTAGTGCATTTCTGTTCAGCCGTTTTTCCGTTAGTGCTTCTTAAAAAAGTCTACATAAAAAAACTTTCAATGATGAAGCTAGTTAAAAAAGAGAATCTTTTGGAAGGTTTTGTGAAAAATTGTCAAATGACGCCAAAGTTATTGTAGACTAAAAAAGGCATTTCCTGTGGAAACACTGAACTAACTGTAACTACTCAGTGCCGACCGACAGTGGGTAATCTCAGGTATCTAAGGTAACTATAACTCACGTTCTCTCCATATACAGCTAATTTCCCAACATATTACATCATGCGTAGCACATTCTATAAAATCACTGATAACATCACTGCAACATTTGAAATAATTTAGTTGAAGAGAAAAATGTGCATGTCAGGGTGCATGGCGGTCAGGCCGTGGTGGGACCAGCAGCTCCACCTGGATCAGGGATTCCGGTGGTCTCGCAGTAGGTGGCAGTTCTAATCCACCAAGGCAGCGCTGCCCTGGGGATTACAACCTCATTCTCCACCAGCCATTTCATGGCAGTAGCACCACCATGAAAAGGCTGGTGGAGAATGAGTGCAGGGGGCCCCAGGGGAGCCTCTGCACTGCCCATGCACTTGGCATTGGCAGTGCTGGGGACTCCCTGGCCAGCACCCTCGCGATGACAGTGAACATCGCAAGGGTGCTGGTGCACCCTGCATTATTGTTGCTGGCTCGATTCCGAGCCAGAGACAATGCTGTAGGATGTTTCCCGCTAGGTCAGAAGGCGGAAACTTTGGTTTGTGCCCTCTGATCTAGCTGGAAACTGTTAATGGGCCCGGCTGGAAGGTAGCCAGTATACTGGCAACCTCCCTGTCGGAAGTTCGCGGATGGTCTAAACTGTCCACCAAACTCGTAATGAAGCCCACAGTTACTAGAGATAACTATAACTAGTAAATTTCAGTGTTTTATTTAGTTTAAAAAATGTCATTGTCATTGAAATGTTTACCTAGCTATAACCTCATTTTAACCTTTGTTTTTTTCAGTTAATATGTAAATTTCTCAAATTTTGCCCAGGTAAGCTACACCCCATTCTTCAATAGCATGACATTTAGCCATATGTGTATCCCACGAGTGACTTAAGTAATCCACCATACTGTGATATAGACCTAATGGGTTTCTTAGCATAGAATAACAACAAGTGATATGCTGGGCATCTACAAAATTAATTAACTTCTATATTAGCCTATATCGTTAATCCCAGGTTGTTGAAATTATGTTGTAGAGCATACCATTCTCAATTAGTTTTGCATAAATGAAATCCGTGTCCCATGCCCTAAAAAAAAAAGTGATGTGAGTGTGACCAGCTGACATTGTGCTGCTCCAAGGAAGCTAGATCATAATTCCACCCTCAAATAGGACAGAGGCACAAATCTTGGAATCAAGTGGCAAACAGTATCCAAATATCGCCCCTGTAGGCATCCTAACTATTTTTATCTAATTATTAAAAATGCACAAATACAGTATAATTGTCATACTCAGAAATAATAGTCAGCTGCAGATGGAAATATCCATGTCCCAATCAGCATATTGTTTCCAATCCTCCTCCCTCCATATACATTCTGGTATATCCTGGTATGTGATGTGAGATGTGATTCAATACAAGTATTTATGCACATTACAATGCATATGAATTATAAAAATATATTATAAAGGAAGGCAGAAACAATCTTAGCTTCAGTATACGCAAGTGTCTTCGTATGACTCTTTTCATCTCTCCACTGTCACTAGCCATGGTGATAAACCTTGTTATAACCTCATCCTTCTTTTGCCCTCTCTTACCCCACTCTTACATAGAAGGTCTTCCCTTGTTACAGTTTCTACACATGTCACTGAATCCATTAATATAGCATCAGAATAACCCTGTACTTTAATCCTTTGTACCATGAGATCCTTCTCACCTTGAAAGTGCACTTCTGTGCTGTAATTTTGCTTTGCTCTCTGGAGTTCTCCACATGGTATACTCGGGATCAAATTCTTGGGATGGCTGATGTGTGCTATTGCCTGCATTCTCTTTCCTGAACAATTTGGTGGTAAGTGTATCCCCACTGTTTGTGAAACTAATTTCCAGGTCTACATGATGGTGACTTATGCGCCTGGTGAAATATACAGATAAGTTATTCTGATTTAGTCTATCAATAAAATTATGTGCCTCACTTTCCAGTCCATTCCAGATAGCAAACACATCTTCAATGAATATAATCCACAGTATGACATGTTCATATTCTGGTGTCTCACTGAGGACCTGCTCCTCCCACCAGCCCGTCTAAAGGTTTGCATAGTAGGAGGCAAAGCAGGTCCCTATCAAAGTTCCCTTTAGTTGTTTATACACAATGGAGTAAAATAGAAACAAATTGTTGTCACGTAACATTTTGCTATGCATCAACTATTGCAATGACTTGGATCTCAAAGATTGTCGCTAAGCATGCACTCCTTAAAAGTGTAAAATACTTGCATATAAAATATATATATTACATCAAGTGTAATCAGGTAATATTCCTTATCTCATATGTGGGAGAAACATTTTCATATCTTCTCTGTATGAAGGCAAAAACGAGACATATGGCCTGAGAAAAAAATGAATACATCAAGAAGCATTTTCCAGCAGACGCCCAATTGTTGATATAGCTGGTGCCCCAGGGGGATGATTCTTGTTAATTTCTGGTAGAAGGTAGAGGATGGGTATCTTGGGGTGGTCGAACTTGAGAAATAGAAATTCCTTCCAGTCAATTAATCTTCTTTTATGCCAATCTACCAGGAGTTCTCTATAATCAGTATTAAGTTTATTCAAAGATGCTTTGTTAATAGGATATAGCATGATTCATCTGTATAATAATAAAACCCCTCATATATTTATTTATGAAGAAAAATCACATTCCCACCCTTATCCACACAGCGTATCATTATGTCATTGGTACTCTCTAAATCATGGATAGCTTTACACTTGTTTTATTTAGATTTGACTTGTAGGGGCTCTTGTTTTTTCTAGGTTTCTTTAATTCTGAAATAACTACACCATGGCATGCGTTAATGACATCATAGCGCATATTAGGCATGAAGGTGTATGGAGGATTAAGGCCACTCAAAAGCTCAAATTTACATCTAAACCTAAATTAGCTAAGTTGAGATAAGGACCGCTGTAAGAGTATATCTCTGTGTCCAATTCAGCTAATGTATTCAAAAGATCCACATCACCTACATACAAATTACTGGGTAAAGGGGTCATTTTTACTTCTTCTGGGTTTTAAAATATACACTTTCTATAGCTTCAATTTACAAATAAACTTGTATAGATCAATACAATTTTTCATGTAATTGAAAGTATTGACAGGACTAAAGGAAAGCCCGTAGAATAGAATATTTAATTCATCCATAGTTAGCATTCTATTGGATGTATTTATCACTGTGTTGATGTGTTCCATCATTTGGCTTGCCTCTGCCCCTTTGTTTGTATAAATTAAATTGGTTTGTTTGTTAACAATTTTTGTGATATTACTGGTGATTTTATTTGAAATAAATTAATGCAGTCTAATGGAAATTTTATATTTTTCTATTGTTGTGATCAAAAAATTGTTTGGTTTCAAATTAAAATATGTTTTGAAATTGTCCAGAAACAATATTCATCTAATTTTTAATTTATTTATTGCAAGTAGCTAGATTGAAACAAGTTATTAATTACTATGTGTATTTTTAAAATAAGTACTCATCTTAAGTTTAGTATTATTTAGTATGTTTGTCATATTGTTTTCAAAAGTTTTACCATATTTTTGTAATAGATATTTTGGTAATGTCTATTGTTATCTTTTAATGAAACATTCTGTACTAGATATTCTGGTAATAGGATTTGTTCTACTTACTATATTTTATACTATTAATACTTTTGTAGTTATTATTTTTGTACTCAATATTTTTGTCAATTACTATGCACTTATTGAAAATCAACATTTTGTCTATCAATATTTTGACATCAATATTTATGTGCTGAGGATGTGTGAGTCAGGATTGATCTGCCAGGAAAACGGTGAAGTGTGATGATTACAACCTGTGTAACATGCAAAGCTTTATGTTGCTGATTGGACCTTGATCTGCTACAGCACCGAGGCACAGCACATATCCGTTCTAAAAGGAGGGCACAGGGAAGTCAAAGAAGAGAGCATCAAGGAAATCCTTTCTCCTGCAGATGATTTAACTATTGTTAAATATTATAACTACATCCCATGGACACAACATTAGTACTAACCGTTGTATTATGTGTTAAATATAGGGTGACCAGACGTGCTGGATTTCCCTGGACAGTCACGGTTTTCAGAGGACTCTCCTGGTGTCCCGACGCTTTTGTTCAACCTGAAAATCTTTTGTTAATTTTAAATAAATGTCCCTAGCTTTTGGGACAAACATCAGGTCAACCTGTGAGTCAGAAGAAAAAGGTATGCATTCCTTTCATATGCAGCTCTAGAATCTTAAATAATTGAAGAAGTAGTTTATGGGTTTCTGCCCGTCTGCTGCTGCCTACGTGCGAGCGCATGTCTCATGCACATTTACAAGAAAGGCCAGATATAAAAGTGAGACTCAATGCTTTAGTCCTACTTTTATGTCTGACCTGTCCCGGGTTTTTCTTTTCAAAATCTGGTCACCCTATTTAAATACCATCCAAAAAGCAATCACACAAAGAGATACCCAAACACACATGTAATCACAATATTACATACTCACCAGCACACACCGCATCACAAAAACATCTCACAAAGCACTATATTACACTCACTTAGCTACATCAAAACATACATGCAGTAACTGACACACACAACACAGCTACCATCACACACACACACACACATATATACAGACCTCATCACAGCAATCACAAGCACACACACCAGCTGACACCATCATCAAAGTAAACATCACATTCAGACTTTGTTATACAAATGTACATCACAAGGAATCACAGGAAGTGATCAGACTTATGAAAGATGAAGGAATCACCATCACCAAAACACATTAATACAAGCTCACATACACACGTACACAAACAATTACTAAAAAGCACACATGTAATCATTCATACATCTTATGTCAACGCACAACATGCATATAAGATCACACCAATGCATTCTCACAATCAGGGACAAATCAGCACACTAACACATAATACTGCCACACCAACACAGATACATCATAATAACACAAATGCACTAGTACAATAAGACACAATCACATCATCGTGCACCATCATGCCCCCACAAACATTCACCATCATGGACATCAAATATACGCCACTTATAACACCCAGACAACTTAATTCACCAATACGTCACACATATACACAATGTGAGGGAAGATTGCAATGTTGTTGAAAGTGATTTTACTGATCTTAGTATATTTTCACTGCTGCTGCATATGCTGTACATGTACTCTCTGTAGGAGGAACCATACACTGCTGATATGGGTGCTGTAGCAGTTCTATTTGTGGGAAACATTCAGTGCTGCTCCTGCTACCTGTTGTGTCCATGTTCTTTATGTTAGGGATGCTTGCACTGATGCCAGTGTTAAGTGCTAGTGAAGCTTAGAAAAAAATACAATGTAAATGCCAAAACAATTATCTTTGTCAATGCATGTTGTATTATGTGCCTACTTGAGTGAAACAAGCAGTTCTCCAAACAAAATTGTAGGTGAACTAATGAAAGGTATGGTGCACGCCAAATATAAGTGAGTTCTATATTTGTTTAAGGGTGGCAGGAAAATTCTTAAAACCACTCCCAGCAATGTAAATAAAAGCTTAAACTGTATTGTTTGTTGATTTACATCACATTTCAAGAATTGCTAGCAAGTAAATATTGTAGCAAAACATCCCTCCTTTCAAGATAGAAGTTCAAATTGTACTGCCTGAGTTCAATTGTTTGTGTTTAAAACTTATGTGAATGTGTAGGTTCCAGTAACTATGCAGACTGTGGATGTAGTTCTATGGATGAGGGTTTAGGGCCTGATTACGAGTCTGGTGGTCACTCGACCACCACGGTTCCGCCATCTCTGCCAAGATTGGTGATCCCAATGGGTTGACAGTGGGTGCAGGTCAGAATCTGCATGCAGCGCTGCACTACTGATTACGACCTGGTTCTTTGCCAGCCTTTTCATGGCGGTGATATCATCATGAAAAGGCTGGCAGAGACCAGGTGCAGGGGGCCACAGGAGGGCATGGGCAGTGCAGGGGTCCCCCTGCCCAGCACCCTTTCAATGCTCATTGTCTACTGTGCAGACTCTTACGAGCCAACGACAATGTTGCTGCACTTTCCCGCTGGGCTGACAGGTAGAAAACTTGGTTTCCGCCCATCAGCCCAGCAGGAAAGTCATAATAGGTCCAGCTGGGAGGTCGCCTCTACAATGGTAGCCACCCTGTCAGGAGAAAAAGGTGTTGTTGATGCACATTTTCAGCTATGTATTTTAATTTGGTTTATCATCTTTAAAATAGTGAATTAGAAAAGTAAAATGGAACTATCTCAGTATTCCAACATCTACATATTGACTGTCATCGACAGGAAGAGGCTGGCCCCCCCCCTGAAATCTCCACCGCTACATTGGGACTTGAGAACGTGTGTTCACCAGGAAATTAGGCAGGTACTCATGTTCATCGTTCTTTGTCGCTGAGTGAACCACTGCACACTATTACAGGCTACTCTACTAACAGTTTCTTGAATCTTGGCAAGGTTACTTTCACTTCTGTGCTGTCACAAGGCCATTGTAGTTCGTCCTTGTTGCGTTTGTTTTCCTAGTTCTAGACATTGGCTAGAAGCGCCCTAGAGTAGTATCAGTTTAATCTCTGAGTGTAAAGTAATTAGTTAAAAATGGGGAAGAGGAAGCAACTTAGTGCAAAAGATACATCTTCCAATAAAGATCACTCCTCAATAAGAAAATGTATCTCAGGAGCAATCGGTGCTATTGATAAACAGATTACTAATGTTGAGGAAAGGATATTAACTCAGAATGGCCCATTGGGATTTTCATCTAATCATAATAACCCCCCACCGCTAGCATCAGCCTCCCCAACACAGATAAAGTTGTTGGAAAGTGGGGACCAATTAAAAGGCCCAAATGGATGCATCCATTATCTAAATGAGTCTATCTCAGAGGCTGATGACCACCAATCAATCAATCAATCAAGGCATTTATAGAGCGCGCTACTAACCCGTGAGGGTCTCAAGGCGCTGGGGGGGGTTACTGCTGCTCAAAGAGCCAAGTCTTGAGGCGCCTCCTGAAGGCGAGGTGGTCCTGGGTAGTTCTTAGGTGAACGGGAAGGGAGTTCCATGTCTTGGCTGCCAGGTAGGAGAAGGATTTACCTCCAGCGGTGGTTCTGCGTATACGAGGGACGGTGGCGAGAGCGAGGCTGGCTGAGCGAAGCTGACGGGTGGGCGTGTAGAACGAGAGGCGTCTGTTGAGGTATTTGGGGCCCTTTTTGTGGAGGGCTTTGTGTGCGTGGGTGAGGAGCCTGAAGGTGATCCTTTGGTTGACGGGGAACCAGTGCAGGTGTTTCAGGTGGGCGGATATGTGGCTGTGGCGCGGTATGTCGAGGATGAGGCATTCAGAGGCGTTCTGTATGCGCTGAAGACGTTTCTGTAGCTTTGCAGTGGTTCCTGCGTATAGGGTGTTTCCGGAGTCCAGGTGGCTTGTGACGAGGGCGTGGGTAACAGTTTTTCTAGTTTCGGCGGGGATCCAGCGGAATATTTTTCAGAGCATGCGAAGGGTGTGAAGCAAGAAGACGAGACGGCGTTGAATTGCTTGGTCATGGTGAGAAGGGGGTCCAGGATGAATCCGAGGTTGCGTACGTGGTATGAAGGGGTTGGTGCGGTGCCCAGGGCCTTGGGCCACCAAGAGTCGTTCCAGGTGGACGGGGAGTGTCCGAGGATGAGGACCTCCGTCTTGTCTGAGTTCAGCTTCAGGCGGCTGAGCTTCATCCATTCTGCGACGTCTTTCATTCCATCCTGCAGGTTGGCTTTGGTGGTGGCTGGGTCTTTGGTGAGGGAGAGTATCAGCTGGGTGTCGGCGGCGTAGGAGATGATGTTGATGTTGTGTTTGCGAGCGATGTTGGCGAGTGGGCTCATCAGGGTTCTGATGTCGTCGGTGACTACGATGAGGGTGGTTTCCGTGCTGTGGTTGGCACGAAAAGCTGATTGGGAGGGGTCAAGCAGGTTGTTATCTTCAAGGAAGTTGGTCAGTTGCTTGTTGACGGCCTTCTCGATGACCTTGGCCGGGAAGGGAAGAAGAGAGATGGGGCGGAAGTTCTTCAGGTCATTGGGGTTAGCCGTGGGTTTTTTCAGGAGAGCGTTGACTTCCGCGTGTTTCCAGCTCTCGGAGAAGGTGGCAGATGCGAACTAGCTGTTGATGATGCTCTGGAGATAGGGGGCAATGATGGTGTCGGCTTTGTTGAAGATGTGATGGGGGCACGGATCCGAGGGGGAGCCGGAGTGGATGGTGTTCATGGTGATTCTGGTCTCTTCGGAGCTGATGGGGTTCCAGGAGTTGAGAGTAGTGGCTGGGGCTGTTGGTTCAGTGGTGGGCGGCGGGGTCTGGGGTCCGAAGCTGTTGTGTAGGTTGGTGATCTTTCGATGGAAGAAAGTAGGCAGGGTGTTGCAGAGTTCTTGTGAGGGCGTGATGGAGTTGGAGCTGGCGTTGGGGTTGGAGAGCTCTTTGACGATGTTGAAGAGTTCTTTGCTGTTGTGGGTGTTGTTGTCAAGTCTCTCTTTGAAAGATGCCCTTTTGGTGGAGCGGATCAGCTGGTGGTTTTCACGGGTGGCGATCTTGAGGGCTGACATGTTTTCTGCAGTGTGTTCTTTGCGCCAGGTTTTTTCGAGGGTACGGCAGGATTTCTTGGATTCTTTGAGGGCGTCTGTGAACCACGGGGGTTTCCTGATGTTGGTCTCTCTTGGGTGGCTTCTGAGAGGGGCGAGGTTGTCGGCACAGTTGGTGATCCACTGTGTGAGGCTGAGGGCTGCGTTGTTGGCATCAGTGGTGATGGCTGGTTGGTTATGGTTTAGAGTTGAGAGTAGCTGCTCTGTGGAGATTTTGTTCCAGGGTCTGCGGGGGTTTGTTGTGTGGGAAGGTGGTGGGTCTCATGTTTGAAGGTGAAGTGGACACATCTGTGGGCGGTCCAGTGTAGCTCAGAGGAGTGGCTGAAGGATATGTGGTTGCTGGCGGAAAAGATGGGGTCGAGCGTGTGGCCAGCGGTGTGGGTGGCGGTGTTCACCAGTTGCTTGAGTCCGAGTTTGGCGAGGTTGTCGAGCAGGGTGGCGGTGTTGGTGTCGTTGTTCTTCTCCAGGTGGAAGTTCAGGTTCCCGAGGAGGATGTAGTCTGGCGAGGCTAGGGCGTGTGGGGTGATGAAGTCAGTGATGGATTCGCTGAATAGGGTGCGTGGGCCAGGGAGCCTGTATACAAGAGTACCTCTGAGGGTGGTTCTGGGGGTCGGTGTGGATCTAGAAGTGCATGTGTTCGGCGGCGAGGGGGGTGTCTTCGGTGGAGGTCGTGATGTTGATGGAGTTCTTGTAGATGATGGCGATTCCTGCCCCGATTTGGTTGGCGCGGTCTTTTCGGGCGATCTTGTAGCCGTCGGGGATGGCTAAGGCGATGTCAGGAGCCGAGGAGGCGTTCATCCAGGTTTCTGTGATGAAGGCGACGTCAGGTGCTGTTGTGTCCAGGAGGTCCCATAATGCGATGGCGTGCTTGTGGACGGAGCGTGTGTTGAGGAGGATGCACTTGAGGTGGTTGTTGGTGCGTGGGCCGGTGGGAAGACTGCAGGCTCGTTGGAAGGTATACTTGCAGGCTTGACAGGCGAAGGGTCCATGAGTGCGTTTGGGGCTGGATTGGTAGCAGGTGGCTGTTCGCCCGGGGTTGAGTGCATTGAGCGAGGCGGTGTTGTATCTAAGATGGGGTTTTTGGGTGCGGTGGGGGTCAGGGGTTCTGGCACTGGGCGTGGTCCAGGCACGGACGGGCGCAGACGGGCTTGCCTTTGGCGCGCCGAGCGGCCGCGCAGCAGCTGCCATAAGAGGGAAGGGGGGGAGGAGGGGTCAGCTGAATGGGAGCAGGGAGGGCAGGCTGCACGGGAGGCAGCGGCGGGAAAGCGGGAGGCAGGAGAGCGGGAGGGGGGAGAGCGGGAAAGCGGAACAGGAGGGAAATGGAGAAAGACAGAAGCACAAGAGGCGAAAAAATTGAGAAAGACAGAAGCCCAACAGGAGAGACAATGGAGAAATAGAGAGACACAACAGGAGAGAAAATGGAGAAATAGAGAAACACAACAGGAGAGACAAAGGATAAATAGAGAAGCACAACAGGAGAGACAAAGGATAAATAGAGAAGCACAACAGGAGAGAAAATGGAGAAATCAGAAGCAGAGCACAAAGGAAAAACCTAGGACCTACAGACCAGTGGCAGGGGCCTGGGCAGGTGGAGCTGCAGCGGCGGGGAAGCAACCTACTCGAGGGTCAAGGGTCGCTGTCTCTGCCGCGCAGCGGCCGCCATAAGAGGGAAGGGGGGAGGAGGGGTCAGCTGGGAGGCGGGAGGCGGGAGGGAGGGCAGCGAATGGGAGCAAGGGGTCGGGCCGCACGGGAGGCAGTGGCGGGAAAGCGGGAGGCGGGAGAGCGGGCGGGGGAGCGGGAAAGCGGAACAGGAGGGAAATCGAGAAATGGAGAAAGACAGAAACACAAGAGGCGAGAAAATGGAGAAATCAGAAGCGGAGCACAAAGGAAAACCCAGGACCTACAGACCAGTGGCAGGGGCCTGGGCAGATGGAGCTGCAGCGGCGGGGAAGCGACCTACCTGAGGGTCAAGGGTCGCTGTCTCTGCCACGCAGCGGCCGCCATAAGAGGGAAGGGGGGGAGGAGGGGTCAGCTGGGAGGTGGGAGGCGGGAGGGAGGGCAGCGAATGGGAGCAGGGGGTCGGGCTGTACGGGAGGCAGCGGTGGGAAAGCGGGAGGCGGGAGAGCGGGAAAGGGGAGCGGGAAAGCGGAACAGGAGGGAAATCGAGAAATGGAGAAAGACAGAAGCACAAGAGGCAAGAAAATGGAGAAAGACAGAAGCACAAGAGGCGAGAAAATGGAGAAAGACAGAAGCCCAACAGGAAAGACAATGGAGAATTAGAGAGACACAACAGGAGAGAAAATGGAGAAATAGAGAAACACAACAGGAGAGACAAAGGATAAATAGAGAAGCACAACAGGAGAGACAATGGAGAAAGACAGAAGCCCAACAGGAGAGACAATGGAGAAATAGAGAGACACAACAGGAGAGAAAATGGAGAAATAGAGAAACACAACAGGAGAGACAAAGGATAAATAGAGAAGCACAACAGGAGAGACAAAGGATAAATAGAGAAGCACAACAGGAGAGAAAATGGAGAAATCAGAAGCAGAGCACAAAGGAAAAACCTAGGACCTACAGACCAGTGTCAGGGGCCTGGGCAGGTGGAGCTGCAGCGGCGGGGAAGCAACCTACTCGAGGGTCAAGGGTCGCTGTCTCTGCCGCGCAGCGTCCGCCATAAGAGGGAAGGGGGGAGGAGGGGTCAGCTGGGAGGCGGGAGGCGGGAGGGAGGGCAGCGAATGGGAGCAAGGGGTCGGGCCGCACGGGAGGCAGCGGCGGGAAAGCGGGAGGCGGGAGAGCGGGAGGGGGAGCGGGAAAGCGGAACAGGAGGGAAATCGAGAAATGGAGAAAGACAGAAACACAAGAGGCGGGAAAATGGAGAAATCAGAAGCGGAGCACAAAGGAAAACCCAGGACCTACAGACCAGTGGCAGGGGCCTGGGCAGATGGAGCTGCAGCGGCGGGGAAGCGACCTACACGAGGGTCAAGGGTCGCTGTCTCTGCCACGCAGCGGCCACCATAAGAGGGAAGGGGAGAGGAGGGGTCAGCTGGGAGGCGGGAGGCGGGAGGGAGGGCAGCGAATGGGAGCAGGGGGTCGGGCCGTACGGGAGGCAGTGGTGGGAAAGCGGGAGAGCGGGAAAGGGGAGCGGGAAAGCGGAACAGGAGGGAAATCGAGAAATGGAGAAAGACAGAAGCACAAGAGGCAAGAAAATGGAGAAAGACAGAAGCACAAGAGGCGAGAAAATGGAGAAAGACAGAAGCCCAACAGGAAAGACAATGGAGAATTAGAGAGACACAACAGGAGAGAAAATGGAGAAATAGAGAAACATAACAGGAGAGACAAAGGATAAATAGAGAAGCACAACAGGAGAGACAATGGAGAAATAGAGAAGAACAACAGGAGAGACAATGGAGAAATAGAGAAGCGCAACAGGAGAGACAATGGAGAACTAGAGAAGCACAACAGGAGAGACAATGGAGAAATAGAGAAGCGCAACAGGAGAGACAAAGGATAAATAGAGAAGCACAACAGGAGAGAAAATGGAGAAATCAGAAGCGGAGCACAAAGGAAAAACCTAGGACCTACAGACCAGTGGCAGGGGCCTAGGCAGGTGGAGCTGCAGGGGCGGGGAAGCAACCTACCCGAGGGTCGCTGTCTCTGCCGCGCAGCCGCCGCCATAAGAGGGAAGGGGGGGAGGAGGAGTCAGTTGGGAGGCGGGAGGTGGGAGGGAGGGCAGCGAATGGGAGCAGGGGGGGCGGGGCCGCACGGAGGCAGCGGAAGGAAAGCGGGAAAGCGGGAGGCGGGAGAGAGGAGGGGGGAGAGCGGAAAAGCGGAACAGGAGGGAAATGGAGAAAGAAAGAAGCACAAGAGGCGAGAAAATGGAGAAAGACAGAAGCACAAGAGGCGAGAAAATGGAGAAAGACAGAAGCCCAACAGGAGAGACAATGGAGAAATAGAGAGACACAACAGGAGAGAAAATGGAGAAATAGAGAAACACAACAGGAGAGACAAAGGATAAATAGAGAAGCACAACAGGAGAGACAAAGGATAAATAGAGAAGCACAACAGGAGAGAAAATGGAGAAATCAGAAGTGGAGCACAAAGGAAAAACCTAGGACCTACAGACCAGTGGCAGGGGCCTGGGCAGGTGGAGCAGCAGCGGTAGGGAAGCGACCTACCCGAGGGTCAAGGGTCGCTCACCCACCTCCACCCAAACGCACAAAGAAACCCAAAGCAGCCAGAAAGGGTAGAGCATCCAGCCAAGAGCCATCTGTCATAAGCAGACATGGCAATACTGGAATTCAATCCATGGAACAAACTCCAATTAACCTCAACAATATAAAACCCTGTCAGAAGTCTACTCAAACTATAGTTAAAGCAAAAATTAACACCTTAGATACCATTAGCGCCCTGGAACATCTAGTTAAGACATCTTTTGAGTTATTGACAAAGCGCCTAACCCAAGTGGAGGAAAACTTGGAGTCAATACTCAATTTAGTGAAGGCTCGGACTTTAGGCCCAACGCCTGTAATTCCTCAACATAGTGGCGATATTGACCTAAATCAGAATTTACATTCCCCTAAAGAGCGTCAACACCCACCAATCATTCACCGGGCTAACCAACAACATGTAGAACCCTGTACTCTTCTAACTAGCACTAGAAGCTTCCAACAACCAAATGTGAACATAAACGGTTCAGAACCACAGAATAGACCAAAATCTTCCTTGGATATATTACCAACATCAAGAGATACACTAGATCTCCCTCCTGCTGTAACTCCTTATGTGGTAGTTCTTGCAAACGTTCCCACCTTACCCATGGACAACAGGGAAACATTGATGGCCCTGAGAAACAAATCCCTGAACTGGATATCAATCAATCAATCAATCAATCAAAGAGATTTATAGAGTGCGCTACTTACCCGTGAGGGTCTCAAGGCGCTGGAGGGGAGGAGAGGGGGGAGGGGAGATCACTGTTCGGAAAGCCAGGTTTTAAGGTTTTTCCTGAAGAGTAGGAGGTCCTGGGTCTTGTGGAGGTGGGTGGGGAGAGAGTTCCAGGCTTTGGGGGCCAGATAGGAGAAGGATCTGCCTCCAGTGGGGGTGTGTTTGATGCGAGGGACTGTGGCGAGGGAGAGGTCGGCGGAGCGGAGGTGGCGTGTGGGAGTGTGTAAGGTGTGTGCGTGGATGAGGATCTTAAAGGTGATCCTTTTGTCTATGGGGAGCCAGTGGAGGGATTTGAGGTGTGGTGAGATGTGTTCATGTTGGGGCAGGTCGAGGATGAGTCGTGCTGCTGAGTTCTGGATTCGTTGTAGTTTATGTTTGAGCTTTAGTGTGGTGCCGGCGTAGAGGGCATTGCCATAGTCAAGCCTGCTGCTGATGAGTGCGAGGGTGACTGTCTTTCTGGTCTCTGTGGGGATCCATTTGAATGTCTTCTTCAGTGTGCGGAGTGTGTTAAAACATGAGGAGGTGAGGGCGTTGATTTGTTGGGTCATAGAGAGGGAGGGGTCCAGGATGACGCCGAGGTTGCGTGCATGGTGTGCAGGGCCTAACGTGGTGGCCACCAAGAGGGGTCCCAAGTGTTTTTGTGTGGACCAAAAATAATTATTTCGGTTTTGTTGGAGTTGAGTTTAAGGTGGTTGGCTGTCACCCAGGCAGCGGTGTCAAGGAGTGCAGCGTGTAGGTTGGTTTTGGCAGTGGTGGGGTTGCGGGTGAGGGAAAAAATTAGTTGTGTGTCATCAGCGTATGAGAGGATGGTGATGCCGTGGGGTTTGAGGATGTTGGCTAGTGGGGCCATGTAGATGTTAAAGAGTGTGGGGCTGAGGGAGGAGCCTTGTGGGGCTCCGCAGGTGATTTTGGTGGTGGAGGATTGGAAGGGTGGGAGACGGACTTTTTGGGTTCTGTTGGTAAGGAAGGAGGTGAGCCAGTCCAGGGCTAAGTGGCGGATCCCGGCGTCGTGGAGTCGTGTACGGAGTGTGTGGTGGCAGACTGTGTCAAAGGCTGCGGAGAGGTCCAGGAGTATGAGTATTACGGTCTCGCCCATGTCGACTCTGGATCTGATTTCGTCGGTGCAAGTGATGAGAGCGGTGTCCGTGCTGTGATTCTTGCGGAACCCAGATTGGGAGGGGTCAAGTGTGTGGTTTGTCTCGAGGAAGTGGGATAGGTGGGAGTTGACTAGTTTTTCCGTGACCTTGGCTGGGAAATGGAGGAGGAAGATGGGGCAGTAGTTGAAGAGGTCTTCTGGGTCTGCTTTGGCTTTTTTTAGGAGCGCTGTGACTTCTGCGTGTTTCCAGAGATCAGGGAAGGTGGCGGTTGCGAATGAGCTGATGATTATGGCTCGGAGTTTAGGGGCGATGGTGGGGCTGGCCTTGCTGTATATTCGGTGGGGGCATGGGTCTGAGGGGGAGCCAGAGTGAATGGAGTTCATTGTCTTTTCAGTTTCTTCATCGGTGGTGGGGGCCCAGGTGGTGAGTAGGTTGGGGGGTGTGTGTGGTAGGTTTGTGTTGGGTGGGTGGGGGTTATGTGTGGAGGGTGTGTGTGGTATGAAGCTGTTGTGTATGTCCTAGATTTTGCGGTGGAAATGATTTGAGAGGGAGTTTCAGAGGGTTTGTGTGTGGGTGGGGTCTCGGTTGCTGGCTTTGGGTTTGGAGAGCTCTCTGATGATGGTAAAGAGTTCTTTGCTGCTTTGGGAGTTGTTGTCAATACGTTCCTTGTAGTGTGCTCTTTTGGTGGTGCGTATGAGTTGGTGGTGGATGCGTGTGGTGGTTTTGAGGGCGGAGAAGTTTGTGGCGGAGGGTTCTTGTCTCCAAGTTTTCTCTGCTTTGCGGCATTTGCGTTTGGACTTGTGGAGTTCAGTGGTGAACCATGGGGCGTTCTTGATATTGCGGGTGGTGATGTTTTTTTTGAGGGGCACAAGAGCGTCGGCACAGGTGGTGATCCATTTGTTGTGGTTGTGTGCGGCGATGTTGGGGTCGGTGATGTTGGGTGGGGGGGTTTGTGTCAGTTGGGAGTTCAGGCGCTCCGTGGGGATCTTGTCCTTCATGCAGTAGGGGGTGGTGTGTTGGTGGTGGTGTGTGGGTGGTTTGTTGTAGGAGAAGTGGACGCAATGGTGGTCTGTCCATTGGAGTTTGGTGGTGTGGGTGTAGGTGACGTGTTGGCTTGAGGTGAAAATTGCGTCTAGTGTGTGGACCCATATGAAACCTGACATGATAGATACACTCTTTGAAGATATTAAAATGGTCAGGAGGGTTAAATGGGTGGGCAGGAACGATAAAAGGTGACTGTGTGGTACTTTCGTTTAAAACCCCAAAATTGGTCGAGGACATTTTGAGAAATGTAATCCCGCGACAGATCTCTGACCATGGCATTTCACTGCTCCCCCTAGGCTTTTTTAATAATTTTTAATGGGAGGCATGACCAACTTAGCACAGACCCTGCAAATCAACAAAGTAGTCTCGAAAGAAATTATATGGTCCCTACTAAGAATAAATGTTATGCCCTCCCTTTGGAGGAAGTTGATTGACTGACAATAGATCAGGTTGCAGGCAGGATGAGGTCTATATCGATGAGTACCGCTCCTGATCTATTGAAGGGTGGTGATGGCCTGGTGGGGATAATAGGGGACGAAATGACAGTAAAGGAAAATATAGTTTGACAGGCTTTCATTGACAAAACATCAACAGGTGGAGTTCCTGCTCATCTGGCTATCCCCATACCTACTTCCACACTCCACATAGAGATGGAGACTAATATCTCCACATTAACAAGGAAAGTAGGACAATACGATCCTCTGGGTTCGGGCCCAATTACATTGGGAGACAAATTCCTATTCTGGAACGTGGCAGGTCTGCGTAACAAAATTGAGAACGAGGATTGGCTAGAATTCATCAGATCTTTTTCTTGTGTGTGTTTACAAGAGACTTGGTCCGTAGATCCCATTCATATAAATGGCTTCAGAACATTTCACACCCCCGCAATCCCTTGTCCACAGGGCAGGGCAAAAGGTGGACTTTGCACATTTATCTCCAATAAGTATGATTCAATAAAGGTGACTAGCCTAATTTCTAATACGTTTTACCAATTGATACCATGCGAATAAAAAAATGGAGCGCAACTAGTGATTATTAATTTTATAATAACGCCCCCCTACAAAAAATCTCACATACACTCAGGCAACTGCAGGACGATCTGGATCACGCATGTAATTCCTCACATAAAGAGACTTTTATTGTGTTGGGGGGTGATTTTAACACCCTTGGCATAGGTGAAAATTATGACCTATTTCATTTTACTCACAACTATCACGGCAATTTGTTGAATGACGTACTATTTAAATTCAATCTCTTCTTCTGTAATGGTTTAAATGATAGTAATCCACAGCTTAAACCTACCTTTAATGGCAGATGTGCTAATACTTTAATTGATTTTATATTAATATCTAATAATTTAGTTTTTTTGCACATCTGAGTACAAAATCAATGATATTGCGTTCAGCGATCACTATCCTCAAAGCTTATGCCTTGCATTGCCTCAAGCTATAAATAAACATAAGGAAGTAGTAGAGAAGGTAGCAAACATTGAATTGGGTTCAAGGAATGGTTATTCTATTCGTTGGTCACAGATTGAACCAATAGGTGTTATGGAACAACTGTTGAGTGATTATGCTAATGAGTTTGAAACCGGCCTCTCAGACAACACCAGTCCACAGGAGTGTATTAAAGCATTACAGCAATCACCACGGGAATCAAACAGTCTCTCACAGTAAGCACAGGCAAACCTAGACCACGGAGAAACAAAGGGTGGTTTGATACCGAATGTACACGGGCCCACAAGAGACTCAAACAGCATTTACACAGACAAAACCCTGATAAGCACGAGATCACTACTCTCAGACATGAGTATAAAAAGGCCATAAAAACAGGAAAAAAAATGTAAAAGATGAGGCGTGGCATACCCTTTATAATGCAAGCCTCCAGAACAATAATGCCAAATTCTGGAAGATAGTGAACTCCCCTCTCCTGGGTGATGGAACGTCACCAAGCATCGAAATAGCCATCATGGAAGAGAGTGAGTTACCTATTTTTCCAAAATGTACTCCTCAAAAAACTTATTCTCAGATACAAATGCCCACAGAGTGGATTTTCAGCCTATTACTCCACCATTCAGTTTACATGAGGTCATTGATGCTATCAACGCCAGCAAGAGTGGGAAAGCACCAGGCCCAGATGGAGTACCAATTGATATCTATAAGTCTAACGTTTCACTTTGGGGCCCTTTATTGACACAGGTCTTACGAGCCTGTTGCGCCACAGCCTTTATCCCAACCTGGGCAGAGTACATTATTGTCCCAATATTTAAAAAAGGCGAAACCAAGCATGTTACAGGTCAATTTCACTGCTCGACACCCTCGCAAAGATTGCAGGACGTATTGTCCTGAATAGGTTGAGGGAATGGATGGAAGCTAATAACACACTAATGGATCTACAATATGGCTTCAGGGCTGGGATAGGGACCGTGGAACAGGCCCTGAATTTAGATATTTTGATTGGTATATATACGAAGGCTAAGACAGGAGCTCTATACCTTGTATTTGTAGACTTGACTTCAGCGTTTGACTGTGTAATTCACAGCAAACTTTGGCCCATTTTGCTGCATATGGGGGTAGACATTACAATAGTTCACTTCATCAGGGAACTATATTCTGGAGCTAAAGCTAGGGTGCTGTGAACAGGCGAGCCCGAACACAATCTCCACACCGGCCGGGATAAACGTGTCGGATAGGTCCGACACGTAATTTCCGCGTTCCCATGTTGCCGTGGGAACGCCCTCGGAAGACGGCTGGCATCCTAGTGTTGCCGCGGCAACCCAGGAGGGTTTCCGGGCCACGGCAACAACGCGGCAGGAAGTTCCCGATTTAAAGGGACGGAGGGACGGGAACGAGGAGGAGAAGGAGAAGGAACACGACCGGATGAGGACGGAAGACGAGAGAGAGACCAGGCCATCGGCGAGTGAGAAGAAGTCGGAAAGGATTATCCAGGACTCTACTCCGAGGGAACACCCCAGCTCCAGCCACGACCCAGGAGGGTCGTGGCTTGCTAAGGTACGGTCCTTGTGGGACACAAAAGGGAATATCACGGCTAAGAGGGCACTGGGGAAGGGGGCAACGACGGAGTGAGGGGAGGATTGGAAGGGAGTTTTAGAGAGCACAAGTAAAAACCACAAGAGTCACATAAAGTGCACTAGAGAGAGTTTATTCACTTTGCCCTAGCTCACAACCATCACCACCCCACCTATGTTACCTCTTCCCCTTTAATTAAATAAACCATAAAAACATATGTAATACCCCACTTACCTTAGCATTTTCCTTTTCCCCCACGGTATCACACCATTGGAGGCCACCGACAGACAGGGAGAACACCCACCTGAAAGAAGAAGAGAGGAGAAAAAAATCAAGAAGAAGAATAGAAGACGACGCCATAAGAACTGAAACTATAGGAGAGGAAAAAGGAACAATTAGAGACAATCCCTTAAAACTTAAATAAATCACTTACCTGACCACCCCAATTACTCTCCGTGGGTTTTTATACCGTTCGTCCTGCCACAGTTGTGTCAGAAGTGGGATTTATAGGAAAGGAACCATCCCACGGGTAACCGAACGGTATAAATAATGAGTGACAATCCGTCTCTAGAAGATATGATTAAACAACTGGCGGAAGGCCAACGCCATCTGCAATTAGTATGGGAAGCTCACCAACAAGAGGCAAAAGAGGACAGGGAGGCCTTACAGTCAGCCTTGAAGAGCCAAGCGACGATATTAGAAAATAACCAATTGGTTCACGAAACGGCAATGAAGAAATTAACGGAAACAATTGCCGCCAGCAAAGTACACCCCAATGCACCCAGTTCGGTGTTGCAAAAATATCAGGAGGGAGAAGACCCGGAGTCTTTCTTCACTAACTTTGAAAGAGTTGCTTCTTCAGCTCAATGGCCGGAAGACAGGTGGGGCCAATATGTGGCACCGTTACTTACAGGTCTCCTGCAAGCGGCTTATCAAGCAGCGAATCCCGGGGGAACAACCCCATATAAAGAGATAAAGACCAGCATCTTAGAACGAGTAGGCCACGACACCGAGTATTATCGAGTTAAATTCCGGAAAGTAAAATGGGGACCAATTGAGGACCCCCGAACCTTCTACTTCCGCGTGAAAGATTTGGCCTTGAAATGGCTGGGTCCAATCGGGAATAGCAGAGAGGAGGTTATACAGACTATTATCCTCGAACAGTATCTAGACTCTTTACCTACTTCGACAAAAAATTGGATACGACAACATCCAAAGGTGGATACCGACATGGCCATTGATCTAGCCTGCGCATACCATCGATCCACAGATGTGAGAGGTATGCCACCCAGACCCAACATAAAACCTGTTGTACCCAATCCAAAACCTTCGCCGAGATTTCCCGTAGAAGACCCGGGGCCCCGTAGATTTACAGAAGGTCCTCCTTTACAGGGACCACAGTGCTACAACTGTGGAGAGTGGGGGCACATAGCTCGTATGTGCCCACGGAAACTAGAGGGAAGCGAACCTATGGAGATAGGAGTAACACAGAGACGCGTACTCTGTACAGGAAAGGGGACCTTAAGTTTAAACAAACCCTGAGACTTAATGGTCGGTCTGTATGTGCTCTAATTGATTCGGGTTGCAGCCAATCTGTGGTACGCGAAGACTTAATAAGCCCAATCGATAGGGAGTCAAGTAGGTGGGTCACGATTTGTTGTATTCACGGCGATAAGGAACAGTACCCCGTGACAGGAGTTGACATAGAGTGGGAAAACTATAGGGACTTACTTCCGATGGGAGTAATGTCTCAACTTATTGAGGAATGTATCATTGGTACTGACTATGAACACTTCACAGAACTTCTGGACCATGTACAAAAACCAAAAATTCACCAGGATTGGTGGGTTGAGGCTCCTTTTTCCGAAAGTAATATTGACTGTCCTTTACCTCGTAGGAAACTTTCACGTAGAGAGAAGCGAGATAGAAAAGTACAGTACAGGTCTCATAACGAGCAGGAACAAAACCAAAGACTTATAGCAGAAACACATGATGCACCCCTAAGTTTCCACCATCAACAGAGAGAAGATCGCTCCCTCGCTCAGGCTTGGAAATCGGCAAAAACAGAAGAGACAGAGGAGGTGGGTCCTTACTTCCTGGTTAAACGAAATCTCCTATATAGGGTGACCACTACCCGGGATGGGGATCATAAACATCAGCTAATAGTACCAGAAAATTTTAGGAATCAAGTCTTGACCCTAGCTCACAATCAACCAGGGGGAGGACATTTTGGGAGGGAAAAAACGGAAGAGTATCTCCTCAGACGATTTTATTGGCCAGGTGTTTTTGCCCACATCCGGAGGTATTGTTCCCAGTGTCCCCGGTGTCAGCTGACAGAACCTGGTAGGCCTAGGAAAGCACCACTTTTGCCCCTTCCCATCATAGATATACCATTTAGCAGGGTGGGGATGGATTTAATTGGACCCTTAGTGCCTTCTTCTAAAGGACACACCTACATATTGGTGCTCGTGGACTATGCCACCCGATACCCAGAGGCCATTCCCCTGACCAGTATGACCACAAAATCAGTCGCACAAGCAATGATAACAGTCTTCACTCGAATAGGGTTTCCCCGCGAAATACTCACAGACCAAGGGACCCCATTCATGTCTAATCTCATGAAACAAGTTTGTAAGACCTTAGGGATTTCCCAAATAAGAACATCTGTTTATCATCCACAGACAGATGGATTGGTGGAACGCTACAATCGGACCATCAAAACCCTACTAAAGAAAATAGTCACCGATTCAGGGAGAGATTGGGATAAAAAATTACCATTAGTTTTGTACGCTATCAGAACTCATGAACAGGCGTCCACAGGACATAGCCCATTCGAATTAGTGTTCGGACGGCAACCACGCTCCCTTTTAGACATGGCCATAGAAACATGGGAGGAAGAAGCTGAGGAAGGGGGAAGACCATTGCTGGAATACACCCACAACTTGAAGTCTCATTTACAAGGGCTATGGGAGGAGGTACGAGAAAATATGGAATAGGCCCAAATAACACAAAAACACTATTATGACAAAGGGAGTAAGTTGAGAGTTTTCCAGCCAGGAGATCAAGTTCTCATAATGCGTCCCACGTCTGAACAAAAACTTCTCGCCAGATGGCAAGGTCCTTATCGAGTGATCCGAGCAGTATCTCCCGTTACTTACATGATTGAGCTAACGGCCAACCCTAAAAAGACACAAATTTATCATGTGAACCTATTAAAGAAATGGGAAGTATCCGAGAACACAGACAATGTAGTAGAAATGGGACAGTTTCTATATCCATGTAAGGAATCAAACATTGAGTTTTACCCTAAATACCAGCAAGAGAATGATAATTTACCCTCTATCAATGAGTCATTGACAAGGTCTGAGAAAGGGCAGTTATTTCTCCTATTGAGTCACTTCCAAAAGTTTTTTTCAGAAAACCCCGGAAAAACCTCTTTAATTTACCATCAAATACGAACTACTCCGGGTAAAGTAGTCCGTTTGCGACCTTATCGTATTCCGGAGGCGAGAAAGCACATCATAGAGGATGAAATCCAGAAAATGTTAGCTCTTGGAGTGGTGGAACCCTCTAATAGTCCCTGGTGCTCCCCGGTAGTCCTAGTACCAAAACCTGATGGGACTGTAAGATTCTGCATAGATTTTCGGAAACTTAATGAAATTTCTATGTTTGACACCTATCCCATTCCTAGAGTAGACGACGTCCTTGAAAAATTAGGAAAAGCTAAATATATGTCCACAATAGACCTAACTAAAGGGTACTGGCAGATTCCTCTGGCCCCAGAGGATAAAGAAAAAACAGCCTTCTCTACCCAATCTGGGCTGTATCATTTCACAGTGTTACCTTTTGGCCTACATGGAGCTCCAGCGACCTTCCAAAGGTTAATGGATAGGTTACTAAAACCCTTCCAAACATTCTCTGCAGCTTATTTGGATGATGTAGTCATTTTTAGCGAGACATGGGGGGGATCATCTAAACCATCTGGAAACAAATTTCCATACCCTGACAAAGGCAGGATTAACAGCCAACCCCAAGAAATGTGTACTAGGGAAAACCGACATCTCGTACCTCGAGTACAATATTAGTCAGGGCACTCTCCAGCCCCAAATAAAAAAAGTAGAAGCCATTAAACATGCCCCTACCCCTAAAACAAAGAAGGACCTACGCTCTTTCCTGGGTCTAGTAGGATATTATCGTAGGTTCATACCTGGATATTCCACCCTTGCTGCGCCCCTCACAGATCTCTTGTCCAAATCCAATCCTAACCAGTTGTTACCCTTTTCTGACCTTCAGACAAATAGCTTTGAGAGATTAAAATCCTATCTGACCAGGGACCCGATATTACAATGCCCAGACTTCACCAAACCATTTCATCTGTATACAGATGCCTCCGATTTGGGACTAGGGGCAGTTTTGAGTCAGCCTGACAGAGAGGGCCGAGATCTCCCTATCCTATTTCTTAGCAGAAAACTATTTCCTCGGGAACGACATTATCCTATCATTGAAAGAGAGTGCTTAGCCATTAAATGGGCAGTGGACAGTTTACAGTATTATCTATTGGGCCGACCTTTTATTCTGTATACGGATCACGCTCCCCTCACCTGGATGGCCGCTCATAAAGATTCCAATTCACGGATTTTACGATGGTTCCTTGAACTACAGCCTTTTTCCTTTCAGGTTCGACATGTCCCAGGGTCGCAACAAGGACCTGCTGACTATTTGTCTCGCTACCCTTGCTCCTCTTCGGTCCTCGAACAGGACCGTTCTTGGGAAGGGGTGTGTGAACGGGCGAGCCCGAACACAATCTCCACGCCGGCCGGGATAGACGTGTCGGATAGGTCCGACACGTCATTTCCGCGTTCCCACGTTGCCGTGGGAACGCCCTCGGAGGACGGCTGGCGTCCTAGTGTTGCCGCGGCAACCCAGGAGGGTTTCCGGGCCGCGGCAACAACGCGGCAGGAAGTTCCCGATTTAAAGGGACGGAGGGACGGGAACGAGGAGGAGAAGGAGAAGGAACACGACCGGATGAGGACGGGAGACGAGAGAGAGACCAGGCCATCGCGGAGTGAGAAGAAGTCGGAAAGGATTATCCAGGACTCTACCCCGAGGGAACACCCCAGCTCCAGCCACGACCCAGGAGGGTCGTGGCTTGCTAAGGTACGGTCCTTGTGGGACACAAAAGGGAATATCACGGCTAGGAGGGCACTTGGGAAGGGGGCAACGAGGGAGTGAGGGGAGGATTGGAAGGGAGTTTTAGAGAGCACAAGTAAAAACCACAAGAGTCACATAAAGTGCACTAGAGAGAGTTTATTCACTTTGCCCTAACTCACAACCATCACCACCCCACCTATGTTACCTCTTCCCCTTTAATTAAATAAACCATAAAAACATTTGTAATACCCCACTTACCTTAGCATTTTCCTTTTCCCCCACGGTATCACACCATTGGAGGCCACCGACAGACAGGGAGAACACCCACCTGAAAGAAGAAGAGAGGAGAAAAAAATCAAGAAGAAGAATAGAAGACGACGCCATAAGAACTGAAACTATAGGAGAGGAAAAAGGAACAATTAGAGACAATCCCTTAAAACTTAAATAAATCACTTACCTGACCACCCCAATTACTCTCCGTGGGTTTTTATACCGTTCGTCCTGCCACAGGTGCGTTACGGGTCCCAGAGGGGGTGTACTTCCGTCTTTCCTGTAAAGCGGGGGGTACACCAAGGCTGTGTTCTAGCTCCCCTATTGTTTGCCCTATACATTATTAATCTAGAGGCTGTTCTATCTACTGCTTGTAGAGATCTTCTACAAGTTGGCTTTGGAAAGATTCCAGCACTTATGTATGTGGATGATGCTGTTTTGATGGCACGTACCCCAGTAGCTTTGCAGCGACTACTGGCAACTTTTGACAACTATATGGAAGACTTAGGGGGTCATTCCTACCCCGGCGGGCGGCGGGCGCCGCCCGCCAGGCGGTGACCGCCAAAAGACCGCGCCGCGGTCAAATGACCGCGGCGGTCATTTTGACTTTCCCGCTGGGCTGGCGGGCGACCGCCAAAAGGCCGCCCACCCGCCCAGCGGGAAAGCCCCAGCAACGATGAAGCCGGTTCCGAATGGAGCCGGCGGAGTTGCTGGTGTGCGACGGGTGCAGTTGCACCCGTCGCGATTTTCAGTGTCTGCTTTGCAGACACTGAAAATCTTAATGGGGCCCTGTTAGGGGGCCCCACGACACCTGTTCCCGCCATCCTGTTTCTGGCGGTGAAAACCGCCAGAAACAGGATGGCGGGAAGGGGGACGGAATCCCCATGGCGGCGCTGCTTGCAGCGCCACCGTGGAGGATTCCCTGGGGCAGGGGAAAACCGGCAGGAAACCGCCGGTTTCCCTTTTCAGACCGCGGCTTTAGCACCGTGGTCAGAATTGCCCCTGAAGCACCGCCAGCCTGTTGGCGGTGCTTCCTCCGTCCCCGGCCCTGGCGGCCCATGACCGCCAGGGTTAGACGTGTCGGATAGGTCCGACACGTCATTTCCGCGTTCCCACGTTGCCGTGGGAACGCCCTCGGAGGACGGCTGGCGTCCTAGTGTTGCCGCGGCAACCCAGGAGGGTTTCCGGGCCGCGGCAACAACGCGGCAGGAAGTTCCCGATTTAAAGGGACGGAGGGACGGGAACGAGGAGGAGAAGGAGAAGGAACACGACCGGATGAGGACGGGAGACGAGAGAGAGACCAGGCCATCGCGGAGTGAGAAGAAGTCGGAAAGGATTATCCAGGACTCTACCCCGAGGGAACACCCCAGCTCCAGCCACGACCCAGGAGGGTCGTGGCTTGCTAAGGTACGGTCCTTGTGGGACACAAAAGGGAATATCACGGCTAGGAGGGCACTTGGGAAGGGGGCAACGAGGGAGTGAGGGGAGGATTGGAAGGGAGTTTTAGAGAGCACAAGTAAAAACCACAAGAGTCACATAAAGGGCACTAGAGAGAGTTTATTCACTTTGCCCTAACTCACAACCATCACCACCCCACCTATGTTACCTCTTCCCCTTTAATTAAATAAACCATAAAAACATATGTAATCCCCCACGGTATCACACCATTGGAGGCCACCGACAGACAGGGAGAACACCCACCTGAAAGAAGAAGAGAGGAGAAAAAAATCAAGAAGAAGAATAGAAGACGACGCCATAAGAACTGAAACTATAGGAGAGGAAAAAGGAACAATTAGAGACAATCCCTTAAAACTTAAATAAATCACTTACCTGACCACCCCAATTACTCTCCGTGGGTTTTTATACCGTTCGTCCTGCCACAGGTGCGTTACGGGTCCCAGAGGGGGTGTACTTCCGTCTTTCCTGTAAAGCGGGGGGTACACCAAGGCTGTGTTCTAGCTCCCCTATTGTTTGCCCTATACATTATTAATCTAGAGGCTGTTCTATCTACTGCTTGTAGAGATCTTCTACAAGTTGGCTTTTGAAAGATTCCAGCACTTATGTATGTGGATGATGCTGTTTTGATGGCACGTACCCCAGTAGCTTTGCAGCGACTACTGGCAACTTTTGACAACTATATGGAAGACTTAGGGGGTCATTCCTACCCCGGCGGGCGGCGGGCGGCGCCCGCCAGGCGGTGACCGCCAAAAGACCGCACCGCGGTCAAATGACCGCGGCGGTCATTTTGACTTTCCCGCTGGGCTGGCGGGCGACCGCCAAAAGGCCGCCCGCCCAGCGGGAAAGCCCCAGCAACGATGAAGCCGGCTCCGAATGGAGCCGGCGGAGTTGCTGGTGTGCGACGGGTGCAGTTGCACCCGTCGCGATTTTCAGTGTCTGCTTTGCAGACACTGAAAATCTTAATGGGGCCCAGTTAGGGGGCCCCACGACACCTGTTCCCGCCATCCTGTTTCTGGCGGTGAAAACCGCCAGAAACAGGATGGCGGGAAGGGGGACGGAATCCCCATGGCGGCGCTGCTTGCAGCGCCGCCGTGGAGGATTCCCTGGGGCAGGGGAAAACCGGCGGGAAACCGCCGGTTTCCCTTTTCAGACCGCGGCTTTAGCACCGTGGTCAGAATTGCCCCTGAAGCACCGCCAGCCTGTTGGCGGTGCTTCCTCCGTCCCCGGCCCTGGCGGCCCATGACCGCCAGGGTCGGAATGACCCCCAATGTTCTTAAAATCAATCATTCTAAAAACGTCACGATGACCTGTGGTATAAAATCTGCAAGAAAAAAGCCATGTCATTTTAAAGGGTGTCAAATTAGACGACTCAGAAACCTTTTCATATCTTGGTATTATGTTTGATAACAAAGGCACCTGGCTGCAAGCCATTAGGTCTAGGAAATTACTTTTTACAAAAACTATTATGGCTGTAAAAAACTTTTCTAAAAAGGTTGGCAGGGCTACTCCCAAAGATATGATGGCCATCTATAATGCAAAATGTGTCTCTGTTGCACTGTATGGGGCAGGCCTATGGGGATATAGGAAATGCAATGCCCTACAGCTAGCTGAAAATGATTTCTTAAAGTCCATCCTAAGTGTGCCAAAATCTACCTCAACCTTGGAGTGCCATTCAGAAATGGGGGTACATACATCACAGATTTTATAAGCATGCAACCAATTTTACTTTGGCATAAAGTATGGACCTTTAATTTTGCTAGCCTGAATAGAGTGATTATAGAAGATGCTCAATCACTAAGTCACTCGTTCCAAATTCCATGGCTGGATTATATAAAGAACTTTTTTACGGACATGGGCCATCCTGAGTTTTACATTACACCAGAAAAAATGGAAACACTTCCCAGGAACCATCTGAAAAATATCTGTCTTACCTACCTGGCTGATCTGAGGTGGGCTACTGAGTCAAAGAAATCTAGTGTAAGGAGGAATCTTTTGCTGCAGCAATCAGATGGCATGGAACCATATTTAAAATATGTATTGAACCAGAGGCATCGATATGTCCTCACCCTCCTAAGACTAGAGACATTTCATCGACTTGTCAGTTTTCCGCTCACCAATGACTGGAGTCCAGTCTTGGAAAAATGTCCTTGTGACTCAGTGTCAGCCCAAAGCACAATGCATGTAGTTTTTCTTTTGCACATTTTACTCAGATTTAAGGAAAGTGTTTGTGATTCCACTCTTAAACTCTATGCATTTTAAACAGTGCCGCCCTGCTTTTATTTTCCTTGTTGTCTTTCCCATCAATCAAAATATGTAATGATCTAGCTCTATATCTGTGTGCAGTAATGAAGGCTAGATTATATCTCTAGGCAAATTGTGGAGGCCTTCCATTTTTAAATGTTTTTAGCTAGGATAACAGTTCCTTGCTCTCCAAATAGTTGTTTT
The DNA here is from genome assembly GCF_031143425.1 of Pleurodeles waltl. Taxonomy (NCBI): domain Eukaryota; kingdom Metazoa; phylum Chordata; class Amphibia; order Caudata; family Salamandridae; genus Pleurodeles; species Pleurodeles waltl. The sequence goes on from NC_090442.1 coordinate 297,038,756, forward strand.
TATTGATCTTATACTGTTTTTTAGAAGAATAACTGGATTTAGTTTTTGTAGCGAATTTTGTCACATGGTATCAATTACTGTATGTTTTGATTTACTTTATCTTATTTATTCTATGTGGATGTCGATTGGTGTTATTTTGTATATTTTATCTGCTTTTATGATAGTGAGATACAATCGAATAAAGTATTGTTGATGATGACTGAAAAATAATGCCTGAACATTGCGGTCAAGTCAAAATAAGCAAGGGCATTGAAGGTAAGTACGTTTTTTCATGTTTTACAGCAATATTGAAGTTTAAAATATAGTTTACCATAAAGTTTTTATGTTGTATTATTGTATTGAATTATTAAATCAATTACTTATTTTTTTTATTTCATTCACATATCATAAAAAATATTATGATAATGTGTTTTCATGAGGTTGTTAGATTTATTGGGGAGGGGAGTGTTTTTACAACTATATGTAAATATTAAATGATTAATATTTTGATGCTTTTTTTTATTTGCTATGTGTTTACATGTTTAATTAACATATTATATAGTAAGACTACATTTCATGTGAGGTTTATTAGGGATTGGGTGGGCACTGTTTTAAATAAAATATTTCATAATTGATCATTATATTTATTATGCAAATGTTTACATTTTTTATTTGTTTGAATAATTTGTAATGCATGGCAGATCTCGTTTTTAGTTTATACACATTATATTTAAAGAATATATGTACTTTTAGTTTTGGAGATGCTGGGTTTAACAGTGAATTTGGTGGATCGTTTTTAAGTAAAAATATATTTATAATAACTGGTTCACTTATAAATTATGTCCTTCTAAATGAAAATGTTCTATTTAGCATGTTTTTTTAGAAATGGTTTAGGCATGGGATGATAATAAAAAGAATAATACAAACGTGTTAAAATAATAGCATGGGCTGTAGTGTATATTGGGAGAATAAGTTGGTTGTGTTTTAAAAAAGAAAGCATGAAATCATAATTAATTTAGAATCCTGATCTGTAAAATTTTTGAATTAAAAAGATTGTTGCATTTCAATAAGAATAATGTTTCAATACTGCAGAATCTTTTTATTTTGCGTTTTTGTAGGCATTTGAGAAAGACTGTTTAATATAAAATATTTAATTCTTGGAATAATTATGTATACAATTCTGACATAAATATATATTTTTAAAAGAATTGGACTCATTTTAAAACTATTTTGAGTTCTACTAACATATTACATGTGTTTTGTGTGTTTGAAATATGTTTGTTTTACATAATTTGCAATGTGTATTTATATTTTTGGGGTACACTGAATCTGAATCCTCCAATGTATGTCACTGTGCCATGTTTGTTAGAATGGTGCCATGGAGTAAAATAGCAAATCTGCCCCATCCCCTTTCTATTCACCAATGAATGCACTTACCCGAGTGTTTGTTATTCTAAAGTTAGAATAATAAATCTGATTCATTATGTATGCACTTCCGCCATTATTTGTTAGACTGGAGTTAAAATAACACATTCAGAATCCACCCCAATGTAAGTGAAGTTAAAACAGAAAATTTAACCCCCTCCAATGTAGGTACTTTACCCAATGTTTATTAGATTGGAGTTAGAATTTTAAATCTGATGCTCCTCATGTGCCACCACAATGTATGCATTTTCCCTAATGTTTGTAGTATTTTATTTAGAGCTGTATATTTCAAATATGTTTAATTTGTTTATTTTTAGTGAGTTTGAATAGGTTACTACATGTTACTGGAATATTTTTAATATAATTAGAGCACATTTAGTCAAAGATCTGTATTTAATTTATTTGAATTAAAGTCTATTGTGTTTCTATGTTATATACACATTAGATGTTGTTACATATTTTCAAAAGTTATTTATAATGTTATAATAAATGTACATTACGTTTTTAGTTATTTTTATTTAGTTCTGCTATTGTGATTCTATTTTTTTCATTTAGTAAAAAGAAATAATAAATAGTTAAAATGTTATATTTTTAAAATACATTTAGGTTTGTATACATGTATTAAATTATTTCAATGTACTATATAAGTATTAGAATGTTTAAAGTTAATTAATTAATGGTTTTAAAATACATTTAGGTTTGTATACATGTATTAAATTATTTCAATGTACTATATAAGTATTAGAATGTTTAAAGTTAATTAATTAATGGTCATATTATTATATTTTGTATGTGACTTTTCATCCTTGGTGTGTTCTCCCTTAACTTTTTGTGTCTGTTTCCCAGGTTGCTGATGTGTGCTGGACTCTGTTTTTGCTGTTTTTGTTACTCTGGGCACTTTACCACTGCTAACCACTGCTAAAGTGCAAGTGCTGCTTTACAAAATGTATATGTAATTGGCTTATACATGATTGGCATATTTAATTTACTAGTAAGTCCCTAGTAGAGTGCACTAGAGGTGCCCAGGGCCTGTAAACCAAATACTACTAGTGGGCCTTCAGCACTGGTTGTGCCACCCACATAAGTAGCTCTGTAATCCTGCCTCAGACCTGCCACTGCAGTGTCTGTGCGTGCAGTTTTAACTGTAAATTCGACTTGGCAAGTGTACCCACTTGCCAGGCCAAAACCTTCCCTTTTCTTACACGTAAGACACCCCTAAAGTAGGCCCTAGTTAGCCCCAAGGGCAGGGTGCAGTGTATGGTTAAGTTAGGACATACAGTAATGTGTTTTATATGTCCTGACACTGAAATATTGCTAGATTCGTTTTTCACTGTTGCAAGGCCTGACCCTCTCATAGGTTAACTTGGGGGCTACCTTTAAATCTGATTAAATTGTAGATTTCCTTTGGGAGCAGATAGACATGTGGAGTTTGGGGTTTCTGAGCTCACAATTTAAAAATGCATCTTTTAGTAAAGTTGATTTTAAGATTGTGTGTTTGAACATGCCACTTTTAGAAAGTGAGCATTTTCCTGCTTATACCATTTCTGTGACTCTGCCTGTTTGTGGATTCCCTGTCTGGGTCAGTTTGACTGTTGGCTGGTTTCACCTCACACTAGACAGTGACACAATGGGAGCTGGTGTGTAGTCTGCATTTCCTGATGAGCCATCTGTGCTAGGAGGGAGGGCAGGAGTGGTCACTCACACCTTAAAGGGCTGTTCCTGCCCTCACACAATGCAGTCTCCAACCCCCTGGTGAGTGTCTGTGGCCTGGCCTGGCAAGGCAGGATTTCACTTTCAAAAGAGACTTTACTTTGAAGTAGGCCTACTTCAAAAGACAAAATGGGTATAAGCAGGGCACCCAAAGCCACAGACTTGAGAATACTTCTGGAAACCAAGAGGAACCTCTGCCTGGAGAAGAGCTGAAGAGCTGAGGAAGAAGAGCTGCCCTGCCTGTGACTGTGCTTTTTGGAGCTATCCTGCAGTTGCTGCTTCTGCCAGAGTAAGAGGGCAAAGACTGGACTTTGTGTGTCTTCCAACTTCTGAAGATCTCCAAGGGCTTGATTTGGAGCTTGCCTCCTGTTGTTTGAAATCTCAGGGACAGCAAAGAATTCTTTCCGCCAACACCTGGAGTCTCTGGAGAGACTATTACTCTGCCCTGTTGTGCCCATCCAGTTCCTGGGACCCTGAAAGGAGAAGGTGGCAGCCTAAGAGGAAGAAATCCACACACAGAATGGCGTGAGGGGAAAAAATCAACGCAACTCCGATCTGGGGCTTAAATATCGACACGTTGACGGCTTTGTGGCTGAAAATCGGCACTTGCCTGCAACGCGACCGGAAGATCGATGCAAGGAGCTGGGGAAACGACACGCAGCATCGCTGATGGAGGCTGGTGAGATCGCAACCCGTGCTCTGTGGTTTTCGGATCATCGTGCGGCTGGATTTCCGACACAAACACAGCTGGGCGTGTAAAAACAACGCAAGGCCTGCCCGGACCCGAGAGTGCTGACCAGATCAGAGCATCGCTCTCCTGCAGAAAGAAATGACACGCCCCGACCCGACGAAAGGAGAAACGATGCAAGGTATCGCTCGTGAGTGAAATCGACCCATCACAACCCCTTTTTGATGCACACTCACCCGTGCAGGGTTATTTTTGACGCACCAAAGGTACATTTTCACACTAACAGTGTTAGTGTGTGTTTTAAATTACATGAAGACTCTTTTTGCCTTTTAATTGATAACTTGACTTGTGTATTGTGGATTTTTGTCGTTTTGGTCTTGTTAAGATAAATATTCTCTATTTTTCTAAACCTGTGTTGTGTCATTTTGTAGTGTTTTCATTAAGTTAATGTGTGTCTTGGTACAAATACTTTACACCTAGCACTCTGAAGTTAAGCCTACTGCTCGTGCCAAGCTAGCAAGGGGGTAAGCAGGGGTTAGCTGAGGGAGATTCTCTTTTACCCTGACGAGAGTGAGGGTCCTTGCTTGGACAGGGGGTAACCTGACTGTCAACCAAAGACCCCATTTCTAACAGTGTGCTTAATATATTACTTCTCAAAAATAGTGTAAATATTACTTTGAATGTTACTAAGTTTATTAATAATTAAGCTCATATACAAACTTGTTTCATGTTGATATTCTGAAACACAATATTTTGGTATTCAATATTACTGTACTTTATCTTATTCGGACCCACCAGGATTTTGTGAATTTAAATTTTTCAAAAACATTGTGAAATTGGAACTTTTTAGACATCCTATGATTTTTACAAAAGCCCCCACAAAAGCTTGGAAGCTTATGTGACACTTCTTTGCTTGACCCTGAGCTGCCATGTTTGGTCAATAAAAGGACAGTGGACAGGAGACAGGTGTTTTCATTATCTCTCTTCTGCTCTGTGATATCACTATGAGCTTCCTGAAGGCAAACCTCAGGAACCCCAGGGACCTCAGATCAAGCTGTGCCAGAAATGCACAAAAGGAGAAGAAGACTGCTGGAGACTGGGGCACTGAGGTATGTGAGCACGTTGACTTTTTTATCAGTATTTCACCTTTCCTTTTCAGCCTCCCTCCTCATCACCTCCCCACTATTCCCCACATGCCAGTTTAGTTTTGCACATCATATTTTATTTTCCCTCAGACCACCCATTAGACTCTTGCACCAAGCAATACGAAATACATGCTGCTGCAAGGGGCTGGTACAATGGCCCCTTAATTATCCCCCAATGTACATATATATGTGAGGAGGGTGCAGGGGGCACATTAATAGCTCTCTCCATCAGCATGCATGTTACACTGGGAAGTGGCATGCCGGGAGGTGCCAATTTAAAACTGCATTTTACACTTTTCCCTGCATCAGACATCCTGTTCCACAGCTCATGCTTACTGCTCGATGTTGGTTTGCTGGCTAGGCCACAGTATTTTTGCAATAGGCACTTTTTGTGCCTGTCACAAAAAATACAGAAATTTTTGCTTTTTGGCCACAGTTTTCTTCTTTTGCATCAGCAAAATTTGGCAAATAAGACAGTGATGTCCATGGTGTTGGGGGTGCATTACAATTTTTTTAAGTCAATATTTTGGTTGTCACTATCTAGACCAATTTTACACCACAATGTTTTTGTGGTCAATATTCTGTCATGCAAGCATAAACCTCTGTTTTCACATTTAAAACTCAACCCCCAAAGAGGTAACTGCAGATATACGTCAAAGGATATGCCATAAAAACTATTGATATATTTTTGTAAACATGTATAGCATACTGATGGTGAAGTTTCAGTACTCCAGCGCAGCATTAGTTGAACTTAGAAATAGGATGAAACTCCCAGGTGGAAATGCACCAAGCCAGTTACAAAATGTTGGATACATTGAAACCAAATCTTGAATGTTATAGCGCATGCTTCCAACAAAATTGACTAAAAAAGCCATAGCTTTTAGAAGCAGTTATGAACTAAAGGTGCTGTTCATAAAACTGCATACTGTGTAATACCTTGTTGAGAGGAGAGTACAGCAACGACTATGTGATATAGAAAGTAGAGCACATTGAGTTAGGAGTTGTTAAAGGGAGGAGATAGAGGGAGCATAAGAAGAGTTTGCTCCTGAAAGTTACCAGAACAGGTAGCCCGTAGAGCTAGTACAGCCTCATTCCTGGTGGTTTAGTGGCCATTTGATTCAGTCTGTCTTTCCTGTTTTTTCCTGTTTTTTCTGATTATCTGTTTTTTGCACTATTCAGATCTTCCACTGTGTGACATTCCCCGTATTCACTCCCTACTGCTGCTTCCCCTGTGGCCCTGCCCCCTCCCTGCGAAGTGATTTCCTGGCCTCCCAGCTGACCAGCCCCTCTCACCTCCCTCCCCTTCTTAATGGTGGCCGCTGTGTGGCCGTGCAGTGGGCTTGCTGCTTGTGCACTGAAGGAGCGCCAAAGGCTAGCCAGTCTGCACCCGTCCATGCCTGGACCACACCCGGCGCCACGGACCCTGGTTCCCACGCCACCCATTTGTACGACTCCAATGCACTGCACACCCTCAACCCTGGAAGATCCTCAGGCTGCCACCTAGGCAACCCAAAGAACACTCATGGACCATTCTCCTGCTGCTTCTGCTCACTCACCTGCCTTCACCCACCACACGATTCTGCACAAAGCCCACACGGACACCTCAAGTGCATACTTCTTAACACCTGCTCCCTTATCAAACATGCAGTAGAAGTTTAGATTCTCCTCAACTTGATCGCCCCTGACGTCACCTTCCTCACAGAGACTTGATCACCCCCACCTCAGCCCCGGACATTGCCACTCCCATTCCTGATGGCTACAAAATCATCCACAAAGACCGAGTCAATCGACCAGGAGGAAGCATAGCAAACAGGAACATCCCTTCACCTGCCGACCACCATCGAGACACAGAACCAGCCAACCACCCTTGAACAGATACACTTCCAGATTCAGATGAACCCGAACACCTCCCTCCAGGGCACGCTCATCTACTGGCTGCCTGGGCTCTGGCCCCAGTTCAGTGAAGCCATCACTGACCTCGTTGCCCCCTCCTCGTGCTGGCCTCCTAACTCTCCCTCGCCGCCATCCCCACAATCAGGAAGAGCACAGCTGGAGGCCGATCCTTCTCCTACCTAGCAGCCTAGATATGGAACATGATCCCACTCAAATTCAGACAGGCCTCCTCACAAAAGCAGTTCAGGAAGGTCCTCAAGTGAACAGCACGACCGCAACAGCGCCTTGAGGCCCCATGGGTGATAAGCTGCGCTATACAACTGCCTAATTGATTGATTGATTGATTAAAGGAAAATGAAAGTTTCCCAGAAACTATACAGAGTTGGGTATAAGTGTCAGGATAGGATATTCCACCGGGATCTATGTGTAACTGGCAGAACACTGTTTTGAATCCCAGTGGATAGATCTCTATGTTGCATTTTTAGGAGATTGATAAAATGAGTATTACTAAGGGCTAGATTTACAAGGCCCTACTGCCACCGGAGCGTCACTTTTAGTGACACTCCAGTGGCGCTGTGTAGTGCACCACATATTTTTTTTAATTGCAAGCTTCGTAAGTTATTGCTAAACACAGCGTCCCCCTAAGGTCAGCTCCCTCCATCCAAGTCAGCACCCGGTGCGGCCGCACCCATCACACCGCCCTAATGCTGGCCCTGTCTCTCCGCTAGACCCAGCATCACCAAAGAGATGTCATTTATGTTCCCTAGGCATATCAAAATTTTAGTGCCCAAAATATTAGGTTTCTGAAATTCTTTGTTAATTTTTGCTGTCTTCTCTATGCATCTTCATGGCCTACCCGTGCTACTTTGTGGCCCTACAAGACTCGGAATCCTGGAGCCTGCATGCTGGGGAGGAGGGAAGGGGGTAAGTTGGGGTGACAATGAGCTGGCACATGAAATAGGAAGAAGATGAAACGAGGAGCTGAAGGAATGCTAGGTGGGGTGAGTAAAGGTATGCTAGACCATGAGCACTTGAAAGCAGGGAAATGAGATATTCGAGAGGAGGTGAAAGGGAGCTGGAAATAGGGGTTGGTGGCATGCAAGGAAGACAACTGCCTGATTGATTGATTGATTAAAGGAAAATAAAAGGTTCCCAGAAACTACACAGAGTTGGGTATACGTGTCAGGATAGGATCTTCCACAAGGATCTATGTGTAACTGGCAGAACACTGTTTTGAATCCCAATGGACAGATCTTTATGTTGAATTTTTAGGAGATTGATAAAATGAGTATTACTAAGGGCTAGATTTACAAGGCCCTACTGCCACCGGAGCGTCATTTTTAGTGACACTCCAGTGGTGCTGTGCAGTGCACCACATATACAAGTTGGCGCTAAGCTACTTTTTGAGGCTTAACGCTGCCTTGTAAATGTGGGCCCTTCCGATGCAATTTTCTGCATCAGAGGGGCGTGCAATGGGTGTTGTTGTGGGTGTTACATTGTACGTAAGTAGCAATTCTAAATTCACAGTTCATGCTCTTCAGTTCTTGGAACCAAATTGATAGTGGTAAACGGCAGGTCAAAGCTATGCCTAGCTACCACTTGGCACATCGCAGGGCCTATGTCCATGCCCTGTAACAGTATGTCATTCATGCTCCCTAGACATGTCAAACTTTCAGTGCTTAAAATATTAGGTGTCTGAAATTCTTTGTCAGTGTTTGCTGCCTTCCCTATGCATCTTCATGGCCTACCCGTGCTTCTTTGTGGCCCTACCAGACTCGGAATCCTGGAGCCTGCATGCTGGGGAGGAGGGATGGGAGTAAGTTGGGGTGACAATGAGCTGGCACATGAAATAGGAAGAAGATGAAACGAGGAGCTGAGGGGAATGCTAGGCGGGGTGAGTAAAGGTATGATAGAGCATGAGCACTTGAAAGCAGGGAAAGGAGATATTCAAGAGGGGGTGAAAGGGAGCTGGAACTAGGGGTTGGTGTCATGCAAGGGAGAGGAGAAAGCAAGCATTTTGAGGAACTCGGTATAAATGAGACCAGGGACATTGGGTAATTATTTAGGCCTTAATGGCTGATGAATCTCTGGGAGAGGTGTGTGACAGGGACCCACACAAACTGAGAAGAGCAAGGTATTTTAGAAAGCATGACGTGACACGTGTAATGGACTCACTGACACATGCACAGCAGGAGTCAGTTTTACTAACATTTGATGCAACGCAGCAAGACAACTTGTTGGCTGCATCAAATGAAGAGAGTAGAAATGTGTCATATTTGTTAAGGTATGGTGTATTCCTGCTCTCGCTGCGCTAGCGCAGTGTGTGCAGCCTAGCGCCAACATAGGCACCCATGAGCCATGGTGCAAGGGTTGCTGCATTACTGGCTGGATTGTTTTTGTGCAAGAAGGAACATCTTCCTGAACAAAAACAATCCTCAGGGACATTTTCCTCTTTCTGTGAGTGCTGCAGAATGCAGCACATGTAGAAAGAGGAAATAAGAAGGAGGAATAAACATTTCTCCTTGTCATACCTTTGTTGGGATGGTGTAGCATTTTGATGCATTTTCGGGTTTACTATCCTTTGTAAATCTGAGAATGCGTCAAAATCCATGGGCAGATGCGTGGAAACACCCTCAATCCACCTATGTAACGCCTTCCCAATGAAGATAAATGCAAAGCAGCAATCTGCGGTGCCTTTCATTCACTCTGGATTTACTAAGCCATGCAGAGCCACTCACGATGGCTTTGCGTGGCTTAGTAAATATTACTTAAACCCTTGCGTTGTCTTGCATTGCCTTATGTGATGCCATAGCAATGCAAGGGTGTGGTATCTGCAAAGGATGAAACAGAGGCCCCAATCACAGGTAAGGATTTACTGATATAGAATCAGCTTAACAACTGCCCATCGGAATGCTGCACTCAACCATTAAAATGCCCAACACCCACAAAGCATTCTAAAGTCCTCAACATTCCATGTTCTACATTACATAAGATCTAAGGGCCTCATTTACGAGGAACTGTCGCAACGCGGTGCCGCAAGCAATTTTGCTGCACCAAGCTGCGTCATTTCTGAAGCGCAGGGATGTGCTGTATTTACCAGAATACGGTGCATCCTTCTGTTTTCCCCTGTGCTAAATCAGCTGCCTAGCGCCAATGCAAGCACCCTTGCACCATGGTGCAAGGATGCCTGTGTTGCGGGTGTGATTGTTTTTGTGCAGGAAGGGAAACCTTCCTGCACAAAAACAACTATTAATGGCAGTTTGCTCCTTCAATGTGTGCTGCAGAATGGAGTACACATAGAAAGAGCACAAAACAAGGAGAAATAATACTCTTTCTCCTCGTTGCACCACTCTAATGCCAACCCTAGGGAGGCGTTAGTTTGTGGTGCTACCTCAGATTTATGTTTCCTTATAAATCTGGGGCGGTGTCAAAAAGCAATGGGTGTTGCGTAGGTATGTCCACAGCAACTCCCATTCCACGCCTCTTTGCCGCAGAAAACTGCGCCAGGTGGCCTATATTTACAAGGCCGCATTAAGCCATGAAAAGTGGTTTAGCTCTGCCTTATAAATATGGGGCACAGCACAGCGCCACCGGAGCATCGCAAAAAGTGATGCTTATGTGATGCAAGGGGCTTGCAAATAGGCCCCTAAGTTCTACATACATGTGGTATCTGCAAAGGGGCAACATCCACAAAGCATTCTACAGTCCCCAACATTCCATGTTCTACTTTACATAAGATCTAAGTTCTAAACCTACCACAAAGGGCTTAGTAAATCTGGGGCCTGATGTCACAATCACAGACTACTGAAATCATTAGCAATGGTGGGGAAACAGCGTGGAAAGCAGCCATTAATGTTCTCACTAATGAAATTTTGGGGTAGATTACAAACATTTACAAACATTTTGTGCTGGGTTAGCATCGCACAAGTGACACTAACCAGCACAAAATATGTTTTTACTAATTTACTTTCCAGTGCACAAAATACCCTAAAATGCCCTAAAAGTAAAGCAAAGCAGTGCAAAGCACTTCTTTGTGTTACTTAGTGACAAGGGGGCATTACATTGCTGGTATATGTGTGTTCCCATGCAAACACCCATGCCTTTTGACCCATGTCTTTTGACGCAAAACACATCTACAAACAGTAGTGTCGTTAAAAGGAGAGGTGCTTTAATTTTTCCTTTCTTTTTTTACTTTGTATGCGTGCTGCACTTTGCAGCACACGTACAAAGAAGGAAAAGTTTTAAAGTGTGACTAAGCATAGTATTTTGTGCTGGCATGGTACCCTTCCAGTACAAAACCTATGCTAGACTCAGGCACACACCCTTGCACTATGGCGCAAAGGTGTGGTGCACAGCAGCTAAAATCATCGCCGGAGCTAGAGAGAGGAGAGCTGAGTGCCATATCTCTGCAGATATGATGCTCTCCTGCTCCCTCCCTGTCATGCAACACAGCTCAGCATTATTGGCTGCCAGTGGTGGCTGGAGTCGGGGAAAAGTGGCGGGGTGGGAGGCACCAAACATAAAAAACACAAAAAATAAGCAAAAAAAAAAAAAACCTTACCTGCCGAATCACCGCCAGTTTGCTGTTGTTCTGGGTCCCTCCCTGAAGGCCAGGCCTGGTTTTAGCAGGGGGGCCGGATTGGCCAGGCCCACTTAACCACCCAGCAGAAGAAGCCATGGTGAAGGCACCTGTTAAGGGCTTCCCGCATCTCAGCGTGGGAACATTCTAATGTTTTTTCCACTGTCCCTAAAACTGCAACTGATTAATGAATTTGAACGTGCTTTCATGCACAAATATGAAGAAAAAAGAGTTTTGGTAAAATAAAATATTTGCCCAAGATCACACAATTTGAGTGAAGTAACTGCAATTTATCCTGGTTCTATTTTTTCACTTTGTACAAATCAACCCCTAAATGGCTATCTATTGTTCTCTCCTTTTTATATGAATGTTTGTTTTTAAACTCTGTTTTATTGAATTTATAACAAACAATTTAAGATAAAAACAAAAGAAAACAAGCAGTGCATTGTCATACCAGAACAGAATGGCTATTGTTCTCCTGGGCGGAGCCTGATGACACCTATAGACAAAAACATGGAGCATATCCAATCAGACCAGCATTAGCTCCCCCCCAGGACCTCCTATGTAACCAAATAGTTCATACACCATGATTACCAGCGATACACTATTACCACAGTTGGTTGTCACCTATGTGCATAGCATAACATCCTGCGGTCAAGGATCCTCATCCGTGCTCCAGTCAGAGCTGGAATCCTGGGTCCCCGTGAAGCATTCTAACAGTGTACTCCAGACCGTTATGTCTTCCAGTGCCCCTTCTTCTCTGTGTGTCAGTCTCATGTTTTGTTCTTCGGCTACACCCCATTCCAAAACATCACGGGACCAGTTAGAAGGGGATGGGATTTGTGTACCCATCCAGGCCACAGCCACCCTTCGCTTAGCCAACACCAAAGCAAGCTGCGCAAATCTGATTGGAACGTGCCTGCCCCGTGGTCTCTGTATTATACCCAGGAGGCAAGTCAATGGCATCACCTCAAGTCCCAGACCAGTGACCCCTTCCAACTTCCAAACCACCACCAACCAAAACTGCTGTACCTCACTACAGGCCCAAGCCAAGTGGATAAAGGAAGCACCTGTCTCCCCACACAGAGGACACCCTGTCTCCTTTGTCGGGTCCATCTTATTAAGACCAGCAGGCGTGATGTACACACAGTGAACAAAATTAAAGTTCAACAACTTAAATCTGTGGTTACAAGAGACCACGCGTACCAGAGTCAGTACCAAATTCCAGTCCATGTCTTCTATGGGGTTCTCCAACTCTCGATCCCAGGCCCTACGCGCCACACACTCTACCCCCACACTATCCCGTGAAGCGCTCTATAAACAGAGTAACCAGGTGGGAATCATCTCCCCACTTTATTAACCCGTTCAACATCTTGGATGCTACAGGGGCCACCGGGAACCCAAACCAGACCTCCCGGGCCACATTCTAAATCATGGCATATTGCAAGAACTGGCCAGTGCACAATCCAAACGTATCTCACACCTCCCGAAAGGAAATAAACTCACCATTTGGATATAAATCACCCGCCACCAAGCAGCCACCCATTCTCCAAGCCTCCATTGACATGCAAGTATCTATATCCTGAAAGAAGACAGACTCCAGATCTTCAGTTCCCTATCAAAGGGGGCACGTCATAGTATTCTCTTAACCGTCTGTTCCCAGATCCCAGCTGTATTCTTAACCAGGTAGGGGACAGGAGTCACCAACCTACCGCCTGACATTGATGCGTATACCAGTGCCTCATCTCCCAAAATGCCAGCAAACAGCCATTTATCCCAATTATCCGTCTGCGTCATCCACTGAGCAGCATGTTGTAAAAGAGCCGCATAATAATAGAGTCTAATATTAGGGAGTGCCAAGCCTCTATCTTCCATATCCCTTTGTAACGTGGACAATGCCACCCTGCTACGACGGCCAGCCCAAACCAAGGAAATGAACAAGCTATCCAGGTGATTAAAAAGTCAAGCCGTCAATGGAAACAAAGAATTCTGAACCAGGTAAAGACACCGTGGCAAGAACACCATCTTGGCCACTGCCGCCCATCTCATCACTTATTCCAGAACGATACAGAGCGCTCCAAACCCTTCACCACCTGTTCCACATTGTGCGTCAGATGTGCCTTCGCCATATGTGTAACCCATATACCCAGATATTGAAAACTTTCAAGTTCCCACCGGAGCCCCACCACAGGCAAATCCTCTGGCAGGGCATCGCACAGCGAACCCAGGAGAAACAAGAGTTACTTCTTCCAATTTACCCGTAGACCAGATACACCCCCAAATTCTTCCATCAAGGCAATAACAGAGGGATCAAGACGCCTGGCTCTTGGAGCTACAGCAACGCATCATTGGCATACAGGGAGACAACATGAGTAGCCCGTCCCACCTGGACACCCCAGGGCCCCAATTCCTCATGCAGCCAGGCCACTAGCGGCTCAACCGCTAAAGCAAAGAGGAGCGGTGACAATGGGCAACCCTGCCTGGTAACCCTACTGATTGTCCAAACATCCGAAAGCTCACAGCTCACCCGAACACGTGCTGTGGGAGCAGTGTACAATAAACAAACCCAAGCACAAAATTGAGGGCCAAATCCCATTCCCTGCAGAATTGCCAATAAGTACTCCCACTCCAAACGGCATAAGTTGTAAGTTGTACTGCGACTGGGAATTAACCCTACTGATTGTCCAAACATCCGAAAGCTCACTGCTCACCCGAACACGTGCAGTGGGAGCAGTGTACAATAAACAAACCCAAACACAAAATTGAGGGCCAAATCCCATTCCCTGCAGAATTGCCAATAAGTACTCCCACTCCAAACGGCATAAGTTGTAAGTTGTACTGCGACTGGGAATTAATCCACATTGATCCTCGTGTACCAGGCCCCTGATCACTCCACGCAGTCGAGTAGCCAAAAGTTTGCACAGAACCTTGACATCCGTATTGAGCATATTAAGCGGGTGATATGAGGAAGGGTCATCAGGGTCTCCCCCAGGCTTAAGCATTAGACAGACAACACCCTGTTGCATGGTCTCAGGAAGAATACCCAGATCACAAGCTTCCTCAAACACCACCAACAACCTCTCCCCCAGGAGAGGAAACGTCTGGTACAATTCGATCAGGAAACCGTCCCCACCAGGCGATTTAGACTTCGACAATGCCTCCAGAGCCGCACCCACCTCTTCACCTTTTATCTCAGCCTCTAGACTCTCCATACAGACTGGCTCCAGCCGCGGAAGTCGCATCAGTCCCATAAACTCACCTAATCTAACATCCAAGACAGGATCACCAGCCCTGGACACAACCTGCAAATGCTCCACAAATACCCGAAAAATATCCCTGCAATTAGTGACCTGTACCCCCTGCGCATTCCTGATATGCGGGATGGGAGGAGAGTCAACCTCCAGCTTAAGGAGCCATGCCAACAATTTACCAGACTTGTCACCCTCCCTGTGAAGACGCTGTCTATATGATCTAAGGGTAATCTTATCCACCGTTTACCAGCAGTTACTGATGTTCTTAAACAGCCAAAGCTGCTCTTGCTCAACCTCTGGAGTTACTGATGTCTGATGCTGTGCTACCTCCAGTTCACTTTCCCAACCTGTAAGCTCCTGTTCCATTTGTTTGCGCACCCCACATGCTGTGCCGATACACACTCCCCTTAGGACTGCCTTCATGGCATCCCATTCCATGCCCCTTGAGTTTGTCGTACCCCAATTCAGATCCAAATAGTCCTTAAGGGCCGCTGCCATTTTCTCACCACAGCCAGCCTCCATTAGAAACAAGGGAGGCATACGCCACCCAAGACACACATTGGCACCAGATCCCCATAACACATGCATCAGTGGTGCATGATCAGACAAAAACCTCCCTAAATGCCTGACATCCATTACCTTTGAACAAGTCAGTCCGCCCAAGAGGAAACGATCCAACCGACTATATGTATTGTGTGTCTTAGAGTAACAGGTGAATTCCCTAACCTTCGGATGCAGTTCTCTCCATCCATCCCAGAATCCTAGATTATGCATAATCTCTGTAAGGGATCGCGTCATCAACGGTTTGGTTCCCCACTTAGGAGGAGAACGATTCACCTCACCATCCAATATGCAATTATAATCTCCAGCCCATATCAGAGGAGAGTCTACCTCCTCACCCAGCATTAAAGATATGGGGTCATAAAAGGAGAGATCATCTATGTTAGGTGCATATGTATTTAGAATGGTAAGGGGCATTCCATCCAAAGTGCCATGTAAATGTATAGATATCCCTTCCATGTCAGCTTCGCTGCAGATATGTGTAAACGGGACCATAGGGGCAATCCAGATCAACACTCCCCTTGCATAAGAGGAAAAGGATGAATAGAACACCTGACTCCGCCACTTTCTAGCCAACTTATGTGATTCCTCTACTGTCAAATGAGTTTCCTGCAGACACGCAATATGAACCCCATGCCATCTCAGGAAGGAGTGTACTCTGTAATGCGTAGTATAGCTCTTCAAACCCCTAACATTCCATGTTGGTACAATAATCTGTCGACCCATGTTAAGATTGCATATCCATCCCTCCCGCTAGGGCCCCACCTACAGCCCCACGCCCAAAAGAAGAAGGCAAGACCAGGCCCAACCACCCACCTCACACTCACCAATGCACTGCCATAATAAACATCAAACTGTTGAGAACTTGTGCAAACTTTGCACCCCTAAACCCTAGATGAACAGTAAAACATACTTATCAAAACATACTGTAAATCCATATATACGTATGCTACCAGGACAAACCTTCCAGGCACTTCTGCTCGGCAAGACTCCTACTTGCACACTGCAGGAAGCTGGCCTGGTTTGTGTTGGGTACCTAAGGTACTTACACCTTATACCAGGTCAAGGTATCCTCTCATAGTGAAGTGTAGGCAGTGTCTAGAAGCCAGGCTCCATAGAGGTAGCTGTGGATGAGCAGCCAAAGCTTATCTATGAGACGTGCAAAGCTCATGCAAAACCACTGTAGTCACACAGCACTTACAAACATGAAAGAAAACACTCAGTTGTACAAAAATTAAGGTACTTTATTTTTGGTCAAACAATACCACAAAGTACTAGAATGGCAACCCTCCAATAGAAGGTAAGTAATACACTAATTATATACACTTGTAAACAGCAACAGGCATAGAAAAGGTTAGAAAACAGTGCAAATGCAGTTAGACAATGGTGACCCTAGGGGAAGCACAGACCATTTACTAACAAAATGGAATGCGAACACAGGAACCCCACATAGTTAAGTGGAATGTGTGGAGGGGAGTTGAGAGTACTAGAAGACCACAGAGGTAAGTAACACAGTACCCCCAGCGACCAGGAAAGCAGGAGTAAATCACTGGAATTTACCCAAACCACCCAAAAGGAAGGGAAAGAAGAAAACAAGACACCCAGACAAGACTGCAAGAAACCAGTGGTGGATTCCTTAAGAGGAAGACCTGTGGAGAGAGGGGACCAAGTCCAAGAGTCCAGGAGGAGTGGAAGCCTCTACCCACCCAGCTGTACTTGCAGGAGTTGGTCGATGTTAATGAAGAGAAGGTCAGCACTGCAGCCCCGGAGCTGGAGAAGAGTTCCTGAGGGATGCAGAAGACATCCCACTCTGGAAGGAAGATTGCAGATGGGTGATTGTGCAGGAATTCCACCAACAGGCCTTGGCAAAGGCAAATATCATGGTTGGGAAAAGTGGTGCTGCCGGGGACCAGTAAGACCAGGGGGACTCAAACCAGGAGGTGGGGGTCAGAGGGGACCTTCAGTGACACAGAGAGCCCACAGGAGCAAAGGCAGCACCCACAGCAGTCCCACAGGACGGGGACACAGAGGTCGCAGAAGGAGCCCACACAGCACACAGAAGAAGGGTCCCATGCTGCAGGAGAACCACACAGAGGGCTGTGCATCACAGGAATGAGTGCTGGGGGATGGGGTTACATGCAGCCTGAGAATCCCTTGGAGGAAATACAAACAGGCCTTGGCAGCTGCAAGAGACGCGGTGCACAGGGGTACTGTCCTGCACAGGAAGTCAAGGGCTTACCTCCACCAAAGTTGTACAGCTGGCAGAGAGGACCAAGAGGACTACTCTGGACTACCACCCATGCTGCAGGATCCATGCAGCTTCTTTTTCCAGATTGCGCCTTACTAAGACGCGGACACGGCAAACGAGTGCCGTTTTTCTTTCATCAGACTAATAACTGGTATTTGGACCATATACTACATGATGTGCTGCTCTATATAACTATTGCAATGCCTTGAGAAAGCCTTAGGTGGACTCACCATAGAAGGCAAAACATGTGTCGGCTGTGTTTTGGTCCACAATCTCCAATTTTCTTCGAATATCTTCGAACCAATGAATAAAGGCTTTGTTCAGTCTGCAACTTATCAAGTTTCTTCTTACTACTTCAAACAATTCCTGTACAATATAACTTATGGACTATACGACTACTTGACTTCTGAAAAGACTGTATTAAGAAATATTCTCTTCATAGCATAACTCATGTGGGTTCTCATTTTCAATTAGTTGTGGACTCTTACTCTCTGAGGGGGAATCCGTCCATACCCCCCCCTGATTGAGTTCCCACCATCAAATTCTTAAACATTTATGGGGCATTTGCATAGGAAGGAAATCTGGACCTTCACTTTCTAGGGTTTAATGTTGTTGCAGTAAGTGCCTGAGGATGCAGGTGAGTGACTCCTTCACTCCAAGGGAGATTCCTTCTTCCTTCTCATGAAGACTGAAGACTTGCCACCCTCAGAGGATGCATAGCTGGGGAAATGTTGCAAAAGCTAGAAGGAGCTGTGGCAACAATGTTGCAAGAAGGGTCTTCTTCATGGATGCAGATTGTCAGTTCCTGGAGGGTCCAGTCGCGGTTCCAGTGGCTAGAAGTCAAAGTAAGGTTACAGAGTAGTCCTGCTGGAGTCTTGCAAGCCGAATCTGAGGACCAACCCAAGAGAGAGAGAGACCCTAAATAGCCCTGAAAGGGTGATTGGTCACCTATAGTAACACAAAAGGATGGTGGAAGGAGTGCTGATGCAAACACTCACCCCCAGTCACAGATCTGAGTTTAATCCATCGTTCTTTTGCTCACCATGCCACCCAAGTTTGGGCCTAGCCATATGCAAATCAGTCTTGAACCTGTTCCTTATGGGAATAGTCCAGCCTGAACTGCCAGGCCAGGTCCTCCCTGGACCGGAAACAAGCATCCTGGGACCGGTTTCAGGGTATCACCCTTCATCAGCCAGGCTAGCGTGAATCCAGTGGCACAGTGAGCACGGGACTCACGTCTGGGCATACCCTTCCCACTTAGGGCAACTTTAGTAACACAAAAGGATGATGGACGGAGTGCTGAACAATGCAAACACTCACCCCCAGTCACAGATCTGGGTTTAATCCATCGTTCTTTTGCTCACCATGACACCCCAGTTTGGACCCAGCCATATGCAAATCAGTCTTGACCCTGTTCCTTATAGGAACAGTCCAGCCAGAACAGCCAGGCCAGGTCCTCCCTGGACCAGAAGCAAGCATCCTGGGACTGGTTTCAGGGTATCACCCTTCATCAGCCACCTACCCAGGTGACCATCTATCACGAGGGGGGCTCTGGCGTCACCTGCCTGGCCTGGCCACTCAGATGCTCCCAGAGGTCCCTGCCAACCTTTGATTCAAGATGGCAGAACCCAGGGACCCTCTGGAGGAGCTCTGGGCACCATCCCTGGGGTGGTGATGGACAGGGGAGTGGTCACTCCCCTTTCCATTGTCCAGTTGCATGCCAGAGCAGGAACTGGTGTGGGCTGGTTTATGCATGGAGGTCACCAAATGTACCCCTCAAAGCATACCAGTGGCTTGGGGAGGATACCCCTCCCAAGCCAGTCACACCTATTTCCAAAGGGAGAGGGTGTTACCTCCCTCTCCCAAAGGAAATCATTTGTTCTGCCATTCTGAGCTTGATCAAATCAAGCAGCAGGAGGGCAGAAAACTGTCTGAGTGTTGGCAGCAGCTTGGTCTGCCCAGAAAACCCTAGAAGACTGGTGGTAGAAATGCTGGGGGTCCTCTAAGGAGCCCCCAGAGTGCATGGGATCATACTTCCAATACTTGCAACAGTATTGAGGTATGATTCTGACATGTTTGATACCAAACATGCCTAGGTTCAGAGTTACCATTATGTAGCAGCACATAGGTAGTGACCTATGTCCAGTACACGCATAAAATGGCGTCCCCGCACTCACGAAGTCCAGGAAAATGAAACTGGAGTTCATGGGCACACCTCTGCTAGTGCAGGGGTGCCATCACACACAGGTACTTTCACCCTGTCCTCTGGGCTAGGAGGGCCTGCCATAGGGGTGACTTATAGTGACCTGCTGCAGTGACCTATGGTGAAAAAGGGTGCATGCACCCTTTCATGGAGGCTGCAATAGTAGGCCTGCAGAACACTTTGCATGGGCTCCCCATGGGTGGCATAATACATGCTGCATCCCATGGGGATCCCTTGATACCCCAATGCCCTGGGTACATGTGTACCATATACTAGGAACTTACATGGGGGTGCAGTATGCCAAATATGGGGAGAAAACAAGTTTTAAGGGAGAGAGCATAACCACTGGGGTCCTGGTTAGCAGGATCCCAGTAGACACAGTCAAACACACTGACAGGAGGCAGAACATGATGGTAACCATGCCAAGAAAGAGGGTACTTTCCTACACATACATCCCACGCATATGGAAAACCAGATCTGGTAGTTGATCCTTCTCTTACATCGCTCCTAAAGCATTAAATGACATGCTGTTACACATCTGAGCCTCCTCACTTCTTAACTTCAACAAGAATCAAAAGACATGGCTTTTTGAGTAACCATGTTAGGCCCTAGGCTTGGTTAATCTCACGCCTGCTCAGCACCAGGATGCCCTCCTGGACGAGAGTGTGCATTATAAAACAACATAATATGACATGACCCGAGACAAGCAAATGCACTTTTGGAGCATTAAATTCAGACTGGTACAAAACCTAACCATGCTGAAGTATTCTGTTAGTCTGAATGATTGCTTTTGTTTCCCATGTTCTGTGCCTGTTTGCCTCTGCGCCCACATCCATGATATAGGTGGGCTAAGAAGCAAAATGATTACTATGTTTGCATGGGGTCACACCCCATGCAAATGAGGGACCGTCCTCTGAAAATAGTGCTGGTTATACATGCGTGCCAGCACTATCAGTGCATCTGCAGCCCCTTCTGTAACTGAGGCAGTCTGTAATACGGCCCCAAAAGGTTACCTGTTTGACTGCAATTCCTGGTTTTACACTTGTCAGGCATGAAAACTGCTCTTAGTTGTTAACAATACTGCTTTCTTTTGTTCAGAAGTGTTGTTGCTCTTTAAACTTTTTTTACCATTGAAAGTACCCCGCAAAAGAATGACATGAAAATAAACAATTACAAAGTTTACAGTATGCAAAGAAATAGGTGTTGGGCAAATTGCAAGGAGTAAGTAGCAACTCTTCCTAGTGCAAAATGTCAAGGCTTAGGTGTGGTAACAGGGATGCCCTCAACCTTTTACTTCTATTACAATCTGCTTGGAATTCTGGTGCTTGTGTTGAAGCCCGGCCTGCTGGAAATTTGAAAGGTTGAGGCTGCTGAGTATAGACATCAGATCTTACTCTCAAATAACTCTCTAGATGCACTATATTCATGTTTGGAAAAAGATATCATGTAAATCTTCAACTTTTAGGCTACTCCGGAATTGACTAAAGTTGTACCAACATTGGCCCACCTGAACGTACCCTTGGCCCATCCAGATGAAGACTCCTGCAACCAGGCCTGCTGAAGGCACAGGCTCCCAGCCTGGCCTGCAGCCAATCCTGATTCTGCTCTCATGCTGCTGGCAGCATGAGAGCAGCATTAGGATTGGCCTGAGCGCTCTCGATTTGCACTCCCAGGTAGACTGGGAGCCTGTGCCCGCTTTCTTCAACCCAGCAACACAGTGCCGGGTTGGAGACAGCTCAGTGCGCATGTGTGTTTGGCTGTCCTGAGATGGCGGGCCAAACACACATGCGCACTGAGGGGACTGCACCTATCACTCCCCCTAGTGCCTATCATCCCCATAGCCCCGCCCCCAAAAAATAAAACAATAATAAACATAAACAAGTTTGCAGCTGCTGGCAGGGGTGGAGGAGGTGAAGCTCCTCCGCCATAGCAGAGGAGCCGCCGCTGTTGGCTGCTGCGCTGCGTTGCCTTGCATGCTGTTTCTGTAAATCTGGGCCTTTATGTCTACTCACCGCCCAGTTTCTATACTCCACAGAAAGCACTGAGGAAAAGAAGGCTAAGGGCACACTTTGCGGAGCTTCTGCAAGGAACAGGTGCAAGTCAGGATGTGACTCGGGAAATGGAGGGGAGATGTGGTTTAGCTAAATTGGTTTCTGTCTCTATCTTGGTTATTCTTATTTTCTCTGGTTCCAATTTATTAGTCAAATATTCATATTCACATTATTTACCCCTGTGTATTTACAAGTGCATTTTCAAACAGTTGGTTCCTGAAGTTATCTAATTATCTCCCAGTCTCTTTACTTGCCCACCGCTTCCCCATGTTTACTTTCCTTTCTGCTAATGTTTACAATCTCTTTCCATGTATAACTTTGATGCACTCCAGCACGCGCTGCACTTCTGCTTCGTGTATGAAAATAGCCCTCTCCTTATACTGTGGTCAATTGCTGCGTGTCGTTGCCCAGGGACCGCATTCGATGGAGATAAGCTTGCCTTCTGCCTTCAGCTCGATTCTTCAAATTGGCGTTGATCACCTGGCAGTCCCTAACGGTGTCGTTTCCTCGCACCACAGCGAGAAATCTCTCACCACGTTGAGAACGTATTCACATCTCCCTCTGCCCCTGTCTCAAACTTCCTCCATCGAAACTACAAAGGAAAACGTAAGCCCCTTCACCACGTTTCCTCAGCCATCGTGGCTGTCTCGTTTCCAGTACACCCACCAGTGAATTTGTTCTTTCGAATCAAAGCACGGTATCTTGGTGCAATAACGCAGTCTTCTCGTGAGATCGCCCTCGTTTTGTTATGTAACATCTCCACCTACTGCTCAATTGTCGGTAGTTCATCTATTCAACCAGTTACTTGTAGTGAACAACACCTTCTAAATGTACAAACTCCTCACTGACCAAACTAACATTTTTCATTATACTTTGACACTCACAAACAACTGTGATATTATTGTACAATCGTGCACCACATGTAATATTCCTTATCTACTGTAAAGCGCTGTAACACCGTTGAGTGATGTTCGCGCTATTTAAACATGTTTAATTATTATATAAAGCAATGTGGGAATCCACTACCACTTTCACAAAATTTAGAGAAGCAAGCAGTAAAGTGGAATAAATGGTTTGGCTTGTTCACAAACTAAAGCATTGCGATTGATAGGAATGCATTTCTACCTACAAGAATAAAAAGTCTTGGGGACTAAAGATCAAGAGATTTGTATAATGTATCATGGGCGTAGGAAGTGTGGGGGACGCGGGGGATGTATCCCCCCCAGATTTTGGAGGGTGGGGGACACGGGGGACGAAGGTGGGGGGGACAAGGGGACACAATAATTTCCCCTCTCACATCTGTCATTCAGAGGGCCATTAGCGCACAAAAGCGATACTTACGATAGCCCTGTACAGACAAATCCTCCAAGCTGATGGTAACCACATGAAGGTGAGTCAGGAGGTCCCCTGCGCCCTCTGCCCTTTTGTCCTGTTCTAAGGGTGCTCATAAGAACAAAGGGCACAGGAGGAGAAAAGAGTTTTGGATGATTACTGTCACCTGCTGCCTTGAAGAGGAGCACTGCAGGATGCCTTCAAGAGGAGCTGCAAAACAATGAGGAAGATCTAAAGAGAGAACAGAGTCCCACTCACCGTGATGCCTGCAGGCTAGAAAGGAGACTCTGTGAAACACAATATTTGTATTTGCCTAAGATCACACCAGTTGGTGAAACAATGAAGACGAGACTGAGCCCAGATTTTACATTTTTACACAACAATTTAGCTATTAGAAGGGTATATTTTTCTAACATTTATGTTTAATGTTTTGTTTTCTAGGTAATGAAGGGCTTGATTACAGCGTGGCTAACAGGGAGAAGCCATATTTCATTTTGGGCCGTTATGCCTAGCGTTATTATTTATGTTGTTGTTATCGTTACATACTTCAGCATATTGAAGTATATTATCTTTTCTCTATCTTTTCTTCACTCTACTCTGAAACAATCTACCCTATGCCACTGCACCCTACACCACTTTTCTCCACTCTGTGCCACTCTACGCCACTGCAATCTATGCTGTACCACTCCACTCCACGCCACTTCAATCTATGCTATTCTACTCTAACCATTGTACACTACACCCCTGCACTCTGCCAGTGCACTATTCACCACTTTACTCAAAACCAATGCACTCTATCCCACTGCCAATCTACTCTGCACCACAGCACTCTATTCCACTGCTTTCAATGCCACTGTACTCTGCACCACAGCACTCTATGCAACTGCACTCTATGTCACTCTACAATACACCACTGTACTTTGCGACCCTCTAATCTGCAACATTGCACTTTCTGCCACTGAACTCCACGCCACTCTACTCTGCACCACTGCACTCAATGCCACTGTGCTCTGTCCCACTGCACTCTTTTCTGCACCACTGCACTGTAATCTACTCTACACCACTCCACTGTAGGGCACTTCACTCTACTTTGAAATCATCTCCTCTATGCCACTGCAATCTACGCAACTCTACTCTATGCTATGCCAGTCTAATCTATCTTGCACCACGCCAATGTACCCTGCACCACTCCAATCTGCTCTGCACCGCTCTATGCTACTGCACTCTACATCACTATGCTCCACTCTGCAACAATCTACTCTTCACCACTATACTGTACTCTGCAGCAATCTACTCTATGCCGCGGCACTCTATGCAACTCTAATCTACTCTGCACCTCTGTACTCTAAGCCACTCTTCTCTACTCTGCATCACTGCAGTCTACACCAATGCATTCTATGCCACTCTACTCTACACCACTGCTCTTTATGACACTCTACTCTGCAACACTGCACTCTGCCACTGAACTATACTCCTCTCTACTCTGCACCACGGCACTCTACTCTGCACCGCTCAACTATATGCCACTCTACTGCACTCTACACCAGCGTACTATATGCCACTACACTCTATGCCACTCTACTCTGCATCACTGCACTCCACCACTGCACTCTACACTAGTCTACTCTACCTTGCACCACTCCACTCTACCATGCACCGCATCACTCTATGACACAGTACTCTTCACCACTGCAATCTATTCTGTGCTCCCCTCTACTCTTCACCACTCCACGCTACTGCACTGTACGCTAAACCAGTGCAGTATTCGCCAATGCACTCTACACCACTTTACTCAAAACCAATGCACTCTATACCACTGCACTCTACACCAATCTAGTTTGCACCACTGTACTCTATGCCACTTCACTCTAGACCACCCAACTCCACTCTATGACACTTCACTATGACATTACACTCCATGATATTAGACTCTGACACTCTATTCCATTAAACTCTAACACTTTCTCCACTCTGTAACTCCCTACACAACTCGCTATATGCCACTCCATTCCACTTTACTCCACTGTATGCCACTCCACACCACTCTATGCCACTTCAATCTACGATACTCTGCTCAATGCCACTGCACAACCCTCTACGCCACTCCAATATACAACAATGTACTGTGCTCAACAACACTCTACCCAACTTTCTCTATGCTAGTTCATGTTACTTTACTTCACTCTACTCCAGTTCACTCTTCTTTATGCCTTTCCACTCTACGACACTCTGCCACTCCACTCTATGACACTCTATTACACTGTGACACTACTCCACTCTAATACTACTTTATGGCATTGGGGCTTGATTAGAGATTCAGATCTCCATTGATTGCCTTCTCACTCATATGAGACGTGAGTCCGATTTATCTTCGCTGTTATGGTTACAAGCACTCTGTAACCCTTTTAACTCAAGCTTAACGAAGGCTTAGGAGGATCCTGATACTTGTCTAGGGGATCAAAATATTGTCGGCCAAAGTACCTTGACTTGAATTTGTGATATTGTACATAAGTTGGCATTGGCATAGGTACTATGAGCTAATGACTTCTTGATTCACTATTTGAGTCATTCATGAAAAAGTCAGTGTATAAAAGCTTGTAAATCATTGTTGTGGATGCTAACCTTGTAGGAAAGTAGCCTCTTTCTAGCTTGGTTACCCCCACATTTGGCCTGTTTGCCAGTGTGTTTGCGTGTGTCTACTGGGATCCTGCTAATCAGGGCCCCAGTAGTTATGCTCTCTCCCTTAAATTATGGTTTTTGCATACTGGTAACCCAGTATTTCACCCAAAATTGGCATATTGGTGCCCCCTTATAAGTCCCTAGTATATGGTACTTAGGTACCCAGGGCATTGGGGTTCCAGGAGATCCATATGGGCTGCAGCATTTCTTTTGCCACCCATAGGGAGCCCATGCAAAGGCTTCTGCAGGACTGCTATTGCAGCCTGCGTGAAAAGGTGCATGCACCCTTTCACTGCCAGTTGCACTGCACCAGGTCACTTATAAGTCACCCCTATAGCAGGCCCTCCAGCCCTGAGGGCAGGGTGCAGAGTAACTGTGTGTGAGGGCACCCCTGCACTAGCAGAGGTGCCCCCACGACCTCCAGGACCATTTTCCCAGACTTCCTGAGTGCGGGATGCCATTTTACACATGTACTTGAAATAGGTCACTACCTATTCCCAGCTACATAATGGTAACTCGGAACACAGGTATGTTTAGTATCAAACATGTTGGAATCATAACCCAAGGCTTTTGCAAGCATTGGTTGTATGATTTTATGCACTCTGGGGGCTCCTTAGAGGACCCCCAGTATTGCCATTCCAGCCTTCTGAGGTTTTCCAGGCAGGCCCATCTGCTGCCACCTCTCGGACAGGTTTCTGCCCTCCTGTTCCTTGAGAAGCTCAAGCCCATGAAGGCAGAACAAAGGATTTCCTTTGGGAGAGGGGTGTTACACCCTCTCCCTTTGGAAATAGGAGTTACAGGCTTGGGAGGGGTAGCTTCCTTCCCCAGGCCACTGGAAATGCTTTGAAGGGCACATTTGGTGCCCTCCTTGCATAATCCAGTCTACACCGGTTCAGGTACCCCCTGTCCCTGCTCTGGCACGAAACTGGACAAAGGAAAGGGGAGTGACCACTCCCCTGTCCATCACCACCCCAGGTGTGGTGCTCATAGCTCCTCCAGAGGGTCCCTGTGTTTTGCGATCTTGGATTCCAAGTTGGCAGCAAACTCTGGGAGCATCTGAGTGGGCAGTGCCAGCAGGTGGTGTCTGAGCCGTCCCCTGATAGGTGCTTACCTGTTTAGCTGACCAATCCCCCTTTCATGGCTATTTAGGGTCTCTCCTTTGGGAGGTTCTTCAGATTCGGATTGCAAGACTCCACCAGGAATCCTCTGCATCCTTTACTTCACCTTCTCACCGAAGAAACTGCATCTGGACCCTCCAGGAACTCCACAAACTGCAACAACGAAGCAAAGACGACTTCTGCAACATTGTATCTTCAGCTCTTGCCAGCATATGCAACTGTTTCCCGGTCGTGCATCCTCAGAGGACAGCCTGTCTTCAGCCTGCACCAGAAGAATGAAGGAATCTCCCTTGGAGTGAAGGAGTCACTCCCCTGCTTCAGCAGGCACCTCTCTTCAACGACGACCATCTGCTTGGGTCCCCTCTCCTGTTGAGTTGCATGGATCCTACATCACGGGTGGTGGACTGAAGTGGTACCGATGGTCCTGACGTCCTACTGTCCAACTTTGGTGGAGGTAAGAGCTTGCCTTCCCACGCAAGACAGTAACCCTGTTCACCACGTGTTTTTCAGTTGCCAAGGCTTGTTGGCATCCTTCTATGAAATTCTTTGTGCACAATGTAATTCTAGCCCCCAGCACTCCTTCCGGCAATGCACAGCTTCCTGAGCGGTTCTCTGGCGGTGTGGGATCCTTTGTTTTTGTGCTGCGTGGGCCTCCTTTTGCAACTCCTTTGTCCCTGTGCTGGAGGACTCCTGTGTGCACTGGCTGGTCTTCTGTGGGCTCTCTGAGTTGCTGAGAGCCCCATCTGACTCCTCCTCCTGGGTAGAGTCCACCAGGTTCCTCCTGGTCCCAGGCATTGCCATTTTCCACTAACCGTGAGCTTTGCGTGTGCCGAGGTTTGTTGGCAGAATCCAGCCACGCAACCAGACTGCAATCATCCATCCGGTGTGGGATATCATCTGCACCAACCAGGAACCCGCATCCATCTTCTTGGGTGCAGTACTGACTGTTGTTCTTCACCAGTGGTTCTTCTTTTGCACCTTTATTCGGGTTAGCAGGGGCTCCTGTCCTCCCTGGACTCTTCTGTGCTTCTTGGACCTAGTCCCATTCTTCCACAGGTCTTTAGGTCCAGGATTCCCCCCTTTGTGTCTTGAAGTATCTTCTGGTTCTTGCATTATCTTCTTTCTCGTGTTCTTGTGTGTTCTAGGAAAGTTACTGTCATTTACTCCTGCGTTCCTGGGCTCTGAGGTGGGTTCTATTACTTACCTTTGGTGTTTTCTAATACTCCCAGCGCCCCTCTACACACCACACTTGTCTAGGTGGGAAACCGACATTCGCATTCTAATTTCTTAGTATATGGTTTGTGTTTACCCTAGGCCCATTTCTAACCATTGTGATTTTCACTAATTGCACTTTTCTAACTTTTTATTGCTATTGCTGCATACTAGTGTATATAATTGGTGTATTACTTACCTCCTAAGGGAGTATAGTCTCTATGGTATTTTTGGCATTTGTGTCACTAAAATAAAGTACCTTTATTTTTGTAACACTGAGTATTTTCTTTCATGTGTGTGAGTGCTGTGTGACTACAGTGGTATTGCATGAGCTTTGCACGTCTCCTAGATAAGCCTTGGCTACAGCTACCCCTAGAGAGCCTGGCTTCTAGACACTGCCTACATTTCACTAATAAGGGATAACTGGACCTGGTATAAGGTGTAAGTACCATAGGTACCCAATACAAACCAGGCCAGCCTCCTCTAAACCACTGTACTATATAGGTTACTTTTTAAATTTTTCTTGTAATTGGTGACATTGGGTCATCCAGATAACTTGTGTAATGCCCGAATACCAGTCTTTCTCGATTTCCCCTGTTGATGTTTTCCCACTACATTTGATCTTTTATATTGTGATTGAATAAATGTATGAAACAATCCATTTGCATACTACTTTAATATCATTGTTTATGGGAGTGGTGTTGCATTTTATTCAAGGGACCCCTGTTCCTTTAAAGTTAGTTTACTGCTCCATTTTAGGACACCCTACTTACTCCATGACACTACACCACACCAGTCAATGACACATCATTCTCCTTTATGCCATTAACTTTGAGCCATGCTGAATAGTAGTCTCACTA
The DNA here is from genome assembly GCF_031143425.1 of Pleurodeles waltl. Lineage (NCBI taxonomy): Eukaryota > Metazoa > Chordata > Amphibia > Caudata > Salamandridae > Pleurodeles > Pleurodeles waltl. Next base: position 297,067,690 of record NC_090442.1, read on the forward strand.
GTGTACAGCATGGCTAAAACACATGGGAAAGGCAATAGAACTTGCATAGGCGAGACCTATTGGCTTTGCCAATGCTTGTTTATAAGGTATGAACTTCAAGGTGACTTGCAATATCCTTATGTACGCAGGGGGTATTTTACCCCATATAATACATGGTCACACCACCAACTTTCCCACAAACCACTTAAAACCTTAGTGCATAGCTTCTGACATTCAAAGCTATGAAAGTAGAGCAGAAGAAAGAAAAGCAACATTCCATTTTTTGCTTTAAACAGCTGCATTAATTATGCTCTGTGACCTGGTCTGCCTTTTACCTTGGCTGATAGCTCTGGCAGAAGGCATTGTAATGTCAGAACTCGACTGTAATAACCCTATCATAGTCATTTTCCGATGTCTTTTCTTTATAATCAGTGAATGTCTTTTCTTTACACGCAGTGACTTGGTGCATCACAAACAGCCGTTTCTAGAGAAATTAGTGACTGCAGTTTATACAGAGATTAGAGAATCCATGTTTATATAGCCTGTAACTGCAAGAGCTTCTTCAGTTGAAATGCTTCTAGTTATGACTGATGTGGAGCTGAGCTGCCCAAGATCACACACAGGAGTAGAAGTGTTATTAGAACTATGGTTTCCGAGCACAGTTTACAACTCTTGTACGTAATCGCTTTTAATATCTCCAGTGCGGTTCCAATTGGCATGAGGCGAAGAGCATGGTGGGTGTGGGGCGCAAAGGGTATGTTCTTCCTTTTTACCCTCCTACCTTTATTTGCTTGGTGCATGAAGATGCAAGGTTAATCAACATGTTATTTTCACATTTTAGCTAATTACTTTGTGAATGTAAATAACAATAAAAGATACTTTCAGACTGTGTAAACATGCCTTCCTTTCTCCCTATTTTACTTCCAATATATATGATTGTGTATATTTATCGGAGCCTGCAGTTCGTAAACGACGAGCAATTTGTATAGGGTTGATTGAAAGTCCCCAAGGCTGTCCCTGTCCCCCCCAGAAATGTATTGTCTCCTACGCCCCTGTAATGTATCCACAATTATGCCACCGCAAGGAACGCATACTTCATTGGAGGGGCTTAACTGAACATTTCACCGAAGACCCTCGCATTGGTACTGATTAATTCCATTTTTATTCCAGAAATTAAATTTCCAGTGCACCTATTGTACGATATGTTGCTTCTTTACGTGTCTTTGCATTCTATTGTGAATTTGCTACTTTAGCTGACCAAATAATTATGCGCTGTTTTATAAAAAAAAAAATACAGGACAAGTTACTAAGATATAAGAACTCTACACCGGCTGAAGCCACTGGGGTGGCAAAATGGATTGAAAGATCAACCAAATCATTTAAAGTTTTAAAAAAAGACAAAGTTGTGCAGAGTGATACAGCGTTTATTTAAAATAAAGACTGGCAGAGAGCCAATACAATTAAGAAGCCCAAAGGGAAGTGCCAAACATTGCAGCACATAGGGTGTTTCAAATATGGCAAGCTGGTCATTTCTCAAACGTATGCAAATCTTCAAGAAATGTAAATTTGATTGAGGAGATTGACAATGAAAATAAAGCTGTTTTTCTAGCTAAAGGCAATGTGATAACTTTGGTTGATCAAAGCAATGGCAATAAACAAGTATGTCACACACATAAAAGGTGATGCAATAAGTCTAACAACTGGCAATTGGTCAGGGTAGGATTCCAACCCACCATTCTTTTGCCTACCCAGGCCACAACAGTTTGGATCAAGTTATATGCAAATCGCTCATGACCCTGCTCCAATAGGGACAGTCTAGTACAAACTGCCAGGCCAGGTATTCCCTGAACCAGAACACATGAAAACCCTAGACTGGTTTTACCCTGATTGGGGCTCTTCAGTCGAATGTAGCTTGGTTCCAGTGACACAGTGGGCAAGGGGCCCATGTTTGAGCGTACCCTGGCCACTTAGGGCGTTACATCAAAGACACAAAAGTTGGTGGGAGGAGTAATTACAGTACGACTAATCACTGGCAATTGATCAGGGAAGCATTCCAAACCATCATTCCTCTGCCCACCATACCACCTCAGTGTCACCAAGCCAAATGCAAATCAGTCTTGACTCTACTGCAATAGAAACAAGTATGCTCTGTTAAAAAAAGGAGAAAAGTCTTCTATTGATACTGATCTAATGAAGCCACTAAACTTCAAGATTATTGTAATGGACTATCTGTTGCTATTCTGGTAAACTCAGGAAGGGCACAGGGATGCAGAGGCTACTGGGCCCAACCGTAGGGGTTAAGGCCTTTTACTCTTGATGTCCCAAGGCCCAGCATACTATGGATTCTAAGTAACTGGGCAAAGTACCCGTTCTGCACTTGACTCTCAGTGGTAAACGTAGTCTAACAGTCCAAGGCTGAATTAGTAAACAAAAGGTCACAACTCAGAATACATCCAGCCATGGCAATTATTTAATGTCCATCCAAATACTCACTTTTATGAAAAAAGAGAAGTATTCTATTACAAAAAAAAAAAAGCATGACATTCACAAACAGTAGCACTATGTCCCTTGAGGTTGGGGCTTGAGTGTTTCAATAGCAATTCCTTGTCCCACTCCCTTCTCAAGTTAGAGATAGTGGTTATTCCCCATTCACTTGGCAATATCCAGGAAATGCCCTACTAGCAGGAAATATTAGGATTCATATTTCAGCAGATGGGATATCCGTCAAGCTGTAGGAGTCGTGTAAGCCATACAATTTTTAAGAGTGGTTGGTATGCGGAAGTATAAACTCAGAATTCGAAATGTATCACAGTGGTTGGGGTTGGACTTACTAATAAGAACTTATCTCTACCCAAACAAACCCTTTTTAGCAACATTACAATAATGAAAGGCTGGGGAAAAAACATAACTTTTTAACCTGTAAGATGTTGTTTGATTGCAGCTCTTTGAGGCAGGTCATAGCTCACTGTGCTATATTATGACTGTAACTTATGAACTTAGCAACAAACGGATCTCTGTGACAAAAGCTGTAAATTACTGAGCTATGCACCTAAAATACATTCTTCAATCTGCATTGTACATGTTCTTTACAGCCGGCATATTAACTTTCTGTACTACTTTATGATGAGTCAAAACTTCCACTAAAAAAAAATCCTCCAGTCTCTATTCAGAAGGCACACTAATCACCACCGATATCTTAACACTTTTATTGAAACTGTGGATATACAAAGAACATGGGTGCTTTTAAAATTTCAAAACACAGTTTCTCCAGGATGCTGGAAGGATGAGGGCCAGATATTGTAGCAACCCAGTACACAAAACAGGCACTCCACCCTTACACCTCCCAGAGAAATGCCCTGATGCCCTGTATAGCCAGTCCGGCCTTGCCCCCAGCAGCTACCACTCCATGGCAACTTTGGCTGTAGAGTTCTATGCTATACCTCGCTCTTCTGACGGCACGGCCCACCACATCTTCTGTAGAGAAACACTACTATGCATTGTAAGCCTTTGTGCTTCAGTGAGCACAACACCTGGGAAAAAGCCTATAACTGCCAGCATTCCTTGGTGCACTACATCACCAACAAGTTGAAAAAGAGAAAAGGAAAACTAACAAAAGGAAAAATAACCACCTTACACAGAACACAAAATGTTAATTCTACCTAATTGCAAGCCAACGGAAGGTCGTTTTAAGGGCCAGTTTTTTTGCAAATTCAATCGGCTGATGATAGACCCATTTTTCATCTTATGCGGATGGAGTCGTAATGCATCGAATTGCTATAATTCAGAGTTTCTGACTCACCCAAAGCCCAGGGGCTATCCACTGGGCTGACCCAGAATGTAAATGACACTTGTCAAAAAAAGCCAATGGTTCAAGTTGGCTCACCCACTGCCAACTATGTATGTCGATTTGTGGGCTGATCCAAAAAATGAAAGACACTTGAAGGTGGCACTGGCTGATCCTAACCACCTTTTTTATGTATCATTTGATTGCAATACATTCTATCACATAATAAACAATTTGCTTGCCTAAGGACAGCAACCATCATCTTTAGCCATGACCTAAAACCTACTTTATGTATCACATTTTCATGATGTTAATTGTTTGTATGCATCTTTTTACCAAAGATGTTATTCTTTCAGACCATGTATCAATGATTTTCTTTCTATCACTCATTATCTTCCAGTCCATATTTTGGACTAATAATCAGATTCAACACACATGTTCACTTGTTGATTTTGCTGGTGCATATTAGATTTGGAACTGTGCAGATACCAATGTACACAAAAGCCTATAATGTTTAAATTCAACAAATGCTCGTGTGTAAATAGAGTGCAGCCATACTAACATAGTTGGCATATCTTTGTTTACAACAGGATAAGTACTGAAATTGCTCTACTCATGGAAAACAGTTGTACCAGATGTAACTGTTTTGCACTAAAACACATTATGTCCACTCTTGAATACGTGTGCTTTCATTTCAACCCCCTTTCTCTATGCATCGTACCTCTTTGAGCGCACTTTACAATTAGTGTATATTATCTTTAAATAGTTCCCCAGGTTGCGATGGTGGAGTGTCAAAATTGTCCTTTTTCAAGCCTGTCCTGATGCAATTGTTTAGCAGCACCATGAGGTGGATTACAAAGACTACACAAGTTTCGGTGTAGTGTTAAACCTACATACATGTCATTTCTGCACTGGACTGTTGGTGCAAGTGCCATTTTCACACTTAGCATGCAATGCCAAAGTCAGTGTCAAATTGCACCAACACTAATGTAACTCATGTAATCAAAAGACCTTTGGTACAAACTAGTACCAGCACTGGTGCAACTCTTGTAACCCAAAGGCCAACCAGAAGGGGGAGGGGAGCACAGGGGCATGGTTCTCCTATTATGTGCAGTTATGCTGGAACACTTTTCTGAGTGGGGCGGGGGTGCTGCTGCCGCCATCAATATTACGTCACTGATGTCACAGGGTCTGAGGGAAAACAAAGCGCTACATAAACAACAAGTATAGCAAATGAGGCACATCCATTTAACACTTAACGGGAGTATGGGAGGGTTGTAGAATGTATCCAGTGCCTCGTTCTGAATTACAGTGTCCCAATCATGTAAGTAAAGCATGGAGCAGTAGGGTACTGTCATGTACAGAGAGCACATTTTTCACTGGAATGTCCTACTCACATGACCATTAGATTTGCATGAGGCATGCAACTTTACTGTTAAACGTACATAGTGCACAAACAATAAGTTGTGGAGTTTTGGTTCCTTTGCACAGGTACCACACAAGTAAAACATCTTAATTAGTTTTGACCCTATTGAAATTTGTATATCCGTCACATTTCACAATTAAAAAAACAATGCGCCTTTCAGCACCTTAATTGCTGCAGGTATATTTTGAAATATTAGTAAAGTTGATTTGGAATGTTTGTTTTGTATTAGAAGTCATTTGACATACTGCAGCCTTCTCCATTCACACCCTTTGTACCCCAGCAGGATTGTCCTGTGGTTTCAAAACTTTGCAGAAAGATCAGGGGAAGGAGAACACCAATCTCAATCTGCCTGTTAAAAATCAGAATAAGCAGCAATTTGTTAGAAGACATTGCCTAACATGTTACCTCTCTCTCTCAGTGTACAGCAAACGCTACAAGTTAAAAAGAAAATCGGAAGTCCTTTTTATTGTTCATTCTCATTTTGAACCCCTGCAAGGTTATTCTGAGAATGCTGCAGCACGGCCTGCACCCCCACTTCCAGCACACCTGATTATGTGCTTTTCAAGGTCCCACCGTCTTCCAGAAAAATGCTTTAATAGATCTGAAAAGCAAAGCCTGCCCCCGTTATGGCGGACATGCCATGGCACCAGATGCTGGAACTGTCTTTTACTGTGCATTGAAGGCATTTTTATTAATTACAATGCGATGCTCATGTCTCCTGGCATGAATGAAAATCACCCATTATGGCCCCACTTTAATGACTTTAACCTAGGCGCTACAAAAACCTCGGGCAAGTCAGAGCAAACTGGCCTTGAGTTTGGACCATGTTATGTTTGCAGCCAGCCTCAGTAACAGCCAATGATCCAGCTGTGCCTTCGGTGAATATTCTGAAGCTGTGCATGTGACTGGCTCCACCATAAACCTAATAGGGTAATGGTGCAAATTTGTGATGGACTCTAAAATAATTCATGTCAGTGCCTGACAAGATGTACAAATGCTAATGCTCATCTTATTACAAGTCTGAAACGTTCAGCTTAAACTTAGTTCCAATGTATCCCAAGGCGCTCATCTCCATCCTTAGGTCATCCAGTGATTACATCCTTCTTTTATTGAGGAACTCATAAGGACCGTAATATCTGAATAACACTCATCAGTCACATTGTTTATTTTCCATTTCTGCCATTTCTGTTATACACTTGAAATTCATATGTGATGTCATTTTCTTCTTGTATTCCAGAAGGGATTCCAGGAAACCTGTAAAAAATGTATAATACATAAGTTATACTTTTTTAAAGTAAATATGAACGGCAGAAAACATGGTCGTATTGAAAGAGAAAAAGCAACCAGGGTGGTTGATGGTTTACTCTATGTACTACCCAGGTGTTTGCTTTGACTCTATAGCAATCAGTACTCAGTGGCTAACTAGATTTCGATTTCTTACAATGCGAGGAAGAATTACTGGATGCAGCAAGGTATCTCTCCAGTGGGTGAATTACCTATATTGTGAATGCCACGTTGTCATATATTTTTTCTTTCATTTGCAGATTTTTTTAGAGTAAATAAGACAGAATGAAAAATTTATTAATGAAACGTATTTTAAAATATACAACCTACTTACAGAACAACAAACTACCAAAGTTAGAAACCCAAAACTATGAAAAATACGATAGCTCATGTTATTGATTTGAATGCTTAACACAATCTTTAAAAAATAAATATCGAATAAATAACAATTCGTCAATGAATAAAGTAGACTGTTAACTTATAATAGAATATGTAAACGAGCACAGAGAGCTATAAATCAACATAAAATATTGTTCAAACAATCATTGCTGTATACTTGCCCAGTATAATCCAGGCAGAATATGAAAACAGGGAAATGGCGAACATACATGGGTCTGCTATTTCTGAACTTCAGATTCATAAGGCAGATCGATAATCTCTAATGCCGGAGAGCACATCAGACAAAAAACACTCACAAATCTCCTCAGACTCTCCGAGAATCGAGCAAAGGGAGAATTCCGGGAATAGGCGGATGCTGCTTTTGGCTGTATGACACATCAAAAATCAATATGCAAACCTTTGGCAAATGTAGGTTCAATGAGATCCAGATAACGTACAAAATAGGCACTTAATTGACAAAAAACGTTCCTATCCTCTTACTCATCAAGGGTTTCAACCACTCCCAAATGCGAAATGCAGTTTTATGAAGGAAAAATAGCCTTTATTGGTTAAGTGTAGACAGCCAAAACTGAAAAAGACTTATGGCGATTTGAGAATCATGTATTTATTTAAATCAGCTAAGACAACGCCCCCCCATCTTCTAAGCATCTTGTAGTTCATCTGTTTATGGACCCAACTCTTCATGCTCTGTATTTGAGCTCAGTATAGTAAGGGGCTGAGTCAAATTAATAAACTGATACTTCTCAGACCCAATTCCAGAATTAAAGGAGTATTTGGGGTGCTAGAAGATGTCAACAAAAGATATTTTAAGAAATGCATAACCCCATAATTCAGAAACATACGTCGCAGTGGATTGGTCCTGGGCTGACCACACTTCAACGGTTGGAGATATAGCTCCCCCACTCAACATAGTAGTGAACAAAATACAATTAGTGGCCAAGTCCACTGAAGCAAGAGCCATTCAGATTTTGTAAAATGTTTATGCCATTTGATATCAGATTCAAGCTAAATGTTTAAATTATCTATGTTGATAACCCTCTAAAGTGGACGACCATCAAAAAAGAAGTTGGGTTTTGGAGTATATACCATACACTTCATTTCCGAGGTGCTAATTGGCAACTCATTCAGCCCACAGAACTCTGAAATCCATTGATTAGATTTTACATGCCCATCGGTCTACACAATAGTATTAGTTGCCATCAACAAATAATGATGTTGGTGTTTTGGAACCTGTCAATTTTGAGGCATTATTAATACATTTTTCTCGGGGAGCCACCATCTGGTTGATGTACACAATGAACAAGGTTGGAGCCCGAACACAACCCTTCTTAAACACCTCGAGTCTGGATCCTAGCAAGGATATTTATAAAGAGTCCAGTTAAAACCTTTAACTAGCATGTTGATAAACTCAAGGATCTCGTGGTGTCCCTTAACCCTTCCCACGGGGAATTATTAAAGGCTAATTTCAGTTCAACAAAGGTTACAGAAAGTTACTCTTTTATTAGAATAACTTAGTTTTAAAATAACGTGATTATCAACCATTAGTGAAAACCTAAAAAATGTATCCACCGGCCTGATTTATTTCATACATGGTTTTTAATAATCACGGCAAAGGCAATTTGCTTTTTATGTGGATGTTATCAGCGGGTGTGACAAAGTAGGGGCTCTTCAAGGTGCAGGCTGGTGAAGAACTCTAAACTACTTTTCACAACCTCTGTGGAGGAATTATTCCTGCAAAGGATGTCTATTGCTTCCCTGATAGTAGCCTTTGCATCTTTAGAACTTGAGTTTGTGACAGACTTTGACCCATTTGAAAGCAAATGCTTTCAAGAGGCTCCACCATGCCAGTAAGCCACTTGAAGATCAATGTTAGTTTAACTATCTCTGACCTGCAGTTACAACCACGGGGCACAGGTAGGAGGTCCTGCCAGGGTTGCATGAAATGGAATACACTTGCACTGAAACATCAGAACTGAAAGAGGCATTGTATGGGACTGTGCAGATTCTGGCACTGCACATTTTTTTTTTAGAGTAGAGGGACGGTGTGCACCAGTATGTTCCCTGCAGTATGGCAATGCATTCTAAAAGCAAGCACAGCCATAAATGCCCTTGTCGTTCTGCACTTCACATGCCATAATATCAAAGGAATCCAGGTGCATTAATAGTTTGGATTAGAAATAATTTATTTACCAAAGTGGGTTTTCATACTCTCTGCGACAGCTACCAGTTCACCACACTCTGGGCCCCATTCACAAAGGTAAACTTAGACTTTTGTTATAAACTTACGGCCTCAGTGTGGACATAAAGATAGTACTTGTAAATGTTCTTTGTGAATTCCCAAAGTCGTGAACGTAGACTTCTGGTCTAAGTTTAGAACAAAAGCCTAAGTTTACCTTTGTGAATCAGGCCCTGTGACTGGAGCACGTTTACAAGCCTCATCTAACACCTTCTGGGTAGACCACACTGGGTACTCCGAGAGGCCCATGAAATGCAACACCAACCAGCGCACTCTGTGGCCTGGTCAGCGGTATGAAGAGTTACATACATTATGCAATACAGTACAATATTGGGATTATCAATGCAGCTCATGGATACCGAAGCCCATCCATCCTCATAGATAAAACTTTGAAATTCTCACAGTCAGGCGTTAAATATGAATGCAATAAATCATGCGTAACAAATACACTTACCCCTCAGCGAGATTAAATATATCTTTATCAAATACTGGAAAAAAGGTATCGCATTCAAAATCTGCCATGATCTTGGTGAAGAATATCTGATCGCACCAAGGGTGATGCATCATCTCCTGGTAAAACAAATATGCACAAAAAGATTTTTTTTTTTTTACAAAAACGGAACAAAACAAGGCGTTTTGTGTTTCTTGGAGCCCATTCTGAAAAATAGCCAGATTAGCCAGTATTTCTTCAAACATAGCACTTAATATGAAATGTCCTAGTACCCCAGTAAAAGCTAACACGCCTACAAGAGTCCTCATAGATTTAAATTTCGAAAAGTAACTAGCCTGCGTCAACAAGTTAATTATTACCTCCAACTGATAAAGTGATGTGAAGGTTACCAGTAGGATCTACGATAAGGAGACTCAGAGTTCCAATCTTTTGAGGATGGTACATTGTGAGCTATTTAAGGGAGTAAAAGTGAGGCTTGTTATATTCAGTGTTTACAAACAAATACTTTTTACAATTATGCAATCATGGACTTTATGATGATGTTTTACACAGCAAGATGGATGTCTAAACTGCCAATGAACTCAAGATCACAATCTATGAGCCCATTCAACAAGGGGTTCGAGTGAATGAGAAGAACGTGTGGGCTGTCTACGTTTGCATCCTCGCGAAATTCAACCGAAAACACAAAAGGCAAACACGACACTCGAAATGGGGCCCACACCTTGGGGAATATCCCAATTGTGGGGGGGCGTGAGTCCCTGTAAGTCACAAGATAAGAATTGGACCAGAGCCTTACGGGAGATTACAAATAATTACAAAAAAGCGTAAGGAGTAGCCTCACACACCCCCTTTGTGTCATGCTTCATCATTGGTCATCCTTGCTCACCCATGAATCCTCTAATGCCGAACAGGAAGTACTTACAGACAGAGGGTGGGAAATGGGATTTTGAAGGTGTCGAATACAAATCTTGGTTACCTCCTCAGGTATTTGTTGAGAAGGCAGCTAAATGATTCATAAGTGAGTGAATATAAAGGAAAAACTATTACTTCTGCACCTTAAAAGGTCAACATTTTTCAGCCCGTGGCCTCATGTAGGATCCTTGGCTTTCGTCAGGACTGGAGATCCCAACTATCCCATGCTGTAAGCATATATACAATCAACACGTAGCAGGTGTACACTATACCAAATATTCTCTTCCTGCTGGTCACTACAACACTTCTTCAGTGTATATTGTATGGTCCTGTGGTGAGTAAATATACAAACATAAGTATACAAGAACAATAAAGTAAAAACATAAAGAACAAGCAGGGACTTAAAAAAGCTAGAAGACAATGCTCCTTGTTGCATGCTGAATTCCAGCTGTATGCGAACAACGATGCAGCACTTGTAGTAGGTATACACTTACACCCACTGCAAACTGGTGAGAGTAGAGGTAACCAGACATGCATGCATATGTCACATGTCATTCATTGAACTACATCCCCTAATCTTAACTTGGGAACACCTCATGAGGAATGCAAAAAGGGCAGCCTTGTAGTCACACACGGTATTAGCCAAAATATAAATATATGAGCAAACTGTTCCACAGAAAATGGTGGCTATCTTGGTGAAGCTTTCCTACACCTAATACATCATCTGTGTTTTGATTCAAATATGGACTTTGCATGATGTCATGCCAACATACCTGAGTCCACAAGTACATGAGTCCACAAGTACATGTGATTAATTTTGGTATTGCAGTTGGTGTGGGTCTTAGTGATCAAGGGGTGATTAGTCCCTATGTCCACAGAGGAGGGGGCAAAGGGGAAGCAGGTGCTTCCCCTGATGTGGTAACAACAGTATGAAACAACTTACATTATCTTCAGCTTGAAGATATAATATACATATTCACTGGAAAAAAAGGTTAAAGTGATGTTATAGTTAGATGAAAAGTACAAACAACATAATGTTTAAATTTAAAACAAAACAGTGAAATTCACTAGTTATATTTCAGTGAGCTGACTGTATGCTGCTCCCCCGCCATGCACTGATTATAACTCCCATAATGCATTATTTATAACATGTTACATTACGTCATTGATGACATCACTGATAACATCCCAAATGACCTTATTGATGAAATCATCAAAGCTACCTTTCATCAAATTACTCTATGAGCTGCTCAATCATATAAAAAAAACTAAACAAACTAGTACTAAAGAGCCCACAATCACACACAGCACAAATGTACTGCATGTACTTGTGTTTGTGAACAAAATAGAAACAGTGTAGTCCCCTTGAGAGAAGTCTGATAAAGTATGTTAAAAGTTATATTACACTTTAGGCAATAGTAAAGTTAAAGTGCAAGCAATCCTTCTTTTAAACAAGGCAGAGACTAAGCTAGGTTAGTGTATGTTGCAGATATACATTCCAAATAGGCAGTGGCTTAACACAAAAACCTGTTATCAAAAATCTGAAAAAAAATGAAAGCTTCCCCTTACAATTCAATATTCACATGCGGATTTCTGTATACATGCTGACTTTAAAGAGCTGTCAGGCAATGTTAAAGACAGTTTCTATATAAACTGGGGACTTATAAGGTGCAGATATTTACTTCCAAAGGTTTAGTGAAAAGTTTGAGATATACTTTGTTGAATAAATTATAATATATGGATGACTCACAAATGGTTTAAGTTGCAGTATCATTGTTGCCTTTGTTCTAATGGTGTGTGCCAGTCTGCTGATTTCAGAAATATGTGTAGTGTATTTTTACAAACTACAGAGGGTTGTCCATAGGTCTCGTTGTACTTGCCTTTTCCCTGGCTACCGCATGGATGAACAAATATTGACCAAACACACTGTTGAATGGTATTCAAGGTTTAAGAAATTGCTGATCATATAAATGTCTAAAGACACATTACATTTCATATACATTTGAATAGCAGTTAAAAAAATTATAATACCAACATGCTCCATGTTCGCCATGTTGTGCAAGGTTACGTTCATGAGCACTACAGAAGTAATAAAAAGTTGGGTCTAAGGTGTAGCTCACAGAATATCTTCTGGTATGAAAACTGCATAGCAAACTATCACATTTATTGGATGGTGACACCAGTGATTTCATCAGTGATGTCATGAATTACGTCATTTGAGATGCCATTAGTGATGTTATCAACTATCATTAACATATCAATGAGTGATGTAATATGTGAAGTCATTACCAGTGCATGGTAGGCTGCAAGTGAATTTCAGTGGTTTTGTTTTTTAATTATTTTTTTCATTTCAACACCTAACTTTAGCATCACTTTAATCTTTGTTTTTTTCAGAGAATGTTTGAGGGTTTTTGAACATAAGGCAAGATCTTACTACTATATCTAACTATAACTTCACCTTAACATTTGTTTTTTTTTCAATGAAACCACAAAAATCAGATCAGGGGAACCGGAGATATGATTTTTAGGAGTTTTAGAATTTTCTAGCACCATAAAGCGCAAAGCACCAATTGCAGATATCTGGTCGTGCTAGATCGTGTCAAAGTCAAAAGTTGAGGCTGACCACAATGGAGTGCTGATCAGATACAGGGACCAGGTCTATCTCTGTAAAAAGTTTACCTTGTGACTTATGGCCTGATTTAGAGTTTGGCAGATGGGTTACTCCATCACAAAGGTACTGGATATTCCCTTCCACACTATTACAAATGCATTATATCAAATGACACTTGTAACATGGCAAACAAAATATGTGTCATGTTTGCAATGGAATGACCTGACCCCCAAATCCTAAATCGGGCCCTTAGTCTGTTTTTGTGGAGGATTTTTCTTGTCAATTTTTCTTGTCAGTGGGGTGACAACCAGCTGAATCAAATGGATGGCTGGACAAAGGAAGTGTGCTACTCGGTGTTCATCCCAGTGAAATCCTCCACGTTGGCACCTAGACACTTTTCCGGAACTAGAGCTGCTTTTAGCAGGGCATATCAGCAATTTGAATCCGACTGGCGATGCAATGACAGTGGCTGTGGTTCAACGGTCGGCTATGGTAGCCTCTGGAACTAGAAAAAGTTTGTAAGTGTCTGCTTTTGTGATCCTGAGGCGGAAAGTGTACACTCTAACACCAAACAAGGGATCAGGGCCTTTTTTTGGCATCACTTGCTGAGTTATGACTAAATGTCCATGAAGCCACCAGCAGTGTCCAGGGCAAATCCAGTTATCACTGGTCAGCTGGACTCTTCTATGTTGCAGGCTTTTTGCAGCATTCGTATTTCTGGAAATTAACAGGAGGCTAGCCACCAAGCTCTTGGAGTACACTCTTCTGTGCTGGGTTCTAGACGAAGAGGATCCAGCCCATGGGGTTCCTCTCCACAGCCAAACAGCAGGCTCAGTCTTTCTTCTGAGTTCCAGTCCTTTGGTTTAGCAGGTGGAGTCCACAGGCCCAGCAGTGTTCTGAAGTTGGTAGCCAGGGGTGGGGGAGGCTCCCTGATCAAGAGGAATAAAATTCATAAAGCAACCATACCCTCTATTGCATCACCTCCTGGATGATTGGCACGAAACAATCTCACAGTTCATCTCTCTGCCCAAATCCAAGATGTCATAATCTTTTCCCCTTGCTCAGAGCTCTGGGCAGACCCCTGATGTGTATTTAGGGAAATGAGAACCCCCGCCCCTTGAAAAATCAGTTCTGGGACAAGATTTTCCCTCCACTGACATTTATGCCACTTTGGTACTTAGACAATGCCAGAGGCAGACGTAAGTGTGAGCTACATTTGCTTTTGATAGAGGCTGTCCCTTTGGAGCTAGTCCAGTTGATGGTCACATGCTCTCAGGTCATCCCGTCAGAAGGAGGTTACATCTCCTCTCAGCTAAAGCTGTTCCCTAACCTCCAAGGAGGCTGCCAGGTGGCAGCTGGGAGATTATCTCTGAACAGGCTATTATAGGCTTCAGATAGGAAACTGCCAACTTTCTAAAAGTGGCATTTATAAAATAGTAACTTTAAATCAGACTTTACTATCAGCTTGGCTTTGAACTGCTCTTACACTGAGTGGCTGAACTATGGTTTCAGTTATACATTATAAAGTGTTATCATGTAACATTTCTATGGGGGAGCCATCCTTGCCACAATGAAAAACAACTTTGGAGATTTTTCACTGTGAGAACATGTAAAACGTAAACACACATGTCCTGCATTTTAAATACCATGCTCCCCGCCCTATGAGTATTTAGGATCTACCTTAACCGGTTCTGTGCCTTGGCCGAGATGATCTCGTCCAAGGCTACAGTTCCCCTGTGCCTTGGACGAGATCATCTTGTCTTAGGCACAGGGGAACTTGGGGGAGCGCTAGCGCGCCCCCCGTGGACCCCCCTCCCCCCCCCAGGCGGGGATGGAAGGGGAAGACCTTCCCCTTCCACCCCTGCCCCCCCCACGGCAATCCGATGACGTCAGCGCGCGCACAGCGCGCTGACGTCATCTAGTGTTGCCGGGCGCGCTGGAAGCCATTTGCTTCCAGCGCGTCTTCGGAGAAGGACGTCTCAGGTTAGTCCTCTCCGTTTTTGGGGGGCGGGGGGTGGTGAAAACAGACACGGGGGAAAGGAAAGGGTTTTTCCTTTCCCCCTGTGCCTGTTTTCATAAGATTCCTGCTCCACGATCGCGGGCAGGGCCCGCGATCGTGGAGCAGGAATCTCCACTAGCCACCAGGGATTTTCTTTTTTGTTTATTTTGGGGGCGACCCCTTGGGCAAGGGTCGCCCCCCCCGGGCAATTATTTTTAGTATTTCGCCCCCCCTGGGGGCAGATCCGCTGATTTTTCGGTGGATCTGCCCCCGGGGGGGGCGAAAACCACTAGACACCAGGGATGTTTATGTTTGATGTGTATTTTGGGGGCGACCCCTTGGGCAAGGGTCGCCCCCCCCCGGGGGCAATTTTTTTTTGTATTTCGCCCCCCCTGGGGGCAGATCTCCCGATTTTTCGGCGGATCTGCCCCAAGGGGGGGCGAAAACCACTAGACACCAGGGATGTTATATTTTGTGTATATTTTGGGGGCGACCCCTTGGCCCAGGGTTGCCCCCCCCCGGGGGCAATTTTTTGGGGTATTTCGCCCCCCCCTGGGGGCAGATCCGCCGATTTTTCGGCGGATCTGCCCCCGGGGGGGGGGGGGCGAAAACCACTAGACACCAAGGATTTATTTTTATTGTAAAGTTTTTTTGGGGAGCGACCCCTTGGGGAAGGGACTCCCCACTGGGGGGCTATTTTTTTGTATTTCGCCCCCCCCCCCGGGGGCAGATTGCCAATTTTTGGGCTGATCTGCCGCCAGGGGGGAGGGGTGGGCCGAAATCCACTAGACACCAGGGATTTTGTTTTTATTGTTTATTTTGGGGGCAACCCCTTGGGCAAGGGTCTCTCCCCTGGGGAGCTATTTTTTTTTCTGTTTCGGCCCCCCCAATGGCAGAGCAGCCATTTTTTGGACGATCTGGCCCCGGGGGGGTGGAAGCACACTAGGCGCCAGGGATTGTGTGGTCTGTGTGTGTGTGTGTGTGGTATGTGTTTGGGGGCACCCCTTGGGCAACGGTTGCCCCCCTAAGGTGGGGAAAAATCGTATTGGCCATCTCTGCCCCTAATTTTGTAGGCCCATCTGCCCCTAAGGAGGGCAGAAACCACCAATACGGCAGGGATTTTTTTGTTTTGTGCTGGGGGTGCCCCCTTTGGGAAGGGTCGTCCCCTAAAAGGGGGCACAGAGGTGTTGCCCATTTCTGTCCCCCTTGGGGGCAGATTGGCCAATTTATTTACGCCCATCTACCCCCGAGGGGGGCAGGATCCACTTAGGTACCAGGGACAACTTCTAAGTTCTTGGTGGTGGGGTGTTTGTCAACTGGTAAAGTATTTGTATTTGTGATTATAACAATTTATTTCTTCTTTTTCTTCTAGTTCAACGCTTTTGCTTCCTTTGCTGTCGATCTTTGCGGTTTTGGCAGTAGTTGTCCTGTGGTTTGCATAGTTGCATGTTTTAGGTAAGTGAAAGCAATTTACTCCAAAGGAGTATTGTTGACATGCATGAATGACATGTTTGTAGGTGGTGTACTAAATGCAGTATTGTGTGTTTGATATTGTCCTTAGATTTGAGCACAGTGATGTTTGTGTTGTCATATGTCTAATTTGCTTTTTTCTTTTTTCTTTTTAGTGGGATATCATTGGTGATTGCTGTGTCTGTGCAGAGTAGTTGCTTGGTGAGTAGCTATTTCAGGCAACTGAGTGGTATAGTTTTTTGTAGTACAAAACTCTTTGTGATAAAGCTACACTTTGTTTATTACTTATTTTAGTGCTAGTTGTTGTTGGCAATCCATTTGTTGTTAGGATCATGGCTAGCCGCAAAGTGACCGCTCAGCAGGTTGTTCGCATGCTCTTTGAGTCGTCTTCAGACCATGATTACGACACTGACTCTGCATCTGAGGCAGAGGAGGAAGCTGGAGATTCTGGAAGTGAGTTTTCTGTCCGAGAGTATTCTTCTGATGAGGAAGCTACTCTCAGTGCAGATGAAGGGCCTGTGTTAGAGGAGGACATTGATGTGCCAAGAGTGCAGCAGCTTGGGGCTGAAGGGTTTCCCATTGGAAGACCTGACACATGGATTGCCCCAAACATGGAGCAGCCACAGTTACCTGCATTTACTGGTCTCCCAGGGTGTAGAGTTAATATGGAAAACTTTCTGCCTGTCCATTTCTTTCACTTGTTTATGGACGATGTATTTTTGGAAGAGATTGTGGAGCAGACAAATGTGTATGCAGAGCAATATTTGCGGGACAACGCTGCCAGACTTAAGCCTCAGTCTAGAGCTACTCATTGGGTTCCCACATATCTGGAAGAGATGAAAAGGTTTTTAGGTTCGTCTTTTTTGATGGGGTTGATCAGGAAGCCGTCACTGGCTTCTTATTGGTCTACTAGTCCCTTGATGGCAACTGCTATATTTCCTGCAACTATGACACGTAATCGGTATTTGCTTCTTCTTCGTATGCTGCATTTTGTAGACAATGCTTTAGCCTTGCCACGAGATCACCCTGATTGTGACCGCCTTTTTAAGATTAGGCCTGTCCTTGATCATTTTGTAGATCGGTTTTCAGAGGTCTATGTTCCAGGCAAAGAGATAAGTGTGGACGAGTCTTTGGTCCTTTTCAAGGGGCGTTTAGTTTTTAAGCAGTACATTCCTAGTAAGAGGGCACGGTATGGGATTAAATTGTATCTGCTGTCAGAAAGCAGTACAGGATATGTGTATAATTTCCGGGTCTACACTGGTAGGGATTCCAGTATTGACCCTCCTGGTTGTCCGGCCACTTTTGGAGTTAGCGAAAAAATTGTGTGGGAACTTGCTAGACGGCTGTTTAACAAAGGTCACCATTTGTACGTAGATAATTTTTACACTGGAGTGCAGTTGTTCAAGGAGTTGTTTAGGGTGGACACTGTAGCTTGTGGCACAATCTGTTCTAACCGGAAAGGCTATCCAAGGGAGCTTGTCTGTAAAAAACTTGAGAGGGGACAGTGCAGTGCCTTGCGGAATAATGAGCTGCTAGTTCTGAAATTTTCAGACAGGAGGGATGTGTACATGCTATCGACCATCCATGATGAGAGTACTTCCCCTGTGGCTGTTTGGGGTCAGGTTGCGGAAGTGCGCAAACCTGCGTGCATTTTGGACTACAATAGGCACATGGGTGGTGTTGATAGAGTAGATCAGAGGTTGGAACCTTACACTGCTCTTCGTAAGTCTTATGTGTGGTGTAAAAAGTTGGCCCTACATTTATTTCATTTGGCAACTTTTAATGCCTTTATTGTATACAAGGATTGTTCACCTGAGTCAAGGATGACATTTGTTAAATTTCAGGAGTCGGTGATAGAAAGCCTTATTGTGGTTGAACCGGCAAAAGTTCCTAGAGTAGAAGTGGTGGAGGATGTGGCTAGATTGAAAGATCGGCACTTTCCAGATCACATTCCTCCCACTCCCAAAAAAGACATGCCCACAAAGAAATGTAGAGTATGTGCCCGGAGATTAATCCGGAGGGAGAGCCGGATGTACTGCCCCGAATGCCCTTCAAAGCCTGGGCTGTGTGTTCCCGGCTGTTACAGAAGTTACCATACCCCAAATAAATTCTGGGAAATACCTTGAGCGTAAGCTGTCTGTTTTATATTTTCATATGTTTCACGGTTGGCATCTCTGTCATTTATTTAGTTAGAGCTTTTGTGTTTGTAGTTTTGTGCTTATTTTATAATTAGTGGTTTCTTTGTTGTTTATAAACAAAAAAAGTGATGGTGGTGTGCTTGGGGTGGCGCTTGGCTGGCAGTGTGCGTGGGGTGGCGCTTGGCTGGCGGTGTGCTTGGGGTGGCGCTTGGTTGGCGGTGTGCTTGGGGTGGCGCTTGGCTGGCGCTGTGCTTGGGGTGGCGCTTGGCTGGCGGTGTGCTTGGGGTGGCGCTTGGCTGGCGGTGTGCGTGGGGTGGCGCTTGGCTGGCGGTGTGCGTGGGGTGGCGCTTGGATGGCGGTGCCAGCCAAACGCCAGGCCACACTCCCATCAGCTGGTGTGATTCTTGTATCAGGCATGTGGGCGTATGTAAGTGATGGGCCCTTGAGTGGCGTGGTCTGTCGATGTGAGTGTTGTAATGTGCTGGGCCCGTGGCTGGCGGTGTGAATGGTCTTGTGCGTGTCATGTATGAAAGGTGTGTGAATGGACTGTAAATCGGTTGGTGCCTTGTCGCGGCTTTACAGCTCACGAGCTGCGAGTCATTGGTTCAGTTTTTTGCCTTTCAGTTATTAGCAGTGCATTTCATTTTTGGGAAATCTCTTGTTAATAAAATTTGAACCACTGAACCATCACTCACCCTCGTGCCAAATCCAACCAGTATGTGTGGTAAAAATGACAAAACCTGCTCTGCTGTAATCAGGCGTCGCAGCACACCTGTGACACGCTAGGTGCTTGCGTGGCTCCCCCAACATTTTCTTACCCAGACTCCTCTGTAAACCTCAAAATTTGCATAAAAAAGCATATTTTGCTAACTTTTCTTAGTAGGATCACCGCTCCAGCAGAAAATTCCTACTCCCCAGTTTTCCCCTCAGTCTCCCAAGTAAAATGACACCTCACTTATGTGGGTCCCCAAAGCAGAGTCCGTCTAAAGATGTATAAAAGAATATGCCCTTATAAACTCGCTGTGCTATCCCTTCTATCTCTTCAAGTTTTGGGCCTTATTCTATTGCAGGCACCTGGCCCACCAACACAAGTGAGGTATCATTTTTATCGGGAGACTTGGGGGAATGCTGGGTGGAAGGAAATTTGTGGCTCCTCTCAGATTCCAGAACTTTCTGCCACCGAAATGTGAGGAAAATGTGTTTTTTTAGCCAAAGTTTGAGGTTTGCAAAGGATTCTGGGTAACAGAACCTGGTCCGAGCCCCACAAGTCACCCCATCTTGGATTCCCCAAGGTCTTTAGTTTTCAAAAATGCACAGGGTTGGTAGGTTTCCCTAGGTGCCGGCTGAGCTACAGGCCAAAATCCACAGGTAGGCACTGTTTTCTTTCAAAAAATGGGATGTGTTCACGTTGCGCTTTGGGGCGTTTCCTGACGCGGGCGCTAGGCCTACCCACACAAGTGAGGTATCATTTTTATCGGGAGACTTGGGGGAACGCTGGGTGGAAGGAAATTTGTGGCTCCTCTCAGATTCCAGAACTTTCTGCCACAGAAATGTGAGGAACATGTGTTTTGTTTAGCCAAATTTTGAGGT
This sequence comes from Pleurodeles waltl, assembly GCF_031143425.1. Taxonomy (NCBI): domain Eukaryota; kingdom Metazoa; phylum Chordata; class Amphibia; order Caudata; family Salamandridae; genus Pleurodeles; species Pleurodeles waltl. Next base: position 297,087,969 of record NC_090442.1, read on the forward strand.
TTGCAAAGGATTCTAGGTAACACAACCTGGTCCGAGCCCCGCAAGTCACCCCTCCATGGATTCCCCTAGGTCTCTAGTTTTCATAAATGCACAGGTTTGGTAGGTTTCCCTAGGTGCCGGCTGAGCTAGAGGCCAAAATCTACAGGTAGGCACTTTGCAAAAAACACCTCTGTTTTCTTTCAAAAAAATGGGATGTGTCCACGTTGCGTTTTGGGGCGTTTCCTGTCGCGGGCTCTAGGCCTACCCACACAAGTGAGGTATCATTTTTATCGGGAGACTTGGGGGAACATAGATTAGCAAAACAAGTGCTATTGCCCCTTGTCTTTCTCTACATTTTTTCCTTACAAATATAGGAGAGTGTGTAAAAAAGACATCTATTTGAGAAATTCCCTGTAATTCACGTGCTAGTATGGTCACCCCGGAATTCAGAGATGTGCAAATAACCACTGCTCCTCAACACCTTATCTTGTGCCCTTTTTGGAAATGCAAAGGTTTTCTTGCTAGCAATTTTTTACTCTTTATATTTCAGCAAATGAATTGCTGTATACCCGGTATTGAATGAAAACGCACTGCAGGGTGCAGCTCATTTATTGGCTCTGGGTTCCTCGGGTTCTTGATGAACCTACAAACCCTATATATCCCCGCAACCAGAGGAGTCCAGCAGACGTAACGGTATATTGCTTTCGATAATCTGACATTGCAGGGAAAAGTTACAGAGTAAAACGTACGTAGTAATTTCAATATTTTTCTTTTTCAGCTGTTATTTTCTGTAGGAAACCCTTGTAGGATCTACACAAATGACCCCTTGCTGAATTCAGAATTTTGTCTACTTTTCAGAAATGTTTAGGTTTCTGGGATCCAGCATTGGTTTCATGCCCATTCCTGTCACTGACTGGAAGGAGGCTGAAAGCACAAAAAATTGCAAAAATGGGGTATGTTTACACAATGTGAGGCGCCCTCCTTTTTCTTATACCATTTTCTTTCTTATTGTTATTTCTCAAAGTTTACCTATTTAAATTCAATGAGTCAAATCTCAAGTAAGTGAAATTCAAAGTCAAAGTAATCTTGAATACATCGCTAATCTTAGTGAGTGAATTTATATTATTCCATGTTGGGGAACCCAACAATAAGTAACATAATGGGAGGTTTTCTCCCTTATTTGTTCAAAAAGTTATATGAATAGGTAAAATCACAAGTGAGTAAATTTCAAATGAACGCAATCCCAAATATCACGCCAGTCTTTAAAAGTCCAATCATATCCAAGGTTTATTGGATCCGATCTTCAGATTATCAGCATGCTTCATGAGGATAAACATTGAGCCAACACGTGTTTCGTCAGGGGAAAGTCCTATGTTCCCCAACGACTTCTTCAGGGCTATTCTCATATAATGTTAGAGTTACTTCAAAATTAATGTCCTTATTATGACTGTGTAGTACATCAAGAATTCGCACATCAAAATCCTTGATTCCCAATGCTCATGATTTGATAACCGTATATTCCCAAGCTACTAGTATTTTCAAAGAAACCGAGTATTCCGTCCCTGTGTGTAGGCAACGTTTGGTCGCGAGTGCGCTTTTTTAACCCTTAAGGGATGGGTGTTTTCCCTTGTGGAGGCTACCCCTACTACTATATTGGCCAAATAGATTCCTGAGCGCCAACATTCCCCTATCATTACACCCCAATTGTCTGCAAAAATGGGGTATGCCCCAGTAAAATGCCAAAATTGTGTTGAAAAATTGGGTTTTCTGATTCAGATTCAAGTCTGCCTGTTCCTGAAAGCTGGGAAGCTGCTGAGTTTAGCACTGCAAACCCTTTGTTGATGCCATTTTCAGGGGGAAATCCACAAGCCTTCTTCTGCAGCCACTTTTTCCAATTTTTTTGAAAAAAACGAAATGTTCACTGTATTTTGGCCAATTTCTTGGCCTCCTTCAGGGGAACCCACAAAGTCTGGGTACCTCTAGAATCCCTAGGATGTTGGAAAAAAAGGACGCAAATTTGGCTTGGTTAGCTTATGTGGACCAAAAGTTATGAGGGCCTAAGCGCAAACTGCCCCAAATAGGCAAAAAAAGGCCTGGCACAGGAGGGGGAAAAGGCCTGGCAGCGAAGGGGTTAAGGGAGGCTAATAAATATAAAATCCTCAGGTTTAGGCCTGGCAAAAGGTTTATTTGGCTATGTCAAAGTTGCAATTTTAAAACTGCAATGCTGGATGCAGTGGCTGGCCTGGAGACATGTTTTCACTTTGTCATTGTAGGAGTGGCACAATCAGTGCTGCAGTCCACTGGTGATATTTAACTTACAGGCCCTGGGTACAGAGAGTACCATGTACTAGGTAGGGACTTATAGGTAAGTTAAATATTCCAGTCAGTTATTAGCCAATTGCACATTTTCATTAGGGGTCAGAGAGCATGCACTGGGCACTGGACATCAGTGCCCCAGTGTTCAGAGTCAGTAAATCCAGCAAAACGTGTGAACAAAAAAATAAGACTGATCCTGCAAAAAGGGCCTCCCCTCACACTTACAATACTATATACCATCAACAAGACCTACCAAATAAATGTCACTGTCTTTTAATGATAATTGAAGAATCTGATAAGCATGAGTGTCTTCTTATGAATGTGCATCAGTTCATCCTTAGGGCTTCCCTCATTCCTAGAATGCCTATCTCCTGTTCACAATCCAATTTATACTGACTGTATGTTGGTTCTTTAGTATGCAACAGCTCCTTAAAAATCAAGTTTGAAAGCGACTCTTTTCTAGGTTAACGCATTCTGAATTATTCTACCTTATTTTAGACCAAACCTACCTCTAACCCAGTTGACTCTGTTTGGGACTACATGAAATACAAAAGTCTATGTAAAATGCATGACTTTTACTCTTGTTTTGGGACCCCCATTTTTCTTTGTTCCCCCATAACCAAATGCTGCAAAACTTTCAGTCCTCCGACAACTAAATGGGTGCAATGGATGCACCCGCAAAGCTTCGCGGACATTCATCAAACGGGTGCAAAGTTAATACGGGCCATAAATTCAAAGACTCTCTATCTCTGGTGACCCTACCTATAACTACAGAGTGGCCACTCTGTTACCACCAGTCTGTAATGTATGTATAAGTTTGAACAAAATGTGTTTAAATATATTCTTATCAAGATAATGAATGTGGAAGTTAATTTGGCATTAAAAATTAAGTTTTCTGGAGGGTCCCTGGGATTTGTTTCAGAGTTATTGTTCTTCAAATTTCTGAATACCCCAGTCTAATAAAGAGTATTTGATACATATTTGTATCTCTTTCTTTTCTCTTTCGTCCTCCCCCGTTATCTTAATTCCCCTGTGTTTGGGATATCTGTTTATAATTCATAGTGCAATGCTTGTGTTCGTTTTAACTGTGCTAGTGCTCTCATCTCTACAATTTAATAATGGTATTTTTATAAAACAATAACCTGGTACCAACATTTTTAACAATATGCACACATCAATGTGATATATATTATTAATATTTGAATAATATTGTTCTTACACTTACCATATAGGGTTTAGCACCTCCTAAAACCCAAATGGTTTCAATTTCTTTACTCAGAGGTGGCGTAGAACCCAATTTTATAATTTCATGCACATCAGGACAAATATACTGCACATATTTTGGTGCAGACCTAAATCAATAAGGAATGAAGATGAATTGTATAAAAATGTATAACCAAAATCATAGTGTTCCAAAGTCGTGACATGTCGTGATTTACAATACTTTTTCTAATATCGATTCAGTGTTTTATTTTTTACTCAGTATCTGTTTATTGCATTTTTAAACGATATAGCAACAATATACAGTCAGAAAAAGAAACCAAAGCCCATGACAGCGTTCGTCGAAAAAAATCTGCATACATGTGGTACAGCATAGGAACATGAGGGCTGATAATAAACACAACCATAAATCAAATGTGAGCCAACCATGCCACATGGAGCTAAGCCCAACGATGCACTGTGCGAGACTCGTGCATTTGTCACCCATTATCAAACTGCTGGTGCAGTGTGGTAAGGTCCCCTTAAGATGGGTGCCTAGGGACAGAGGCCTTGACGTAGAGATACAAATAGCTACAGGGCCCATAGCTAACGAAAGATGTGTGGGCCTATTGTGCCCCCAAATCTGTATTCCAAGGCACCATCTCTGTGCTGTCATGGAAACATTGAGTCTAACAAGAAATGAGGGGGAAAATGAGGGAAATCCGCCAGAGGGGGGACTACATCCTCAGATGCTAAGATATCAGGAGCAGAGGGGATTGCATGGGTTCGGGCCCAGAGGGAGAAAGAGATACACTGTTGAGGCCTCGGGGGTGGGTATTAAAAACTCTAATACCAGGACACGGGCAGGGGGATGACCTATGGGAAAGTGAAGCAGCACTGATAATTTAACCGAATAGCTGCAGAGCGCGAAGCTTGGGCGGCTGGAGGCAAAGATACTCCAACCACAAGAAGCAATCCAGGAGTGGTTGCCAGAGTCTGAGGAATTTCTTATCCATGAGGAGAGTTTATGCGATAGGCACTCCATTGCCATTGTTTGCAAAAGCCTGGTGAACCAAGTAGCAATAGGAGGCTGAGAAGGGGATTTCCAGGCCAAGGTACCTGTCATACGATGGAAAAGGTACCAGTCTGCACGTATTAGGGCTTCAAGCATATTCGGATGTAGGCCCAAAATAATTGTGTGGTAGTCTGCCGGTATGGTGAAACCCAGTGTGCTTTTAATGTGGCTTAAAACCTCTTTCCAATAAAGGGTGAGTTGTGAGCAAGACCACCAAATGTGTTTGAAGGTGCCGTCTGGGGACCAACAGTGCTAGCAGGTAGCAGAGGCAGAAGGGAACATTGTGTGAAAGTGGGCCGGGGTATAGTACCACTGAAGCATCAACTTATAGGCGGACTCTTGATGTAGTACACCATGGTGAGTTTTTGGGATCTTCCGCCACAGTAGTTCTTACTCCTTCCGATTGATTTCTGTGTCTGCTTTTGACTCCCACTTTGACTGGTATGGGTGTCTCAGAAACAAGCAAGACTGTTGGAGAACACTGTAGGTCTTGGAAACCAGCCCCTTGGTGCCCTCGTAGTGACGGACCAAGAACTCAAAAGGTGTGAGTGAACAAATCGCTCCCTCCACATTGGACTGGTGGAGTGCCCAGTGATGGAGTTCAAAATATTAATGACTCAGTTTGTCAGGTAAATTGAATTCAGTTTTACATTTTTACGACTGATTTGATTTGAGGGCCCTGGAATAAATTTCCCAGCGACCTGCGCTCCTCCTTCTCCCATGCCAGAAGGGATCCCAGAGGTAGTCCCGGCTTGAACTCCAGGTTGCCCATGAGGTGGGTATTCGGCGAGGAAAACGAGGTAAGACCATAGACGAGTGCAGTGCTATTCCAGACCTCTAGCACTGTTCTAGTAGATGTTGCAAATATGTGCTACGGGGCAGTGGTGTTTGGCCAACCAAGCTAAGTCCCAGGAGGCCAGCAGACTACTGCCCGATCCATATGTAGCCAATGTTTTTGCTCTCTCTGACCACTCATTTAGAGATAAATTCTAGATGTGCCGCTCTGTAGGATTCAGTCTTTTTAAAAAAGATATGAGGGTTCTATGACTAAATGTGATTAAGTGATAAGGCTGTGTTATCATAATATGAACTCTTAATACTGACCTGCACTTAAAGTGACTCCATAATATTGACTACCAACATATGATCCAGGTAAGTAGAGGTAGAATTTTGAATAGTACATTTATTCTTCCCTCTGAAGTCTTTACCTTGTTTTTCAGTGGCCTCGAATTTGCTAAGTACAAACTCTCTAAACAATGCAAACCATTTCAAAGTGCAATCTCGTTAATTTTTAGGCTTGATAGCTAAAAATAAATTTTACTCTCTGAGTGATGTGGCCTTTGTGCTTCAAGTCTCAAATGAGTTTTGCTACTTGATTTTGCAGTCGTAGCATTTTGTCTCTTCCTTTCTTGGAGGGGGCAGTTCCAATATTGTTACTATTATCTAGATTGAGATCCTTCTGAACTGGCTTTGGGACGTGCGCATGGTATCAAGTCAGTTGAAAAGGAGGTGTAGGTGCCCCCTGGCCCTACATGTGTGATTTCTGACTTCTGACTGTTCAGGCTGTGACGGTTTTGGTGCATTCAATTTTAGACTTCCTTGCGGCTCGATGCATTGTGATCCAATCTGATGATGAAAATGATAATGAATCTCATGATCAACCTTAGCCCAATTTGAGAGAATCATCTGCTCACATGTAATAGCTGTTCTTGTGAGTATTCATTATGTATATCAATGTAAACACTGAAGTTGACAGGGGCTAAAACATCAGGAATACTATCTGATCACATTGGTTAGGTTAGGTGTTAGTTAATGCTTTTACCTCTCCTCCTCAGTCCTCGTGACTCAATGGCAATGGCTTCAACCTCTAGGAAGACCACTCTCCACAATGAAGGGGTGGCAGACCAGGAGTTCACCCGACAGGGATAATGGTGTGTAAGCCCAAGAAGACAAAGGTCAGTGCCTCAAAGGGATTTTTGTAATGATGTGGCACCATGGGAAGTATAAATGAAATGGTTTTGTACAGCTGTTATTTTTTTAATTGATTGATGGGATGGTTCTTCGATCTAGACAGCCGTCTTGATTGGTTAATCACATACCAGACCCTCCTAGGCATGGACATCACTTTATCGAGCGGGGCCAATTTCAGGTAGTGAACTTGGCTGCAAGTGTGGTGGGTGGACCAGATACACCAAGCTTGGAAAAATGAGAGAAAGGGCCCAGCTGACGGAGCTCAACCCTTCCTCCATATTAGCCCCTACAAACTAAAGTCCGGGATTGAAAGTGATGCAATGTGTGGGATTTTCTTTGAATACTCGCTTGAGAGAGATTTGCGACTGCCGCTTTTATTTTTACGTCTGCTTTCTTTGCATTAAAGATGGGTACGTATGATGGCGAACTTTATCTTTTTTTTTTCTTTTTTTACCAAAACTAGGGTAAAAGCTATCAGCACATTTACTCAGAGAGGTTTAGGATCCGAGCGACTCTCAAAATACGTTACATAATGCATTTGTATGTTTTATTGAAACATATCACGTGAATTATGTGTAATATTTTTTAAGTATCATAAATAAAGATTTTGTACCGTTCCTGCTGTTTTCTCCAGCCACTGCTTTTCGAGGCCTCTGGGAACAGGTCAGCGCACTTAATTACAGACCTTGGCACACCTAATAACTGCACTGGCCCACTCGCTGCCGTACAACCACAAGCAGAGACCCACAAAGGGCAACTTGAAGGACACATCATGACCAGTGGCGACTGGTGACATTTGAAAGGGGTATGGCGTAAACGCTGGGTATGATTTTTATGTAACAAGCAAAGCGAGCAAGCTTAAGGGACAAACTTGGGGTCGGGGAGGGATGCGTCGAGGCTGGGAGGGGGAGATTGGAAAATGGTGTCATTTAAAGCACATTAATTGAATGAGAATGTAAGGTATATAAGGTATTGTGAATGTATAATCTTGAAATATTAAACACCGGCCAATATCTTACTGCATTAATATGTTCAACAGTTACTGTGATGTGCAAATTGTACAGCGCAACAACTTCAGGCCCTTTAAAGTGTGCTCTTGTGCAGTGTCTTGCACTGCTTGCAGCATCAACTTTGGGAGAAAACGCACTAACCAGGCTCTGGAAGCACCCATAGCTGCTGGCTGCAATCAGCCATAAAGAAATGTGTGCAAACAGGTCTTTAGGTGGGAGGAAAAAAGTAAGGGCTCTATAAAAGGAAACTTATAAAATAGGTTTCAGTGATTCCCATAATGTGCCCCACCAGTAGTTTGGTTAGTCTCTGAGATGTAATTGCATCCAGATATGTTGCACAATGACTGACAAACACCTAAAACCTGACAGTACCAATGGCTTTGTCAATGGTTATTAGCTGTTTAAGATTAAATCAGTAAAACAATGATTTGTTACACAAAATTAACATTTGAAATGTTTAATTTTAGAATTTGCGAGACTGTGAATTACATATTATTGAGGCCTGCGGAAAGAGCATTAGCCTTCAGTTATGTGTGCTTTATGTTATATATGTATGCTCTTTTTCTGTGCATAGCTCATCCATCTGCACATTTTCAACATCATCTCTTTCTTTTTTGGTACCCTCTTTTCTCTCTCCCCCGAATGCACTTCTTCACAGCTCCCTCACTTCACCACCCCCCAAACATGCACTGCACTCACTCACATTTAAGAACTTCATTTTTTTTTTCTTTTGCCTTGTAAATATTTTGATATCTGTGCATTCCCTTCACCAGGGTCAGACTGGGAACCAAAAGCATCCCTGGCAAATTTTGAGAGACCAGCCACCATAGGGCGCATAGCGAGCAACACTGACCACTACAAGAAAAACCTAGGACACAATGGCACAAACGATGCATTCTACAACACATTTTTCATTATATATCCAATTGTATCTGTTTTTAAAGCATAGCAAATGATGACCTTACAGTGCACCAGGATACGGCAATCTTTATTGGGAGTCTTAAATGATTCTCTCAATACCACCCTCTAACAGGGCCTCTCAACTCTCCATTGCCCCTCCCTCACATGCATTTAATTTGTTTTATAGTGCCTCTCTTACTAGCATAGGGTGGTGGAGCACTTTATATCACACACCTACAGAGACAATAAATCATATGAGTGTAAATCAGTGTATAGAAAATGTTAATTAAGAAAAAGGGGACCTACAAGGTGTAGGATTCATGTCATGCATACTGGCAGGCATTTTTTAAGAGTGCTTGGTCTAGGGAAGCATAAACTCTGGATTTGGAATGTAATACAGTATTATGGTTGTCTTTACTAATAACAATTTGTTTTCACCCAGACAAACCCTTTTAAGCAAAATTAGGTTAGACAAAGACTGGGAAAAACATAACTTTCTCGCCTAAACAATGCAGTTTACTTGTAGCTCGTTGATGGCAGTTTATAGCTCACTGAGTTTATGAATGTAACTTATGAACTGCACAGTAACAAAGGATCTCTGTGACAAAAGCAGTATTTCACTGAGCACTGCTCATAAAATACTGTTCTGTGATCTGCATAGTACACATTCTTTGCAGCAGGCATAATAATCTTCTGTGCTACCTTAGATGAGTCAAAACTGCCACTGGACAAAACTCCATCTCTCTCCAGCAGGCACATTAATCAACAGAGTTATATTGACACTTTTATTCCCTGAAAACAGCTGGATATACACAGAGCTTTTAAAACTGATGCACTGCTACAAAACCAGTCCCCCAGTAACAAAGGTGCCCCCCCACCTTTCCAGGAATACATGACATTCTGCTGTGTGCTCTGCACAGAGGCCAACCCACTGACAGACACTTTGCTTTGCTCTCAAACAAAGCCCTTCATAAACATCTGGCACGACTCAAAGTGTGCCCTTTACAAGAGTAACAGGATGCACACAAAAATACAGAAACACAACATGAAGAAATAGCCAACATTCTTGGGGAACTCAAGATTAAATAAAAGGTGAAATAAAGGGGAACTACATTGCTGACATCCATTACCTAGATATTTTCAACATTCATTGGGATCCATGTTTTTGGCATTAATGTTAAGGGTCTGTTGTTGGCAAAATCTGCCAATTTTAACACCATACAGCATCTGTCTTCACTATAAGTACATATTTCTCCCTTTGCACGTGACTCAACTATTTGGATCAACTTTCCAAGGGAACAAAAACTCTGCTTGTCTTTTGGATCAATTTCACATGTGAACAAATACAGCAGCCCCATTTCTAAAGGGTCCAGTGACCTGCAGCCATGGCTTGGGGTGTCACAGTGGGGGATGTTAGCGAGACATGGGGTCTCTGCACAATATACATAAAACAAGATAAGCATTATAACACTTACGATTACCAATGGAAAGGCGTCAAATCACACGTAGGATGCTCACATCCAGTCCTACTCTGTGACAGATAGGAAAGGGTAGGTGTAAAGAAATGGCTCCCTGTTGCAGTTACCCCCCACTTTTTGCCTGATACTGATGCTGACTTGACTGAGAAGTGTGCTGGGACCCTGCTAACCAGGCCCCAGCACCAGTGTTCCTTCACCTAAAATGTACCATTGTATCCACAATTGGCACACCCTGGCATTCAGATAAGTCCCTTGTAACTGGTACTTCTAGTACCAAGGGCCCTGATGCCAAGAAAGGTCTCTAAGGGCTGCAGCATGTCTTATGCCACCCTAGAGACCCCTCACTCAGCACAGACACACTGCTTACAAGCCTGTGTGTGCTAGTGAGAACAAAATGAGTAAGTCGACATGGCACTCCCCTCAGGGTGCCATGCCAGCCTCTCACTGCCTAGGCAGTATAGGTAAGACACCCCTCTAGCAGGCCTTACAGCCCTAAGGCAGGGTGCACTATACCATAGGTGAGGGTACCAGTGCATGAGCACTGTGCCCCTACAGTGTCTAAACAAAACCTTAGACATTGTAAGTGCAGGGTAGCCATAAGAGTATATGGTCTGGGAGTCTGTCAAACACGAACTCCACAGCACCATAATGGCTACACTGAAAACTGGGAAGTTTGGTATCAAACTTCTCAGCACAATAAATGCACACTGATGCCAGTGTACATTTTATTGTAAAATACACCCCAGAGGGCACCTTAGAGGTGCCCCCTGAAACTTAACCGACTATCTGTGTAGGCTGACTAGTTTTAGCAGCCTGCCACAAACCGAGACATGTTGCTGGCCCCATGGGGAGAGTGCCTTTGTCACTCTGAGGCCAGTAACAAAGCCTGCACTGGGTGGAGATGCTAACACCTCTCCCAGGCAGGAATTGTCACACCTGGCGGTGAGCCTCAAAGGCTCACCTCCTTTGTGCCAACCCAGCAGGACACTCCAGCTAGTGGAGTTGCCCGCCCCCTCCGGCCAGGCCCCACTTTTGGCGGCAAGGCCGGAGAAAATAATGAGAATAACAAGGAGGAGTCACTGGCCAGTCAGGACAGCCCCTAAGGTGTCCTGAGCTGAGGTGACTCTAACTTTTAGAAATCCTCCATCTTGCAGATGGAGGATTCCCCCAATAGGGTTAGGATTGTGACCCCCTCCCCTTGGGAGGAGGCACAAAGAGGGTGTACCCACCCTCAGGGCTAGTAGCCATTGGCTACTAACCCCCCAGACCTAAACACGCCCTTAAATTTAGTATTTAAGGGCTACCCTGAACCCTAGAAAATTAGATTCCTGCAACAAGAAGAAGGACTGCCCAGCTGAAAACCCCTGCAGCGGAAGACCAGAAGACGACAACTGCCTTGGCTCCAGAAACTCACCGGCCTGTCTCCTGCCTTCCAAAGATCCTGCTCCAGCGACGCCTTCCGAAGGGACCAGCGACCTCGACATCCTCTGAGGACTGCCCCTGCTTCGAAAAGACAAGAAACTCCCGAGGACAGCGGACCTGCTCCAAGAAAAGCTGCAACTTGGTTTCCAGCAGCTTTAAAGAACCCTGCAAGCTCCCCGCAAGAAGCGTGAGACTTGCAACACTGCACCCGGCGACCCCGACTCGGCTGGTGGCGATCCAACACCTCAGGAGGGACCCCAGGACTACTCTGATACTGTGAGTACCAAAACCTGTCCCCCCTGAGCCCCCACAGCGCCGCCTGCAGAGGGAATCCCGAGGCTTCCCCTGACCGCGACTCTTTGAACCTAAAGTCCCGACGCCTGGGAGAGACCCTGCACCCGCAGCCCCCAGGACCTGAAGGACCGGACTTTCACTGGAGAAGTGACCCCCAGGAGTCCCTCCCCCTTGCCCAAGTGGAGGTTTCCCCGAGGAATCCCCCCCTTGCCTGCCTACAGCGCTGAAGAGATCCCGAGATCTCTCATAGACTAACATTACAAACCCGACGCTTGTTTCTACGCTGCACCCGGCCGCCCCCGCGCTGCTGAGGGTGAAATTTCTGTGTGGACTTGTGTCCCCCCCGGTGCCCTACAAAACCCCCCTGGTCTGCCCTCCGAAGACGCGGGTACTTACCTGCAAGCAGACCGGAACCGGGGCACCCCCTTCTCTCCATTCTAGCCTATGTGTTTTGGGCACCACTTTGAACTCTGCACCTGACCGGCCCTGAGCTGCTGGTGTGGTGACTTTGGGGTTGCTCTGAACCCCCAACGGTGGGCTACCTTGGACCAAGAACTAAACCCTGTAAGTGTCTTACTTACCTGGTAAAACTAACAAAAACTTACCTCCCCCAGGAACTGTGAAAATTGCACTGTGTCCACTTTTAAAACAGCTATTTGTCAATAACTTGAAAAGTATACATGCAATTTTGATGATTTGAAGTTCCTAAAGTACTTACCTGCAATACCTTTCGAATGAGATATTACATGTAGAATTTGAACCTGTGGTTCTTAAAATAAACTAAGAAAAGATATTTTTTCTATATAAAAACCTATTGGCTGGATTTGTCTCTGAGTGTGTGTACCTCATTTATTGTCTATGTGTATGTACAACAAATGCTTAACACTACTCCTTGGATAAGCCTACTGCTCGACCACACTACCACAAAAATAGAGCATTAGTATTATCTCTTTTTACCACTATTTTACCTCTAAGGGGAACCCTTGGACTCTGTGCATGCTATTCCTTACTTTGAAATAGCACATACAGAGCCAACTTCCTACATTGGTGGATCAGCGGTGGGGTACAAGACTTTGCATTTGCTGGACTACTCAGCCAATACCTGATCACACGACAAATTCCAAAATTGTCATTAGAAATTGATTTTTGCAATTTGAAAAGTTTTCTAAATTCTTAAAAGACCTGCTAGGGCCTTGTGTTAGATCCTGTTTAGCATTTCTTTTAGAGTTTAAAAGTTTGTAAAAGTTTGAATTAGATTCTAGAACCAGTTGTAGATTCTTAAAAAGTATTCCAACTTTTAGAAGCAAAATGTCTAGCACAGATGTGACTGTGGTGGAACTCGACACCACACCTTACCTCCATCTTAAGATGAGGGAGCTAAGGTCACTCTGTAAAATAAAGAAAATAACAATGGGCCCCAAACCTACCAAAATACAGCTCCAGGAGCTTTTGGCAGAGTTTGAAAAGGCCAACCCCTCTGAGGGTGGCAACTCAGAGGAAGAGGATAGTGACTTGGAGGAAAATTCCCCCCTACCAGTCCTATCTAGGGAGAACAGGGTCCCTCAAACCCTGACTCCAAAAATAATAGTCAGAGATGCTGGTTCCCTCACAGGAGAGACCAACACCTCTGAAATCACTGAGGATAACTCCAGTGAAGAGGACATCCAGTTAGCCAGGATGGCCAAAAGATTGGCTTTGGAAAAGCAGCTCCTAGCCATAGAAAGGGAAAGAAAAGAGATGGGCCTAGGTCCCATCGATGGTGGCAGCAACTTAAATAGGGTCAGAGATTCTCCTGACATCCTAAAAATCCCCAAAGGGATTGTAACAAAATATGAAAATGGTGATGACATCACCAAATGGTTCACAGCTTTTGAGAGGGCTTGTGTAACCAGAAAAGTAAACAGATCTCACTGGGGTGCTCTCCTTTGGGAAATGTTCACTGGAAAGTGTAGGGATAGACTCCTCACACTCTCTGGAAAAGATGCAGAATCTTATGACCTCATGAAGGGTACCCTGATTGAGGGCTTTGGATTCTCCACTGAGGAGTATAGAATTAGGTTCAGGGGGGCTCAAAAATCCTCGAGCCAGACCTGGGTTGATTTTGTAGACTACTCAGTAAAAACACTAGATGGTTGGTTAACTGGAAATGAAGTGTGTGACTATGTTGGGCTTTATAATTTGTTTATGAAAGAACACATTTTAAGTAACTGCTTCAATGAAAAGTTGCATCAGTGTCTAGTAGACCTAGGTCCAATTTCTCCCCAAGAATTGGGAAAGAAGGCAGACCACTGGGTCAAGACTAGGGTAACCAAAACTTCCACTGGGGGTGACCAAAAGAAAGGGGTTACAAAAACTCCCCAGGAGAAAGTGGGTGACACTAGAAACAAAGAAAAAGAGTCCTCTGTAGGCCCCCAAAAACCAGAACAGGTGGGTGGGCCCCAAGACACAACCCAAAACAAAGGTGGGTACCAGGGTAAGAACTGGGATGCCACTAAGGCATGGTGCCACAACTGTAAACAGTCTGGGCACCACACCAAGGACACTTCTTGTCCCAAAAACAAACCCCAGAACAAAATTCCAGGGGTAACCAGTGTAGCCATGGGAGATGACTCCTCAGATGAGGAGGTCTTCATAGCCTTCAACTGGAAACAGGGCCCAACAGGTGAGTTGGAGATTCCAGAGGGAAGTAGACACTTCCACCACCTACTGGTGAATGGAATCCCAACCACTGCCCTGAGAGACACTTGTGCCAGTCACACTATTGTGCATGACAGGCTGGTGCTCTCAAACCAGTACATCCCAGGTGAGACTGCCAGGGTAAGAGTTAGCCTAGACAGGGTCACTAAGAGGCCTGTGGCTTTAGTACCCATAGAAGTGGGTGGCACTCTTAGCTGGAGAAGGGTAGTAGTCAGTACAGACCTCCCCCTTGATTGTCTCCTTGGAAATGACTACCCAGAGGTTAGTCAGAGCCCAAGAGAGGAACTGGTCCAGTGCCAGTCCTCTCCCAAGGATTCTGGAAGTCCTGCCTCTGCAGTAAATGCAAGCAGGCCCCAGAAGAAGAAAAAAAGAAAACAGAGTAGGAAGGGTGGACAACCTTTAGCCAAGGTTACAGCAAGCCAAGGAGATTCTGCTCCAGTAGGGGAGAACTCCAAAAATGGCTCTGATAAAGTCCAACCTGACCCACAAGAAGTCCTGGCTAGTCAGGCAACTGTTAAGCCTGAGTGGGTGGCTCCTCAGCTAACAGAAGAAAGAGTGGAAGAAGGGTGTTTACTACAAGATGTGGTAACCCCCCACTCTAATACAGCAGACAGGCACCCTGAACCCAAAGAAGTCTGTAACTTAGCCCCTTCCCTTGTAGGTGAAGAGCTAAGGGTGTGGTTCTGGGCACTGACAGCTGTCAGTGGCCTCTGCTGGGTGTTAGCCTTTATGGCTGCACTATCCTTGGCATGGTGGTCTGACCCCCTGCCAAATAACAAGTTAGGCCCCCTGACCCTGTTGGTCATGGTGGGGTTACTCCAGCTCTGGGTAACCTCTTTGGGTAAGCTAGGGGTGACCCTGGCTAAGATAAGATTAGCAGAGGTGGATACCTCTGACCTCAAAATAGAGAGAATGGGTGAAGACATAAAAAGCACAGACAAGAGGCAGTTCAGACTAGGTCCTATCACTGTGGAAGTGGGTCAGTTCCCCAGAGGGAATGACCTGAACAGGAGGATGTAAGGCAGAGTAGGCCCTGCAACAAACCAGCCATTTCCTCTACTCTTCCTCGCCTGACAGACTAGGAAGACTCTTCCAGCGTTGGCTGAGTCTCCTGGCCTGTGGGCTGGGGGGGGCTTGTGTAAAGAAATGGCTCCCTGTTGCAGTTACCCCCCACTTTTTGCCTGATACTGATGCTGACTTGACTGAGAAGTGTGCTGGGACCCTGCTAACCAGGCCCCAGCACCAGTGTTCCTTCACCTAAAATGTACCATTGTATCCACAATTGGCACACCCTGGCATTCAGATAAGTCCCTTGTAACTGGTACTTCTAGTACCAAGGGCCCTGATGCCAAGAAAGGTCTCTAAGGGCTGCAGCATGTCTTATGCCACCCTAGAGACCCCTCACTCAGCACAGACACACTGCTTACAAGCCTGTGTGTGCTAGTGAGAACAAAATGAGTAAGTCGACATGGCACTCCCCTCAGGGTGCCATGCCAGCCTCTCACTGCCTAGGCAGTATAGGTAAGACACCCCTCTAGCAGGCCTTACAGCCCTAAGGCAGGGTGCACTATACCATAGGTGAGGGTACCAGTGCATGAGCACTGTGCCCCTACAGTGTCTAAACAAAACCTTAGACATTGTAAGTGCAGGGTAGCCATAAGAGTATATGGTCTGGGAGTCTGTCAAACACGAACTCCACAGCACCATAATGGCTACACTGAAAACTGGGAAGTTTGGTATCAAACTTCTCAGCACAATAAATGCACACTGATGCCAGTGTACATTTTATTGTAAAATACACCCCAGAGGGCACCTTAGAGGTGCCCCCTGAAACTTAACCGACTATCTGTGTAGGCTGACTAGTTTTAGCAGCCTGCCACAAACCGAGACATGTTGCTGGCCCCATGGGGAGAGTGCCTTTGTCACTCTGAGGCCAGTAACAAAGCCTGCACTGGGTGGAGATGCTAACACCTCTCCCAGGCAGGAATTGTCACACCTGGCGGTGAGCCTCAAAGGCTCACCTCCTTTGTGCCAACCCAGCAGGACACTCCAGCTAGTGGAGTTGCCCGCCCCCTCCGGCCAGGCCCCACTTTTGGCGGCAAGGCCGGAGAAAATAATGAGAATAACAAGGAGGAGTCACTGGCCAGTCAGGACAGCCCCTAAGGTGTCCTGAGCTGAGGTGACTCTAACTTTTAGAAATCCTCCATCTTGCAGATGGAGGATTCCCCCAATAGGGTTAGGATTGTGACCCCCTCCCCTTGGGAGGAGGCACAAAGAGGGTGTACCCACTCTCAGGGCTAGTAGCCATTGGCTACTAACCCCCCAGACCTAAACACGCCCTTAAATTTAGTATTTAAGGGCTACCCTGAACCCTAGAAAATTAGATTCCTGCAACAAGAAGAAGGACTGCCCAGCTGAAAACCCCTGCAGCGGAAGACCAGAAGACGATAACTGCCTTGGCTCCAGAAACTCACCGGCCTGTCTCCTGCCTTCCAAAGATCCTGCTCCAGCGACGCCTTCCGAAGGGACCAGCGACCTCGACATCCTCTGAGGACTGCCCCTGCTTCGAAAAGACAAGAAACTCCCGAGGACAGCGGACCTGCTCCAAGAAAAGCTGCAACTTGGTTTCCAGCAGCTTTAAAGAACCCTGCAAGCTCCCCGCAAGAAGCGTGAGACTTGCAACACTGCACCCGGCGACCCCGACTCGGCTGGTGGCGATCCAACACCTCAGGAGGGACCCCAGGACTACTCTGATACTGTGAGTACCAAAACCTGTCCCCCCTGAGCCCCCACAGCGCCGCCTGCAGAGGGAATCCCGAGGCTTCCCCTGACCGCGACTCTTTGAACCTAAAGTCCCGACGCCTGGGAGAGACCCTGCACCCGCAGCCCCCAGGACCTGAAGGACCGGACTTTCACTGGAGAAGTGACCCCCAGGAGTCCCTCCCCCTTGCCCAAGTGGAGGTTTCCCCGAGGAATCCCCCCCTTGCCTGCCTACAGCGCTGAAGAGATCCCGAGATCTCTCATAGACTAACATTACAAACCCGACGCTTGTTTCTACGCTGCACCCGGCCGCCCCCGCGCTGCTGAGGGTGAAATTTCTGTGTGGACTTGTGTCCCCCCCGGTGCCCTACAAAACCCCCCTGGTCTGCCCTCCGAAGACGCGGGTACTTACCTGCAAGCAGACCGGAACCGGGGCACCCCCTTCTCTCCATTCTAGCCTATGTGTTTTGGGCACCACTTTGAACTCTGCACCTGACCGGCCCTGAGCTGCTGGTGTGGTGACTTTGGGGTTGCTCTGAACCCCCAACGGTGGGCTACCTTGGACCAAGAACTAAACCCTGTAAGTGTCTTACTTACCTGGTAAAACTAACAAAAACTTACCTCCCCCAGGAACTGTGAAAATTGCACTAAGTGTCCACTTTTAAAACAGCTATTTGTCAATAACTTGAAAAGTATACATGCAATTTTGATGATTTGAAGTTCCTAAAGTACTTACCTGCAATACCTTTCGAATGAGATATTACATGTAGAATTTGAACCTGTGGTTCTTAAAATAAACTAAGAAAAGATATTTTTTCTATATAAAAACCTATTGGCTGGATTTGTCTCTGAGTGTGTGTACCTCATTTATTGTCTATGTGTATGTACAACAAATGCTTAACACTACTCCTTGGATAAGCCTACTGCTCGACCACACTACCACAAAAATAGAGCATTAGTATTATCTCTTTTTACCACTATTTTACCTCTAAGGGGAACCCTTGGACTCTGTGCATGCTATTCCTTACTTTGAAATAGCACATACAGAGCCAACTTCCTACAGTAGGAATGTATTCCTGTGAATGACAGATGTCTGGCCCCATACAGGGATTAAGACCCCAATGCCCAAAGCTGTGACGCTGACGTCACTGGCCTACAGTGGATACTAACATAGACTACAATGGCAATGAGGGGCTTTAGAAAGGTAATTCCTGCATCATGGGTCTCATTGTACAAAGCTGATTTAGTGCCTGCCTCCCATCTCCTGCGCAGCATTGAACAGGCAGCCCAGTCTTAAATACTTCGACTTGTCTAGAGGTACAATAGTACTGCTAAATAAATAAATCTATTTAATATTTTTTTTATGTAAACCTGTAGGAATTTCAGAGGGGCATAGCCCACGAGACCTAATGGAGAAACCTCCTCTGATCATGACACTGCAGGGTAGCTGAGAAGGAAAATCTGAAGAATCTCCACAGAGGTCATAATCTGGGTCACTTTTTCAGCTCTGAAGAAGGGGTCCTCTCTGGCACACAGGGTCCAGCACCTCCCACAACATTGCCTGCAACATTCCACAGCTGGCAGACTGGCACTCTATCAATCAATCACAAAAATTATAGAGCGCGCTACTCACCCGTGAGGGTTTCAAGGCGCTTGTGGGAGGGGTGAGGGGGTTACTGTTCGAACAACCATGTCTTGAGGTTTTTTCTGAAGAGTAGGAGGTCTTCGGTTTTGCGGAGGTTGGTGGGGAGGGACTTCCAGGTTGTGGGGGGGAGATAAGAGAAGGCCCTGCCTCATGTGGTGGTTCGTTGGATGCGGGGGACTGTAGCTAGTGCGAGGTCGGCTGATCGGAGGTTGCGGGTAGGAGTGTGGAAGTTCCCTCTTTCGTTGAGATAGGTCGGGCCGGTGTTGTGGAGGGATTTGTGTGCGTGGATGAGGATCTTCAAAGTGATTCTCTTGTCTATGGGGAGCCAGTGAAGGGATTTGAGGTGTGGTGAGATTCGTTCGTGGCGGGGGAGGCCAAGGACGAGGCGTGCGGCTGTGTCCTGGATTCTCTGGAGTTCCTGATGAATCTGCCCACTTTAGCCACTTGAATCACTGAGAGAATTGTCAAAACTGATAGTTCTGACATTGGTTAACATTAACAACACAGGAGAAGCTTACCTGGCACACCAGTATACAGACCTGCCAAAAGGAAAAACTCACAGTTTGAGGCGGGGCATGGTCTTGGAGGGGGCAGAGCCTTGTGCCTATAGGTGCCTAGGAGGCACTTCTATGCCTACCCCCACCAATACCCCCCCTGTTTAAAACAAGCCTCCTGCGTCTGGTGCTGAAGTCCTGGGGAGTTTTCACACCCCATAATAGACATCAGCTTTTAAAAGCCTCCAAAAACAACGAGCTAGAAATCCACTCTTTGCGGTATTTCCCTGCTTGTTTTTCCTACCACCGTGTGATATTGGCTCCTCACCAGGTGAATGTGTGAAGGGAGCCATTATCATGTGACACATGGTAGCCCTGTGTGAGTTGGCAGGTCTGAGTATATTCAGAGCAGGCAATGTGATGTGATGAGAGCAAGGACAGACTAGAAAAAACCTTGGGCATAGTCATCCTTAAATGCCATGGAGAGGACCCTGAATATACACTTTCACATCCAATAAGACCTGCTCACAAAAGAGTAGAAATGCAGTGTGGAAATCCCTTCAAATTGCCAACGGGATATTTTATGAGATATACGTGAAAGCCATTCTACACCCCATGCCAGCCGTGTG
This sequence comes from Pleurodeles waltl, assembly GCF_031143425.1. Taxonomy (NCBI): domain Eukaryota; kingdom Metazoa; phylum Chordata; class Amphibia; order Caudata; family Salamandridae; genus Pleurodeles; species Pleurodeles waltl. The sequence continues at coordinate 297,107,839 of NC_090442.1, forward strand.
AAATCCAAGAAAGACATGTCCACTTGTTAGATACCATTCCAGACCCCGAAAGATGAGCCGTAGAGAAAAAGATAATACAAAAAAGCGGTTCAAATTGTAAAAATTGGAACCCACAAGGACAAGCTCTCCATCAAAAATGTACACTGAAAATAATTTCTGCATAGAAGGACACTGATTTTAGAGTGATAAGAAGCTCTAGGTGGAAGAGATACACCTGGCAGCGCAGATTCCTCAATAAAGCCCATGATGAAGTCACTGCTCGTTACAAACTTAAAAGGCAACATGTGGTGTGTGAGAGGAATCTCTTGCACTGACAGAATCAGTTAGCTTCTTGTACGCTGCAAACAGCCAGCAATAATTAACATCCCTGACATTGGGTTCTTCTGGCTTTCTTGGTACCTGTGAGGCCAAAGGTAAAGGGGTTGAAACAATTGTTTACATATATACCAATGGGCTAATGGGCTTGTAGACCAGGAAGTTCACTGCCAGGAAGGATGTTACTTTTAGGACTCAAAGAAAAGTCATAAGAAATGTGAATGGGATTGGTGGTTTCATGGGACTAGCCAAACTGCTGTTAGACTAAACATCTAAATCTGTACTGTTCACAATAGTGACGTTGCAGTCCCACCTAAAAGAGAACCTTCAGAAAGAAAAAGGAAATTAGAAATGCTGCAGGAAGACCGAGGGAATGGCACAACATGGGTGACTAACATGCACTGTACCCAAATAAAACCTCACACAGGATCCATTTGCCCTCCGCTTCTGATAAAGAAACTAGGACGTATATGTATATGTCCAGCTATGCAGCACATCAGTCCCGAAACCTTTTGCGGCCATGCCACCCAAACACATCCAAAATTAGCTTTTCAGGCACAGATAATCCCCAAGTGGTCATGTTGTATACATGTACAATTCCCTTGTAACATACCTTAAGGTTTTGCTGAGAAGCGCAATAACAGTATTTGGAAGTGGAAGAAGGCTTTCTGGAAATGTTTCAAAAGATTTTCGACCCCACATAATTAAATTCTTCTTACCTAATACAAAATAAAATATATTTTTATGTTATATGCAGAGAGTATCACATTGCACTGTTTATTTAAGTTAACTAAAACAAAAAAAATACAGTAAAATCTCTATAATGTAACTTAGTCTAATTAGTCGGTCATTTTGCCCCTAATTTTGATGGCAGCAAAAATACCATAACAAGCCAAAAGACTATTCAACAGCTGTAGAAACAGTAAAGCATCTAGTAAAGCCATGATCGTGGCCAATGGAATTATGCAGCAGGAGAGGACCAAATTATGCAACAGGGTTGACTAAATTATGCAGCTAGAAAAAAGAACGTATGTGACATAATGCTGCACATTTTGTGATAGCATTACTTCATAATCCTGTCATTTGTTTCATATGTTAATACTGTCCGGGCAAAGGGGCCAACTTATTAGTATCAGTTTAACATCCAAACACAATAAAAGGCAACTAAAAGATGACCAAGTAACCTTTGCATAGATCTTTTCTTTTTGTGGAAACACAGGTCCCTGAGATTTCAGTAACTGATACAATCTGCAGAATATGCAGCAGATGATGAATTATGTGGCAGATGCAGCAAATCCATAGTTATATGGAAAATGCAGTAATGTCACACCACATATCGGAGCACGACCTGTGGCTCACTCCACTGCCTCCCTGGCCTTCAGCGTTATATGGCAGGACATCCTAAAAACTTGCCTGCAGCCTGGGGAGTCCTGGAAAGGGCTGCAGAGGGCCATCCTTCACTTCACTTGTTGGGTGGGCTGGAGGAAATCCTCTTCTTGCTCTCTGGGGGTTCTTCGTCCCAGGTTTCCTGAGGAAGGGTTTTACCTAATCAACCCACCATGGAGGCTCTATCATATATTCCTTCCAGCTTTTCCCACTCCATCATGGCAACCTCACTTCTTCCTCTATGTCACTTCCTCTTTTTGTGCATATAAGAAGCAGAACTGTCTTTCTCCTTTGTGTTGCAATACTCCATTGTCCTGCTGGTGTATTTTCGCTCCTGCTGGTCTATCTTCGCTCTTGTTGGTGTCTCCTCACTCCTATTGGTGTATCACCACTCCTCCTCATGTCTCTTTGCTCCTGCTGCTGATTCTTGCTCCTGCTGCCTCCCTTCAGAACCTTTTTATTCTCCTGGTTCTGGCATTTCTAGTAACCTTATCTGCGCCTTCTGAGTCTTGCTGCAGTCCTGGTCTTTTTCCATCACTCCCAGTCCTCATCAGCCTCCCGGATGCCTCCGATTGCCATCAGAGATTTTTTTATCTTCAAGGTTTTTCTTTCTGGGAGCTTCTTCTGGACGGCACAATCTTTTTAGATGTTCCATTGTCAGTGGCATAAGGGGTCACCCCTACCTTTGGCAGACAATGTCAGTCAAAACCTGGACTTGCAGATTTTCCCATCGCTCCAAGGCTGTAAATAGAAGTCTGTCCACTGAGGAACCTGACAAGTGACTGCAGAATTGCAGAATCACATAATTCCAGCGGCCCTGGTTATAGGCTTTAAACAAAGGAACCAGGGGTCTGATGTAGTAGCCTGTCACTTTGGAAGTATGTAACTTTGAAAGTTTTTATCTGTAGAAATTGTCTTTTATCTGTGTCTTTTTGGGGGAGGATTTTTACAGTGTTTGTAGGGTTGGAAAGGACAAGGGAAGAGCCTGTTAGAGCTCTATGTGGTTGAACAAGCAGGTGGCTATTTTTGTTGTACCACCATGCTGTTTCTTGCGCTGCAGGGTATCGCTCCAGTTTGGATAATCCCGATTTAGCCAATGATATTTAAACGTGCTGGTGCATGGATGTCATAAAGGTGAGGCCCTTGATGCAGAGATGCTTGTAAATGAGCAGTGTCACTTTGGAAGTTTGGAACTTTAAACATTTTTCTCTGAAAAATTGTCTTGTATCTGTGTCTTAGTGGGGAAGGATTTTTACTGTGTTTGGGGGTTGGAAAGGACGAGGAAAGAGCATGTTTGAGCTCTAGGTGGTTGAATTGGCGGGAGGGCATTTTTGTTATGCCATCATGCCGTTTTGTTGTGCCACAACGCTGCAGGGTAGCGCTCCAGCTTGGACGCTCCCACTTTAGCCCATGACATTTAAACACACTGGTGCACAGACGTGCAGTGGGCATGCCTAAGGCAAGCCTGTCTGCACCCGTTTGCGCCTGGGCGTGTCAACGGGCCAGGGAGACTGCCGGTTTTGGCACAGAAGGTAAGTGTATCACCTACCAAAGACAAGCTATGCTAGGAAAAAAGTGTAAGTTGAGCTGCATGGGTGGGATGAGCGTACATCACGAAGATTTGGAAGGGTGGCAGTGTGAGATATGTAATTGGACCTGTGAGAGTGGGAAGGGAACACTGGGGGGAGATATTTGCCCTGCCAGACATGGTTCAGGGATAGGAATATGGGAATTCTAGTTAGGGGAGAAAGAGATCTCAAATACGCCTTGCTCAATGCACGCTCAGTGATTAAACATAGTTTAGCGATTTGAGAGGTTATTGGAGCTACCCAACTTGACTGTCTGTTTGTGACTGTAACCTGCGCCAAAGAAGACGCTGGTCTGGATTTTGCAATTGCTATCCTGCCAGATTTTGGTGTAATGAGATTAGAAAGGGAGGGCGGGGGGGGGGGCAGGTACTGCAATTTATTTTACAGAACATTTGAGCTGCATGTTTGAATCTATTAAAACTATGGGTGCTGGCTGCGAAATAGGACATTTTACCATCCTACTGAAAAACATAAAGAGACTGGAAGGTTTGTTAATCTATCACCCCCCTCAGCCCTCCGCCAGTCCCAGAAAGCATTTTCTTGATCACTGATGGGAAGTGATTGAGCTTCTCATTGCGTGCAAAAATTTAGTCATTTTGAGGGACTTCAACTTTTATTTAGGACAGACACAAGATTCAGAAACAGCTACTCTGGGAGATCCTATGGGCATTTTTGGCCTCACACAATGGGTCAAGCTTCCAACCCATGTAGCAGGACACACCCTTGATGGGATTTTTACATCCACACAGTTATTAAACTGTTGCAATTAGACTGGCAGACCATTATCTCATTCTTCCAATGTTCTTGGAGGCCAGTGAAGCGAAAAGGGAGGTGTGTTAGCAAGAACACTAGGAACTGAGATAAAACTAATGTGAGGGATTTCTGTCAGGTGCTGGAGCCAAATAAGGAGAAAGTTCTTGTCAAACAGCATTGCCCATCTGAAAAGTTTCATAACTGGATCCATCAGGCAGTAGAAGAAGCTACCCATTTAAGGAAGTCTGGCCCGAAGAGCAGGTCGACACCCTCTGCACAATGGTTTTCTCGGATCTGAAAGATTGCCATAAGCAACGTAGAAGGCAGGAATGTAGGTGGAGACAGGATCCCTGTCAGAAGGAAACAGTTAAACTGAGAGAGTTCACACTTATTTACAAAAGGGCCTTTAGAACAGTTTAATCTAACTATTTTGTTCAGAAGACTGAGTCCGCCATAAATGCCCTTAGAGAATTCTTTAATACTGTTCACATTTTGAGCGCACCACCGCCTTTGCAGGGAATTGAGAATTCTCAACCATTCTGTGAAGAAGTGGCTGAGTTTTTTAAGGATAAGATTCTGAAGATCTTTGCAGAGTTTGAGTCTCCTAGTAAGGGGGAGAGGCAAGAGCTGGGGAAGGAGAATTGACGCAGTTAGGGAGTGTGGATGGTGGGTTGTCAGCTCTACCTGGTAGCAAATGTATGGATAGATTTTCACCTCTCCTGGCCGCTACGATTAAGGCTCTGTTAGCCGGCTGTACTTATGACTCACCTGGTTACCCAGAAACCTCAAAATTTGGCAAAAAAAACACTTTTTCCTCACATTTCGGTGATAGAAAGTTCTGGAATCTAAGAGGAGCCACAAATTTCCTTCCACCCAGCATTCCCCCAAGTCTTCTGATAAAAATGGTACCTCACTTGTGTGGGCAGGCCTAGTGCCTGTGTCAGGAATAGATCACACAACGGTCAATGTTAGTCCTTACATGAGGGCAACTTTTCAATCAATCAAGGAATTTGTAAAGTGCTCTACTCACCCGTGAGGCTCTCAAGGTGCTGAGAAGGGGTTAGAGGAAGGGGGAGGTGCTGCTACTACTCGAACAGCCAGATCTTGAGAAGTCTCCTGAAGGTAAGGAAGTCTTTGGTCAGACGCAGGTGGGTGGGAAGAGTGTTCCACATCTTGGCAGCAAGGTGCCAGAATAATCTGCCGGCGGTTGTAGTTCTGCGGATGCGTGGGACGGTTGTAAGGTCGGCGGAGTGGAGATTCCGGGTGGGGGTGTAGAAGGAGAGCCGTCTGTTGAGCTATTCTGGCCCGGTGTTGTGCAGTGCTTTGTGAGCGTGGGTGAGGAGTTTGAAGGTGTTGACCCTGGGCTGATCCATTCCTGACACAACCACTAGGTAACGCTACCAGCAACTCAAGTAGGGTAGCGTTTTTATCAAGACAGGTGGGGACACACTGGGTGATAGGAATTCTGTGGATCCCAGCATATTCCTGTAGTTTGTGTGACAGAAATGCAAAATTTCAACATTTCACCTTTTCAGAGTATTCTGGGTAAGAAAACTTTGGGAAATCCACACAAGCCACACCTCTGTGGACTCCCCAGGGTGTCTAGTTTCCAGAAATGTCTGGGTTTGGTAGGTTTCCCTATATGGCCGCCGAGACCAGGACCAAAAACACAGGTGCCTGCCTCACAAATCCAGGTTGTTTTATGATAGATAATTTTGCTGTCTCCACAATATGATTTGGGTGGAGGAATTTAGAGCTGAACTAAATTGGGGATCTCCCAAGAGAGCACTCTCTCTGTGCTTGCCACCGCATGCACTTGCTCTCTGGGTTGGGCTAACCCGCTATTGTCCCGCTGCACAGACTGTGCTTTCAAAGGGACAGCATGACTGTCCTCATCACCTCCCTCAGAATCACTGGAAAAGGAGTTATCGGATGGGACTCCTCCAACTGAAAAATCACTCCCATAGTCTGCACCATTGTCCTATCCCTCAGATGCTGCCTCGGTCGCTGATCCTACATCAGAGCTGTCCTCTAACCCGAGTTAGGGCTTGAGCAGCAGACATCCAACAAGATGCCATCTCTGCAAGTGGCTAAACTCTCGCTCTAAAACACTAGCCTACGTAGACAGTCACAAAATTGCTGGTGGGTGTGTGTGATGCATGCAACAGTAAAGGTCACATTACCTTCGCTTCATCCCTCAATCAGCACCTTCTCTCAAGACACTCAAAAATACAAAAAAGACACACTATTACTTCACCTTGCCACATACCAATCGTCACAGTCTTAAGTGCCTCTAGCCCCCAGTCCAACAATCATTATTGGTGCTCCCACTCCAATGACCTCCTCCTCGGATTCCCTTACTACCACTCAGCAAAAGTGCCCTTCATCTCTCCAAAGCCGGCCTAGCACATACATTTCATTTGTATTATAGTGCAGGTAATGGCTGGCTTTACTAATCCACTCAGCTATTCACATATAATACAGTTTTGATCTTTGCAGTATGCATACTACTTTATGGCATCAAAACTGCCTATAGACAAAAGTCAGATACTTTTCTAGCAGAAACATAATCACAAGAGTTACTTGACTTTTTTATTGCTGCCTAAAAGCTACAGTTGAAATGCGTCAGTCGAAGTATGTGCATTGCTTTGAAGATGCAAGCTGCAAGAGAACTGGAGCCGAATATATATATATATATATATATATATATATATATATATATATATTTATGTATATATATATATATATATATATATATATATATATATATATATATACATAAATATATATATATATATCTATATATATGTATAGAGATCACTTTTATATGTGGGTGAGGTTTCCCTGGGGGCCAATCGCAGCCCCCAGGGAAACCACGCACGCACTGAGGAAAGTGATCTCCCTATATATATATATATATATATATAATATATATATATATATATATAAGTATATATATATATATATATAAATATAGGAATCCAAAGCGGCTCAGTTCAAAAGGGCACCGCGCTCAGATATCGGTGCAGCTGCTCTGGGCGAGCCGTGCCCATGAAGAAAATATGCAGATCAAGAAGTAGCAGCGCACTCCATCAAGGTTCACTAATACCCTTGATGGAGTGCACTGCTATTTCTTGATCTGCATATATATATATATATATATATATATATATATATACTCATATATATAGATAGATATCTATATACATATATAGATATGTCTATCTATGTAGATAGATATATCTATATATATCTACATATAGATATATATATATTTTTTAATAGCTGTATAGTTCCCCTGGGGGGCCCTAGTGCCCCCCAGGAAAACCATAAAGGAAATAAAAATATTGCCCCCACAGGGGGTCACTCCTGCTCTCCAGCGACCCCTGTCAATTTCATTAGTTTTAAATTATTTTTAACCCTTGTGGGGCCACAGGGGTAAAATCTCTTTATTTATTTTTTAAATGTGCCCATGGGGGGGGGGGCAGCTCGTTTTCAGAGAGGGCTGACCCCCCCAAATGAAACCCCTGGTGTCTAGTGGTGTTTCCTGTGATCCAGGGCCAGGAAACTGCTTCAGGAAGGCCTTGTTTGAAAGGGGAGAATCTCCCCTTTTAAACTAGGCCTTCCTGAATGGTGGGGATGCCTGTTTGGGCCCATGTTACCCACCGGAGTAGGAAGCAGCCTTACCTGCTGCTTCCTGCTCTGGTGCGAAAAACAAGTGTGATGTCAGGGGTGGGTGGGGAGGTGGGGGGAGACATGGAAGCTTTTCTGTGTCTCCCGATAGGGGATTAAATAAAAACTAATCCTCCGGTGCAATGCACCAGAGGATTTTTCAAACCTCCATCTTGTGTTGGCGCCAGTGGCCGATGCCCGCACTAAAGAGGTTAATAGAATTAGCATTCAACCAGCCCCTCAGAAATTATAACAAAAAGTGCACAGTGCCCATTGAAAATCCAGTTAACAGTGTTCTCTCATATGTATTGTGAACAAGATGTAAATAAAGTTCCATACCATCAATTAAAAAAACGTACAGAATGTTAGATCAGCTCCGCAGGCTCCCTATTTATTTGTCTCCACTGAGAAAAAGTATTTTTAGTTTCAAATGTAACTTTCATTTCTAGGAGTCAGACTTTAATAAAAAGCTCCTGTCTGCCACGCATGCCACATACTTCTGGTATTTTTTGGTAGACTACCTTCTCTATGCAGTCCTTGATTACTTATCTACTTAGTTTTGTGGACCGCCCTCTAGATTGAGATCCACAATAAAATAATTTGATGAAGTCCTCTAGATAACTCAGACCACGTTATTCATGGCAAGATAAATAAGCTAAAGACTGAACACAACTTTCAGGCTTTAGCTTTAAAGAAATACTAATGATGTTACAAGGTACAATTTTTAATCTTTCTACAGTGTCTTCTGCATGAGATTCTTCTCTCGGAGAAGCCCGGTGGACTATATTTCAGCAGGTATATGCACTGAGTAAACTCAATGATTGCATTCTGTTAGATTTACTATTTGAGATTAGTGTGGTTTATTGTATGAGTTGGTTAAAGGATAACAATCTCATTTTAGGCCCGATTTACAAAAAAGTTTGAGCATCTATATTCCATCTATTGCCTTCTAAAATGGCAATTTACAATTGGTAGAACTTTACATTGTAAACTAAACTTGAAATTGCAAAATGAATTTCTAATTTCATTGAATTGTCACGTTGACAAGTTTAAAATTAGGGAGTGCTGAGGGCCAGGGTCATGGACGTCATTTAGGGGTTGCCAGGGGTCGCACTTGCTATCCCTGGCTTGACCCTTGTGGCCCCTTGGTACTACCTTTGCGACCCCTGTCCTCGGAGATGGCAAAATCAGCCAGCAACACAGGGACGTCAGATGGGGGGTCACTACCCTTGTTTTTTGTCAGTTTTTTATTACAATAATACTGAATAATATAATAAAATTACATTATTCAGTATTAGTTTAAAACAATTGGAGTACAGTTAGCTGGAATATGACCCTCCCTGGAAACTGAGGTAAGTAAAAAATGCCTTTAAATGTATCTTGTGTTTGTGCTTGTGGTTGAGGGTCTGTCTATGTGACAGAGTGTATGTGTGTGTAAGTGTAAGCATGTGTGTGTGTGTGTGTGAGTGGAAGTACACGGCAAATAGTGTGTGATGTCACTTCCACTACCCTTGGCCTTTTGATGAATTGACAGTCATGGCCAGGGTGTGATGGTTGTATGGTTTTGCAAAACTGAGTGAACACTCACAAACTCATACATATGTGGGTATTATATCACAAGGAAGTTGCAGATGGTTTTCCTCCAAGGAATCAAACACAGATTGACTTTTGGGAAAGGCAGAGTAAGTGCCTTTTTAAAGTGAGTAAAAAGAGGGAATACCCTACTATTTAATACAGACAAAGGCCCTCATTACAACTGGTGGTGCAATCTTGCGAATTACGACAGTGGCGGAAGCGCTGCGGTCGCACCGCTGGGACCGGCGGTTTCCGCCACGTTGGTCCCGGCGGTTGTAATCATCCAGGGCAGTGCTGCTTGCAGCGCTGCCCAGGGGATTACGAGTCCCCCTCCCGCCAGCCTTTTCATGGTGGTTGGAACCGCCATGAAAAGGCTGGCGGAAAGGGGAATCGCGGGGCCCCCTGGCACAGCCCCATGAAGCTTTTCACTGTCTGCATAGCAGACAGTGAAAAGCACAACGGTTGTAACTGCAGCCGTTGCACCGCCGCAACACCGCCGGCTCCATTTGGAGCTGGCTCCCGTGTTGCGGCCGACATCCCCGCTGGGCTGGAGGGCAGAATCTCGGTTTCCGCCCGCCGGACCAGCGGGGATGTCGTAATGGCCACCGCGGGAGTGCGGCCGCACAGTGGTTACAACTTGGTGGGTGGCGGTTGCCGCCCGCCAATGTTGTAATGAGGGCCAAAGTGTTTTCTCCATGGGCAAATGCATTTTTTTCTGAGACGAAAGAATACACGTACATCATCAAATGCATCATGTATGTAATTAGTATTTTCTGGCATTGTACATTATTCAATTTATGCACTACTGGAAATGCACCGCTGTCATAGATTTCCAGGGATACTCCTGGGATATTGTGGAAATCTCAAGAAAGTTGAAATTCTATTCAAACAAGACCGTAAGGACCCCATACACCAATGTTTTGCAACTCAGTAATCAGTCGTAAACAGATTAGCAGATACAAAATGGAGGAGTTGTGATGTAAGAAAGCATTAAAGCTATCGTTTAGGTAATTGCAGCCTAGGAAACCAAAGTCGTGGTGATTTAGAACTCAAATAGTGAACCTTAAAGTGTGATTACCAAATTGTGAATTGTAAATGTTTTATAAAAAGCATTCATTATTTGTGAATAGTTGCAGAATAGGTGATAAGCACATATAATTTACCACCAAGTTTAAACAGCTTATAAACAGGTGATATGTTTAAAGGAAGACCTAGAATGCGATAAACGTTTTAAAAATCACACCCCTCTACTCTGTGGTGAGGTGAATGTGCATTTTCAGAGACCCACTAAAGAGAAGGAGGAGAAAAGGAGTATCTAGGCATTGTGTCACAGTTTTAGAGCAAAGAGAGTATTGCATCTGTGGGAATATAGGTTACGCAGGTGGATCATACTGGAGCTACCCGGTGACCCTAACCCACGTCTGGCAAACACTTAAAGCAGTCAGGCAATATAACCTCCCATGCAGGTTGGGTGCTTGTTACATCTTCTGCTGTCAAGGAGTTACCTGGGCATATTTGCAGTGGCAGGTGATTGTACCTTAATAACTTAGAAGAGCTCTGCAGCAGGTGCCTGATACCTGGTGTAAAATCATCACACATTACCCTATCTTGCACAACATTACAATGAGGTGTAACAACTTAATTTACCCAGGCAATAATGACTACGAGGATGAAGAGTCCCCACAACCTCCTTGACTGGCAACCACATGACGACCACATAAGAAAGCTGCTTAGTGAAGAGCATCAACCATTTCTAAGGTTAACTCATTATACATCACATGTAGAAATGTCATCTTTTCTGCTTGGTCACCACAGAGTTTTACCAAGCGAAATCATTCACATGTATTTTTCATATTGAAACCTTTAGTGGAAAGGTGACTTTAAGAAGAAGGTGTTCTTTGTACTTGCCTGTGAGAAACCTTCCAGTTTGCCTCTCAACCCTACTTCAGAGGCTCAATACCCACTGCTAGGTGTGTATCTCATCTCTGCTCCCAGACAACAATGGCTTAGTCTCTGAGTCCAAGAAGGCAAGGGTATTGTCAGCAACTGGTCATTTAATAGGAATTAGCTATCTGGGAAGAAAACGGTAATGGTTGGCAGAATAGAAACATCCTTAACAGTTCTTCTTTTGACTTGGTGATGCTAAATGGGCTGGCAGGCTCTGCTTCCACCGATTCCCAGGAACATCATAGATATTCTAGCTCGAACCACAAGGGAAGGGAAAACCAGTGCTCCTCTAGGTGGAGGATGGGGAAAGCCATTTTGGCTACAGGGCTTCTTTTTTGTAGTAAGTCAAGTGAGGAAGTGCTGTAGAAGGAGGTGGGTATAGTGCAAAGGTGTAGTCAGAACTGGGCTTAGGAAATTCTTTAATCATTGGCTAGAGCACAGGATACGATTTGCACCTGAAGAGGAACTTCTCTGAACTTTCCTGGTGCTGGAAATAAACATTTAAAAGAGAAGATTCTTCCTAACTGCTAGGATAAGTAGAATGAAAGGCTCCTGACTCCTGCTGGCCAAACGACTAGAACTGCTCTATAAACCTCGAGTGGATAACCTCCTTATTGCATGCACCTGGGACCTAAAAAGCAAAAGGCTCAGCTAACAAGTGAGAACTGAACTCACTAGGAGATGTGGCTTGAGAGAGACCTGGTGCCTTTGAAGCCTGCATTGAGACTCTGAAGCCTGAAGGCTTGACAACAAGGAACTTTCCAAGCAGTTAAAGAAAAGTAGGACTTAGTCATTTTTTTTCCTTCTTTGGAGGACCAGGGCTGATTCTTGTCCAGGTATGGTGAACCCTCAACAGGCTAGAAAAACAGTTTTGTCTAGCTCATAGCTTTTTGCTGCGCAGAAAACTGGTTCAGAGGGACCCACGGTAAAGGTACCTGACATCTTGAAGCCCTGCCAGGCTACAGCATTCAGTCTTGCCATGCTGGTGGAATTTGAGAACAGAGAGTTACTAAATCTGAAGGTATAACCCTTAACAAGGGCAGGATGGCAGATCCATCTCATATCTCAGTGGTGAAGCATCATCGGTCCTTTGTCCCACTCTAAGCTTTTGAGCATCAAAACCAATGGCTTCACTCAGAACTTGACAATGACTTATCAGGCTTCAAGAGACCTTTGTCATCTTTAGCCTTGGACCGTGCTCTGTTGGAGGACTTTGAGCTCTAAAGAACAGACTATGTACAGAGGTGAAAACTTTCACTGGCGGTGGCTAGTGTGAGCCTCTTGGTGTATCCAGCTTGCACTTCATCACAACCAGCCTAGAATTATGCCAAGGTTCTGGTCAATTACAATTTGATGCTTTATATCAGTACTTTACTTTTTCTAGCTTTTTTGTCCTGTCATTAAAAATGTGTATCTACGGTTCCCTTTGTCTATTCATCTTTTTCTGGTGTCTTGTTGCTCATTCATTTTTCTATATTAATTTTGTAATGCCATTATGTTGTTTTCATAACTTGTTCATAGTGTTTGACACTAATAACCTTTTCTCTTTAAATTGCCTCTGTATCACAGCTACCAGAGGTTGAGCAGAGGCCCTGTATGAACTATGTTTTATCCTAACCAGGGTGAATTCCTTTAGTTTGTAAAGGTACACAAAGGGGCTTTCCAAGTGAATAATATATTATTCTATATGCCAAGAAAGTATTTATCCTCATCTGTTCTCAGAGTAATCCAACACTCATAAGGGTATTCACTATTAAAATCTTGGATATATCACCGATTTTTAAGGGTTCATAATCCCTATTTCAGTCTCTGGTCATTGTTCCAACGGTCAGCTAGACCCAGGCATCTTGACCTTTCTTTCAAAGTGGGCAGGGAAGATCTTCACCTGAAACATAGAGGTTTTCCAAGTAAGGAGTGATACTGTTCCCATTCAGCATCCTCGTGTGACTGATTCCTTCCTGGTTTTTATAGGAACTGGTTCCTTCCTTCTTCCCCTATATCTCCTCCAAAGGTATCCACTGGTCACCACATCCCAGGTTCCCCATCTTGTCCCTATTGGTTCCTGCATATTTAGTCTTCACACTTTAAAAATATATTCAGTTTCTGTAGGTGTGGCTGTTGTTCTGGCTTTCTTGTCAGATATGTACCTTCCTCACAAGTACAAAATGCTCAAATTTGCTGCCTCTCTATTTCTGTGCCCTGCATAGTGTCCTGGGATTGCACCCCCTGTTCCTTCTTCCTCTGTACTTCTCAAAATAGCTCTATCTGGCAAGAACTCCCTTTACACCCATTTGAAGCAACCCTATTGACAACAGGAGCCTCTGCCTTTCCTCGAGGTGTGTGCCTTATGGGTAGCTCCATGTTCTTTAGGCATGTACCCATATGCAACTCCTTGCACACCCCTTCCCAAACTAATAAACCCCTTTTTGACAATCATGCATTCATTAGTTAGACATGTGCTCCATTTGTATTCCTAATGAAAAATAACTGTTTATTTATAGGTTGCAGGGTAAAACATACATATAGGATCAGCTAGGCTTTGCTTGTGCTCTATGATAAACAGCATTGAGAGTACACATAAACAGCTATGGAAGCATACTCATGTCGGACAGCAAGAAATTCTGCCATCACTCCCTCTGCCTCCTCTTTCTCCTTCCTCTTTGTACTCCGGCCCTGTCTGCTGCTGCACCTACACCTTTCCATTCTACCACTGCCCTGCTACCCCATTTGTGCAATACACAGGGAGCCAGATATAGTAAAACGATGTGCAAACCAGCAACCAAAGCTACTGTATTGTGGAAGGGGGATAACACAACTTATAGCCAAATATAAAAAGATATGGCACCGCTACATCCCCTGCACTGGCACTCAAACAGACTGGCCAGCACCACACTCACACCTTTGCATCAGAGCACAAAGGTATGGGCATTGTGTCTACCATAGGTTTTGTACTTGAAAGATAACCTTCCAATACAAAATAATATGCTTAAACTTTTTTTTAAAGTGCACACTGTGGTTATGCAGCACAGTGCAGCAAATATGCAATGTTTGAAATGTTGAAACGTTGCACAGCATGGGCTTAAAAACCCTCAGTGCCCCTCATTGCTCAGGCACTACTGGGAACCATGATAATCAGTGTCCTTTATAACGTCACATTAAATGAGGGACTAGACTGATATAGTGTGATCTGGTGCACACCACATCTCCCTAATGCCAACCTGTGCTGACTCACTTGTTTTGTGTGACATTTCGTGCACCCTAACCCCTTACGCTGAGCTATTTACCTATGATTCATTGCCACATAATGCAACTTCCGGCTTCTATGTTTTCATTCCCTCCCCTGAGCTGTCAAAGGTACCAGGAAAGCTCATTTTGTGTTCCTGTACATTGAATTGTGCTCCAATTGAGCTCTCAGTCGGACATGCCATGGGTATGAACCTAAGGATATGGTGTGTCTGCGGACTCCACATGCAAAGACTATTTTAGAGATGAGGCTGTGACATATTTGAAAGCAATATCAGTATGCTATAATCATCCTGTACATTCAGGATCAGCTCGCGTGGCTGGGAGGGATGGGGGATGCAGGGGGTGTGGAGGGCACGGGAAAAAATAATAAAAAAATTATGTAATTTTTTTTTTATGTACCTGCTTTGTTGCCGCCCTCCTCTCCCATCGCTGCTACAGGCACAGGCTCCCAGTCTGCCCTGCACCAATCCTGACGCTGCTCAAAGCAGCATCAGGATTTGCTGGGAGCGCCCAGCCAGGGCGCTCCCGGGCAGACTGGGAGCCTGTGCAGCCACTCTGCAGCCCAGCAACCATGTTGCTGGGCTGGAAAGAGCTCTGTGCACATGTGTTTTTGGCTGGCCTGAGACAGCCGGCCAAACACACATGCGCTCTGAGGGGAGGGCACAGTGCACCCCCCTCAGCTCATCACCCCCAATGCCCACCTTTTTTTACATGGAAAGGATAAGAAACAGTGTTTATTATCCTTTCCGTGTGAAAGGATTTGCAGCGGTTGCTGCTGGCAGGGGGGCGACGCTCCTCCGTCCATATGGAGGAGCTGCGCCTGTGTACATTATGGGAAGCTGTAAAGATAGTCTTGACAATCACAAAAATAATGATGGCCTTCTGCTTTATCACATCAAAACATCATGGCAACCTGATTGGAATATGTTCCTAAACATGACTAGAACTCCCTGGATCTCCTCACCACAAAGCATGATATATGAGAGCACGGTCAAGACTGGTAAGCTGCTTTAATGGCTTGCCACAAGAAACACCCCGGGAATTCACATAAAACTAGGAAAAACCGTCACTATGCAGGTGACATAACCAATGTTTTTGCCTACTGTTATAAACAAAAAATACAAGTGGCCAACTGGCCACCAGACCCCTAAGCCCATGATTAAATTAGCAATGAGCTTGTGGTGAGGTGCCTAGATAGGAAGTGTTGCATAGCTCGGTTCACCAGTTGATGGCAGACAAGTTGACTGTAGCTCTGTCCTCTGTATAGTTGGGTAAAATCCCTGTACTACATTCTTTAAACATTTGGCCTCTCCTCTCTTCTTATACATTTGGAACGTGAATGAAGAAGCTGCTGAGGTGAGAACACACACAGCCTGCCAACTCTTTGGACCTTAACACAGTGATTATTGCAGTTGTGCCTATATCTGAAGGCACTCCGGATAAATATGAATAATTGTGTCCCATTTCTATCATAAATATAGAGTTCAAATAATTTTCAATGCCTTTGCTAGCTGACACATCAGAGTAATAGATATTCTGATGCACTCGGATCAAAATGGTTTTACTCCACATAGCGAGACTTCTCACAACTTAGGCACATTGCATTTGGCACTTGCTCCAGCAGCCATTATTCCTGTTGACTTGAAAAAAGTGTTTGAGTCCCTTAGTTGGGAATCCAAGCCCTTGCTTCCTGTAGCATGGCAATACTGGATGGCTTTACCAGGACCTCCAGGCTAATAGTCAACTGGGAAGTCAATAATATACCCTATATTGGGTGTGCACCCAGTAGTTGGCTGGTAGTCGCAGCTCTAAATAGCTAAAGACAGCTTTAAAGTCCAGGAATGCATATTATAAATAAAACAAGACAATGCATATTTAGTACTTTATATAGGGATCTCATTAGCTAGACGTTCCTCCTAATCTCTACCCTGAGTAGTGGGGCACTCTACAAAATTGTTCTTCCTGGCTTATTGCATATCTTGCATAGCTACAATTTTCGCACCCCTGTGTGGTTCTTTAAATAAAATGATTATTCTTGTGCCTTTATGTGGGTTAGAATTGCACTAAGGATCACATTGGACAAGTGTGTTCAGTTGTATATGATGGGGCTGTCCATGCCATGCATTCCATTATACTGGTGGGCAACTCAACTGCAACTGGTGGTGATTAATAACTTGATTTTGATGGATCCAACCTTCTAAGCTGAACTTAGAAATCCTCAGTACACTAACCCGATTGCCTTATTATAAGGCAGTCCTCTGTCTACTATGTCTCTCTCTCTTGTCATAAAACTGCTGCTGGACTTGTGGATCAGGGGTCTCTGATGGAAAGAGGTATCACAAAGCCTGCCCTGCTCCAGGGCTTCCAAAAGTGGTATTATACTGGTACCTACAAGTTGGGGGATGGTTAGACATGGGATTATATAAAACCCCTACAGGCTTTGTGTGAGGAATTCTCACTGCATTATTCCCAGTTCAGTAAATATCTTCAACTGTGCCACATCCTTGAAAAACGCAAATAAGATTTGAATCTGTTTGCCCACGTTAGCCCTCTTGAAGCTAAATAATTAATCATGGACTGGTTAGAACCTAAAGGCATTTCTCATGGTTACTGCATTCTGGTCAATAACACACCAAATTAATTTCTAGCTCTCACATCTAAATAGGAATATGATCTTGTTCTTTTACATGATGCTGACTCTCAGCGGATAAAATGGCATTCTGTGAGCTGGCCATACCGGCTAAGTTGCACCTGACCCCATTTAAGTATCTCCATCTGATTTATTTCTTACCTGAACGTCTCTGGAAAAGTGACTCTACCAAATAGCAAACACATGCTGGTGATTTCCTACATGTTGCCTGGGCATGTGCAATTATCCAACATTTCTGGTTAGAGAGCTTGTGACCCCTGTCAATTATCTTGGGGAGATATATGTGTATATTACCTTCTGGCGGTGGCCAGTAGGTAGTTATAGTTAGGATCATGTTTCCATTGAAAAAGCATTTTTTGACTTGTCTATATCTTAGGAGCAGTTTGACGAATCTTCACAGAATTTTTCAAAAAAAGTGTTCCAGTGAATCGTGTTGTACATGGGAAGTTTCTGGGTGATCCGCCAAGAGGGGGTTGAGAAAAAGAGGAGGTCAAAAACGTGTGTTTCCCATTATAATTCCTATGGGGATTTTAGACACAACTACAGCCCGAACCGCTGGACAGAATTACACCAAATTTGGCAGAAATGTAGCTTCATGGTCCAGAAAGAGTGCTTTTTGTAATTTGGTATAAATCCCTTCAGTACTTTTTGAAATATTAAAAGAAAACTAAATATAGATATCTAGAGGTGTGAAGGGTTTTCAAATAATAACAAGCTCGTGAAGGGAAATGCAGAGCTCTGATTGGTGGTCAACACTTCAACCAGGAAGCGTTGGCAGCCATCAAAAAAAGATATAAAGGAAAAGAAAATGGAACAGAGTATGGACATCCTGACCCCTTAGCTCTGGTGCTGGGATCCCAGAGGGTCCCTCCTGCCGGGCAAAAAAGCATTTTTTTTTTTTTTTTGCCACAAATTTGCGGTGGATCTGTGAATTTGCGGCAATTAGAAAAAAAAAAAAATACAAGGGTAGGCCAGGTCCTAGGGGCATTTTGAAATAAATGAGGGGGGAGCACGGAGCCCCCCCTTCCTAGGTCAGTTTGAAGCCCCAGGGACCGCCACCTCCCCGGGGCTTATTATTAATGAATGCAGGGGGACAAGGGGGCCCCTGCAGCCCAGGGAACCATCATCAAAGAAAATGTTGGGGCCACCCCAGCAGATCCAGGACCACAAGCTCCCAGGGGCTATCATCAAAGTAAATGCAGGTGGCTATGTGGCCCCCCTGCAGCCCCTTGGACCACCAGCTCCCTGGGGCTTTCATCAAAGTAAATGCGGCACCTGCCCCCCCCCGCAACTCTAGGGACCACCACCTCCCCATTGCTATAATCAAAGTAAATGCTAGGTGGGGCCAGGTGCCCAACAGCCCCCCCCCCCCTCAGCTCCAGGAACCACTGCTTTCCAAGGGTAATACACTTTGGAGGGGGCCATGTGTCGCCCCTTGAGGAGCAATAGATGGCCCTGGGGACCGCCACTCCCCAGGGTCAGCTCCTGCTATGTCTTGGGGTGCCCACCCCCGGGACATAGCTGTTTGTTCTCACTTGGCAGGAGCATTGACAGCCCCTGCCAAGTCAGAGCAAACACTTCACTTTCTGCAAGTAAGAGCTGTCAAACTGCTCTCACTTGAAAAAAGTTATGTTTTCATCTGTTTCCCTTCACGCAAATGTGCTTGGAGGGAAACAGATAAAAAACGTTGCTCCTGCAAGCAGTGAGCTGCTTTTTATAGCAGCTCCCTGCTTGTGGGAGCAATGCCAGCTCCAGCAGGACATGGGGAGCCGACTAGGACCGCGGGGTCTTAAGGCTCCGCCCGCAGTCCCAACACTCTCTCTCTCTCTTCCATCCCATAAAGGAAGAGAGAGAGATTGTTATTGCAATGGTCTCTCCATACAAAGACTAAAAGAGTCAGACTAGCAAGATGTTTGGTAAGAATGTTATAGTTATGTTTGGCTGCAGAGCAGAACGGAGTCACTTCTGGCTTAATGGTCAAGGTCTTGTGCCGTCACTCAGTATGCTGAAGGTTCAAATCCTAGTATCGCTTGGCAGTGTGTCTTTTTATTTTTTAGTGTTTTCACTGTTAAACATTCCTAGTGATGGAACGTTGAAGTCTTTTTCCCCTCAAAATCTGTGGGTTGAATGTCATAGCTAAGTATGGAGACTGCACAGTAATGGATCGCCTCTGGCCTAGTGGTTGAGGTCTCATACATGCACACTAAAGGTTAATGGTTCTAATCTAGGTGAGTTTGTGGTTATTTCCTGCTTTAGTTTATTTTCAACTATATATATTCAAGTTACATACTGAAAGATGGTCTCACTCTTTGTAATTGACAAAAACATTTTTCTTTTCAATGCGCTCTCTCTCTCAATCTCTCACTTTCTCTCTCTCTCTCTCTCTCTCTCAGGGTTGGGTGGTTAGGGGGGTTAGATGCAGGGATTGGCCTTCGGCAGTGTGCGGCACAAGGTTGGGTGGTCATAGGGGGTTGGCCCCAGGGCCTGGCCAAAGGCCGTGCGCATCACTGGATGAATCAACTTATAGTAATGAAAACTACTTTATATTTAAAAAAACATAGAGATTCACTGAAAAAAACAAAGGTTACAGGGATGTTATATTTAGGAACTAGAATTTTAAAAAAACATAGAAATTCACTTAAAAAAACAAAGGTTACAGAGACACTAAAGTTAGGTTCTGAATTTACTCATACAAAACCTTAGAAATTAACCAGTTATAGTTATTTCAAGTAAATATAACTTGTGCCGTAAGGTAACTATACCTTGCGCTCCCGCCACACAAATCTCATACAATTCTCTGGGTGTAAAATGTAACATTTGAGAGGACAGCGCTGTTCTGGGCCAATTCCAGTGCTTCCTTGACTGGATCAGAGGATTAGATCTAGTTAAACATTGTCCCTTCAGTCAGATCTTTTAGCTGTGCTAACTTATTTAAGCTCCATTTAAGATTACCGATCGGTATTTGAAAAATAGTACAGATTCTGGGCATTTTTGAACAATTATGACAGCTTTCTCACCACTGACATTTTTTATTTCAAAGAGATGTGTAGAAAAATGTTTTGCAAAATGAAATTCTCTGATATTTCTGGCACAAAAAGAAAACGTTTTAAACAAATAGGTGGAGTTTTACACAAACAAACTGAGGGCCAGATTTGTGAAACGTGGCCCTGCACCGAGTGCAGCGCCACTTTCCCTGTGGCCTTTAGCATCCCCCTACCGCTACCATGTGTGCGCCATATTTAAAATACGGCACACCACGGCACAGGATAGGGGACAATAGCGTCATTATTCATGACGCTATTGATGTACCCGGAATGTTAGAGCCAAAATATTGGCCCTACTCCTGCAGAGTACAAAGTGGCCCATTCTAAAGAATGGAAGCCCCCTTTTAACGCGTGCTCTTGAGCAGGCGTTAAAAGTTCCGTAAAAAATGGCATAAGGAAATCTCCTAGATTTCCTTATGCCATTTTTCCGGCTCCCCTGTCAGGAGAACGTCCCCTTTGCATAGATTTTGCCTGGCGCAGGCATAATGTAGTGCAAAGGGTTACAGAGTGGCACAATGCATGCATTGCACCACTCTGTAAATACAGCATGGGGATTTTAGCCTCATTGGGCCACATTAACATCAGAAAAAATGACGCTATTGTGGCGCAAGGTGGCTATAGTGGACTATAATTATGCCCTTGAATATTTTCAAAGTGTACATAGTTCAGAGGATTTAATTAACCTGTCAAACTTTTTTCATGTATAGAAGTTGTTTAGGGCATGTCAAAAAACTTTAATTAGAAAGATATGACATGGTCATTTATTTAATCTGGATTAAATTAAACTCCAGTACAATAAAATCCATACAGGTTATGATATTTAACGGTATTTGCTCCTGCATTCGCAGAAATAAATATCTTACAATTCTACCCAAGGCGTAAAGTTCTATAGTCTACTTAAGAAAATAGTTTGAGACAAAATTTGAATAATTCCATATGTCCACACACAGCCGTAAAGTGGCCCTATGCTATGTGCAACGTCTTCAGATAGTGCTTGCTTCTTATAAAACGCCACTGTGAGTACTGGGCTTCTTTCAGCCAATGGATACAGTGGTAAAAACAAAACTACAATTCCTGGTGACTGTAAATTTCCATAGAAAATGTAGTACCTGCAATATTATTGCAGCTGTTTAACCATGAAGATAGAGCGAGTGAGAGAGACACAGTGGCATGAAGAAGGGCCGTGCGATCTCATCCTCTAGCTGATTATTTTTCTTTTCTATTTGGAGAAGAACTGAAGACAGCTCTCAGGTACCTTGCTCCCACTACTTGCCTCTGCTACCCCTTGTGCAACCGAAGTAAACTTGGAATTGAACATAGACTGTTTTATCAATGATGGTAGGTGAGTAATGGAAGGTAGCTGGAGAGGTCATCAGAGTCAGGCACATTAAGGGGCTGCACTGGCCGTCAGAGAGATTGGCCAGCGTAGTTGAAATGCCAGCTCTGTCCTCTGGACCCTGTCATGCTAGTGCCCCTCCCCCATCTGTGACGTTTTAAAGTGTCACTGCCAAAGGTAGCCATGGGCGCACCGACTTCCTCCCTACAGTGCCCAGGGCTGCAAGCCAATCAACCTGTCAACCCATCCCTTCCGATAGAGTGTGATGAAAGAGCAGAGACCATACATGACAACAAAAAACGATTCCGGCCAGACACTCCTGATCCCAATTTTTAAATCAAAATAGTTTTGTTTTAATTCTAAAATTGCGTCTGTTTCAGTGTTAGTAAATAGGGAAAATAAATCCCACTAATATGTTTTACTATCGCCCTCTTTCTTCTTGTGAAATGTTTGTATGTATGAGAGACTGAAACCTGGTACTCTGGACTGTGCAGATTCAATGTTTCAGTTTCATGTCCCAGAGCTGGAAGCAGACAGGAGCTGTGTGGCGTCCTCTAGGGTAACTGGGACAGCAGGGCTTTAAACGGGACCTGTGCAGGCTGAAAGCGAAGTTAAAAAAACTTTTAAAGGTTGTGTGCGTATAGGTGAGAGTGCGTCTGTGAGAGACAGCGTGTGTATGTGTATGCCTCTGTATCTTTGTGAGTGTGTGAGTGAAAGAGTCAGTGACGGAGTGAGTACGAATGAGTGATAAGAAGAGTGAGTACGAGTAAGAATGAATGAGAGTGAGGGAGGGAGAATGACAATCATTGTAAGCGAGTGTTACTGTTTGTAAGTTTGCATGATTAAGCAAGAGAGTGAGTTTGAACGAGTCAGAGAATGAGTGAGAATGAGCATCATTGAAAATGATTGAGTCAAACTAAGTCAGAATGAGACTGAGTCGGAGTGAGTCCCAGTGCCTGTTGGTGGCTGATAAGGTTGTTTCAGCTACATGCTCATCCAATCTGTAGCCTCTCTCAAAAGCACACACATCGGTTGCTACATGTGAGCCAACTCTAATTACCATTTTATGCGAAGGCATGTGAAGGAGTGGAGGCAGGTACACAACTTTCGAAATACTGACAGCATCAAGCGTGCGTGAGAGAGAGAGAGAACATGGTGAAGGGTGACTCAAAGAAGTACCTACAGAAAGACAGAGTGAAAAGACATGAGATGGCATATGAGATATGCAGGCAGAGGATTTCTAACAAATGCGAGGAGAAACAGGGTGTAAGTCGTTAACAGAGTGAGAGCATGCAGATAAAAGTTGCGTGAAGGGGCATTTGCATGACTGAGACGCTCTGGAGTATTCCCCCTTCTACAGATCTACTAATTTCTCAGTATTGAAGCATTTTTTATTCTAATTATTCACAACAAAATTATTACTATTAATTATTTAACTGATACTGCTAACAAGCACTGGCAGTGCCAAAAGGTCTGTATTGTTGTAGGTATATGTTCATTGTGTGGTATGTGTACATACAGTAAAAGAAACTTGTACAGAGAAACTCGGATACTAGTCACTGTTTTGATTTACTTGTCAGACACTGTCATTCGAAACACACACATTTAACAGTAGAATGTCACTCGTGCACACTGAATCAATAGAGATGTCACACACAGGCAGCCGAAAACTTAGCTGGCTTCAGATCACACTGCAGCACGGAGACTACCAGCTTACACGTTGTAGATGATGCCCTCTTGACTACAGATATCGCTGCTCCTCTCAGCTGCCTTGATACAGTTAACCATCCCACCTTTATACTCACCATTGAGTCATAAATGGGATATACCTGCAATGTCCTTCACGGGTTCTCCTCTTTCCTTCCCAACCACCACTAGTTATTTCACATGTGCACCTCTAGGTCACAAAAGATCCCTACAGAGTGTGCAGTCCCCAAGGGTTCCACGCTGTCTCCCGTCATCTTCAACCTTTACATGGAGCTGCTCAGTGGCCTATCACAGATTTCAGCCTCAAGATTCACCAATATGCTGTTGATACATAACTTTATTTGAAAATATCCTCTGCTTCAGACATTCAGTGCCCAAAACACTGCTCGCGTACCATCCAGACCTAGATGTCCAGTGCAACCTTAAACTCAAGTCATACCAACTAATCAGCATTCCTGTTATTTGCCAACATCAACAAACAAGATATAGTGCAAACCTGACTCAATGACATAAACCGTGATGGCTCCCAACCCCCAACATTCATTGAATGCCAAATCACTTGTAATCACCCTGGACACCAACCTCATCCTCAAGGAATACATTGCCAAAAAAGATGGCGTGGTACCAGCACTCTCTTCTGAAGAAAGTCAAACAGTTTCTTCCAGAAAAAACTTTCAAGCACCTGTACTCTTGCATCTGGACAAGGATAATGAGATACTCCATGGCCTGCCAGACTCCACACTTGCACCTCTTAGGGACATTGTACATGCCAAAACACATCTAATCTAGGGCCTGCACAAATATGATCACATCACCCCCATCCTGATGGAACTCCATTGGCTCTCTTTGCCGGCCCTCAACATCTTCAAAATCAACTGCATCATTTACAAAACCATCATGACCTGTTAATCTTACAGACAAGTTCACCACCTCCGTTAGTTTTCATCAAACCCGCAGCCACACACATATGGTTTACTGCAGACTAAGAAGAGAAAATATTAAAAACAAGACCACAGTCCCTTTCCATCTGTGAACCCAGGAGCTGGAACAACATACCTGTATCCATAAAGACTGCCTCAATGCTGCTCCAACTTAGGAAGAGTTAAAGACTCACAACTTTTAAGAATACTACATCACAATGCATGAACCATCCACAAACCAGTTTCCTCTCCTATTACTCATTGACTTTAAGCTCACCTTTGACCATGTACAGTTCTCTGCTGTCTTTTGGCTAGTTTGTAAGCTATGAAGATACCATATTCATACATACTATAGAAAACAGCTTTAGAATCAATCATCAAAAGGCAGAATATGAACATGAAAATGTTTCTAATTTCTGGTGCTACAAGTTGCTAAAATAAATGAGCCCCTGTTTTTTTCACATTTTTAAATAATTTGACTCATTGTCCTGTCAGATTGCCAAAGTTATTTATTTTAAAATATTATTTTTAATTAATTACCTTTGAATGTGGTGGTTTATAAGTAATATCACATGGAGTTCCCTATGGGAAAAGCAAGGCCCTCAACCACATCGAGATGCGGCGTGCTTCATCATCGGGCTTCCCACACTTCGACTCAATGAGTACAAAGTGGGCTACTACCACACAAAGGACCTCATTTACAAGGCCCTTGAGCCACTGGACCGTCACTTATAGGAAGGCTCGGGTGGCGCAATGCCCTGCGCCATATTTACAAGGCAGAGTTAAGCCACTTATTGTGGCTTAATGCCACCTTATAAATAAGGCCTCTTTACAACCATCACGTAGCGTGAAAGGGGAGTGCAGTGGGTGTTTTGGTAGGTGTTCCACCTATTGCATTTTGACGCTGCCCCAGATTTACAAGAAATCGTAAACCTGAGGCAGCACCAAAAACTAATACCACCCCAGGGATGCCGTTAGCATGGCGCAACGAAGAGAAATACTTTCATTTTCCCTCATTTTTGCTTTTCTATGTGTGCTTCATACTGCAGCACACATAGAAAAAGCAAAACATCATCAATGATTGTTTACGTGCAGGAAGGTTTCCCTTCCTGCACATAAACAATCATTAAATAATGACAATTTGCTACTTCAATGTGTGCTGCATTCTGCAGCACACATGAAGTAACAAATCACCATTATTGATTGTTTATGTGCAGGAAGGTGTCACTTCCTGCACATAAAGAATCATTCCCTGCAATGCAGGCACCCTTGCACTGTGGTGCAAGGGTACCTGTGTTGGTGCTAGACAGCTAAATTTAGCATCAGTGCTAGGGAAAACACAGGGGTGGCCCTATTGCTGTAAATACAGCACATCCCTGCGTTTCTGAAGTGATGCACCGCAGCACTGCAAATTTGGCACAGCGTTTTGCCACTTTGTAGTAAATGAGGCCCAAAGTGTGGCAGTGAAGGTTTTCTTGCGTGGTCACTGATACTGATGGAGTAAATATACCACCACAACCAGAGACCAAAAGTAAAAGGTCAAACTACCTAGGGTTGCCCTAACTCGTTGATTTATTCAGTAATTCCCTGATATTATTAAAAGAAAAACAAGGGGATGAATAACTGGGAATAATGACCTTATCATCCTAAATTTGTCAACGTGTTTCGGCCATATCTAGTGCCTTGTAGGGTCAGCGGCCTTCATCAGGACCCTTTGTCTCTGGCCTGTCAAACTAACTTTCAGGTGTCCACTAACCCAAGCAGGGCATCTCTTACCATCATCGGAGGTGGGAATCAACCAAGGCAGGAAAGCGGCGTCCGACTCTTGGAGTAAGTGTGACTACAGAGCAAAACCCTCTTAGGTTCCCCGGGTTGGGCAATGTTCCTGACCAACCTGGAGAATTGATCCTTGAGTAGTATATATAAGAACATTTTCTGACTATTTAACTTTTCTTTTTATTTTGTTTTTCATTTTTAAATACTAAGTCGCTATGATTTTTTTGTCAGTGGACCATAAGAATTTTAGGGACAGTGCCTGAAAGTTAGTTTGACATGCCAGAGTCAAAGGGTCCTGATGAAGGCCGCTGACTCTACAGAGCACTAGAGATGTCCAAAACATGCTGACCAGCTTAGAATGATAGAGTCATTATTCACAGTTATTCATCCAATCCTAGACACTTTCTTTGTGTAGTATGAGTTTTACTTTGGGAGGTTAAGGGTTTTTAGGCTTTCATTGCCTCTTCAGCCTCTTTGTGCGAGGTGGTTTATGAAGTATACCGGGAGACATTTTATAGACAATAAATGAATACATAATTTTAGGCATGTTGCATAATGTCCTTCTATTTAACTCACATCAAAAACAACTTTGTAGCCAGTCGACGTTCATACAAAGAGATGCAATTACACACAAAGGGAAGTAGGAACAGTAAAAAGTAAAATTAAAATTCCGAAGAGTAACTCATTTGAAGGGCATTTAAATGTTAAATTTGTTTAAGAAAAGAGCTACTTTGTCTACGAAGCTGTTACTTTTTTTAAATCAAGAATGTATCAAATGACTGAGAGGATTGGTGGTCTAAGGAAACAGATGGAGACATGGGATTCTTGACATGGGTAGGGATCATTCTCATTAACTATTAGACTAGCTTTAGCCTTTAAAAAATATATTATGAGATAAAGGAGTACAACCTATACCTCCACTCTCATTCGTCTTCAAACAGCTGGTTTCATATCTACCTTAACCATGCAATGCTCATTTACTTCAGCCTGATTCATGGGAAATAATCCAAATTTAACAGCTGTTATTCCTGCAAATTTGCACTCCCGGGTGCTTCACATTTGTCATGAATACAGAATGTTAACACTCATTCATCCATTATTATTATGGTGAAGCTGGGGTAAAACTCTCAGGAATTAAGTGACTGGCTGCTGTTGAAAATACGCATTTTACTTAGAATGGCATACTAGCTCTCACATGAGTGAAGAAGATACTTGTCTATTTGTAGTTACGGGTCTGGAGCACTAACATTAATTTCTATAAGAAACTATTTCTTTGAAGGGTGAATTATCAAAATTGCAGCAGAGAATCAACAGTTCCTACAGGCCGAAATCACCTGAGAACTGAACACTGCTCCTGAAATTAATGCCTTACCACCATCAATGTTTTATGTTGTTGCTAAAATCTGTAATCGCCCTACCTATATGCTGATTCTGCAGCAATGGTGTTTTCCACATGATTCTGGATTTGCCACATAACATATCATCTGCTACATGATTTGCAGATTTTACCAAAACTGTTGTTTCTAGCTCAAGCAGATCAAACGTTACTAAAAATGTGGCAACACATGTTGCTGTGCAGTAAAAGGCTCTTCTCAAAAGTCAACTGGTCACCTTTTAATTGCCTATTCCTGCCTTTGAGTGTCAAACTGTTACTAATGAATGACATGAAAACTTTTCCGAGTCAGTGTCAACCTATGTAATACAAAAAAAAATTGTGAAGTAACATTTTCACAAAATGTGCAGCACCATGCCACATAATTTGCTTTTCTTTGGCACAAAATGTTGTCAACCCTGCTGCGCAACTCCCCTGACACATTAGTGGCCATGCCTGTAAGCTCCTTTTTGTGCTCCTGAAAAACAGGCATTTACTACAATGCATTTCAGAAAGACAAAAAGGCAGAGCCTTATTACTAAAAAAAAAAAAAAAAAAAAATGTTAACCTTCTATATAGATAGTACCAAGAGAACCAGACCATTTGACAAACAATGTGGCGAATTTCACCACAAATGTAACCATATCAATATTATCCAAGGTGGACCCACCCCAAGGTAGTTATTGACCAATGTGGGGTACAGCCCTCTGCTTCGCCCTAAGCCCTCTGACCTCCCTCCAGTCAGTATCTACCTGGGAATGCACTTCCCCTTTGACAATATTGCTTCTCCAAAATCAGTTTTTATTTTGCAAATAATGTAGATTACATCTGCTTGTGAAGGGTGAAGGGTATATGGGGATTTTAACTTCTATGAAATGCCATTAATTGTGTTATTTTATTATACGTGTGATGAAGAGATCAGGCCATCATGTATCTTAATACATCATGTCACTGGTAAGTAAAAAGGAACTGTTGGTTATGGTGCTCTATATGTGCCCATCAATGGTACTCTTTTTGGGTTTCAAGTATTTCTTGAAATACAACTGTTCATGGGTCAGTAATTAGTCAACCTCGAACACATTTATTATAATAATTTGAAATGTTTCTCTCACACCACAAGGTGGAGTCCTACACTCTGCGTGTATGCTGTATTCGAAACCTGTTTCAGTTGGTAAGCGTGCGATTTATACACAACGATCTATCTCATTTTTACAAAAATACATAGTATCCTACCACAGTTAACGCCATCTGCTGTATTATACCGGGCAGTATTTATGTTCCTTCCTCTATGATATAGATTGGTGTACTACGCCCGCCAGAATGATAGCTAATTTGGCCAACCATTATAAAATTCGCAAAATATGCGTCATTTGAGTTCATCGCACTGGCATGCTCTTTTGTCATTATGGGGGCCATTACAGAACACAGGCCATGTCTATTTCAGAACATAAACAGATTTTCTGTTGCAAATCATAAATTCATGAATAACTTTTTTTAAATAGTTTTCCTGCTTTGTAGTCGACCTTGTTTGCCTGTTACACTGAAATTAGCAAACATGCATTTCCCGCAAGGATACATGAACTATGGCTTAAATGACAGCCAAGCGTGTACGTGCACTTTTTTATCGAAATGTAAGTGTAGGTCGAAGTGAACATAGATGGCCGGTTCTATGATTTTCTAAATGTAGTTTTTAGATCGAGCATAGCAGAGCGCAAGCGCTGCTTTTCCGGCGTGTTGGTATGTAGCTGGGCTTTTAACCACGCCCATCACTATCGCTGGTTCATGGGCTTGCCCTTCAAAATTCCTTTATTTTCGTTGGTAAATGCTTTACGTTTGGCCCTCCTTAGGGCGGTTTAGTTACCGCCTTGGACATCGCCCCTGTTACATGGCTAATTGCAAAAGCTTGTTTTATGTTCCTATTAACCTTTGCCAATTCATTCTTCAATGCCATGTGTATTTTAGGGCACATCTCTGCATTATAATCCCTTATAATCAATTCAGAAGGGCCACGATACATCGAGATGCAGGAAGCAGCGCTGGCCAGCTTGCTATTTTGCCGATCTGTGGCTGCACGGAGATACCCTCCCTTCATCTTTCGTGGGTCTCCTAGTAATTTGTGAGTGACCAGCTTTTAGTATTCCTTTGTCGTTCCCTACATTCAAAGACAAGGCTTTGGTGGCTCCTGGACCCTGCATAGCTTTATACAGCAGCGTCCTTACTCCAATACAAAGCAGAAACATTTACCACATGGAATACATTCACCTAAAATAGACCAGCCCTTTGCCAATGTTTGTTAAATGACCAGCTGGTAAAGTCACTCTTTTGGTGCGTGATGTTACCTCTACGAATGAATTTGGGGGCTGGGAGAAAATAGGTGGTGTACATGTGCACGAGCTCAGCCTAGACAGAACGTAGCTGGCAAGCAAACCATCCTAACCTCGCAGATTTACCGGGGATGAACATTTACATTGTCCTATCTATGTATGCTCTGTTGTTTAAGCCATGGGCGCCAGTGAGTGGTACCCAGTGGTACAGACTGCTGTTTGTACCTGGTCTTTGGTATCCCTGGGATTTCCCTTGCTACCTTCGGATTCACAGGTCGTCAGGGCAGTGATAGGAACATGGCGTGGACAGTGTGCTGCTAGAGGCGTCCTTATTTCCAGTAGATTCCACTTGTTGCCTTCCGCTGGCTCTCAGCAGCAAGCAGGATGCTGCTGAAGGGCTAGTGCTCTGATTTGTATCCAACCCCGTGATGTCACTGGGAACGTCAGTGGCGAGTGGTAGAATATTGCATTTTACGTCTGGTATTTTGCTGATTTGACGTCCATACTACTAGCACTCGTTATTGAAAGCATGGCTGATATGTGGCAGTGGAGTCGGCAAACAGCAATTTCACTCACTCTGATGGTGGATTGTAAACCTCGGGGATAACTGATTTTGTATTTATGCATCTGAAATTAAAGCACGATAAATAGTAGGATGTATTGCCAGTTCGATATAATTAGTTTGTTTTTGTTTAATAAGGTATAACTATACTGATGGAGAAATGGCATTTAGTGTCAAAAATACTTTGTCTTCTCAGAATCGAGAGGAAGTTTCGCCCAACACGTGCCAGAGTTCGGCAAAGATAACCAGAGGTCAAATTGGGTCTAGTTTTCTAGGTCACGTTATACAGCGGCCATTTTTAGCAGGCACCTGAAGTTGCACGTGGCCTTGATTGTATAATCAAGGACTGCATTTGGACTAGAGGCTATAAATTCTCAATCCAATTATCAGGGATTATTTTAGTCTGGGAGATTATTGCACCGAGCAGCCTGTTTCAAATAGCACAGATACTCACTACCCGCCCTTAAAAAGGATTGAATCAGCCTATTGAGAGTTACTGCACTGCACTTGACTGTCTAAAAATGCGATGGAAAGTGAAGAGGTGGTAAATTTAAACACAAGATGGCTATTGGCTCGGTTCGGGTGGCAGCTGGTGTCCTCATGGTAAAAACATAGGCTAGGATAAATGTGAAAATTCAAATCTTTTCAGTATTCCTTTTCCCTACAGAGAAAATAAATTCAGTTTGAACATTTCACATCCTCCATTCACAAGCATTGGCAAACAAACTAGGTCTGTCTTGCATTTCAGTTATAAGCCTGGCCTATTGTCTTTGGCTTTAATATGCTAACACATGATTTTTTTGTGTATCAGGGGCACTGTCACCAAGTCCTACTGGAGCGTGAGAGCGTAGTTAGATTTATGGAGTAGTGTATGGTCTGTTTCTGGAGAATCATCTCTTTCATTTGCTATGCCCCTGGTAAATAATGGTGCTGCAATGTTACTGCTGCTTCAAACAAGCATTTACAAGTGCAATAGGTTTTGCTTTTTTTTTGAGCCTCTCTCCAAGTCCTAAGCAGCACGAAAGACTTAAATATCTGGTGTTTTCGAGAGCTGGAAGGCTGAGCGTTTATCCCGGCGTGCATATTACATAGGTTTACTTGCACTGGTCCCTGTGTCCCGAGACTGTGTGAAATTTAATGTTATCAAACTTATTTGCATTAGCTTCTTGGTATGTCACACCAATGCTGCTCATTCTATGCCATGAATTCTACTGCTATTAAACTACAGTACCACCATGTTGTAAATGTCTGGGGCAGCATTACAGCAGGTTTGAGTGGCATGGAGTCTTACGACATGTCAAGAATTATCACACCCTCTAATGGATGCCATAATAGGGTTTGGAGTTATTGTAGGAATGGGCACAATTGTGCAATGGAAGTACACAATGTGCCAAGAAGAAGAATCATGTTGCCAGGACTGTCGTTATGCCATGTGTGGCCATCACTGGCCCAAGGAATCAAGCGTTGAGTCTCCTAAACACAGAAATACGTTTGTCAACCATTTCATGAAACAGCGGTGCACAAACCAAATTGTGCCTAACGACGGCCTCTCCACAAAGGTAAATCTAGATATTTATCTCAAGCAAGCAAATAGGGGTCTCATTAGAGCGCCACAATGTTCATACATTATCCTGGCTAGATTATAATGCATCCCAGCTGTTCCCATGTACTAGCTGTATAATGAAATCACGTAGCAAGAATTCAAATGACCTTTGTTGCTACCTATGGCTTAGAAGACCCTGGCTTTCAGCGTGGCCGCCCTGCAAATATGTCTGTTGTTGTTGTCCCTTGGTCAAACCAAACAGTACTATTCCCTCAGGGGGCATCGCCCATTCCATCAGTGTGTATTGCTTCTATGGCGCGCGAGTTGCAAATAGTAACATCACGGAAGCCGAATATCGATTCAGTGCATTAATGAACAGAAGCCTTTTTCTTTGAATCTAGGTCCTATAATAAACTGGAAACTTTCCATCCTCTCTATCAATTAAATACTCAAAACTTCCCAGCGTTACTGTTAGCGAGGCACTGTCCAATTTTAATTTAACAAGCAGGAACTACATCGTTGCCTTTCTTTAAGATGGGGAGCAGAAAACAGCCTGCGACATTGTTTTTACTTCAGTTAAATCATTCCATCACACACAATGTACCCACCAACTAGAATAACTAACAAAACTAATGGAGGCTGTGGTGACACTATACCCAGCCCTGTGAAAAAAGTGCCTAAAGGAGGCATAGATGTACAGATGAAATATCAAATTGAACTCAATGCTGAATATTCACATAATAT
The DNA here is from genome assembly GCF_031143425.1 of Pleurodeles waltl. Lineage (NCBI taxonomy): Eukaryota > Metazoa > Chordata > Amphibia > Caudata > Salamandridae > Pleurodeles > Pleurodeles waltl. The sequence continues at coordinate 297,140,300 of NC_090442.1, forward strand.
ACCAATAATAACCATTGTCACATTATCATATTTAAACAATTCAGTGAAACCAGACAAATAGTACTAAAGATTGCCTCTCACTTATATATCAACACATGCCTCTTTTTATGTAGTGTGAGAACTGCTGGGTAGTAACAGAGTTAACAGCACCACAGACATGATGGAGCCACCTCCTTTCCTCGCTACCACAGTGTGATAGGGCTCACCACTGGTAGTGGAATTAAAGGGGCCTTTGCGGTGCCAAATGTCTTGCCACTGGCTTGATAGGTGAAACAGGAGTGACAAAACTCTATGGTGTTTTCTGACATATGGGGCCAGAGAAAGTGAGGGACAAGTCTGTCCCAGGTCTTGCTTTGCTGCAAGTGGTCTGCAAGGAAAATATCATGAGCTAGAGTTAACAGTAACTCCCTAAACTTCAGAGGGATGACCAGTCTCCTGGTGGCACCAGGTTTAGGGCCTCTTACTTCTGAGTATAGGAGGCTGTTATCCCAGTACACTTTATGGGTGCCACTGATATCCCCTGCCTCTTGTGCTGCAGCTTGCTGCCTTAAGCCCTCCAATATGGGACAGGTTTGCTGTACCTTCCAGAGTTCCTCCATGGTGGGCCCCCTTCACCCAAGCACTCAGCCGTGTCAGCTTGCGGCTCCTCTGATATAGGATTGAGAAGGTAATGTGCTGAGTACTGGTTGATTATCTTTTCTCGTCCCATCCTTGCTCGCTTGATCTAAGCATTGGTTCCTCTTAATTTTAGGAATGGCAGGACATAATGCAGTCTTCCTCCTCTTTTAATCCCCGGTAGGTAGGTTTAGTCTAGGGGAGATGGAGAGGGTGGAGGGAGGTAGGAGGTAGGAGTAAATATTTAGCTACGTATTGTGGTGCCGGGGGGTGGGGGGGGTGACCAGTAAGTACTGGGACAAGGAATGATTATCAGATTAATGAAGATTTCCAGTATGTAATGGACACACCATTTTACATGCATATATTTGTAGTGCATTTCCATGATACCTACAATTTTGGCAGAGGGAGATTAGTGATTTTCCAGAATAACACAACAACTATTCATAGACCTAAGGTCAAAAGTCAGCTCCTCAAGAGCTAGACAAATGAGTGCTGAATCATGAAATTCTTCTTATACTTCCAATGTGCAGGCACCAAACTACCATGTAACTTTAAAAACGACACTCATAACACAAAACATATTGACTATTCTGTAAAGAGCAAGTCATCAATGAGGTACCGGTAGTGAAAGGGGAGAAATTAAACACTGCACCTCAGCAAGTCCCTCAAAAACAATAGAGGATAGTAAGGTATCACCTGAAGAAGAAGCATGAATGTTTTTTTCAAGCCATGTATATCTGCATAGCAGTCTGGAAAAAGTGATTTAAAACAACATTCCGTGCCCCTCACTTTCTAAAGCGTGGGTACCTCACTTAAAATAAAACTACATGGCAGCTGGTGACTAAAAGAATAGGTTTCATGGCTGTAGGGCCCCATTGTCACAAATAACCATGGCAGACACAAGGCAACCATGTTTATCCTCGTAGAAACATAATATAAACATTGACAATGCAAACAAGTCTGGCTCACGATTGAAAGTTTGCCTTTTGTTTCATTGATGGGTTAAGACACTCAATAAGTCATGATGCTCGCACTCTGTCACTCCTCTGTGTAGTCATGCATCCATTCACCCATCCACTGACTTATTCCTGCATTCACCCTCTGCTAGAATTACAATAAAACATGCAAAAGTAATACCATTTACGAGATAAATTAAAAGACTACAAGTTGAAAAAAGAAAGCATACTGCAGTTAAAACACAGTGATTGCAATATGATTGCAAAAACAAAACTAAACATAGCAGTGGGTGTCCGTCCTGCAGAGGTATTGTTTTAAAGTTCCAGCATAGACTCCACATTTAGAACCATACTGGCCATCTTTAAATGGTAAAACAGCTATCCACAATGGACAACAGCAGTCCATAAAGGTCTCCTGGTTTACAGGAAGTGATCACGTGGCATGTAGCTCACAGCTGATGAAATGACCAGCAAGAAAGCGGCCCATTAGAATTGCCCAGTGAGCTGTAGTACCTCTTATGAAGTATTAAATATAAAGAGGAGAAGCCGAGACATTGAAGTGCAGTCCATTTCAGGTGGTCTGAAACTGCCATCATTCATAGGGCAAGAGAGTCAATGATCGATGAGAACTGAACCATTACACCTTGCAGTACATTTTCATGGATGGAAGAAGAGTGTAAAATTCACTGAGACAAACCAATGTCAGAACAGAGTTGATAAAAAGGCCATGTATGTATTTACATGGATATATATATATATATATATATATATATATATATATATATATATATATATATATATATATACTTATACATATATATAGATGCATGTATAATTATATGATGTTTTTTACTAAGACAGACAGCCAAGAAGAGATTCTTCCAGCAGAGTTACAACAGTTCAATTCTTCTACCCCAACAGTTTGTCAGAGGCAGTAACCAATACCAAAATCCTTCCCTACAAAGGTAATCTGTGACATTTCATTCAACAAAAGCCTACCTGTAAGCTTTAAAACAGAGCAATAACAATCCACCCTTAAATGCCTATTGACTTTAACATATGCTTTGTCACTTTGTCAAGCCTACTGTATTTATCATAACTTTGTATAACAAATAGATCAGACCTATGGCATTGGAAATATTTTTCTAATCCGGCCTGTAGCTGTTATTCTTGGCTTGTCACCATAACCAACTGAGGCCTCCTGTACTGGGTTTAAGCATCTCCTCAAGGTAACCATTAGGGATACAGTCATAAAACTACATAATATACACTGTTATAGTTGGTAAAGCAAAATATTTTCTCTCCTAAAGGGGCCTAACAAGGATTCTTCTATACCTCCACTAACAAAGTACCTATCTGTAGGCTTTTATGCAAATTGATAACAATCCACCCTTAAACAAGATAACACCAACTCTTAAAAGCGTACTGGCTTTAACAAATTATTTTCACAATAATTAGAATACCCAAACTGCCTCTGTCATAATGTTTTGTAATAGGCAGGCTAGAGATATGGTATCAGACATAACATTTCCCAGTGCGCAAATCAAGCCTATCGCTTGTCACCATAACCAACCCAGACCTACAGTATTGAGTGTAAACCTTTCCACAAAGCAATCATGAAGCACATAGTCATAAAATTAGAGAGGTACACTAAAAGTACAGTTGGCTAAACTAAATACTGTCTCTCCTAAGAGGGCCTAACAAGGATTCTCACAGAACAAATCTTCTATATTAATGGTTTGTCAAATGGGGTAACTGAGACCAAAACCCTTGCTTATTATGTTTATCTGTAAGATTACATGTAACAAAATACCTATTTGTAGGCTTCAATATAATGTAATACTAATCCACACTTAAATGTCCATAGACTTTAAGATATTTTTCACAATAAATCTGTCATAGCATTTCATAATAAACAGATCAGGCCTATCATTGGCTTGCACCATAATCAACTCAGTCCTGGTGCATTGAGTATAAGTTTTGCGAAGTGCAATATAAGCAGTTTTTTTAGTGGAAGCATACAAATTTGCCTCAATCAAATATGTTACTCATGGAAAATAACATATGAGTGGATCCTAAGCCACTCTATCAGAAAGCTTTTTTTTGTTCACCGCATAAGGTCAAACGACAGCTGCTCTGTCAAGCCCTACAAACCATTTAGATTAATGTAGTCTTAGGCATTCCATATTGGTCTCAAGCACAAAACTGCACTTTAATCAACACATGCACTCCATGCTACCAACACCTGAGTGGTAGCAAAGTCCCTCTCTGAAGCACTGTGAAAATTACTTTTTAGGTTGATCACATTATGTCTTGTGACAGCTGTGCTATCAAGCCAGCCCTAAAAATGAGAGGCCCTCCTTCAAACTCTTACATATGGGCAAGATTCTTAAACTAACATTTAACTATGTGCAATAACTTCAGCTAACATTGCCTTTTCACCCAACTGCAGGTTAATGCTGGGGGTTCAGGGCCCATAGTTATAATGTTAACAGCTACATTTCAAGTCCCAGAATACAATGTGAGATCTGTTAAAAGGTCATGACTGACCTAAAGTGAGACATTTGCTACGGAGACACGTAGCATTTAAAAATGTCCACGGATCAGCAGCACCACCTGTAGGAAAATACCATCTTGCCTGGCATGTTACCCCCATTTTTCGCTGTATGTATGTCACTTTAGCCCTTGTTTCACTGGGATCCTGCTAGGCAGGACCCCAGTGCTCATAGTATGTGCCCTGTATGTGTTCCCTGTGTGGTGCCTAACTGTAGCACTGAGGCTCTGCTAACCAGAACCTCAGTGTTTATGCTCTCTCTGCTTTCTAAATTTGTCACTGCAGGCTAGTGACTTAATTTACCAATTCTCATTGGCACACTAATACACCCATATAATTCCCTTGTATATGGTACTTAGGTACCCAGGGTATTGGTGTTCCAGGAGATCCCTATGGTCTGCAGCTTTTCTTTTGCCACCCAAAGGGAGCTCAGGCAATTCTTACACAGGCCTGCCACTGCAGCCTGAGTGAACTAACGTCCACGTTATTTCACAGCCATTTTTCACTGCACATAAGTAACTTATAAGTCACCTATATGTCTAACCCTCACTTAGTGAAGGTTGGGTGCCAAGTTACTTAGTGTGTGGGCAACCTGGCACTAGCCAAGGTGCCCCCACCTCGTTCAGAGCAAATTCCCCAAACTTTGTGAGTGCGGGCACCATTACACGTGTGCACTATACATAGGTCACTACCTATGTATAGCGTCACAATGAACTCGGAACATGGCCATGTAACATGTCTAAGATCATTGAATTGTCACCCCAATACCATTCTGGTATTGGGGTGTCAATTCCATGATCCCCCGGGTCTCTAGCACAGAACCCGGGCACTACCAAACTGCCTTTCTGGGGTTTCCATTGCAGCTGCTGCTGCTGCCAACCCCTCAGACAGGATTCTGCCCTCCTGGGGTCTGGCCAACCCCGGCCCAGGAAGGCAGAACAAAGGATTTCCTCTGAGAGAGGGTGTTACACCCTCTCCCTTTGGAAATAGGTGTGAAGGGCTGGGGAGGAGTAGCCTCACCCAGCCTCTGGAAATGCTTTGATGGGCACAGATGGTGCCCATCTCTGCATAAGCCAGTCTACACCGGATCAGGGATCCCCCAGCCCTGCTCCAGTGTGAAACTGGACAAAGGAAAGAAGAGTGACCACTCCCCTTGCCATTACCTCCCAGGGGAGGTGCCCAGAGCTCCCCCAGTGTGTCCCAGACATCTGCCATCTTGGATTCAGAGGTGTTGGGGGCACACTGGACTGCTCTGAATGTTATTGTGGTCAACCCTGCCAGCAGTAATTCTGAATCACACCAGATTGATTTGTAGTCCTGCATTATAAGGCATATAAAACATGATGTTTTAAGCATGCTCTTCACTGCTTTTCTGCTCTCATTGCCTGACCATATTACAGTGGTGTAGGAGGCTGGCCTGGCTTATAGTGGGTACCTTGTGGTACTTACACCCTGTGTCAGGTCCATTTATCCCTTATTAGTGGAATAGAGGTGCTTCTAGCAGCTTAGGTTGATAGAAGGTAGCTATGGCAAAGCTTAAGCTGAACTAGGAGACATGCAAAGCTCCTACTATACCACTTATATCATACACCACAATATCATAAGAAAACACAATACTCAGAGTTACTAAAAATAAAGGTACTTTATTTTTATGACAATATGCCAAAAGTGAGTACCCTCAGTTAGAAGGTAAGTAATATACACAAGTCATATATACACAAACCCAAAACAGGTAACTAATACTAAGAAAAGTAATGCAAACAGTGTAGAATTACAATAGGATGCAATAGGTGAACATAGGTCTAGGGGCAACACAAACCATATACTCCAAAAGTGGAATGCGAATCACGAATGGACCCCAGGCCTATGGGAGCTTGTAGAGGGTCACTGGGACTGTAAGAAAACAGTCAGGGTGTCCAAGATACTGCACCCCAAGACCCTGAAAAGTAGGAGTAAAGTACACCTACTACCCCAATAGAACACATTAGTCATGATAGGGAGATTCTGCAAGAACCACAAACACCAGCAAAACACTGAAGATGGATTCCTGGACCTGAGGACCTGCAAGGCAAGGGGACCAAGTCCAAGAGTCGCGATAGTGTCCAGGGAGGGGCAGGAGCCCAGGAAACCCCAGATGAAGGTGCAAGAAGGCTGCCTCTGGATGGAAGAAGCTTAGGATTCTGCAACAACGGAGAGAGCTAGGAACTTCTCCTTTGGATGGAAGATGTCCCACGGTGTGCTGGAGGTTGCAGAAGTGTTTCCACGCAGAAATACTGCAAACAAGCCTTGCTAGCTGCAAGGGTCGTGGTAAAGGTTTTTGGGTGCTGCTGGAGACCAAGAAGGACCAGGATGTCGCCCCTTGGAGGACGAGACAGAGGGGGCACTCAGCTACTAAGAGAGCCCCCACAGAAGCAGGCAGCACCCGCAGAAGTACCAGAGCAGGCACTTAGAAGATTTGTGAACCAGAGCTGGCTCAGAGTCACAAAGGAGGGTCCCACGACGTCGGAGTCCAACTCAGAGGGTTGAGCACTGCAGGACAGAGTGCTGGGGACCCAGGCTAGGCTGTGCCCAAAGGAATCCTTGGAGAAGTGCACAGAAGCCGGAGCAGCTGCAAATCACGCAGTACACAGGTTTCCAGTCTAGCGTGGGGAGGCAAGGACTTACCTCCACCAAACTTGGACTGAAGGATCACTGGACTGTGAGGGTCACTTGGAGAGAGTTCCTGTGTTCCAGGGACCACGCTCGTCAGGATGATAGGGGATCCAGAGGACCGGTGATGCAGTCTTTTGGTGCCTGCGTTAGCAGGGGGAAGACGGTCAGACATGCGACAGTTACAAAGGCGGTGCAACAAAGTTGACCACACTGGAGAGGCAATGCGTCAACTTCGATCAATGCAATGGGGCCGGTGCACCAGTTTCCATCCATGCAGCAGCGGCAATGCGCCAGTTGTGATCTGTGCAGAGACGACAATGCGTTGTTTCTGACTGGAGCAGCACTTTATACTCAGCTCCAAGGGCCCAGTACTGGTAGGGCAAGACACAACGTTAGCAGAGTCCAGGTACTGTAGAAGGTGTGTTGGAAGTCTTTTGGGTCCTGGAAATTTCAGAAAACAGGAGACAAGCCAGCAAGCCTTTAGAGTCACTTTGGTTCTGGGTTGTAGAAATACAGGTGCAGTTCTTCCTACTATCAGGCAAGGAGGGCAGCAGGCAGCAGATCAGCACAGCAGAGCAGGAGTACAGCAGAGTGTCAGCAGCATGGCAGTCCTTCTTTCTGGCATAGTATCCATAGGTCCAGAAGTGTACTGAGTTGATGGTGTCAGAGGTCCAGTACTTATACCCAGTTGTCTCTTTGAAGTGAGATAGACTTCAAAGAAAGGTCTTTGAAGTGCACAGAGGTCCTACTGTCCTGCACTGTCTCCAGATTCACTACAGGGGGGACAGGATACAGCTCATTCATATGTGTCAGCACCTTCCCCCCATCGTGCCCAGGATGGCCCATCAGGCTGTGGATAACTCATCAGTCACACCTAAGCTTCCTTTGTATATGGCTATCTGGAGAGAATTCACAAAGCCCAGCTATCACCTACTCCAGATGTGTATTCATTGCCAGACAGTAAACACCAAATGGCAAAAATAAGAAAATGTGGCATTTTCAGGGCTGTAATTTAAGACCCGGCTTCACCATAAGTTATTTTAAATTGTGAGTCCAGAGACATCAAACTTGACAAGAATATCTCTTCCAGATTGTGAACTGCACTTATAAGATGTAATAAGGTAATCACAACATTATCCTGTGGGAGAGATAGGTCTTGTTGTAGTAGAAAACAACTTTTGCAGTTTTTCACTAACAGGACATGTAAAACTTAAAAGTACATGTCCTGCCTTTTAAATACATTCCACCTTGCCCTCTGGGCTGTCCAGGGCCTTCCTTAGAGGTGTGTTATATCTATACCAGGGGCAGGTTTTGGCATGGTAAAAGGGTTATTTTGCCAGGTTAACATGGCAGTGCAAAACTACACACGCAAGCTGTGCAATGGCAGGCCTGAGACATGGTTATAGGGCTACTTAAGTGGGTGGCACAATCAGTGCTGCAGACCCATGAGTAGAAGTTCATTTACAGGCCCTGGACACATGTAATGCACTTTACTAGGGACTTATAATTAAGTCAATTGCAGTTAAGCCAATGTTACCATGATTTGGGAGAGAGTGCACAAGCATTTTATTATTGGTTAGCAGTGGTAAAGTACACAGAGTCCTAAAGCTAACAAAAACGAGGTCAGAAAAGTAGAGGAGGTAGGCAAAAAGCTGGGGGAAGACAACCCTAAAGCTGTCTGGTCTAACACTCATGTATTATAAAGATTAATTTCTCTGCACAATCGGTCTCTTACCTCAAAACAAGTAGAGAAATATTTAAGGATCCTGCTTTAAAAATGATCCTAAAACGGGCCTAAATCCTACTCATGCAACCGGAAGATCCCAGAATCAATCTTTGTTTAATCAAATCTATCCAGACCTGAATACAACAGGCTTTAGCCGCCCTGAAAGCACCCATTCCACAACAAGGCTGGGGTTTGATAAGAAAGTCAAGGCCAGTTTCTCTCGTAGTATTAACCTGTCCCGCATATTATAAAATGCCTGTAATGAAAGTAGGTAGGTGCCCTGTGTCCAATACCAGATTGGTATGAGTATACAGCCCCACAACAGTTCTGAAATGCAATTTAACTTTGAACTTTCATGTATTCTTATAAATATATTAAAATGTCATTGGTACATGCTTGTAAAGAGAGTAAGTGTATATTGGCTGCACTTAGAAAATAAGACCTAAATAAGCAGGTAAAACCTTGCAGGGTATGCAAGATGTCCTTGATTAGTTCTGCGCACTAGTGACCATATAATGCCAGGCACATGCCTGAAGCCTATATATATATATATCTATATATATATATATATATAGTCCACACTTCTTCCATCTTCATGAGTAAAAAGATGGGGAAAATATAGCAGCACTGAGAGCAATATAATAATAACAAGGATTTCCAATGCAACAGGTCTTGCATTTCTGAGAGTTAGAGCTATTGGCGTTGTAAATGACAATGTATTTTACCCAAGTGTTTTGGTTTGGAGTGGATGTATGTAGTGTGGGATGGAGTTATGTGGGTTGGATTGAAATTGTTAGTTGTAGAATGTATGTGGTGGAATTGTGTGGTGTGAAGTGAATTTGTGTAGTGGAATTATATTGCATGGTGTGCAGTTGAATTATGTGGCTAGTAATTATGTTGTATTGATTCTACTGGAATTGTGTTGAGTGGGATTGTGTCATGGAGTGTAATTATGGGGAATAGTTTTTTTTGTTAAGGAGATTGTGTCGTTGAAATTTGTAGCATGATGTGGAATTCGGCGGAGTGGATTGAATGCATGTGGTGTGTTGTGTGTTGTGTAATTGTGTTGTTGAGCTGAATTATGTGGTTTGTTGTTGAATTATCTGTTGTGGAATGGAAATGTGTATTGTGTGGTGTGGAAGTGTGTGGTATTAAGTGAAAATATGCTGATTGGAGTTATGTGGCATGGTGTGGAGTGTATTTGTGTGGACTGTGTCGCCAAGTTTAAAAATGATGAAACAGAATTACAAAGAATAGCAGTCTTTCATTGCACACAAATTTACAAAACTAAAATGTGTTGCTTCCACCCAAAAATGGCGGAAACACACAATGAACATCTGTGAGATATGGGAGACCCAGAAGGACTCATTACATTCTGCAAGGTGGAGAAAGGGGCATAATTTGCATTTAACCCCTTTGAACATTGACACTAAAACCTCAACTAAAAGTTAACAAGTGCATGAAAGACACTTTTTGGGTGGCAACAGCCTATAATTAATTGCCTGTTTCTTCATAAGTGCTGGTTGACTGTGAAACTGGATGTGCTGCTTTATTGCAAGATAATTTAAGAGCTTTCCTCACAACACAGAAAGCGGATTGACATTGGTGATCTGTTTTTTCACAGCAACTTAAAAAGGGATGGAAAGTTTTCAATTTTTTATGTGAGAACCTACATGCAGAAACTTTCAGAAATATTTCTGGATTGTCATCGTGGTATTTGCGAAAACTAAGAATAGTTGGTGAGAAAAAAAAACAATGCAACTTCGCACACTACCAATTTCACATCAGCTCCACTAATCACAAATCCATCACAGCCTTGCTGATGTGCCAACTTCTATTGACATTGAGAACTTCAAAATTCATTCCTACATGGATACTTTAGCAGCATTTCAATTTGATGCATTCAGTTAACTGTAACAATAACCTTCACTGACAGTGGATTGGCAGTCGTGGATTCTGCTTTTCACACTTGGCTACATATTTCATTTAAACTCTATTAGTTAAAACAGACAATAAACATTTCCTAATTTGCAGTGCTATTGTTCAAGGAATGTAAAGTACGGGTACCGGCACCACTGGACGCCCCACTTGGATGAGCGCAACAGACGTACCGCTGACTTACTGGCACCTGATAGTTATGTTTGAAACTAGAGTTGTGCAGCGGAAAACAGGCAATTAATCAAGGAAATGGGCAGCCGCGTTGTCTGAGGTAGAAAGCAATCATTGACAGCAGTGCGCATTCAAAATGTTAAACAAAATAAACACACACACACAAGCTTTCTTTCCAATCACAAAATGTTCATGCAAGCACTTAGTCGGATAGGTACCTGCCAGGGACTTAGGGCCAGATGTAGCAAAGCTTTAGCGACTCGCAAACGGCGAAAATCGCCGTTTGCGAGAGCTAAAGACACTTTGCGATGTGAAATGCATTTTGCGAGTTGGAACCGACTCGCAAAATGCTTTTCCGAGTCGCAAATAGGAAGGGGTGTTCCCTTCCTATTTGCGAGTCGCACTAGTATGCAATTTCATTTGCAACCGCAAATGAAAGCTTAGTTACCATCCACTTGAAGTGGATGGTAACCCAGTCGCAAACGGGAAGGGGTCCCCAGGGGACCCCTTCCCCTTTGTGACTGGACCAAAAAATATTATTTCAGAGCAGGCAGTGGTCCAATGGACCACTACCTGCCCTGAAAAATACCGAAAAAAAAGGTTTCGGTTTATTTTTCAAAGTGCAGCTCGTTTTCCTTTAAGGAAAACGGGTTGCACTTTGAAAAAAAAAAACTGCTTTATTTAAAAGCAGTCACGGACATGAAGGTCTGCTGACTACAGCAGGCCTCCATCCCCGTGAGTGCCCTGACTCGCTATGGGGTCTATATAGCGACTTGCAGAAGGTGTCTGAGACACCTTTCTGCATCCCAAATTGCGACTTGCAATTTGCGAGTCGCAGGGACTCGCAAATTGCAAGTCGCAATTTGGGACTTTGCTACATCTGGCCCTTACTTCTTTTAACCAGCAGTAACATCACAATTACTTACTGATTTCTGACAATTTGTGGGCACTTCATGGTGCATAGAGGCAGCTTCACAGTGCATCAGTTTAATTATGATTATCTGCATTTTCACGGCTGTGTTGCTGTAAACAAAAAGCCTTGCTCGTCACTCACAGCTCATCTTTAGTTTGATGTGCTGCTGCTTCTGTCTGTTTGTGTCAAGCAAGGATTGAGGCAATGTAGACACTGGTGTGCTGGAGGGGCTTTAGGTCATAAGGGAGACACACACAGCAAATCACGTAAGAAGGGGGTGGGTGACATAGAATCCAAACAAGCGCAACTCTGCCACAAAGGGGTTTCTCAGGTTCATGAGGGATTGAACAGAATTTGTATGTGTCTACACTTCTGTACACCAGCTGTCGATGTTTCCTTTTCTACATGCTGTTGAACTTTTAGAAAGTGGCTATGGTGCTTGTACACACTGCCCTTTTCAAATGGCCAGCACGGACTGGTTGCTGGGGGGAAGAAAGAGACAGAAGGGCAGGGGGCGAGCGAGATGAAGCAGCAATGGGGCGGGTGAGGGGATCGAGATAAAGCCAGGGTTTTAAAAGCGGATATACAGAATTCTGCTGGCGAGCTAAAAGGAGCCCGGGTAAGTTGGGGAGCAAGCAAAACAAAATGCACATATATAGAAAAAAAGTAGTCACCGCATGCAGCAAATTACAAAAGGAAACTTGGGTAACCTCTCTTAAAATAACAATGTAACTTACGTTGCAGTATATGTTTAGGAGCCGGGGCATCTTCAAAGGAGAGTGTCAGTATGCTCTTCCTGAGCCTCATTTGAAGCACTGACGAGCCTTATTCTGCGATCTGTGGAGGGCATGGGTGGGGTCTTGGCATCGGCTCTCCCCGTATATTTATTTTAAAATATCGCGAAAGTTGTGTGTATTTGACCAAAGATTATGCTGTTAGCGGAAGGCGTGGGCAGGGTCTTAGCATTGGCTCTCATTTGTACTTATTGTTAAAAAAAGTAAATCAAAGTAAACAAAACACGAACACTTATCAACACGGGGCCCAAAGTAAACAAGAGAGCTTGGTATCCACACACCAAATGAGGCAGCCACAAACATTTCTTTTAACAACCTGGTGCACGAGCAGAGGCAAACAAAACAAAATAGAGCACATAAAGCAACATAAATAACAGCCCTGTTTACAGCAGAGCTTGGTAAGCCACGGGCACTCTTCCCAGCACTCTCGCCAGTGCTCCCCAGTGATGAAAGTAGTCCCTGAACAGATCTTAAAATGGTGACCAGTGTATTTATATTAAGTACTTAGTCCCTGCTCTGTGGGAGGAACAGAGGAGGAAAAGGAGAGACAAAGAGGCAGGACTGACGATTAGCAAGCAAGGATTTCTAAAGGACACTGACACAGACAAATGATAAGCAATGGCAACCAATGGGCGGAGTCGAACCCGACAAAGCATAGATAACAGGTCACTAAGCGACAGCGCAAGCACAGTCTGGGCTCAACCTAAAGACCACTGCTATTGTGCAAAAAGATTGTTCCAGCATAGCGAGGGGGAATAAGAAAACTTGATTAATGTGTTTCAACAGTAAGTATATATAAGCATAGCTATTGTGAATAAAAAGAGCCCATCACCTCTTTTTAGCAGAGGATCAGGATTCTTTACAAATTATATTATCTCTCTCCCCATTTTCCATTTGCACCATTGCCCTATGTCAATGCAAATTATTTGGTGCGCTATTGACGTGCGATTTCACCTCCACCCACTCAGTGCCATAGCACCCCGGCCTACTCACTGCCATAGCATTCCTGCTCTCTCAATGAATACCGAAGCAAGGGAACTGAGACTGTGTGACTCATTTCTCTTCACGATTTTGAGAAAATGCTTCCAGTAGGCTTTTTGATCGTTCAGGAAAATCAGCACGGTAGGGAGGTCCTTTCTTTCATAGACATTTTTTGGAGTGGATTTTTGCCTCTCACAGTTATCCTACATTGAAATCTGTCAGTACTAGGGGCCAGATGTAGGAAAGGAATTGCAACTCGCAAACGGCAAAAACTGCCGTTTGCGAGTTGCAAATCACATTTTCCTATGCAGAAATGCATTCTGCGAGTCGGACCGACTCGCAAAATGCATTTCAGAATCGCAAATAGGAAGGGGTGTTCCCTTCCTATTTGCGATTCCTAGTGGTATGCAATACCATTTGCGACCGCATATGCGGTCGCAAATGGTGTTGCAGTTACCATCCACTTCAAGTGGATGGTAACCCACTCGCAAATTGGAAGGGGTCCCCATGGGACCCCTTCCAGTTTGTGACTGGACCCAAAAACATTTTTTCAGGGCAGGGAGTGGTCCAAAGGACCACTCCCTGCCCTGAAAAAATACCGAAACTAAAGGTTTTGGTTTTCTTTTTAAGTGCAGCTCGTTTTCCTTTAAGGAAAATGGGCTACACTTAAAAAAAAAAAAAACTGCTTTATTTAAAGCAGTCACGAACACGGAGGTCTGCTGACTACAGCAGGCCTCCATGTTTGCGAGTGCCCATAGTCGGTATGGGGCCGCAATTTGCGACCCACCTCATGAATATTCATGAGGTGGGTCATTGCGACCCCATACCGACTTGCAGACGGTGTCTGAGACACCGTTCTGCATAACATTTTGCGACTTGCAAACAGCGAGTCGCAATGACTCGCTATTTGCAAGTCGCAAAATGTTATTTTGCTACATCTGGCCCTAGTTTCCGTTTATTCCACCATAAAATAAACCATTAGTTATTTACTGCCTTTCCTGCTGCCGACAGTTCTCTTACAGAAAATAATGTGTTTCTGCTACATTACAAATTGCCCTTGAAGAGTTACTTATGCTTCGTCATTGCCTAGTTAATTATCTTGTTTGCTGCATAAAATCTTTGACGACATATATTTACCTTTTAAAGGTTTGTTTTAATCTTTTTGTGTTATCAAAACTGCTAAATATCATGAAAATTACTGATTGATTGATAATAGGCCACCCGTTCGGTTTTAATTTATTTACCTAATCTTAGAAAAGTATCCGGAAGACGGAGAAAGTCTATCAAATCCGGATTCTACAAATATCCACGTGATCCTCATTGGATGAGCTCGAACAGGAGGTGACACTGGTAATTAGGTTCAAAAGTACCATTCCCGTGTGACCCTTAAAGAATGGCACTGCGAATGCATGTCGCATCAGCACGTTAAATACCAGCGGAGCTTCATTAAAACTTTGAAAGGTTGAAAGGTTGAGCTTTGATCTAGTCTCACTTTCCATTTCTGATTTGTTGCATAATATCTAATAAAAAAACACTTTGAAAAGATGCAAAAATGGCCTGAATTTATAAAAATGATGATTCACATTTGTACATGTTAATCTATAAGGAATGCCTGTTTTTGAAGTGAAAAAGTGAAAAGCGAACGTGATAACAAAAAAGTGATACAATTAATATGACATATTATTTACATTAATATTAGGATATCAGACATTGATTTGTAATATATTTTTTAAAAAAAGAAGACTGTACAGTTTACTTAGTGTTCGCCATATGTGCGCAGTGGCTCTCCCACTAAAAGGCACTGAATAGATGTTACAGAGGCCATTTTACTAAGTATAAATTGTTTATACCAGATTAAGTGAAATGGTGCAAATGCATGATACAAAACGTCTCATTCATCACGGTGTCTATCCGTGGTTAATATTAAATACTAAAACAGAACAATGTTTATGCCTATGAAAGTATTGCAATCAAGTGCAAACAAACTCGACTTACCAGGATCGGAGACGGAAGTAATTTTGGCCAGAAAGTACTTAAATTCATTTCTGCAGATATAAATATAATAACCATACTTTATTTCGGCCATAAAAGTTGAACAATAACAACATATAAAAGCACTACGCATTAACCTCATTACATCCAAGAGCATTGCATGTGATAGTCTTCCATAAAAGACAGATTGAAAATAAGACATTAAAGTTGCCTAGTTGCACATTATAAAGAACCAGAGCACGAAAACTAGACAGATCCTAGTGATGTAACTGTACTTGTTCTTTGCTCTACGCAATTAGCCGGTTGAATAGAACACATGCCTACTCATCTAGCATAATTCACACCATGCCATACATCTAAAAAAATAGTAAAAATAGTAAAACCGTAAGAAAAAACATAAAGCAGTCAAATAAATTCAGACACAATAAAATCCAAACGAGTGGAGGCCAGGAAACACTGAACCATTACACCAGGATAAGACTGTCAAGTGATTTTCCAAGTTTGCTTGATCTTGATCTTATTCGCCAGGCACACGAAAGGTGTCTGTAAGCAGCAATGACCAAATGCTCCGAAGTGTCAGACCTCATGAGCCTAGCAGCCTCCCTAAACACAGGACTATCCATCTCTTTCTTGGCGTTACTTACCTTGGACAAAAAAACAAGAATTACTCCTCTATCTCCGAAGTCAGTGAACAGAAGGGGAAGTTAGTGCTCAAATTCAATTACCTCTCTCATTTTGCTGTGGAGGATTTTAGCGGAAGATTCCCAGATCTTAAACCAGATATATAAATTCCTAGCATAGCTGGCACTAATCCTATCAGTGGCATAACAAAGGCTTCCTCAGCCCCCACAGTGTGGGGGGGGGGGGGCTGAGCTCCAGGAGGATCCTCAGCACAGAACCTGGCCTGAGTCCAGATAGGGGCCAGCCATATTCTTTGCAGTGGGGCTCCCTCTAGTTTTGTTACACCACTGAATCCTATCTAAGAAGGGGTTGAAGCTGGGCGTACATTTGTGCAGGAGGAATTTTGAAGCCAAACTCTCCTCCCTTTTGTCATTCCAACACTTGAAAAGCGTTCACTCCCAGAAGCTTTTTGCCTCTATTTGTTGCGTCCATTCGCAATGTGTTAGAAATGGGTTTTTTGGTTGGCAGTCAGGTTACCCTCTGTCCAAGCAAGAACCCTCACTCTAGTCAGGGTAAGTCACACACAATCCAAAATCAGCCTGTGCCCACCCTCTGGTAGCTTGGCACGAGCAGTCAGGCTTAACTTAGAAGGCAATGTGTAAAGCATTTGTGCAATAAATCATACAATACCATAATATAACACCACAAAAATACACCACACAGTGTTTTGAAAAATATATAATATTTATCTGGGTATTTGCAGGTCAAAACGATGAAAGTTGCAATATGAATTTGTAAAGATATCACTGAAAAGTGATTTAAAGTGTCTTAAGTCTTTAGAAAGCAAACAAAGTCTCTTTCAAACACAAAGTACCTGGTTTCTGGTGGAAAATCTCCTCAGAGGGCCACAGGAGAAGAGATACGTGGAAAACTGGTGTGGGTGTCGATTTCTCCTCAGCACACACGGACTTGCGTTGTTATTTTCCACGCGGGAATTCGTGTGTCGTTTTCCGGCGCGCGGACAGTCTCTTTCTGTGGATCGCAGGGAGTACCAGATGTCCTGGGTCGGTGCGTGGATTTTCCTGCTTGTTTTCCAGCTGCACGTCGTTCTGCGGGGCTGCGCGTCGAAGTTTCGATCTCACGGCAGGCGTCGCGTCGATTTCTCTTTGGGAGTTGGGCGGCGTTGTCCTTGCGAGGCCGTGTGTCAAAGTTTTGATCTCATGGCAGGCGTCGCGTTGATTTCTCCTTGGAACTCGGGCGGCGTTGTCCTTGCGAGGCCGTGTGTCAAAGTTTGGATCTCACGGCAGGCGTCGCGTAGATTTCTCCTGGGAAGTTGGGCGGCGTTGTCCTTGCGAGGCCGTGCGTCAAAGTTTCAGTCATCCCGAAGGCGTCGCGTTGATCAGCGTCAGTGTGCGGCGTTTTTCTTGCCGCGGAACAAGCTGTGCGTCGAAAATTTCGGCGCACGGAGCATCCAAGTGAAAGAGAGAAGTCTTTTTGGTCCTGAGACTTCAGGGAACAGGAGGCAAGCTCTATCCAAGCCCTTGGAGAGCACTTTTACAGCCAGACAAGAGTTCAGCAAGGCAGCAGGCCAACAGCAAAGCAGCAGTCCTTTGTAGAAAAGCAGACAGGTGAGTCCTTTGAGCAGCCAGGCAGTTCTTCTTGGCAGGATGTAGTTTCTGGTTCAGGTTTCTTCTCCAGCAAGTGTCTCTTGAGGTAGGGCAGAGGCCCTGTTTTATACTAAGTTGTGCCTTTGAAGTGGGGGTGACTTCAAAGAGTGTCTAAGAAATGCACCAAGCCCCCTTTCAGTTCAATCCTGTCTGCCAGAGTCCCAGTAGGGGGTGTGGCAGGCCCTCCACCCTCCCAGCCCAGGAAGACCCATTCAAAATGCAGATGTATGAAAGTGAGGCTGAGTACCCTGTGTTTGGGGTGTGTCTGAGTGAATGCACAAGGAGCTGTCAACTAAACCTAGCCAGACGTGGATTGAAGGGCACAACAAGGTTTTAGTGCAAAGAAATGCTCACTTTCTAAAAGTGGCATTTCTAGAATAGTAATATTAAATCCGACTTCACCAGTCAGCAGGATTTTATATTACCATTCTGGCCATACTAAATATGACCTTCCTGCTACTTTCAGATCAGCAGCTGCCACTTCAACAATGTATGAGGGCAGCCCCAATGTTAGCCTATGATGGAAGCAGGCCTCACAGTAGTGTGAAAACGAATTTAGGAGTTTTACACTACCAGGACATATAACCACACAAGTACATGTCCTGCCTTTTACCCACACAGCACCCGGCTCTAGGGGTTACCTAGGGCACACATTAGGGGTGACTTATGTATAGAAAAAGGGGAGTTCTAGGCTTGGCAAGTACCTTTAAATGCCAAGTCGAAGTGGCAGTGAAACTGCACACACAGGCCTTGCAATGGCAGGCCTGAGACAAGGTTAAGGGGCTACTGAAGTGGGTGGCACAACCAGTGCTGCAGGCCCACTAGTAGCCTTTAATCTACATGCCCTAGGCACATGTAGTGCACTCTACTAGGGACTTACAAGTAAATTAAACAGTCAATCATGGATAAACCAATCAATAGTACAATGTACACAGAGAGCATATGCACTTTAGCACTGGTTAGCAGTGGTAAAGTGCCCAGAGGTCAAAAGCCAACAACAACAGGTCAGAAAAAATAGGAGGAAGGAGGCAAAAAGTTTGGGGATGACCCTGTCAAAAAGCCAGGTCCAACACAATGCAATTGGGAACTGCAGAAATCTTCCATTTTAATGAAGGTGCAGAGCGTCCTAATCTTGCTAAACCTTGGGGTGGCGGGCCCTCTATCGAGCTCGATCGCAATAGGGAGATAATTCAGGGACTGCCAGATTCTAATCCAGTACTTCAGCATCTCTAAAGATACAACAGCATCAATCTTTTGTAGTGCTGTGTCTAGGTGAATGGGAACAAAGCAGGAGCTAGTCAACACACAAAAAATAGATCTGATGATTTTGTTTTCTGCACACACAAGGGGAGACGTATCAGTGCTTCCCCATAGCTGTGCACCATATGTGGATCCATTCAGGGCCGCAGCACTATAGATTTCAAGCACTGGTGAAATTGCACCACTTGACGCAGCCTTAAATTTCAGCACCATAGCAGCCTCCCTATGCTGAAGTATGGATTTGCTTTTCTTGATTTGCAGGACCCGTGAATTATTATCAGACAGTCTAATACTTGGTAATCAAAGCTTTTAACCTGATTAATGGGAGCTTCCCTCAACACTCATTTTGCCCCTAAAGGAGTGGTGAATCCTGACCACCATAAATTTAGATTGGGCAATGTTCATCTCAAGCCCTCTGGCTGCATAAAAAGAGGCAGATTTATCTAAAAGGACCTGCAGGACCATAGCTGTTCTTGAAAAAGTGTGTCATCTGCAAACATGAGCACAGGAGTGCTAATGCCTGCAGATTTTGTGGAATCATGGCAACAGTTTGCAAACCAGTCCACTGTACCAATGATGTAGAGACTGAGTAATGTGGGGGCTACGACACAGCCTTGCCATACGCCACACTTGATTGGAATCCTAGGAGTCAGGTCCTGATCATTGTGTCATTTCACCTAGGTGTAAATTTCAGACTGGAGGCTGATCAAAATTCTCAGGGGATCCTCTGGGATCCCATAATCTTTTAGGACCTTCCATAAGCTTTCCCTAGGATTGAGGTTGAAAGCGACCCTCAGATCCATGAAGACCTTCTATAGATGTTCCCGCTTTAGATCAATGTACTTCCAGCTTATTGTCTTAAAGCGGAACACTTGGTCCAGGGTGCTTACTTTGCACCAAAATCCTGCCTGGAAATCTGAAAGGATATGATTTTCAGAGATCCATTTATGTAGCCTTGTAAGGACCTGCCTACAAAGGATGTTTTGGCTTACATCGATCGAACTGATCAGTCTATAGTTTGTCGAAAGGTCACGGCTATCCTTTTTGAAAACATGAATGATAATTCCTATCTGCCATGTCGAGGAGATGTCTTCACATTTTAGTATTTCATATCTATAAATGTTTGTATAGGTAGCCCCGACATTTAGTTGGTTCAGCAAAATACAGATCCCCGAGGATGGCATCCGGACCTGGGTTTTTTTCCCTTTTCATCTTGGGCAAGGCCAAATCCATTTCCTCTATCCCAAACTCCTTTAGGGTCTTTGTGATATCCCCATTTATGTGGCCTGCATCCACAATGGGTCCCCCACTGGCATCCAGCAGAGGATGTATTACTTGTTCTTTGGAGAGTTTGGTAAACGGGACACCCATTAATCCAACTGGACAACTGCATCAGGGCTGACATTTAATGTGCAACTCTCATTAGCCCAATCTTCCAAAAGGACCTCATGTCATTATTGTGCACAGAGTCAGATAAATCCTCCCACTGAGCTTCTTCCCAGGATGATTTCTTGCTAGCTGTAGGACAGCTTTATACGATTTCCCTGCCCACTTTATCCCCATGCTCTCCCCTTTTTTATGAGCTTTGAAGAACTTGTCCTTGGCTGGTCTACAATGTGGAGTGAGCCATCTATGTTTGGGGGTCACACAGCTGACCACCCTGCCTCTCCTTTGGGAGATGTAATTTCAATTGGTTCAAACTGACAAAGCCAGGGATGTTCTTGGCCAATGGGTCTAAGTGACTTAGAATTGTTTAAAAAGCTCTGGTAAATGCATCTTAAAACACCTGTCATTATTAGCAGTCCTTACCCATTTTATGTTTCGACGATTGTTGGTTACAATAATGGATGAGGAAGGCATGTCTGTTTTCATCAGAGTGTTTGTAAAGAATAAACCTGGCTGAAACTGTGCACAAATGGCATCATGATTGCTATATGCTCTTAACGCTACCTCCATGTCAACCAATTATGACCAAGAAATAATATCAAACTATATATAGTCAATGTGACTGGAATACAAGCCTTGTTTAAAGGTGGGTTTAGATTGTGTGGCCACTTAATGCGCCAGATTCTTGAAAGCTGGAGGAAGCTGCTACATTGGGCGCACTATTTATCACATCTTCATCATTTGTTAGGACAAGCAGAGAATCCCCAAACCTAATGGTTGTCGTACAGTCGTCCGCAACTATTTTAGGGCAAGAAGGGTGCAATTGCTCTAACATTAGGTACAATTGGTCTATAGTGCTGGTTTATGAGAAATCTGACAGGGAGCGGAAAGAGACATTAATGATGGCAATATGCTTGGCCTGGGAGGGGCTATCACATGTAAGTATGATGCCTAGGATATCTTTAGAGTCAGCAGGAATAATCTTAGCACTGTTGAACTTGTCCAATTTTAACCAAATTAGCAAACCCCCCAAGGGCTCTACCAGCCTTAGAGGGCATAGCATTCACTGAGAATGATAAATAGCCTGCTCTATGTACCAGTTCTATTGACCAAGTTTCCTGCAGGAGAATGATGTGGTGGTGCTCAATGAATTAGTCCCATTCAAGGTCACTTATCTTAGCTTATAATGCTGCTGTGTTCCACAAAAGTAGTTTGATATTCGCCTCTGTAAGACTGCTCGCTACTGTAGGGTAGTTGTCATAGTCAAGGGTATGAGTGATCTTGCCCTCCCAGAGTGCCAGGGATGCCTGAAGCAGTGATGCCCAACATCTAGGACCTTTATCTAAGTTCACCATGGGTGTGGGGGCAACTTTATGAGGAGGGCTGATACCCTCAGTCTATCGATTATGCCCTAGGTCTATAAAAGCTTGGGGTTGTCAATTTACTGCTGATAGCTCACTAGAAGGAATTGGAACATAAGAGATTGTACCCTGTTGTGGTTGTATCATTGACTGCTGGCCATTGTTAGTGTTTTGGGTGATTTCGGGATTTGATTTTAGTCTAATATTAGAGGTTATGCTCGGCCTAAATATATGCTCAAGCGCAATAGGTCCCTCAACTAGAGTATGGTCAGTGAGCCGTACTTGAGCAGTGCATGTTTATCTTTGATACGGAGAACATCTACAAAACAGTAAGTTATTTTTTGTTTGTACTAGATTCACGTGTTTTGTTCATTCCTTCTAGAAGTTTAGGGACATTTGTCATGCAGATCTCTCAAGGCCTGGGACAGTTCCTGCCATAAGTAAAGGGTGAGTCTCATTATTTTGAGAAAGAAAGTGGGTTTCCCATATAGTTTGTTGGGTGTAAGCTCAGGGCAGGGGCAATTTCCACTGGAAGGATGATCGATGAATGTTGTTGCTTGCCCCAGTTGCCGTAGGAACTCTGACTCAGAGATGTTTTGGAATAAGTGAACTGTGTAACCCTGCAAGATTCATCATGCACTTTTTGAAAAGGTGCCAGTGACAATGGCCTACTATCTATAGGATCATGAGGTGGTGCAGAGCTGCCATTAGTCCTTATATAATCAGTCAACATTAAGGATGGGGCATTGGGAGGGGTCTCACTGGTTAGAGGAGATCTGGAATGAGGTTTGCCAGTAGGGCAGACAAATTCAAAATTTTCTCCATCACGGTTCTGGACAACCTGAGCACGAGATCTTTTAGGCCCAGTATATATTCCTTGAGTGAGTTTATGTGAGAATTAGTCCCCAGCCCTCCTGGTAAAGTGGGAATAGAGCTGCCGGGTGCACTACATTCATGGCTATGGCCAGGATGACCCTTGTCTATGCTTGCCAGTATAGCCCTACACTCTGGCATGTGCTTCCACCTGTGCTGCTTTCGTGGGCTGGACCTGGGATGCTGGTATTACCTGAGCTGAGTGAAGCATAGGGACCATGAGCCACCTCGCTTGCAGTGCGTGGGTGTAGGAGGCTGACCTGGGTTGTAGTGGGTACCTATGGTACTTACACCTTATACTAGGTCCAGTTATCCCTTATAAGTGAAATGTAGGCAGTTTCTGGAAGCCAGGCTATCTAGGGGTAGTTGTAGCTGAGCAGCAAAGGCTTATCTAGGAGACATGCAAAGCTCATGCAATACCACTGTAGTCACACAGTATTCACACACATAAAAGAAAATACACAGTGTTACAATAATAAAGTTACTTTATTTTGGTGACACAAATGCCAAAAATACCATGGCGACTATACTCCCTTAGAAGGTAAGTAATACACACATTATATACACTAGTATGCATAAATAGACATAAAAACAGTTAGAAAATAGTGCAATTAGTGAAAATCACAATAGTTAGAAATGGGCCTGGGGGAACACAAACCATATACTAAAAAAAATTGAATGCGCATGTCGGTTTCCCACCTAGGCAAGTGTAGTGTGTAGAGGGACGCTGGGAGTATTAGAAAACACCAAAAGTAAGTATTAGAACCCACCCCAGAGCCCAGAAAAGAAGGAGTGAAACACAGTAACTTTCCTAGAACACACAAACACACAAGAGAGAAAATAATGCAAGAACCAAAAGAGACTGCAAGACACCAACAGTGGATTCCTGGACCTGAAGGCCTGAGGAATAAGTGGACCAAGTCCAAGAAGAACAGAAGAGTCCAGGGAGAACAGGATCCCCGGCTAACCTGGATGAAAGTACAAAACAAGAACCACCGGTGAGGAAGAACAGTCAGTACTGCACCCAAGAAGACGGATTCGGGTTCCTGGTTGATGCAGATGATGACCCATGCCAGATGGAAAATTGCAGTCTGGTTGGCATCCCAGGATTTCACCAACAAGCCTTGGTACACGCAAAGCTCGCTGTATGCAGAAAATGGCGCTGCCTGGGACCAGGAGAGACCTGGTGGACTCTACCCAGGAGGGGAATTAGAGGGGGCTCTCAGCAACTTAGGGAGTCCACAGAAGACCAGGCAGCACACACAGAGCCCCACACCACGGGGACCAACAAGGTGCAAAAGGAGGCCCACGCAGACCTACAACAAAGACTCCCACGCCGCCGGAGAACTACTCAGGAAGATGTGAGTCACATGATAAGAGTGCTGGGGGCCGGAGCTGCACGGTGCATGAAGAACTTCATGGAAGGATGCCATCAAGCCCTGGCAACTGCAAAACACACGAGGCATGGGGGTACTGTCTTGTGTGGGGAGGCAAGCTCTTACCTCCACCAAAGGTGGACAGTAAGACGTCAGGACAGTTGAGACCACTTCAGTCTACCACCTATGATGCAGGATCCACTTCGCTTATCACAAGAGGGCATCCACGCAGCCAGACGTCGATGCAGAGGTGCCTGCTGAAGCAGGGGAGTGACTCCTTCACTCTAAGGGAGATTCCTTCACTCTTCTGGTGCAGGCTGAAGACAGGCTGGCCTCTGAGGATGCAAGACTGGAAAACAGTTGCAGTTGCTGGCATGAGCTAAAGATACAGGCCCATATTTATACTTTTTTAGCACCGAATTTGCATCATTTTTTGACACAAAAATGGCTCAAACTTGCAAAATACAATTGTATTTTGTAAGTTTGCGCCGTTTTTGCATCAAAAAGCGACGCAAATGCAGCGCGAAAAAAGTATAAATATGGGCCACAATGTTGCAGAAGTCATCTTTGCTTCTTTGATGCATTTGTAGAGTTCCTGGAGGGTCCAGATGCAGTTTCTTTGGTGAGAAGTTGAAGTAAAGGATGCAGAGGATTCCAGCTGGAGTCTTGCAATCCGAATCTGCAGAGCCACAGATCCACCCAAGAGAGAGACCCTAAGTAGCCCTGAAAGGGCAGCTAAACAGGTATGCACCTATCAGGTGAGGGCTCTGATGTCATATGCTGGCACTGGCCACTCAGATGCTGCCAGAGTTCCCTGCCAGTTTGAAATCTAAGATGGCAAAACCCAGGGACCCTATGGAGGAGCTCTGAGCACCACCCCTGGGGTGGTGATGGTGGTCACTCCCCGTTCCTTTGTCCAGTTTCACTCCAGAGAAGGGACTGGGGGGTCCCTGAACCAGTGTAGACTGGATTATGCAAGGAGGGCACAAAATGTGCCCTTCAAAGCATTTCCAGTGGCTTGGTGTGGCTACCCTTCCAATCATGTAACACCTATTTCCAAAGGGAATCCTTACTCTCAAAGGAAATGTTTTGTTCTGCCTTCCTGAGCTTGAGCTGCTTAAGCAACAGGAGGGCAGAAACCTGCCTGAGCGATGGCAGCAGCCTGGGCTGCCTGGAAAACCTCAGAAGGCTGGAATGGCAATACTGGGGGTCATCTAAGGAGCTACCAGAGTGCATGGAATCATACAACCAATGGTTGCAAAAGCCTTGGGGTATGATTCCAACATGTTCGTTACCAAACATGCCTATGTTTGGAGTTACCATTATGTAGCTGGACATAGGGTGTGACCTATGTCAAGTGCACCCATAAAATGACGTCCCCGCACTCACCAAGTCTGCGAAAATGGTCCTGGAGGTCGTGGGGGCACCTCTGCTAATGCAGGGGGGCCCTCACACACAGGTACTCTGCACCCTGCCCTCAGGGCTCAAGGGCCTGCTATAGGGGTAACTTATAAGTGACCTGGTGCAGTGTAAATGGCAGTGAAACAGTGCATGCACCTTTTCACACAGGCTGCAATGGCACTGCTGCAGAGGCCTTTGCATGGGCTCCCTATGGGTGGCAAAAGATACGCTGCAGTCCATAGGGATCCTCTAGACCCCCAATGCTTAGGTACCATATACTAGGGACTTATAAGAGGGCACCAGTATGCAAATTGTGGGTGAAATAATGAGTTATCAGTATGCAACAATATAATTTTGAGGAGGGAGAGCATAATCACTGGGGTTCTGGTTAGCAGGATCCCAGTGAACACAGTCAAGCACACTGACATTAGGCAGAAAATGGGGATAACCATGGCAAAAAGAGGGTACTTTCCTACAGTGGGATCACTGGGACAATTTCTTTTTTTTAAAAATAAGAGTTTATGCTTCCCCTACCACATTTCCCCAGCTGTTTCCCTTTTTCCTTTGTGGTTAAGAGGTCCTTGACCTTTTCTATTAGAACACCTACCTCATTTAGTGTACAATTCTCTGCTGAGTGCCTAAACTGTTATCTTACTTTCCCAACTTCCAGTGGTTTTGCTTTTCATCTCCCCATACTTTCATGATCCCCAAGAAGAAAATGCAGGAAAGTTCTGTGAAGGATCACTTGCTGTATGTGTTAAGCTACAACCAAAAGGGGCTCAGTACAGGATGAGACTACATCCACCCTATCACACATAGTAGAGTTTCCGTCCTAGTGGACTCTTAGTAAAATATAAAGATATAAATGTACTTATGTTATTTATCTATAATATGGAGATGTCATCGGTGCAAGTAGAGTGGCATCAAATAATATGCACCATTAATACACATTAATGACATTTCTAAAATATATGTGACTATACAACTTGAACATTGTGGGAGTTAATTATGAGTTTGGCAGACAGAAAACTCGGTCTGCAAAACTCCTGACTGGGTGGCCACTGCCTACGTGGTGACCTCCCCGCCGGAGCTATTGTGGGTTTCCTGTTAGGTCTTAGCTTTCTGCCCGCTGGCCTAGCAGGAACCAGGCTACAGCATTGTCTCCGGCTCGTAATCAAGCCGGGGCAAAGCTGTCATGTGTAGGCTGCACCAGCATCCTTGCAATTTTCACTCTCTGCAAAGCAGAGAGTGAACAGTGCAATGGTGCTAGCACTGGGCGGCCCTGCACTGCCCATGCCAAGTGCTACTGCCATGAAACCACTGGCACCATGAAACCGTTGGCGGAGGACAAGATCATAATCCCCAGGGCAGCAAAATAGGACCTCCGCCACCGCCAGACCGCTGGGATCCAAGATCCTGGCAGAGCTAGCAGTTCCCTGGTGGTCTGACCACCAGGGTTGTAATGTGGTGGACCGACCGCCACATTGGCAGCAGTCCAGACTGCAAGTGTGACGGTCTATAGACCACAACACTCATAATGAGCCCCTATGTGTCAAGGATGAATGTGAGAGTGAAAGAAGCAATCTAACTAACAAAAGGAGGATCGTGATACACTGTCTGCCACTCTTCTTGACCAGTCCTTCCCACCCATCGTCTCCCACCCAGATATGGCTGATTCCAAGGAAGGGTTCACTACAGTCATTTGTTTGAGCTCTAAGGCAGAACCTATGAATGACACAAGCATCTGCCACCCTCCATTCCAACAAGCAATATTGTTTCACTTAGGAATTGCCCCTCCCACCCATTGTTTCCTTCCCAATTACTGCTCGTTCAAAGGAACAGATCACCACAATGATCCATTTGTGATCTACATTGTTATCATACCTCATGTTACAATGTTACAGAAATAATGGAAGACCCACACGTTAAGCCACAATGCACTGTTGCTCTGCGGATGTCTCCTTTCTTAACTCTGGTATGGTTTCAGATCAACAACTCCATTCAAGAAACTAATATTTACCTGAAGTTGAGATTGGCAATGGGCTTTTGATCTAATTGTTCAAAAGAAAAGGGCTTCTAGAAGAACTGAATCAATCAGCGTGACAGTACAAACTTTACAGAACATATTTACTTCAATTCAAGGGTTTTTTAGCCACTCTGGTCTGCATAATGTAATATTGAGCCAGGTCAGACAGTAAATGGTGATGCCTGGGTAACAAATACAGATGGAGAATTACACAAAGTAAATACACTTAAACTGGATAGTAGCTCCTTACATGCTCCACTTGGGGGAAGTGGGGAGTTGGGGTGCTGTCAAACCTCAATGTCATGAGGAGATCTAACAGCCCCTGAGAAATATACTAAACATTAGACCAATAAAAGGCTGATCTTAATCTGAATAATACCCCTCACCCCTCACATGGGTTTCTGACTGTACTATAGCATAAATGGAGGCTGCTGGCCACATTTTATACAATATCAACTAATGCATATTGCAGGTGTGCATGTGTAAAATCTCATAAACTAACAGAGTCAATGGCATAATTTTCCTTTATATGTTAGACATAGCATCCATAGGGATTACAGTTAAAATTCACAGGGGCCCATTTGCAAATGTAAATTGACATGGGGCCTATACACAAACTGCACTCGGCAATAGGTTCAGTAGCTGTACAACAGTAATACTAACATACTGTAAAATGCTTTTCACAAACCTACATGTAAAAGTGTATGCCTCGACATCTCCTTTTTTTGCAGAGATCTCTGCCCAATTGAGGAGATCTCCACACATGTAACTATGGGCCTCATTATGACCCTGCTGGTCATCAGACCGCCAGGATCACGGTCGGACTGCCGCCAAAGTGCCGGTCCGACTGCGACATTACGACCGTGGCAAAAGCGCCACAGTCGGACTGCCGGCGCTGCCAGTCGATAGCCTGGCAGTCTCAGCAGATGTAACCTGGGGATTACGAGTCCCCTTTCCGGCAGTCTTTGCATAGCAGTAGTGCTGGCATGAAAAGGCTGGCGGAAAGTTGGTGCTGGGTGGCCCACGGGGGCCCCTGCACTGCCTATGCACTTGGCATGGGCAGTGCAGGCGCTCCCACTTCCCGAATTACGGGCAATGGAAAGCGCAACAGGTGCTGCTGCACCCACCGCACCACCACATTGGCACCAGCTCTATTGCGAGCCGCCATCAATGTTAAGGCCCTGTTCACCGCAGGGCCGGTGGGTGGTGAACTCCTAATAGGGCCGGCGGTGTTCTGGCCGCACAGGCGGCCTGATGGCGGTACGGGTTTGGCGGGCAGCAAACTCATAATGAGGGCCTATATATTTTATTAGTAAATGTCGGAGGGACACAGTGAGTGACTCAAAAATAGGGAATATTTACTACTAACAGGGAGGGGCTAAGAGAGTAGTAAGGAGGGGTTCTTATGTGGTTAGGAAGAGATTTGTAGAGGGACAGGCACCCTCTCACTATATATTGAGCCCATTATTATTCACAAACTGCACTTCTAAAGTTACTACAGCCAACAGCAGTAATTGTAGCCCACCTTAGAGGTGAAGTAATTCTAGCACCACACATGACCAATACACCATAGGGAGATCTAAGCCACCATGGCAGAGATTTCTGTCTACATGTGAAAAGTCAAAAGACGTAACTGTAATCCTTTAAATTACTCCCCACTCCACGAGTTTAGGGGATGGAGGCATATATGTTTTACACTTTGTAGTAAATTTATACTTGCAAATGGTGACTAGCCTAAAGCAGTTAATTTACTACTAAGTCTAAGTGTAAATGTACACATGTAGATTTACTCATGTGTACGTTTACTTTTGTGATTAGCATCCTACATGAGTAAACGTATATGTGTAAATTTACAGTACCTTTATTACTTTTGGGTATTCACCATATCAGAATGTAAGGGTACTAAAATCTATACACCCAGATGTCTCTACCACCTTAGTATGGGGGTGGGATGTGCATACATTTAAAATACAACTGTAAAGTTACTATTAGTACTGTTTTATTTTGTGCATGCTTGGTGGAGACCTCAACACAGAAGTGAAGACCTCCACATCCGGGGTGGAGACCTCAGTATGGAAGAGGATGGGAGAATTATATACACATGAACCAAATCATACACATTCGACACCCATTCCCTTCCAACACAAAAACACAATGTAACTATCACACTGTAGGAGATGTGTTTTGTAATGCCTTGTAATTGTCGTCCAATCTAACTTTGACATTTATATTGGTACCCTACAATATAATCATGCTTGTTAACCCTGTGTTGTTGTACCATCCACCACATGCCACGACCTTCACTCCTGCTCCTAACACTACACCAAAACATAGACTGGCACCCCACAACAGATGAATGGTAAAGACTGGTAAGTTAAATGTCTGCTCTTTTGGTTTTGGATTTAACTTCCTTATTTGTTAGTTAGAGAACAGCTCTATGTTTATTGTCACACATACTTATTTGCAGCGTGGTCAATATGTAATGAAGTTGTTAACTAAATTATATATTGGCTTTAATTTTAACCTTGCACTTGGCAAAGAAAGAGAAGCACTGTAAGATATTTGTTGGGCCTTGTTGTAACTTGCAGGAGAGGAATCTTCATGGATCCCAAGATAAGTATTTAAACCGTCTAAACAGCATTTTCTTGTATGATTTATGACAGCTTTTTCCCCAATGCATGTCTTTCTCTCCTGTCAGTTTTGTCATATGACAGCCATTGGTGTCCACCTTGAAAACATCAACACTGATGATATCAAGGGACATCCTGGTAACACACTATTAGGCCCTCTACCATCCATTAGTCAGGTAAGTCTCGAAAGCGTTGAGCTTAATATCTTCATTTTATCATTGGTCCTTTCAATAAAGTATTTAATTTTTCTATAAAATGTTAAGTCTTTTTATTGGTATTGATAGTTTACCCCTATTGTGTCAGCATTTTTTGCAACAATTACTTTTATGAATAAACAATATACATTGATCATTATTCTTAACAGCATCAGGATCAGACAGTACACATGTTTAGCAGCTGACCTCACTTGGGATACCCAGAAATCAAGTATCACGTACTATGTCACTGTGTGTCATAAAATATAGATGTTTATGCATTTATATTATGTCAACAGCAACCGACTAGACAGTCCAACCAAATCTACAACACAAGCATGTTAGTCATTGTAAACTTTAATTTCTTTCATTACTCCAAAATTACACAGAGTAAATACAACATTAAATGTTAGACAAAGCTCGAAATGAACATGTGACTGGAACCACTCACAAAATGCATGTGCTCTTAAGTAAGCATACAAATAATACTCTTATCACCTGCCTACTGCTAAAACTCTTACAACTGAAAGCGGAGGGTTGGCCAGGCTGCTCCCAGGACACTCATGCACAGAGATGTCATGCAGGGGTGCCAGGAATGTGGCACAGTAGCTCGCTTCACAGTGATCCCTTGCTGTTCTCCTGTCCTGATCCTTGCTCTGTGTGGATCGAAAGAGAGGACTGGGATTCATTCATTTCATTTTTCCTGATTAACTAACTCCGAGAGGTTGTGTTCCAACTAGGTCCATGCACATTTCAATTAAGGTTACATCATCTGCATGTCTGGAATTATGCCAGTGTAAAATGTTACACACTTTTTGGCTGCATAAGGCTGCTGCAAGCTAAAAATGTTTTCTGGGGGACAGATTCAAGCAGAAAACGTGTTGTGAGAGACACTTACTCGGGGATCAACCCTTAAAAACCTTAAAGTGCATATCACACAATATATTGATATTTTTCCTAATTTCGGGGAGAAAAAACACAACAGTGCAAATCGTTGGCTACCAATCAGACGCAGCAGCTGTTCTGATTGCTTTGGCACGCAGTGACAGTGTGAGAGGAGATTCGAGTTGGAACTGAGGGCTAACTAACAACCAAGAGAACACGTAGTCAGCGTTGGTGAGCCTAGCCAGCACTGGCAAGCAAGGGCCGGACTGTGACCCACCCACCTCTTACCTGGCCTTATGACAGCAGGGGTGTAGCTTAAGGTCCATGCAAAAAACGGTTGTGGCTTATCAGCAAATTCCAATCACTGAATGCTTCTCAGGCCCTCGTTCCACTGTGATTGTCACCCATGCCCACCCGGTCTCATGCTCCAACCCACGTGCACTCTACCACTTAGCGTTCCCCATAAAGAAGAATGTGTACCTTCTTCAAAATGTTACAGTTTGTTTTCATTCATGAAGTATTGTTCTACCTGTTTAAGTAAGACAATCTATGGCTCTAAAGTTTTAGGATAGCAACAAATTGTCTAACTTCTCCAATTACGTTTTCTACAAAAACGCCAACGAATCCTAAAAAAACGCAAATCTGAAAACTTCTAATAAGCAGGATTTGCTTCAAAGAAAGAAGCAGTATATTTTACAAGTTTTGTGCCAATTGTAATCCAACTCCAGTTTTGTGGATGGTCTCAATACAGGCAATCCTAAGGATCTGAAATATCCATGGAGTATGCAATATATTGTGTTGTGATTTGTACACTGCACAGAAAATAGTCAGATAATGGGCCAGATTTAAGAGGTCCTAGTGCCTCCTTGCGTCACATTAGCGTTATTTTTTATGACGCTAATGTGGCCCAACAAGGCCAAGTACGTTCAGACATATTTACAAAGTGGCGCAATGCATGCACACCATTGTTTCCAATGGGCCCCTATGTACTCTGCAGGACAGTGACAACATTTTGGCGCTGATACTGCACAGTACATCAATACTGTCAAAAATATTGACGCTATTGCCCCTACCCTGCACCATGGTGAGCCATATATTAAATATCAAGCAAACATGGTGGCGGTAGGGGGGCGCTAAGTGGCACAAGAAAAGTGGCTCTGCATTGGATTGAGCACCACTTTTCCTAAATTGGGCCCTATATTTGGTAAATAACTGCACGTCTAGCAACATACTATGGGGCTCATTACGACCTTGGCGGTATAAGGCGCTTACCACCGTGCAGAAGACCGCCAATACACCGCCGCGGCCGCGGTAGACCGCCACAGCTATTATGACACACATCTCGGAATCCGCCAAAATTCAGACACCCACACAAGTCCGCCACACCAAAGGTCAGCGAGAAACATGCGGAAACAAATCCTCCACCTCCACGCCAACAGAAACACGCCCATGCTATTACAACTCACGAATTCACGTGGCGGTCTTTCAACCGCGGTATTCCATTGGCGGTTCACACCGCCGCGCTCAAAATACACACACAGCTCCAAAACACAGTCACATTGGACATTTCGAAATACACACACCTGATACACATACACACACCACTCCCACACACCCAATACAATTTAAAACACACACCCACATCACACACAAACCCCTACAACCAGAATTTCTGAGAGAAGGCCAGAGAGAGACAGCACAGAATAGAGAACCCCATCACACAGAGGCACACTACACCATCACCCACACAACACCCACGCACAAAACACCACATACCACTACACTCACCACACTCATCAATACATACACCACCCCACACATCACAAACACCACCCCATGGCACGCCAAAGACACCCCCGCTTCTCCGAGGAGGAGCTCAGGGTCATGGTCGAGGAAATCCTACGGGTAGAGCCACAGCTATTTGGATCACAGGTACAGCACACATCAATAGCCAGGAAGATGGAGCTATGGCAAAGAATAGTCGACAGGGTCAACGCTGTGGGACAGCACCCAAGAAATAGGGAGGACATCAGGAAGAGGTGGAACGACATACGGGGGAAGGTACGTTCCACGGTATCCAGGCACCACATCGCGGTACAGCGGACTGGCGGCGAACCCCCCCCTCCTCTCCCACAACTAACAACATGGGGGAAGCAAGTCTTGTCCATCTTGCATCCTGAGGGCCTCGCAGGAGTCGTTGGAGGAACGGACACTGGTAAGTCAAATTTCAACTATCATATCCCCCACCCTACCTGCATGCTATCACACACCCCCACCCTCACACCCTCCCCTATCACTCCAAACCCTCACCTATCTACCCATGACACCAACCACCCATCCCAGCCCCAAAACCTGCATGACCTAACTAAGCATGGATACCCATCACTAAAGCATGCCCACTGCACAGACCCACAACACCCCCCCAACTATCACCACACAAGCCCCCACACAGGAATGCCTGCGCTGGGGTACACGCACACACAAACATTGCGCATCATGAAATACACACATGCAATAATCATGTACTCATACCCCCGCAGGAACCCGAAGGAATGTCACCACACCAGAGGGTCCAGACAACACCACTCCACCCCCAGAAGAGGTCCACAGTGACGACAGCAGCTCTGCCCCACTGGATCTTGATGACCAGCCCGGACCATCGTGGGCCTCAGGACAGTCGGTTCCCCTTGCCCAGCCACAGCCCAACACCGAACTGCCACCCACTGGGAACACCAGCACAGCACCCACCCAGCGGGCCCAAACCTCCCTACCCAGGACAGGTCAATCAGCGGTGTGTCCACCACTACAGGGCACCCAGGCGAACCCACCACCCCAACAACAACAGGGACCTGGGGGCAGTGGTAGTGGGCACACGGTCCAGGGGACGGAGGCACAGGAACACAGGGGAACTGGGAGGGCTGCTGTGCGACAGAGGGAGGACAGGCCAAGGGAACCTACTCTCAACGAGGCCCTCTCCTCCATCATGGGAGCATACCACCACTCCCAGGAGACGATGGCAACGGTACTGGCCAAGCTGCAGGAGACCCTGCGTCTGCAGGAGGAACAGTATTTGGGGTTCAGGGAGGAGCTCAGGACCATTGGCTCTGCCCTGGGCACCATTGTAGGGGTGCTGACGGACATTCAAAAGACCTTGAGGGACACTGTGGCACTCCAAGGGGCCCCTGACACTAGCCACGACGATGAAATGACCACCACCTCCGCCGGCGCTAGTGGACAAGAGGCACCGCCACAGGACCAACACACCAGCACCCCATCCCCTGCAGACGGACCACCACCACGCAAGCGGTCCCTGAGATCCAGGAACAGGACAGAGCAAGATGGCAAGACCCCCACCAGGAAATAGGACCACCCAGATCGTCCTCCCACTGTCCCACTTTGTTACCCTGTCCAAATCGGATCTGCCCCAGCTCCACTTCCAATGGGCAGATGTGCAATGTACCTGTGAGACTAATAGACTGGACTCTGCCATGGACATTCCTCCACCATCACCCATCCCCATTTCACAACCCCCCTTCATTGTTATGCACTTAAATAAGAGTCAGTCAATGATTGTGAACTTTGTATTGTCAATTACAGTGTTAAAAAACGTTACCCATTGGAAGGCCAACATACCAATGTCACACATCACAAGCCTTTCAAGGGTGCAAGCTGTTGACACGTAGGTTACCACAATAGTGAAACTGAAATGGAAGGGGACTACTCAGTTAACAAATAGGGAGTGAAATGTAGGTACAGGATAGAGGTAGACGTGTGAAAGTTAATATGTGAAACATGAAAATGTACTCACCTGTGTCTCACTGAAAATATTGCTGTATGACTGACTCCCTGTTGTCGTTTTCATCTTCCTCAGCTTCCTCCTCATCACTGTCCACAGGCTTCCCAGGCTCCCCCGCTGCAACAACACCGTCATCTGGATCATCCACCTGCAGAAAAGGCACCTGGCATCGCAATGCCAAGTTATGGAGCATGGAGCAGGCGATGATGATGTCACACACCTTCTTTGGTGAGTAGAATAGGGATCCACCAGTCATATGGAGGCACCTGAACCTGGCCTTCAGGAGGCCGAAGGCCCGCTCGATCACCCTCCTAGTCTGCCCATGGGCCTCATTGTACCGTTCCTCTGCCCTGGTCCTGGGATTCCTCACTGGAGTCAATAGCCATGACAGGTTGGGGTAACCAGAGTCCCCCAATAGCCATACACAGTGCCTCTGGAGTTGACCCATCATATCAGGGATGCTGCTATTCTGCAGGATGTAGGCGTGATGCACAGAGCCAGGGAACATAGCATTTACCTGCAAGATGTACTGGTCTGCCAAACAGACCATCTGGACATTCATGGAATGATAACTCTTCCTCTTCCTGTACACCTGTTCATTCCTGCGGGGGGGGTGACCAGAGCTACATGGGTCCCATCAATGGCACCTATGACGTTGGGGATATGTCCAAGGGCATAGAAATCACCTTTCACTGTAGGCAAATCGTCCACCTCAGGGAAAATGATGTATCTCCTTACGTGTTTCAGCAGGGCAGACAACACTCTGGACAAGACGTTGGAAAACATAGGCTGGGACATCCCTGTTGCCATGGCCACTGTTGTCTGAAAAGACCCACTTGCAAGGAAATGCAGCACTGACAGCACCTGCACGTCAGGAGGGATTCCAGTCGGATTGGTGACATCAGGTCTGGCTCCAACTGGGTACATAGTTCCTGGATTGTGGCACGGTCAAACCGGTAGGTCACGATGACATGTCGCTCTTCCATTGTCAACAGGTCCACCAGCGGTCGGTACACCGGCGGATTCCGCCATCTTCCAATATGTCCCAACTGACGGTGCCTAAGAAGGACAACAGCGAAGAAACTGTCAGCATTCCTCCAGGTATGTACCCACAGTCACACACAAGACTACAACAGACAATTAACCCATCCGGGAAAGGTTTTGAGGGTAGGCCTCGGTATGTGTGACGCAGTAATAATTGAAGCCATGTGGGCCCCTGAAATGGCGGCTGCCTGACCTCTAAACTGGGACAATGGGATTGTGGGGTAACTGCGCTGGCGTTGGACACCGTCGCGGTAGGCGGTCGTAGAGCGCGGCGCAATGCTGCATTGGTTAACATTGGACCCTATGGGTCCCAGGAGCCAATGAATAGGTGCGCCGCTGGTGATGATGCGCACTGCCGCGGACGTCACCGCTGCGGACGTCACCACCATTTTCTATCTCTTCAATCACTAGATACTTGACCTTCGACAGGAAAGGACCTACACTGCTAGTGCTGCTGTGACCTCGGTCTGGAAGCGACGATGGCTGCTGCGTCTGGGGAAAGGGCCCCTGCCTTCACTGCACAGGAGTTGGAGAAACTTGTGGATGGGGTCCTCCCCCAGTACACGCTACTCTACGGTCCTCCAGACCAACAGGTTAGTACACAGGGAGCACGTTGGATGGGCTAGGCTTGGGTGGAGAGGGCTGGGTGGATGAGGGAAGGGGGCAGAGTACATAGAACAGTTATGCATGGGGCGACAGGGATAGAGTTGGGAGGGGGCCAATCACAACGACGGTGCAGTAGGTAATGACTGTCCTCTTTCCTTGTGCATGTCATGTAAGTCAGCGCCCACCAGAAGAGGGACATTTGGCGTGCCTGACCCTGGGGGCCCACCAGAGACGGGGCACCCATTGCTGTAAGAGATGGGAGGACATTCGCTGCTGCAGCAAGAAGACGGCGGAGGCTCAGCTGAGGATGGCCTCCCAACGTGGGAGGGGTGCCCGTCGCACCATGACCCCCCCTGATGTTCCGGATCCTGGCGGTGGCCTACCCGGAGTTGGATGGGCGCTTAAGAACATCACAGCAGACACAAGGGGGTGAGTACTACCTCATCATATGGACTTTGCGTGCAGTGGAGGTGTCTGGGTGGGGGTGGTGGGTTGTGGGTGTCCCTAGGCCAGGGCGAGTTAGGTAGGCAAGGCCCCTCCATTATGTAGGCCATGTGGCTCTCTACCCCAGCTCAAAACAGAGGGAAGTTGATGTATAGTTGCCCCTTTGCCATCCATGTGGGCAGATTACTACCATTGCCATGTAGGCCATTTCCCAGAAATAGCATGTGCAGAGGTCAGGAGCACGGCGTAATGCATGGGGCTGCTGCGTCTGTCTTGTCCGCCAAAGGTAGCGGTATGCCATGCACTAAAACTCTCTTTCTTCTGTCTCCCCCCTTTTCCTGCTCTCCCTGTCCTTTTGCACATCAGCATCAACAGGCGGAGGTACAGTGGCACCGGAGCACGAGGGAGCTGCATCCCACATGGCCATGGAGGGCCACACCACAGACTCTGAATTCACCAGTGGGACAGAGGGCGAGGGGAGCTTCACGTCGGCCACCAGATCATCAATCAGCGACACGGACTCGTCCGCCGATGGGAGCTCCCCTGTGGTGGCGGCACCATCTGTGTGCCCCACTTCTACAGGTGCAGCCGCCACCTCCCCTACCAGCACCGCCCTCCCAGCAGCCCCTCAGCGTGTGTCCCGTGCCCGCTCACCCAGGAGGGTGGGCATCACCTTCGCCCCAGGCACCTCAGGCCCTGCCCCAGTCACCCCTGCTGCCCTCAGTGAGGAGGCCATTGACCTCCTCAGGTCACTCACTGTTGGGCAGTCTACCATTATGAATGCCATCCAGGGTGTAGAACAAGAGTTGAAACACGGTAATGCATTCCTGGAAGGCATTCATTCTGGTCAGGCTGTCCTTCAGCGAACCCTGCAATCTCTGGCTTCAGCACTGATGGCAGCCATTGTCCCTGTGTCCAGCCTCCCCCCTCCAACCTCCTCCACCCAGACCCAATCCCCTGTACCCCAGCCCATCCCAAGCACACCTACAGACCAGCAGGCACACAAGTCAACACCCAAAAGTAGCTCAAGCAAACATAGGCACCACACACACCACAGGCACTCACACAAGCATCACACCCATACAGACACAGCAACATCCACTGTCTCCACTGTGTCCCCCTCCTCCTCTTCTCCCTCCCCCTCCCAGTGTCGTCTACACACACACCTGCATGCACCACATCTACAGGCACTAGGACTCGCACCAGAACACCCAGCACCACAAGCCGCTCACCTGCACTCACCACCTCCACTGCCATTTACACGTCCCCTGTGTCCTCTCCCAGTGTGTCTGTGACGCCCCCTCCCAAAGTACACAAACACCGGCAATCACTCACCCAACATCCATCCACCTCACGACAGCCTCCAGTACCTGCACCTGCACCCAAAACACCTAAAGTGACACCTCCTACAACCACCTCCTCTACCTCCACTCCCAGACCCCCTCCACTACCTATCCCAGTGTCTGTCAGAAACTGTCCCTCTGTCAAATTGACCTGTTTGCCCCCACCCCCCACTCCAGTTCCTAAGTCCCGTCGTAGCGCCTCAGCCAAAAAGCCTCCAGTACCAGTGGTGCGTGTTCCAGGTTTTTGGAGTGCACCGTCCACCAGGGCAGGCAGTAGGACCCAGAGCCAAGGCACTGTCAGCCCACCCCCTGTAAAGGCACCGAAATTGGAGAGTAGACGACGGGACCGTGTCAAGACTCTTGGTGGGACAACAAGTGAAATGGGATCGAAGGCGATTGGTGAGTCAGCTGTAACTCCAAAGAAGGTGGGGAAGGTTCCGAGGAAGTCTGGCCAGCCTGTTGCGAGTGTCACGGCAGAGAAGTGCGCCATCATTTCCGGCGGTCCAGACACAACTGCCAGCACCGTCGTCAGTGCCCAGGAGGGCCCAAGTATCGTTACTGGTCAGGAGACCACCGCCAGAGTCATTGCCCAGGAGGGCCTAAGTATCGTTACTGGTCAGGGGACCACCGCCAGAGTCATTGCCCAGGAGGGCCCAAGTATCGTTACTGGTAAGGGGACCACCGCCAGAGTCACTGCCCAGGAGGGCCCAAGTATCGTTACTGGTCAGGGGACCACCGCCAGAGTCATTGCCCAGGAGGGCCCAAGTATCGTTACTGGGCAGGGGACCACCGCCAGAGTCATTGCCCAGGAGGGCCCAAGTATCGGTACTGGTCAGGAGACCACCGCCAGAGTCAGTGCCAAGGAGGGCCCAAGTATCGTCACTGGTCAGGAGACCACCGCCGGAGTCAGTGCCCAGGAGGGACCAGGATCCCACAGCCCCGCTGAGCGATGATGGAACGTCATGCCACACCCCAATGTCCAGTGTGGAGTTCGTCATGCCACACCCCAAAGTCCAGTGTGGAGTTCGTCATGCCACACCCCAATGTCCAGTGTGGAGTTCGTCATGCCACACACCAATGTCAGTATCTGAACC
This sequence comes from Pleurodeles waltl, assembly GCF_031143425.1. Classification (NCBI taxonomy): domain Eukaryota; kingdom Metazoa; phylum Chordata; class Amphibia; order Caudata; family Salamandridae; genus Pleurodeles; species Pleurodeles waltl. The sequence continues at coordinate 297,179,602 of NC_090442.1, forward strand.
GCCATCTCAGGCTACCGCTAAACAGTCCATAGCCAGCCATGGCAAAGCACCGCTGAACAAGGCTAAGACCGCCATGGTGAAGACCGCTGAACAGTCCATAGCCAGCCATGGCAAAGCACCGCTGAACAAGGCCAAGACCACCATGGTGAAGACCGCTGATCAGGGCAAACACCGTGTGGGTATGAATAGGCCGCCACATCAGGCATCCTTCTCCCATGTGCAGCTGGGACAGTGACAGGACAGGAACTTTCACGGGGAGACTCATCCAGTCTGGCCACCAGTCCCACCCAGTACCAGTTGAGAACTGCATCTACTTGCGTCAATGTGGCTTTGCACTCCCCAGGATGGTCCAGTGGGCAACCCACCCACTGTAAATACTTGAGAGACTGTGGCTTTGCACGCCCCAGGATGGCACAGTGGGCAAGCCACCCACTGTAGAGACTTGAGAGACTGTGGCTTTGCACTCCCCAGGATGGTCCAGTGGGCAACCCACCCACTTGGGAGACTTGAGAGACTGTGGCTTTGCACTCCCCAGGATGGCACAGTGGGCAAGCCACCCACTGTAGAGACTTGAGAGACTGTGGCTTTGCACTCCCCAGGATGATCCAGTGGGCAACCCACCCACTGTAAAGACTTGAGAGACTGTGGCTTTGCACTCCCCAGGATACATTAATGGGCATGGAGCCCCGTTGTGGATCTGGCTTTGCAGTCATGTGGCTGAGGTGCCCCCCCTTCCCTTCCCCCTGAGGTGCCTATAGTGTTTCAATCTGATGCCCCGGCAGTGTTCTCTCGGATTTTGGTCAGGTATCTATTGTGGGCCTCGCCCATGCATTTTTGGACTGTTGGTGCACGGACATTGTTGTGTACATATCTGCACTACTTCTTGTATTGTATATATAAATATGACAGATTTCGAGATATGATTCAGTATATTTTTATATGACATGTATATTGGCACATTACAATATTTGAACGGATCTCGCTTTGTCTTTGCATTCTTCCGGGGGGATTGTGGGTTGTTAATGTGATATTTTTGACTGCATTGGTGTGTATGTTGTAATATGCAAGGGTGGGGGTGTTTGGTGGGTGTCCCCCTAACTTTTGCCTCCCTCCTCCCCCGTGTCGTAGATGCAGTACTCACCGGTATGTTCTGCGCCTACGTCGCTGTTGTTCGTACAGGAGCAGAAAGACAAGGGCAGGTAGTATTTGGAGTTCCGGCTCCATGGAGTCGTCGTTCCTCGTGGAGTGTGTTGAGGTGAGCGTTTTCCCATAGCAAAGGCTGTTTCCACCGTGTTTTTATCCACGGTGAATCCGCCCCGGAAAAGGTGGCGGATTGGTGTGTTGTAATAGTGTGGGCGGTACTTTGTCTCCCGCCTGTCTGTTGGCGGTGGCCGCCACGCTGTTTGTCTGTACCGCCGTGGCGGGCGAAGTGTTAAAGTGGCTGTCTTTGTTGGCGGTTACCGCCAGGGTCGTAATTCACTTTTTTTTCCGCCGGCCTGTTTGCGGAATTACCCCACCTTTTACACCGTCCGCCAGGGTTGTAATGACCACCTATGTTTTTACTTGGGCGTTCTCTCCCTGATGGAATTTCTTTGGGACGATCGCTACAATGTCTTACATAGATTTTGACTTGTTTCCTATTCTGTCATCTCCGTTGCTGGACAATAAAAAACGATTTTTAAGACTAAGGGGGTTATTACAACTTTGGAGGAGGTGTTAATCTGTCCCAAAAGTGACGGTAAAGTGACGGATATACCACCGGCCGTATTACGAGTTCCATAGGATATAATGGACTCTTAATACGGCTGGTGGTATATCCGTCACTTTACCGTCACTTTTGGGATGGATTAACACCTCCTCCAAAGTTGTAATAACCCCCTAAGTATCCTAGTATTACAAGTCTGTTCGGATTATTCATTGACTCACAGTAGTGAAAAAAATAAAAATAAGCAAATCCTGATCTTATCTTTTCAAATTAAGAATACGATTCATAAGTACTTTGCTAAACATCGGCTATGAATACATTAAAATTAAAAACAAAATAGATTGAAATTTGTCCATTGTTTAATATCGACATGCCCCTACTAGTACACTGTGGGCATCATACAGGTCCCCTTTCCAAACGCACTGTCATTACGGGCTACCATGTTCTATGTTGTTTACACTGTTATTGTCAATAAATTGTGCTATTTAGAAACATATGGGGAGAAGGTGTCCATCAACAATACAGAAGATGTTATTCTGAATATATGTTTCAAGCCCGAGGCTGAATGCTAATTTACACTCAGCTCTTTGTCAAGAGGAACAAAAATGTGGGCAGTTCTTTTCAGTTATATTCAAGAAACAAGTCATGTAGTCTGTAACTCACATTGTTAGCAATTTTCAGCCAGCTGAAATACACTTGCACGAATTTATATGTAAAAAACAAAATCATTTGACTTCCATAGATCGAAAATAATAAACACATCATCTACATATATACGGTTTGATGTAAAGTATTGTACTTACGGGAGATTCCATGGAAGATTCCCTTTCAACCCGATCCCCATATTCCGACAGGCTGCAACGATCAGCCTTACGGGCTTGGGGTCATTTGCTTCGCCACTCTCATTCATGATAAACAAATGACAGACAACAATGGAACCAATAAAAACCTGCAAAACACAAAAGTGAAATGTTTCAGTTTGCGGCCAGAAACAGACACTGCTGAGCCCACAGAGGTTTGTTAAACTGAAATCTGCGCATGTGCATCTGTGAGCAGACCTGAAAAAAATCCATCGAGTTCTTACTGGCCAGGCATTCTTTTTCATTTATTTTGAGGCACGGGAACATTGTAATTTCTTTCAAGAAGCGCCAAATGACTTAATGGGTAGCGTACAATTGCGACCTGCGTAAATCCATTATTACATTTAAAAGACACTGGCCTATAAGCCCCACGTTAAGAGTCACGATTTCCTGTAAATGGCTCGCATTGGTTTGTAGGCGGTGTCTGATGAGCCGGTCTGACAGGTCAGTGTGTGGGCCGTTTTTTTGGCTGTTTGTGGGCCTGTTTTATGGTCTGTTGGTCCGGTTTTTATAGTTGATTTCTCTTTTATTGAAACAAATATTATCTGCAGAAACAGTCCCATTCCTTACAAAGCAGCCTATCTTTTTACAAGATCAAAACTGTTCAGATTTTCAAATGTGAACAATTTTTTTAGATATCTGTCCGACCCTGTACATACATTTATGTAACTTTAGTAATCTTAATAAAGATCAAACACGAAGACGCTTAAAAAAAACTTATTCGAAATACGATTTATTTACATGACATAGATTCATGGACTACTTAGCGTCCTCAGACAAAACATAAAGGTGCCTGCATTGAATAAACCAATGCTAAGGTTTGTACGATATCATTTAAATATTGGCAAGTCTGACTATAAAACTCCTTTTGGAAATTACATTTCACTAAAATTGAGAATGATTCCACTGGTGTAATTAGAATGAATAATGTTGATCAACCATGTGCCTCCGTCTTCAAAAAATGTGATACTATTCATAATTCTTAATATTTCATTCATCACCATAAACAATCATTTACTTTTTCAAATTTCAACTTAGTGATACATCGTACTGCCATTGTATTACCTGCTAAATCTACACACCACTTGCCTTGACTTTTATGTTTTTTCTTTCTTCTTTTAGTAGCTGTGAGGTCTTGTGCATTTCTAACAAACACTTTAAATGGCACCCCCTTGCATATTTGTTTTGTTATCATAATAAATGTCAATTGATATAAAAAATAAAATAAATACTCTTACCCTATATGCACTGATACCCTTGCCTTCTTTGTCCATACGCCATGTCATCCTCCTGATTCTTCACTCTGCACATGTTAAGTAAGATTTTCAAGTGGTTTCTCCAAAATGCAAGATGCACCATCACCCAAGTCCTCATCACCAGTTGACTGGACTATGGAAACAACCTATACTTGGGTATCAAGGCCCACCTAATTTAAAGACTGCAGACCATCCAGAAAGCTGCAGCAAGACTCATCCTGGATCTCGCTTGTCGCGCCCCCACCACCCTCCACCTCGAAAAACTCAGCTGGCTCCCAGTTCAGAAGAGATGCCAGTTCAAGCTCCTCACCCACACGTTCAAGGCCCTGCAGTACTCCGGACCTGTCTACATCAACCACCGCCTAAGATTCCAGAAACCCTCCAGATACCTCTGCTCTGCCTCCCTCGTGCTGGCCCATACTTCCCACATACAGTGTAGCAGAGCACAAGGATGCTCCATCTCCTACCTCACAGCCTAAGCCTGGAATGGCCTCCCTCTGCACCTCAGGACCTCCTCTACTCTACAGGCGTTTCAAAGGGTGCTGAAAAAATCTGGTACTTCGACTGATACCCTGGATCCTGCCAGTCCCTGGATACCCTCACGGGCGACAAGTCATGCTCTACAAGCCAAATGATTGATTGATTGATTGACCTTCCTTTTTGGGGCTCATCTAACAGACAGCTTTCAGCTGTCCTCTTCTTGTGTTTGTCCCTCCACTTGAGCATAGTCTCTTTATCATCCTTTTGATTAGTGGACTTATGCGCTTCTACTGCTCACGTTTAGGCAACTATTTTTTACTGTAAGCACTCTTTGACAGCGCAGGCATTTTCCAGCTCTCTCCCTACAATGCTGCTTACCCTCCCAGCTCTCCATGTTGTACTCTCCTTCCACATGCGCTTTCCTCATCTGCTGCTTATCTTGAAGGATACCTACCACCCACCTCACGTGCTGTATGTTACTATGTTTTCTCCCCACCAAGCTTTTTTTTTAAATTGTAGTTACTGCCCCATGTCAATTGCTCTCTAGCCTTCTCCCCCATGCTGTCCCAATCTGCTGTCCCCACTCACTCCTTTGTTGCTCCCGCACCCCTCTCTTTATTTTTACATTTTCTGAAGGCCCAACAGCTCCCATTTGCTGCCAGGCTACTCCACTTTCACAAATGCACTTTTGTCACGTGAACATTATTTTTTCCATTTACAGCTCCAATGGGTATCCAGCATCTTGGATCGGTAAATATAAAAATAAATGGCATCTGAATGGCATTTGTGTCATTCAGTAGGTGCACATGTATAGTGACACGTGCGCACATATCATCATATATGCAAGTGCCTATGGGATGATGTAGCCACATGACCTTGTGACGCATATACAATTTGCTTACAAAGCATTTGCAGAGCCACTAGGTCAGAAAGGCACGACTTATTAGCTTTACCAATACCTGTTAGATTTGGTTGGAAGGTAATGCCACTTGCTTATTGAAATTCAAGAGTTTAAATGGAGAGTGGGACTCTGAAATAAACTTGAACAAGTACAGCAGTGGACCCTTACTAATCATCGCAGCTGTTTGCAGCATATTATACCAAGAGTTAGTACTGCTATCAATTATGGGCCAACCTCCTTCAAAAAAGAGAAATAGATTACAAATACAACCAGTACTCCTGTCTTGTGCTGGAAAAGATCCTTTGAATGAGAAAGGTGAAAGCCTGAGGATTATACCCCTTTGTTAACTATCTTGTTTGAGTCTGCCTTAATCAGCAATTGCTTGTTTGAAACATCCTTCACCTTATGTATTAGCATCTTGGAGTATCACACAGTTTGATATTTTGCATTGATAATAGGACAAGGAGTCTGTCTCTCAAATCTGTCTCAAATATACAGCACAATGTGAAATTACACAATTGAAGAGTACAGGATTTAGAGATCTATTTTACTATTCTATTAAAAATAATATAATCAGTAGTGCCCATGTCTTTTGCACCTTTCAAATACATCATCTGTTTGGACAAAGGACAATTGGAAGGAAGTAAATAGCACTAGTGTGAGATCAAGCCCAGTATATCATGGGTATGCAAATAAACCCTGGGACGACTTCTTTCTAGACATGCATTAAGGGCTACTTGTGGACATGAAATGAAGAACCTGCTTACCCTGAACCCAGGGACCCAGAAGTGACTCCTAGGGTCAGTAGGCTGACCTCCAGTTTGAGCTACAGGGATACAACAAGCTTCTAGAGGCCTCTCTCCATACAAGAAGCTTCCGGAGGCCTTTATCCCTGCAACTGCCCAGCTGACCTGTTACAGCTGGACCTCACTGCTGGCTTCAGTTGGAGTGAGTCCTAACCCCAAAGTGGTGACCTCCAGGTCCTAGACCCCTGATGTCAGAGTGTTCTTTGTGGTGAAGTGCATTAGGGCCTATGCTGAGTCTCCATTATAGATTGCACATCTTAGCTTGACATGATTTTCTAATGATGACTTTCACATGTTTTTACACTTTTGCGATAATGTACTGAGAAGACACGGTAAAGGTATTTTAGTCCAAGGAAGCATTGCTGCCATGCAGTCCGTACACTCTGTCCAAGACTAGGTACATGGAACGCGATGCCCTTGTATCATGATTGTCCATTAGAGACAGCTCTAAGGTTCCAGACAAACCATCACCCTAGTTCTGCACCTTTGACACAGTGCGATATGAACAGTGTTTTTATTATATAACTGCCTCTGTGCAAGATTCAGGAGAGGAGCGCTTCTTCTGGTATTATCCTGGAATGTAGTGCACTGTAACTGAGTTGCAGCCCTGCCAGCCTCTGACCTGCAAGCTGCAAAGGGAAATAGTGTGCACTACATCAGTCTGGCTTCTTAGCACATCTTACCCAGTTATGGGGGGGTTAGGCTTTCCCAATGAATCTGACAGCGGGTACTCCCACTATGCTTTTGATATTATAGGTACTGGCAGATAGGAGTGTTACTACATAGTGAAATTATCATGGTTTAATTGTTTATCTTTTTTACCAGTCTCTGAATGCTGGCTACAATGCTTTGTTTCATCTGCCTAGTAACCATAGGTCATGCTTTCTATACAGGAATTTAACTGTTTCAATCAATGTTTGAAAATACATTTACATATCTTTCTTGTGTTTTCCTTGGGCAGATCTGTTACCACAAATTCCTTGGGAATCAGAGTGGTCATGTTTGAGGTTGCTGATACCATCTGGCACCCTGGTAAGGTTAGGGATTCAGATATAGTACTGTGAACTAGCTAGGAAGTGCGTCAACAATTCATGATGGTGTGGATGTATTAAGTCCCTATATCGCAGTTGAAGTTGCAGCTGCTGACGATGAATCACCTGTTAACCTCAACTTTCTGGTTTTCTTCGCTCCATGGGATCTGACTTCCAGAAAAGTTTCTATGTACAAACATAAAGGGCTTCCGCTGGACTGATATCGAGAAGCATCTGAACAACATCAAGGCCTTCCTGGGCGCAGGCTTCAGACTGCACCCATTCAGAGCTTTCCACCCTTGTCAAAGACTGCACAAGATTCTGCTCTTAAGCAGCCTGCCGCCATCAAACTCCACTTTGTATCCAGCTTACAGCTTGTACAGTCGATGCACTCTATCCCGGTTGGCCTTAACTTTTGACTTTGACCCAATCTAGCATGACCAGATAACTGTAGTTGGAGCTTTGTGTTTTTTTGTGATATTATTATTCAAACTTTCAAAATTCATATCTCCAGTTCTACTTATTGGATTGTTGTCATCTTGGTGTCATTTTATTTCTAGATTATTCTCTATTGTGCTAAGTGAGTTTGTGATTTTTCTTGTGCTGTGTTTATACTTTACTATCTTAGAGGCAATGTGAAAAGTATTTATGAAGCACTTCAAACATAATTATAGTGAGAAAACAACACTAGAAAAATCCAACACCAATTTAGAAAAGTAAAATTTAATCAATAAAATAAAAAAGAAATTATTTGAGATCAACACTGCCACAGTCCAATCAGTAGAACCAGACATATGCGATTTTAAAGATTTAAGTTTAAAAATAGTACCTAGAAGCACAAAGCGCCAACTGTGATATCTGGTCATGCTGGACTGGGACAAAGTCACAAGTTCAGGCCGACCGCGATGGAGCACAGGCCGGACACATGGACCCACTTAGGTCTGCTTAACAAGAGTAGCTTAAATCCTGGTTGCGGAGCATTGCGAGATCATGCATCAAGGGTGCATCCTGCAGAGGAAGATCAGAGGATGCTGAGGGGCTGTGATGCGGAGTCCTGTGTCATCATCAACGATGGCGTCAACGATGGGCTCGTGATGTGAAGTCCTGCATTAAATATGAGTTGTGCACCGGTGGGTCCAAAACAGATGCAGGGCTGTGATGTGGAGCCCTAAGTCACTGTATAGGATGCTGTTGGGCATTCTGAGAAGGATGGGGGTGCAATGAGAAGTTCAGGATTAGGGGTAAGTCAACTGAAGCGGTTCCGCAACGGCTGCATTGGTTTTGCTTACAGGACCACAGCTGGACTGGAAGAACACCTTTAGGCCGACTTCCAAGGGTCTGGGACTGAGGTGGTACCACGCTGGGGGCAAGACTCAAAGCAGACAGACTCCTGCTGGTGTTAGGTCTAAGGTGGTTGGAGCTTTTTCTGTCCCTGAGGCTCTGATGAGGAGGCCTTTGTGGGTGTGCTCAGGCAAAGCCTTTGTGATATGCAAAGGTGGTAGGTAACAGCTTCTCTACTCATGAAGTCAGAGATAGCCCGTCCTGCTAACACCTATTCTCCTTTGACTCACTGCCTGGGAGCAATACACTGGCAGTACACCTAGTCAGGTACCCAGGACACAGGCAGCAGGCACCAAATAGTTGGCACAAGAAAATAGCAACTTTCTAAAAGTAACATTTTCATAATTGTCACTTAAAGTTCAACTTTACCATTAAAGAGGGTTTAAAATTAAAATTCTGTAAACACCAAAATCAACATTCCTATCTACTCTCAATTGAAAGTTATTACTTATTGAATTTAATTAACGGATTAACCCAATGTTATCCTATGAGAGCGGTAGACCTTGCAGAAGTGAAAACAAAATTTCATAGTTTTTTACTACCAGTGCATGTAAAACTTAAAAGGACATTTCCAACTTTTTAAATACACTTAAATACACTGCAGCCTGCACTCTGACGTATATGTATTCAAAAATGTTTGGGCTTGGAAAACTGTTTCTTTTGCCAGAACAGGTCCGGGGTACACATGGTACCTTTACTAGGGGCTTACAATTAATTAAATATACCAATTGGGTGTAGTTCAATTCTACCATGTTTTAAGGAGTGAGCACAAGCACTTTACCACTGGTTAGCAGTGGTAAAGTATGCAGAGTCCCAAAAGCCAACTAAAACCGATTCAGAAAACAGGAGGGTGAAGGCAAACATTTTAAGGATGACCCTCCAGAAAGGACCAAGCCCAACATATGCCAATGTTGCTTATGCAGCAAATAGTTTTGAACACATTGTTCCTTGAATTATTGTGACCCTACTTCTGGAACATTCCAACAATAGTTGATTGACATTAGGGTGGCACTCATAATTTCACAAACGAGTTCTCATGTAGAAATATGCATAGACGTATCTACTTCCGAATTATATTAACAATCAGTGTTAAAAAGTGCAGAATGTTGAGCAGTGATATAAAGTCTCTAGGCTTCTTGGTTGTGTGTCGCTTTACTACACACTTTGAACTGGTCTGAAACCTTGTATGACATGAATGAGTCAGGGCATCTTCTGGGGGTGTAACACAAGCCCCTGCAGCACCTGCGGCGTGGGGGCAAAACCATTCGGGGGGTGCTCTTTCAGGCCTAGGTTAATTAATATTTGTGAGATATGGGAGATGTTAGAAATGGGGTTTCTGGTTGGCAGTCAGGTTACCCTCTGTCCTAGCAAAAACCCTCCCTCTAGTCAGGGTAAGTCACACACAATCCAAGATTATCCTGTGCCCACCCTCTGGTAGCTTGGCACGAGCAGTCAGGCTTAACTTAGAAGGCAATGTGTAAAGTATTTGTGCAATAAATCATACAATACCACCATACAGCACCACAAAAATACACCACACAGTGTTTAGAAAAATATATAATATTTATCAGGATAATTGTAGGTCAAAACGAATAAAGTTGCAATGTGAATTTATAGAGATATCATTGAAAAGTGATATAAAGTGTCTTAAGTCTTTAAAAAGCAAACAAAGTCTCTTTCAAGCACAAAGTACCTGGTTTGGAGTGGAAAATCTCCTCAGAGGGCCACAGAAGAAGAGATACGTGGAAAAATGGTGTGTGCGTCGATTTCTCCCCAGCACACACAGACTTGCGTCATTATTTTTCCCGTGGGGAAGTCGTGCGTCGTTTTCCGGTGCGCGGACTGTCTCTTTCTGTGGATCGCAGGGATTACCAGATGTCCTGGGTCTGTGCGTGGATTCTCCTGCATGTTTTCCGGCTGTGCGTCCTTCTGCGGGGCTGCGCGTCGAAGTTTCGCTCTCACGGCAGGCGTCGCGTCGAGTTCTCCTCTGGAGGTTGGGCGGCGTTGTCCTTGCGAGGCCGCGCGTCGAAGTTCCGGTCGTCCCGAAGGCGTCGTGTCGATCAGCGTCGGTGTGCAGCATTTTTCTCGCTGCGGAACAAGCTGTGCGTCGAAACGTTCGCCGCACGAAGCGTCCAAGTGAAAAAGAGAAGTCTTTTTGGTCCTGAGACTTCAGGGAACAGGAGGCAAGCTCTATCCAAGCTCTTGGAGAGCACTTTCACAGCCAGACAAGAGTTCAGCAAGGTAGCAGGGCAACAGCAAGGCAGCAGTCCTTTGTAGAAAGCAGTCAGGTGAGTCCTTTAGGCAGCCAGGCAGTTCTTCTTGGCAGTATGCAGGTTCTGGTTCAGGTTTCTTCTCCAGCAAGTGTCTCATGAGGTAGAGCAGAGGCCCTGTTTTATACCTAAATGTGCCTTTGAAGTTGGGGAGACTTCAAAGAGTGGCTAAGAAGTGCACCAGGTCCCCTTTCCGTCCAATCCTGTCTGCCAGGGTCCCAGTAGGGGGTGTGGCAGTCCTTTGTGTGAGAGCAGGCCCTCCACCCTCCCAGCCCAGGAAGACCCATTCAAAATGCAGATGTATGCAAGTGAGGCTGAGTACCCTGTGTTTGGGGTGTGTCTGAGTGAATGCACAAGGAGCTGTCAACCAAGCCCAGCCAGACGTGGATTGTAAGGCACAGAAAGATTTAAGTGCAAAGAAATGCTCACTTTCTAAAAGTGGCATTTCTAGAATAGTAATATTAAATCCAACTTCACCAGTCAGCAGGATTTGGTATTACTATTCTGGCCATACTAAATATGACCTTCCTACTCCTTTCAGATCAGCCGCTACCACTTCAATACTGTATGAGGGCAGCCCCAATGTTAGCCTATGAAGGGAGCAGGCCTCACAGTAGTGCAAAACGAATTTAGGAGTTTTACACTACCAGGACATGTAAACTTCACAGGTACATGTCCTACCTTTCCCCCACACAGCACCCTGCTCTAGGGGTTACCTAGGGCACACATTATAGGTGACTTATATGTGGAGAAAGGGGAGGTTTAGGCTTGGCAAGTACTTTTAAATGCCAAGTCGAGGTGTCAGTAAAACTGCACACACAGGCCATGCAATGGCAGGCCTGAGACAAGGAAAAGGGGCTACTTAAGTGGGTGGCACAACCAGTGCTGCAGGCCCACTAGTAGCATTTAACCTACCGGCCCTAGGCACATGTAGCGCACATTACTAGGGACTTATAAGTAAATTAAATAGTCCAATCAGGTATGATCCAAGATAACCATGTTTAAAGGGAGAGAGCATATGCACTTTAGCACTGGTTAGCAGTGGTAAAGTGCGGAGAGTCTAAAAGCCAGCAAAAACAGTGTCCAAAAAGTGGAGGGAGGCAGGCAAAAAGTTAGGGGTGACCACCCTAAGGCTGTCAGGTCTAACAGGAGACTTCTGAGCCCCTCTTTACATTCTGCGAGGGAGGGAGCATTTTGTGTTAATACACTGGCAGCTTCATGTCACTGAGTCTACTGACGTTTTATTTTTCTTCTCCTGGTGACACTAGAGTCACATTTGACAACCAAGTCTTTCCAGCAGAACACCAAAGCCATTTGTGCGTTCTAATGGAACTTAGATACACAGTTGACTTCCTCTACACGCATTAATGTACCATCCTCTTCCACAAAATCACTGCAATAAGGACTTGAACAAAAAGAGATAATCAGGAGCTAGGCTCTCTTCCTTCTTTGGAATGTTCATAGCAAAGCTCTTGAACGTTTCGTCCCTAGATGATCTTGTTTGATGCACTTTGGAAATACATTCAAAATAAGTAAATAATTTCTCCTTATTGCACTTTTTAAGCTTGGAAAGAAAAAAGACTTTGTGAATCGAGCTTATAGTACTTCTGATTGCAATGTGACATGTCACATGTTTATTTTTTAGTTTACTTTTAGGTAATTTTCTCTGGAAATGTTTAATCATTCTACCATACCAGAGCTATATTTTGTGACCTAACACGCTATCTGTTTCTTAAGATTCTGCCTGGAAAACTTTAACATAATATTTTGCTGTTCAAAAACTAAAATAAGGACTGTGCTGCAGTGACTACTAAAGGTGAATTTGAACATAAAGGAAGATGGAAACACTGAGGGCCATATTTACAAGGGCCATGCCGCAGAGCGGTGCAGCAAGTGCCTTGCAGCGCCACCCTGCACACTTGCTGCGCCACTCTGACCCATCGGGAAAGGGCAGAAATTTGCTGTAGATACAAGGTACAGCGCATTTCTGTCCTCTCCCCCTGCACTGGTGCACAAATTGCTGCCATGAACCAACGCAGGCACCCTTGCACCTTGGTGCAAGGGTGCGTGTGTTGTGGGGACACTTTCCTTCACAACAACAATCCATAGAGGTGATTTCCTCCTATATGTGTGCTGCAGAATGCAGCACACCTAAAAAGAGGAAATAACAGGGAGAAATTAAGATATTTCTCCCCGATGAGTTTCTCCACCCCTTGGGGTGGCGTATGATTTTGACACATTCTCAGGGTTAAAACACCTTGTAAATCTGGGAATGTGTCAAAATCCATGAATATTGCATGGGTTACACAAATGCAACACCCATGGAAGCGCCTCCCTGATGCAAAGTAAGGCAACTTGCACTACATTGCCTTACTTCATGTCTACAAGGCCACGTAAAGCCACGCAAAGTGGCTTTGAGTGGCCTTGTAGACCCGGGTCAGGAGCCTGTACCACCGGTGCACCACAAAAAGTAACACACAGGTGGCGCAGGCCGCTTGTAAATATGGCCCTGATTGAGGTAAAAGATATCACCACGTTGAAGCACTGTGGCAATATAAATATAAACATAAACACTGCAGCCTAACATGACTATTTTGGGTAATGTTTGCGCACTACAATGGAGAACTAAAGGTGATAACTATGAAAACATGCACATATGGGTGACCCTCAAATTGTGTCAGTTATAAGCATAGTGTTGAAACATTTTGTTTAAAATGTATTTAGTTTTAATTGTACGCATGCAGCCACCAAATTTAGGAAGCAGAATGTTTTCCTTTTTTTAAATTGTATTTATAAGAAATTGCTCAGCTCCTCAAAACCAATGCAGCATCCCAATTACGCAATGCATCCTTCACGCAGGACTTCGCATTGCAAGCCCTCATTGATGGCACAGGACCTCGCACTGCAGCCTTGCCGCATCTCGGAACTGATGCGTAGCTTCGGCTGCACAACACATCTTCTACGCGAATCCTTGCAACACTCTACAAACTAGGATTTATGGTACTCTGTTCTGCTGACCTAACTGGGTCCCTGTAGCTGACCCGCACTCGACCTGAACTTGTGGCTTTGACCCAACGTGGCACGGCTAGATAATTACATTTGATGCTTTGTCCTTTTTAGTATTATTTTCGCTAAGATGTTTGAACTAAAGGGGCAGATTTAAGAAAAGTGGCCTTGCACCCTCAGCGCCCCACTACCTTCACCATGTGTGTGCCGCATTTAGAATATGGCTCACCATTGCGCAGGGTAGGGGGAAATAGCGCAATTCTTTTTTGGCACTGCTCCTGCAGAGTTCATAGGGGCCCATTATAAATAAAGGAAGCCCCCTTTTAATGCCTGCTCTGAGCAGGCGTTAAAAGTGCAGAATAAAATGGTGCAAGAAAATCTCTTAAATTTAATTGCGCCATTTTTTCAGCCCCCCCTAACAGGGGGTTACCCCTCTTGCATGCATTATGCCTGATGCAGGCAAAATGTGGCTTAAGGGTTTACAAAGTGGCGCAATTTCATTTACAGTATTCTGGGGGGGAGAGTGGTTCTCTCCACACCCGACAAAACAAAAAGAACTGGACCAAATAGTGCATTTGACTCACAATTTTCACAGGATTTTCTAAAAATGCAGGAGTTTTAAGAAACATTTATGATCTATTTCAGTACTTTTTCAGATTGTCTGGCATCCTAAGAATAATTGAAAATTGGTTTTAAAAAAATAGGTTTTCCAGAGCAGCTTCTCTCCAAACTGAAAAGGAAGGATATGCTTTACAGGCAGCTATGAAAAATAAGACCATGCTGTGTCACATGGCCTTTACATTCCAAAATCAATATTGCACAATTATTCACTTGATTTGTCAGTCCTGACTGTTACAAGGCGATATCCATCCTACGTAATGACTGAGAATCTATGTGGATGTGACAAGGTGAAAAGGGCAAATGTCTTAAATATTTGACAATACTATGATAATCTGTAGGCAGCACAGCTGCCCAAAGTGTACAGCCTCATTCAGCAATACTACTACTGAACATCATAATGTTAGAGGGGCAGACACTATTAGAGAAAGCTTTATCATATTGAAGATTATGGGCCTCATTCTGAGCTTGGCGGGTGGCGGGCGCCGCCCGCCTAGCGGAAACCTCCACTTGGCCGCTCTGCGGTCAAAAGACCGCGGAGGCCATTCTGGCTTTCCCGCTGGGCCGGCGGGCGACCGCCAAAGGAGCGCCCGCCGGCCCAGCGGGAAAGACCCTGCAACAATGAAGCCGGCTCCGAATGGGGCCGGCGGAGTTGCAGGGATGCGACGGGTGCAGTTGCACCCATCGCGATTTTCACTGTCTGCAATGCAGACAGTGAAAATCTTTATGGGGCCCTGTTAGGGGGCCCCTGCACTGCCCACGACACCCGTTCCCGCCATTCTGTAAAAACCGCCAGGAACAGGATGGCGGGAAGGGGGTCGGAATCTCCATGGCAGCGCTGCTTGCAGCGCCGCCATGGAGATTCAGCCCATTCAGGGGAAATCCGGTGGGAAACCGCGGGATTCCCTTTTCTGACCGCGGCTTTAACGCCGCGGTCAGAATGGGCTGGGAAGCACCGCCAGCCTGTTGGCGGTGCTTCCGTGGTCGTTGACCCTGGCGGTCGATGACCGCCAGGGTCAGAATGACCCCCTATATCTGTCTGCAAAAATCATGGACCAACAACATCAGTAAATGCTCTCTGGTACCAAGAAAACAAAATCAGTACTAAGCCTTCCTACACTTTGATGTTTCAAAATGTTCATCTGGATAAACACATCCACTTAGCTGTCTCTACTTATCATCGTCATTCAATCCAAGTGGTGTCCATCTTGTGGCAGAATCTTTCACTACCATTATGCCAGAGAGAACCAGAATTAACTTCTGAATGGCCACTATAAGTCAAGGATGGGCATCACTGTACCTGCACCATCATTAACCAACAGATTGACACCCACCCACAACTATACCAACAGTATGTGAAGGATGACGGGCACCATTATGCCAGTGATTGCCAGATTGTTAGCAAGAAGGCCCACAGTATGTTAATGGTTGGCCACTACTATGCTAGACATAGCTTGATTATTGCCTAGAATGCCCAGGATAAGTCAAGAATGGACTAACATTATAACAGGGATAACCAGAATGTTATCATGAATAGGCACAACATGTCAAGGATTGTCCCCCATAATGACATGGCAAGACATCATTTCTCAGAATGCCAAAAATATATTAGGAATGAGCACTATTACGTCAAGAAATGAGGGCTTGTGATGTTAGTTATGTCCAAAATATGTCAAATGTCAAGTATACGCATCACTAATACAGAGTCCTCAACCTCCGGGAACATGCTCCTGTGGCCCTCAATACTTCCACCCCTTTGCCTTAAACTCCTCAATGACACAAATACAAAGAGCCATTCAAGTGCTCCTCCACTCACATTCAAAGTCACATAAACATGGACATCCCACCCTGGCCTGGGCCTCCTCTGCTGATCCTCACCCAAGCATATGAGGGCTTGGGTGAAGATCGGTGCTTGCACTCTTCACCACTCAGGTAAAGCTGTATGTTTTTGGCTAAGATTAGCTTATAACTACCTTAAGTCGTGTATGGAAAGTGGTAGGTTCTGCCATACCATGCCCTAATAGTCTGATTGAATATCATCCTTTTAATGTTTTGATAATGAGGAAGAAAAACTATTGGAGTAGTAAATTTAAAAAATGGACTGCAATTGAAAATTGAATTATTCTGTGAGAGGAAGTTTCACGTATAACTAACTCTTTAGGGCAAAATTAATTCACTCAAAATGATGCTGTTATTGGATAGAATACAGAATGCTTTGCGCAGTTTGTCAAATTTAGCAGAAAGTTACCATTAAATTGACCATATCTGAGTAGCAAACAAGGCATGCACATTCGCTGGGACAAGCCTTATATTAATTTGGGACACGTTGCACAAACTGTGATTGCCATGTGCCATATACTGTAGCTTGAAGACTTTCATAAATTAATTACTGGCTAAAATCTTATAATTTTCTAAAAATGACTAACTGTGTTGGGAGCAACTCAAATGTTCAAGAAATTCACAGTATATTTTGTCATTAACTTCGAACATTGGTGAAGATGATTGAGCTGGGATTTCAGAAGTAGGTATAAATAATATATTTGTTCGTGTTCTTTTGTTTTTCTTGTTTCACATAAACAGGTGATAAATTGAGGTGGGCTGATGTTGAATGATAGTGGCATAGTGCTGTTAGAAGAATATGTATGAAAAAACATATTTATCTGTCATTCTTGGAGCATTCCCTCTACTGTTGATGGGCAGTGTGATACTGCAAAATAAATAGCTGCGATTAAGTGAATTTGAATGAATGAATGAGTGACTTATTTATAATGTGTGCAGTTATGAAAAAGACATCCTGGAGCTACCTAGGCTAAGATACAGAGAATAAGAACAGGCTAATTACTGTACTGGAATAACCAGGTTTTCTGTTGTTTTTTGAAGGTCTGTTTTATAGAAGATGTCCAAATGTTAAGTGGAAGGGCATTCTAAAGTCTAGGGGCCCAGAAATAAAAGGACCAGCCATCCAGGCAGCACACCATGCTGTCTGCGTTACCAGCAACAACTGGTGGATGATCTGAGGGATTTTGCAGGATGGTATGTTTGAATTTTGTTCTCCAACTATAGCTGGCCTCTATTATGAAATTCCCCACAGTTAAAAAGAAGACATCTGAAGTGAATTCGTAGTTGCACCAGAAACCAATGTAGGTTTCTCAGGTGTTCTGAAATAGAATCTATTTGGGGATGTTCAATAGAATTCTGTGGCAACTGCAGATGGCTAAGAAGATAGTCGAGAAGACCCAAACATAGAATGTTGGCATAATCCCAATGAGAGGTGATCAGGGAATGAACAATGGTTTTCCTCGTAAATTCAGTAAGTAGCCTAAGAATTTGTGAAGCCTTTTTAGAAGGACAAAACAAGCACTTGTGACTGCCTTCACCTGTGCAGCATAATACAAAACCTTGTTTTATTTCTACCAAGGTTCCTAAACTCCTGGATTGGAGTGGAGGGCCAGATTCTGAGGTCCACCATGCACTATGTCAGATTGAAGGGGAGCAGCGAAAGAACAGTACATCGGTTTTAGCCAAGATTAATTTTAAACAACTACTTTTTAACCAATCACCCACTCTCTTGATGCAGGATTGAAGTGAATGTTATAATTCACTATTAACCTCTGAGAAAGAGCGTTTTAGTTGAGTGTCATCTGCATATGATACCACCTTAAATCCAAAAGGCTGAATGACCCCTGGTAAAGAGGCTATTTAAACAGTAAACAACGTAGGGCCGAGGACCAAAACCTGTAGGACACCTTGCTTCAGTAGCTTGGGAGGAGATGTAAAAGGAGCCAAATGGACATATTGATACAGGTCAAATAAGAAAGATCTTAGCCACATTAGGGGAGGCTTGCAGATACAACTGTATGCAATATGGTGTAACAATATCTGGTGTGAACCCGTGTCAAACACAGCTGAGAGATCTGATAATATCACTGCTGCTTATCCTTGATCTAAACCCAGATTTATAAACCCAGAAACGTCAAGCAGAGCTGATGCTGAACTATGACAAGGTCTGAACCCAGAATGGGAACTATGCAAAAGATTACTGAACTAAAGGTACCCAGTAATCTTTCTACTGACTTATATTCCACAGCATTTTAGAAAATGCTAGAAGAGAAATGGTATCAAATGTGTTAAGGGTCAGCTGACGGTTTTTTTCAGCACAGGTACCAAGGCCTGTTGCAATCAATGGTTACATAAATCATTTATAGTCTGATTTAAAATATGAACAGTCTAAGATTCCAGGGGGAGAAAAAACTAAAGGTGAACTGTAGCAGCATTCCAAAATAGCATAGTCCGATGCATCCAGTGATAGTTTATTAAATGAGAATAGAACTGGGGACAATGTTCCGCCACTCACCAAACAACACTCACAAGAGTCAACAGAGTGAGTTACAACTTCACTGAAGTCAGCATAGATATTTTCAATCTTCTCCTGGAAGAAAAACTTTCACAAAGCTATGCAGGTTCTTCGAACGCGAGGAGGGACTGAACTATTTTTTAGATCTCTTTAAGCGTATTAGGCCTGAACTGATCAGATCGGAAAATAATGCTTTAAACAAGTAGATATTTGAAAGCGAGAGAGAAGATTTGAAGCATATAGTTGGGAGCTGGCCCTCATCTGTGTACAAGTGCCCTATTACAAATTTACTCTCCCGGATGTATGTTGACCAGGTTAAAGTGTTAGGTGTGGCTTTTTGGAGTATATATGGTTGAAAGATGTAGCACTTCTATGGGTTTCACTTTAAGAGGTGGTGCAGTGGCAAGATTTTTAACTATCAAAATTTTCAAACTAGCGTATTTTGCATTTGGACTTGACATTGATTCAGAGCTTTGTGGCTAATCATATGGCGCATATATAGGCGCACCAAAGACAAGCCCGTCTGTGCCCATCTGCGCCTGGACCGCACCCCGCACCAGGAAACCTGGATCTCCATTAAACCACCCCCTGGACTGCCTCTGTTATGACTCCGAGACCCTACTCTGCCTCAACACCAGACGTCTCAACAACTGCTGCACCATCTCCCCCAAGGACACCCATGGACCTTTCACCTGCAAGAACTGCAACTTCAGCATCAACCTCAACAAACTGAATGTACTGTCCACACACAAAGATACCAACAACCTCCACAACCCCATCAACTGCCTGCTCCTGAACATCCGCTCCCTCCACAAACACACCACCGAACTCTGGGACCTGATCAACATCACCGACCTGACATCACCTTCTTCACCATGACCTGGACCAACCCTACCTTGGGTCCAGACATCGCCATCGCCATTCCCGATGGTTACAGCATCCTATGGAGGAACCGGCCCTCCCGACCGGGTGGAGGACTCGCCATCGTACACAAGTCCTCACTACGTGTCAAGGCCGTCCAAGAAGAACAGTGCACCACCATGGAACACTTTCACTTCCTGGTCCACTCCAACCACAATTCCACCATCTGCAGCACCCTGGTGTACAGGCCACCCGGCCCCCGCCCAGCTTTCATAGACGATGTTGTAGACATCGCTACCCCCCAGGCCCTGGCATCAGTCAACTACCTGCTCCTCAGCGACCTGAACTTCCACCTCAAGGACTGCATCGACCCAAACACCACCACTCTACTCGACAACCTTGCTACCCTCAGTCTCAGACAACTGGTGTACACACCCACACACATTGCAGGACACACACTGGACCCCATCTTCACCTCAAGTGACCGGGTCACCATCAAGACCATCTCCACCCCAGACTGAACCGACCACCGCTGCATACACTTCACAATCACTGCACCCAGCAGCCGCACCCGCACCTACAGGACCCTAACAGGAAATGGAACGAAATCACCAACAAGCAACTCACCTCATTGCTTGCCAAATCACTGCCTCCCCCCTCTGACTCGGCCAACACAGCAGTGCGCAATCTCAACGCATGGATCACCGAATGCGCCCACACTTTAGCCCCTCTCCGGCTGACATCGGCCAAACGTGTACCTAAGAAGGCCAGCTGGTTCAGGACCGAACTCCAAGAATCAAAGCATACCCGCAGACGTTTAGAGAAAAAATGGAGGAACAGCCAATCCAGCAAAGACCTCGTCTCATTCAGAGCCACAACCGCCGCCCACCGATGAAAAATCAAGAACGCAAGGAAGGACACACTACGGGAGCACCTCAACTCCTCCGCACACAACTCGAAGGAACTCTTCTCAGTCATCAACGAGTTCACAGATTCCCCCCTCCGAAGCCACCAGCATCCCCTTGTCACAGGACCTCTACGACAAACTTGCCTCCTTTTTCCACCACAAAATCCAGCACATCTACAATAGCTTCCTGTCACCTGGCACCACAGCCTGCGACCAACCCACCCCTCTACAGCCCGCCCAGATGATCCATGATTGGTCCACGCTCACCACAGAGGGAACTCCAGAGCCCCCTCAAACCACTGCCTGCACAACATATACATCAGAGCCAGCGCATCCATCGCCCCAAGCTTCGTAACACAATCAACTGCTCCATCAGCACTTGCACCTTCCGTGAGGACTGGAAACATGCTGAAAGACGCCCTCTCCTGAAGAAACCTTCAGCTGACCCATCAGAACTAAAGAATTTCCGGCCCATCTTGCTGCTACTCTACCCCGCCAAATTACTAGAGAAAGCAATCAACGCACAACTATGGAATTTCATCGAGGCCAACAACTCACTGGACAGCTCGCAGTTCGGCTTCTGCAGCAATCACTGCACAGAGACAGCATTCCTGGCATCTACCGACGACATCCAATTACTCCTAGACTGTGGCCACACCACAGCGCTCATACTCCTCGACCTCTCAGCAGCTTTCAACACAGTCTCCCACAGCATTCTGCGCACCAGACACAATGACATATGAATCGGCGGAAGAGCCCTGGAATGGATCCACTCCTTCCTCTTCGGGAGGACGCAGAGGGTCAGACTCTCGCCCTACACCTCCAGACCCACAGGAGTCAAATGTGGAGTCCCCCTAGGATCCTCACTGAGTCCCACATTGTTCAATGCATACATGTCCCCTCTTGCTGCCATCATTAGAAGCCATGGTATGAACATCGTCTCGTATGTAGATGACACACAACTCATCATTTCCCTCATCAAAGACCCGGACACAGCCAAAAGGAACTTTCATGCAAAAATGGAAGCCTTCGCCACCTGGATGAGAGAAAGCTGCCTCAAGCTCAACTCTGACAAGACGAAGCTCATCATTTTAGGAAACTCCACCTCAGCATGGGACGACTCCTGGTAGCCCACATCCTTCAGCACCCCCCCTGCACCATCCGAGCAAGCCCGCAACTTAGGTATCATTCTTGACTCCTCCCTATCAATGACCCACCAGGTAAACTCTTTCACCTCCTCCTGCTGGCAAACACTCCGCAAACTCCGGAACACCTTCAGATGGATCCCAGCAGACTGTCGCAGGACAGTCACCCACGCCTTAGTCATGAGCAAGCTCGACTACGGCAACGCCCTCTACACCAGCACCTCAACTAAGAACATCAAAAAACGTCAACTCATCCAGAACGCTGCCGCCAGACTCATTCTGGACCTCCCTCACCGACAACACATCTCCCAACACCTGAGGACCCTCCACTGGCTACCCGTCGAGAAGCAAATCAGCTTTAAGCTTCTCACCCACACATACAAGGTCATACACAACAGCCTACCTGAACCACCGCATCGCCTTCCACACCCCCGCAAGATCCCTCAGCTCTGCCCAGATGGCCCAGCCACTGTCCCTCGCATCCGAAAAACCACCGCCAGAGGACGGTCTCTCACCTACACTGCAGCAAAGAGCTGGAACAACCTCCCCCTGCACCTCAGACAAAGCCCGTTGCTCACTATCTTCAGGAAGAACCTCAAGACATGGCTCTTCAGATGAGGCCCATCTCTCCCCCCCCCAGTGCCTTCAGACCCTCATGGGTGAGTAGCCATACTTTACAAATTCTGATTGATTGACCGATAGGATAGACCAGAGGGCTTCAAAGTGAGGGACAGGCCGTTTAGGGGGCGTGGCTGCATTCATAGGGGGGGCACAAATGTGTCTCCAGTAAATGTAAATGAAGATGCCCTGGAAGTGTGATTTTGTTTACTTGGAGCACTTACAGGCTGTCTACATTTACATAAAAATGTGTGTTAATTGCGACCCTGAAAGCCATAGGGCAAGGCCAGTAGATGGGGTCACAGGGCCAAAGAAGTGGCAAAAGACAGCAACATATTATTATCTATTTTTAATTTTTTTACTTTCTTGTAGCACAAGTAAAATAACAGGTGCATGTTAAATGAAAAATAAGAAGATTGTCCAACAGATCTTTCTTGTGGATAGCATGTGCTGACAATCTTCTACGTCCAGCACTTTGATCAGCAGGCCAGTTTCAGGGAGAGGTTCATAGGGCTAGGGATCCACTGGAAGAGTGGCAGGAAGTGATTCTGTATCTTTGGCTAGCAGCACCAGCATGCCTGAAGGGGTTTCGTGAGCCGGAAGCTAAAAGGTTGAAAAGGGTCTCCCCTTAAATGTCCAAAGTGGGCGCTCTGAGTATTATGAGAACATAAAATTTGTTTGGCGGGTTATGATTGATTGTTCTTAAGGCTAGGGAGCCATGGAGACTAGTAATGCTGAAAGCTATAATAAAGCAGGTGCTTTACAAAATATATTCATGAATTTAATCACACATACATGCACAGACACAATAAGATTTCACACGAACAATGAAATAACATAACAGCCTCATGCGCACATAAATACTTAACCCCTTAGCTGCTGGGCCTTTTCCCCCCCAGTGCTGAGCCCTTTTTTGGCTATTTGGGGTAGTTCGCGCTTAGGCCTTCATAACCTTTTGTCCACATAAGCTAACTACGCCAAATTTGCGTCCTTTTTTTCCAACATCCTAGGGATTCTAATGGTACCCAGAGTTTGTGGTTTCCCCTGGAGGAGACCAAGAAAATAGCCAAAATACAGTGAAAATTTCGTTTTTTCCAAAAAAATTGGAAAAAAGGGCTGCCGAAGAAGGCTTGTGGTTTTTTCCCTGAAAATGCCATCAACAAAGGGTTTCTGGTGCTGAAATCACTATCTTCCCACCTTTCAGGAACGGGCAGACTTGAATCAGAAAACCACATTTTTCAACACAAATTTGGCATTTTACTGGGACATACCCCATTTTTACTATTTTTGGTGCTTTCAGCCTCCTTCCAGTTAGTGACAGGAATGGGTGTGAAAACAATGCTGGATCCCGGAATGCTAAACATTTCTGGAAACTAGACAAAATTCTGAATTCAGCAAGGGGTCATTTGTGTAGATCCTACAAGGTTTTCCTACAGAAAATAACAGCTGAAATAAAATAATATTGAAATTGAGCTGAAAACAACAGCCATTTTTCTTTATGTTTTACTCTGTAACTTTTTCCTGCGATGTCAGATTTCCAAAAGCA
The DNA here is from genome assembly GCF_031143425.1 of Pleurodeles waltl. Taxonomy (NCBI): domain Eukaryota; kingdom Metazoa; phylum Chordata; class Amphibia; order Caudata; family Salamandridae; genus Pleurodeles; species Pleurodeles waltl. The sequence continues at coordinate 297,203,307 of NC_090442.1, forward strand.
ATATACCGTTTTGTCTGCTGGACGCTTCTGGTTGCGGGATATAAAGGGCTTGTAGGTTCATCAAGAACCCTAGGTACCCAGAGCCAATAAATGAGCTGCACCCTACAGTTGGTTTTCATTCTATACTGGGTATACAGCAATTCATTTGCTGAAATATGAAGAGTGAAAAATAGGTATCAAGAAAACCTTTGCATTTCCAAAATGGGCTCAAGATAAGGTTTTGAGGAGCAGTGGTTATTTGCACATCTCTGAATTCCGGGGTGCCCATACTAGCATGTGAATTGCAGGGCATTTCTCAAATAGACGTCTTTTTTACACACTCTCTTATATTTGGAAGGAAAAAATGTAGAGAAAGATAAGGGGCAATAAAACTTGTTTTGCTATCCTATGTTCCCCCAAGTCTCCCGATAAAAATGATACCTCACTTGTGTGGGTAGGCCTAGCGCCCGCAACAGGAAATGCCCCAAAACACAACGTGGACACATCCCATTTTGTTGACAGAAAACAGAGCTGTTTTTTGCAAAGTTCCTAGTTGTGGATTTTGGCCTCTAGCTCAGCCGGCACCTAGGGAAACCTACCAACCCTATGCATTTTTGAAAACTAGAGACCTAGGGGAATCCAAGATGGGGTGACTTGTGGGGCTCTGACCAGGTTCTGTTACCCAGAATCCTTTGCAAACCTCAAAACGTGTCTAAAAAACAGGTTTTCCTCTCATTTCGGTGACAGAAAGGTCTGGAATCTGAGAGGAGCCACAAATGTCCTTCCACCCAGCGTTCCCCCAAGTCTCCCGATAAAAATTATACCTCACTTGTGTGGGTAGGCCTAGCGCCCGCGACAGGAAATGCCCCAAAACACAACGTGGACACATCACATTTTTTGACAGAATACAGAGCTGTTTTTTGCAAAGTGCCTACCTGTAGATTTTGGCCTCTAGCTCAGCCGGCACATAGGGAAATCTACCAAAGCTGTGCATTTTTTAAAACTAGAGACCTAGGGGAATCCAAGATGGGGTGACTTGTGGGGCTCTGACCAGGTTCTGTTACCCAGAATCCTTTGCAAACCTCAAAAAGTGGCTAAACAAACAAGTTTTCCTCACATTTCGGTGACAGAAAGTTCTGGAATCTGAGAGGAGCCACAAATTTCCTTCCACCCAGCGTTCCCCCAAGTCTCCCGATAAAAATGATACCTCACTTGTGTGGGTAGGCCTAGTGCCCGCGACAGGAAATGCCCCAAAACACAACGTGGACACATCCCATTTTTTGACAGAAAACACAGCTGTTTTTTTCCAAAGTGCCTACCTGTAGATTTTGGCCTCTAGCTCAGCCGGCACATAGGGAAACCTACCAAACCTGTGCATTTTTGAAAACTAGAGACCTAGGGAAATCCAAGATGGGGTAACTTGTGGGGCTCTGACCAGGTTCTGTTACCCAGAATCCTTTGGAAACCTCAAAAAGTGGCTAAAAAAACAAGTTTTCCTCACATTTCGGTGACAGAAAGTTCTAGAATCTGAGAGGAGCCACAAATTTCCTTCCACCCAGCGTTCCCCCAAGTCTCCCGATAAAAATGATACCTCACTTGTGTGGGTAGGCCTAGCGCCCGCGACAGGAAATGCCCCAAAACACAACGTGGACACATCACATTTTTTGACAGAATACAGAGCTGTTTTTTGCAAAGCGCCTACCTGTAGATTTTGGCCTCTAGCTCAGCCGGCACATAGGGAAACCTACCAAACCTGTGCATTTTTTAAAACTAGAGACCTAGGGGAATCCAAGATGGGGTGACTTGTGGGGCTCTGACCAGGTTCTGTTACCCAGAATCCTTTACAAACCTCAAAAAGTGGCTAAAAAAACAAGTTTTCCTCACATTTCGGTGACAGAAAGTTCTGGAATCTGAGAGGAGCCACAAATTTCCTTCCACCCAGCGTTCCCCCAAGTCTCCCGATAAAAATGATACCTCGCTTGTGCGGGTAGGCCTAGCGCCCGCGACATGAAATGCCCCAAAACACAATGTGGACACATCACATTTTTTGACAGAATACAGAGCTGTTTTTTGCAAAGTGCCTAGCTGTGGATTTTGGCCTCTAGCTCAGCCGGCACCTAGGGAAACCTACCAAACCCGTGCATTTTTGAAAACTAGAGACCTAGGGGAATCCAAGATGGGGTGACTTGTGGGGCTCTGACGAGGTTCTGTTACCCAGAATCCTTTACAAACCTCAAAAAGTGGCTAAAAAAACAAGTTTTCCTCACATTTCGGTGACAGAAAGTTCTGGAATCTGAGAGGAGCCACAAATGTCCTTCCACCCAGCGTTCCCCCAAGTCTCCCGATAAAAATGATACCTCGCTTGTGCGGGTAGGCCTAGCGCCCGTGACAGGAAATGCCCCAAAACACAACGTGGACACATCACATTTTTTGACAGAATACAGAGCTGTTTTTGGCAAAGTGCCTAGCTGTGGATTTTGGCCTCTAGCTCAGCCGGCACCTAGGGAAACCTACCAAACCCGTGCATTTTTTAAAACTAGAGACCTAGGGGAATCCAAGATGGGGTGACTTGTGGGGTCTGACCAGGTTCTGTTTCCCAGAATCCTTTGCAAACCTTAAAACGTGGCTAAAAAACACGTTTTCCTCTCATTTCGGTGACAGAAAGGTCTGGAATCTGAGAGGAGCCACAAATTTCCTTCCACCCAGCGTTCCCCCAAGTCTCCCGATAAAAATGATACCTCACTTGTGTGGGTAGGCCTAGCGCCCGCGACAGGAAATGCCCCAAAACACAACGTGGACACATCACATTTTTTGACAGAATACAGAGCTGTTTTTTGCAAAGTGCCTACCTGTAGATTTTGGCCTCTAGCTCAGCCGGCACATAGGGAAATCTACCAAAGCTGTGCATTTTTTAAAACTAGAGACCTAGGGGAATCCAAGATGGGGTGACTTGTGGGGCTCTGACCAGGTTCTGTTACCCAGAATCCTTTGCAAACCTCAAAAAGTGGCTAAACAAACAAGTTTTCCTCACATTTCGGTGACAGAAAGTTCTGGAATCTGAGAGGAGCCACAAATTTCCTTCCACCCAGCGTTCCCCCAAGTCTCCCAATAAAAATGATACCTCACTTGTGTGGGTAGGCCTAGTGCCCGTGACAGGAAATGCCCCAAAAAACAACGTGGACACATCCCATTTTTTGACAGAAAACACAGCTGTTTTTTTCCAAAGTGCCTACCTGTAGATTTTGGCCTCTAGCTCAGACGGCACATCGGGAAACCTACCAAACCTGTGCATTTTTTAAAACTAGAGACCTAGGGAAATCCAAGATGGGGTAACTTGTGGGGCTCTGACCAGGTTCTGTTACCCAGAATCCTTTGGAAACCTCAAAAAGTGGCTAAAAAAACAAGTTTTCCTCACATTTCGGTGACAGAAAGTTCTGGAATCTGAGAGGAGCCACAAATTTCCTTCAACCCAGCGTTCCCCCAAGTCTCCCGATAAAAATGATACCTCACTTGTGTGGGTAGGCCTAGCGCCCGTGACAGGAAATGCCCCAAAACACAACGTGGACACATCACATTTTTTGACAGAATACAGAGCTGTTTTTTGCAAAGTGCCTACCTGTAGATTTTGGCCTTTAGCTCAGCCGGAACCTAGGGAAACCTACCAAACCCGTGCATTTTTTAAAACTAGAGACCTAGGGGAATCCAAGATGGGGTGACTTGTGGGGCTCTGACCAGGTTCTGTTTCCCAGAATCCTTTGCAAACCTCAAAACGTGGCTAAAAAAACAAGTTTTCCTCTCATTTCGGTGACAGAAAGGTCTGGAATCTGAGAGGAGCCACAAATTTCCTTCCACCCAGCGTTCCCCCAAGTCTCCCGATAAAAATGATACCTCACTTGTGTGGGTAGGCCTAGCGCCCGCGACAGGAAATGCCCCAAAACACAACGTGGACACATTACATTTTTTGACAGAATACAGAGCTGTTTTTTGCAAAGTGCCTACCTGTAGATTTTGGCCTCTAGCTCAGCCGGCACATGGGGAAATCTACCAAAGCTGTGCATTTTTTAAAACTAGAGACCTAGGGGAATCCAAGATGGGGTGACTTGTGGGGCTCTGACCAGGTTCTGTTACCCAGAATCCTTTGCAAACCTCAAAAAGTGGCTAAACAAACAAGTTTTCCTCACATTTCGGTGACAGAAAGTTCTGGAATCTGAGAGGAGCCACAAATTTCCTTCCACCCAGCGTTCCCCCAAGTCTCCCAATAAAAATGATACCTCACTTGTGTGGGTAGGCCTAGTGCCCACGACAGGAAATGCCCCAAAACACAACGTGGACACATCCCATTTTTTGACAGAAAACACAGCTGTTTTTTTCCAAAGTGCCTACCTGTAGATTTTGGCCTCTAGCTCAGCCGGCACATAGGGAAACCTACCAAACCTGTGCATTTTTGAAAACTAGAGACCTAGGGAAATCCAAGATGGGGTAACTTGTGGGGCTCTGACCAGGTTCTGTTACCCAGAATCCTTTGGAAACCTCAAAAAGTGGCTAAAAAAACAAGTTTTCCTCACATTTCGGTGACAGAAAGTTCTGGAATCTAAGAGGAGCCACAAATTTCCTTCCACCCAGCGTTCCCCCAAGTCTCCCGATAAAAATGATACCTCACTTGTGTGGGTAGGCCTAGCGCCCGCGACAGGAAATGCCCCAAAACACAACGTGGACACATCACATTTTTTGACAGAATACAGAGCTGTTTTTTGCAAAGCGCCTACCTGTAGATTTTGGCCTCTAGCTCAGCCGGCACATAGGGAAACCTACCAAACGTGTGCATTTTTTAAAACTAGAGACCTAGGGGAATCCAAGATGGGGTGACTTGTGGGGCTCTGACCAGGTTCTGTTACCCAGAATCCTTTACAAACCTCAAAAAGTGGCTAAAAAAACAAGTTTTCCTCACATTTCGGTGACAGAAAGTTCTGGAATCTGAGAGGAGCCACAAATTTCCTTCCACCCAGCGTTCCCCCAAGTCTCCAGATAAAAATGATACCTCGCTTGTGCGGGTAGGCCTAGCGCCCGCGACAGGAAATGCCCCAAAACACAACGTGGACACATCACATTTTTTGACAGAATACAGAGCTGTTTTTTGCAAAGTGCCTAGCTGTGGATTTTGGCCTCTAGCTCAGCCGGCACCTAGGGAAACCTACCAAACCCGTGCATTTTTTAAAACTAGAGACCTAGGGGAATCCAAGATGGGGTGACTTGTGGGGCTCTGACCAGGTTCTGTTTCCCAGAATCCTTTACAAACCTCAAAAAGTGGCTAAAAAAACAAGTTTTCCTCACATTTCGGTGACAGAAAGTTCTGGAATCTGAGAGGAGCCACAAATTTCCTTCCACCCAGCGTTCCCCCAAGTCTCCCGATAAAAATGATACCTCGCTTGTGTGGGTAGGCCTAGCGCCCGTGACAGGAAATGCCCCAAAACACAACGTGGACACATCACATTTTTTGACAGAATACAGAGCTGTTTTTTGCAAAGTGCCTAGCTGTGGATTTTGGCCTCTAGCTCAGCCGGCACCTAGGGAAACCTACCAAACCCATGCATTTTTTAAAACTAGAGACCTAGGGAAATCCAAGATGGGGTGACTTGTGGGGCTCTGACCAGGTTCTGTTTCCCAGAATCCTTTGCAAACCTCAAAACGTGGCTAAAAAAACACGTTTTCCTCTCATTTCGGTGACAGAAAGGTCTGGAATCTGAGAGGAGCCACAAATTTCCTTCCACCCAGCGTTCCCCCAAGTCTCCCGATAAAAATGATACCTCACTTGTGTGGGTAGGCCTAGCGCCCGCGACAGGAAATGCCCCAAAACACAACGTGGACACATCACATTTTTTGACAGAATACAGAGCTGTTTTTTGCAAAGTGCCTACCTGTAGATTTTGGCCTCTAGCTCAGCCGGCACATAGGGAAATCTACCAAAGCTGTGCATTTTTTAAAACTAGAGACCTAGGGGAATCCAAGATGGGGTGACTTGTGGGGCTCTGACCAGGTTCTGTTTCCCAGAATCCTTTGCAAACCTCAAAACGTGGCTAAAAAAACACGTTTTCCTCTCATTTCGGTGACAGAAAGGTCTGGAATCTGAGAGGAGCCACAAATTTCCTTCCACCCAGCGTTCCCCTAAGTCTCCCGATAAAAATGATACCTCACTTGTGTGGGTAGGCCTAGCGCCCGCAACAGGAAATGCCCCAAAACACAACGTGGACACATCACATTTTTTGACAGAATACAGAGCTGTTTTTTGCAAAGTGCCTACCTGTAGATTTTGGCCTCTAGCTCAGCCGGCACATAGGGAAATCTACCAAAGCTGTGCATTTTTTAAAACTAGAGACCTAGGGGAATCCAAGATGGGGTGACTTGTGGGGCTCTGACCAGGTTCTGTTACCCAGAATCCTTTGCAAACCTCAAAAAGTGGCTAAACAAACAAGTTTTCCTCACATTTCGGTGACAGAAAGTTCTGGAATCTGAGAGGAGCCACAAATTTCCTTCCACCCAGCGTTCCCCCAAGTCTCCCGATAAAAATGATACCTCACTTGTGTGGGTAGGCCTTGCGCCCGCGACAGGAAATGCCCCAAAACACAACGTGGACACATCACATTTTTTGACAGAATACAGAGCTGTTTTTTGCAAAGCGCCTACCTGTAGATTTTGGCCTCTAGCTCAGCCGGCACATAGGGAAACCTACCACACCTGTGCATTTTTTAAAACTAGAGACCTAGGGGAATCCAAGATGGGGTGACTTGTGGGGCTCTGACCAGGTTCTGTTACCCAGAATCCTTTGCAAACCTCAAAAAGTGGCTAAAAAAACAAGTTTTCCTCACATTTCGGTGACAGAAAGTTCTGGAATCTGAGAGGAGCCACAAATTTCCTTTCACCCAGCGTTCCCCCAAGTCTCCCGATAAAAATGATACCTCGCTTGTGCGGGTAGGCCTAGCGCCCGCGACAGGAAATGCCCCAAAACACAACGTGGACACATCAAATTTTTTGACAGAATACAGAGCTGTTTTTTGCAAAGTGCCTACCTGTAGATTTTGGCCTCTAGCTCAGCCGGCACATAGGGAAACCTACCAAACCCGTGCATTTTTTAAAACTAGAGACCTAGGGGAATCCAAGATGGGGTGACTTGTGGGGCTCTGACCAGGTTCTGTTACCCAGAATCCTTTGCAAACCTCAAAAAGTGGCTAAAATAACACGTTTTCCTCACATTTCGGTGACAGAAAGTTCTGGAATCTGAGAGGAGCCACAAATTTCCTTCCACTCAGCGTTCCCCCAAGTCTCCCGATAAATATTATACCTCACTTATGTGGGTAGGCCTGGTGCCTGCGACAGGAATAGATCACACAATGGTCAATGTTGGTCCTTACGTGAGGCAGCTGTTGACCCTGGGGTGATCAGTTCCTGACGCAGGCACTAGGTGTAGGCACTCAAGTGGGGTAGTGTTTTGATCAGGACAGGGGAGGAGTCACTGGGTGGTAGGAATTTTGTGGATCCCAGCATATTCCTGTAGTTTGTGTGACAGAAATGCGAGAAAAATAGAGTTTTTATTCAACATTTCAGCTTTGCAGGGTATTCTGGGTAAGAAAACTTTGGGGAATCCACACAAGTCACACCTCTGTGGACTCCCCCGAATGTCTAGTTTCCAGAAATGTTTGGGTTTAGTGTGTTTCTCTATATTGCCGCCGAATCCAGGACCAAAAACACAGGTGCCTGCCTTACAAAACCAGTTTGTTTTGCCATAGATAATTTTGATGTCTCCACAATACGATTTGGGTGGTGGAATTTGGGGCTGAACTAAATTGGGGAGCGCCCAAGAGAGCACTCTCTCTCTCTCTGCTTGCCGCCGCATTCACCTGCTCTCTGGGCTGGGCTAACCGACTATTACCCATTTGCACAAACAGCTTGCGAAGGGACAGCAGGACTGTCCTCATCACCTCCCTCATAATGTACTGGAAGAGGAGTTATCGAATGGGACTCCTCCGACTGAAAAATCACTTCCAGAGTCTGCGCCATTGTCCTATCCCTCAGATGCTGTCTCAGTATCTGATGTCTCAGTCTCTGATCCTATGTCAGAGCGGTCCTCTGACCAGGTTCTGTTACCCAGAATCCTTTACAAACCTCAAAAAGTGGCTAAAAAAACAAGTTTTCCTCACATTTCGGTGACAGAAAGTTCTGGAATCTGAGAGGAGCCACAGATTTCCTTCCACCCAGCGTTCCCCCAAGTCTCCCGATAAAAATGATACCTCGCTTGTGCGGGTAGGCCTAGCGCCCGTGACAGGAAATGCCCCAAAACACAACGTGGACACATCACATTTTTTGACAGAATACAGAGCTGTTTTTTGCAAAGTGCCTAGCTGTGGATTTTGGCCTCTAGCTCAGCCGGCACCTAGGGAAACCTACCAAACCCATGCATTTTTTAAAACTAGAGACCTAGGGGAATCCAAGATGGGGTGACTTGTGGGGCTCTGACCAGGTTCTGTTTCCCAGAATCCTTTGCAAACCTCAAAACATGGCTAAAAAAACATGTTTTCCTCTCATTTCGGTGACAGAAAGGTCTGGAATCTGAGAGGAGCCACAAATTTCCTTCCACCCAGCGTTCCCCCAAGTCTCCCGATAAAAATGATACCTCACTTGTGTGGGTAGGCCTAGCGCCCGCGACAGGAAATGCCCCAAAACACAACGTGGACACATCACATTTTTTGACAGAATACAGAGCTGTTTTTTGCAAAGTGCCTACCTGTAGATTTTGGCCTCTAGCTCAGCCGGCACATAGGGAAATCTACCAAAGCTGTGCATTTTTTAAAACTAGAGATCTAGGGGAATCCAAGATGGGGTGACTTGTGGGGCTCTGACCAGGTTCTGTTACCCAGAATCCTTTGCAAACCTCAAAAAGTGGCTAAACAAACAAGTTTTCCTCACATTTCGGTGACAGAAAGTTCTGGAATCTGAGAGGAGCCACAAATTTCCTTCCACCCAGCGTTCCCCCAAGTCTCCCGATAAAAATGATACCTCACTTGTGTGGGTAGGCCTTGCGCCCGCGACAGGAAATGCCCCAAAACACAACGTGGACACATCACATTTTTTGACAGAATACAGAGCTGTTTTTTGCAAAGCGCCTACCTGTAGATTTTGGCCTCTAGCTCAGCCGGCACATAGGGAAACCTACCACACCTGTGCATTTTTTAAAACTAGAGACCTAGGGGAATCCAAGATGGGGTGACTTGTGGGGCTCTGACCAGGTTCTGTTACCCAGAATCCTTTGCAAACCTCAAAAAGTGGCTAAAAAAACAAGTTTTCCTCACATTTCGGTGACAGAAAGTTCTGGAATCTGAGAGGAGCCACAAATTTCCTTTCACCGAGCGTTCCCCCAAGTCTCCCGATAAAAATGATACCTCGCTTGTGCGGGTAGGCCTAGCGCCCGCGACAGGAAATGCCCCAAAACACAACGTGGACACATCACATTTTTTGACAGAATACAGAGCTGTTTTTTGCAAAGTGCCTAGCTGTGGATTTTGGCCTCTAGCTCAGCCGGCACCTAGGGAAACCTACCAAACCCATGCATTTTTTAAAACTAGAGACCTAGGGAAATCCAAGATGGGGTGACTTGTGGGGCTCTGACCAGGTTCTGTTTCCCAGAATCCTTTGCAAACCTCAAAACGTGGCTAAAAAAACACGTTTTCCTCTCATTTCGGTGACAGAAAGGTCTGGAATCTGAGAGGAGCCACAAATTTCCTTCCACCCAGCGTTCCCCCAAGTCTCCCGATAAAAATGATACCTCACTTGTGTGGGTAGGCCTAGCGCCCGCGACAGGAAATGCCCCAAAACACAACGTGGACACATCACATTTTTTGACAGAATACAGAGCTGTTTTTTGCAAAGTGCCTACCTGTAGATTTTGGCCTCTAGCTCAGCCGGCACATAGGGAAATCTACCAAAGCTGTGCATTTTTTAAAACTAGAGACCTAGGGGAATCCAAGATGGGGTGACTTGTGGGGCTCTGACCAGGTTCTGTTTCCCAGAATCCTTTGCAAACCTCAAAACGTGGCTAAAAAAACACGTTTTCCTCTCATTTCGGTGACAGAAAGGTCTGGAATCTGAGAGGAGCCACAAATTTCCTTCCACCCAGCGTTCCCCCAAGTCTCCCGATAAAAATGATACCTCACTTGTGTGGGTTGGCCTAGCGCCCGCAACAGGAAATGCCCCAAAACACAACGTGGACACATCACATTTTTTGACAGAATACAGAGCTGTTTTTTGCAAAGTGCCTACCTGTAGATTTTGGCCTCTAGCTCAGCCGGCACATAGGGAAATCTACCAAAGCTGTGCATTTTTTAAAACTAGAGACCTAGGGGAATCCAAGATGGGGTGACTTGTGGGGCTCTGACCAGGTTCTGTTACCCAGAATCCTTTGCAAACCTCAAAAAGTGGCTAAACAAACAAGTTTTCCTCACATTTCGGTGACAGAAAGTTCTGGAATCTGAGAGGAGCCACAAATTTCCTTCCACCCAGCGTTCCCCCAAGTCTCCCGATAAAAATGATACCTCACTTGTGTGGGTAGGCCTTGCGCCCGCGACAGGAAATGCCCCAAAACACAACGTGGACACATCACATTTTTTGACAGAATACAGAGCTGTTTTTAGCAAAAGCGCCTACCTGTAGATTTTGGCCTCTAGCTCAGCCGGCACATAGGGAAACCTACCACACCTGTGCATTTTTTAAAACTAGAGACCTAGGGGAATCCAAGATGGGGTGACTTGTGGGGCTCTGACCAGGTTCTGTTACCCAGAATCCTTTGCAAACCTCAAAAAGTGGCTAAAAAAACAAGTTTTCCTCACATTTCGGTGACAGAAAGTTCTGGAATCTGAGAGGAGCCACAAATTTCCTTTCACCCAGCGTTCCCCCAAGTCTCCCGATAAAAATGATACCTCGCTTGTGCGGGTAGGCCTAGCGCCCGCGACAGGAAATGCCCCAAAACACAACGTGGACACATCACATTTTTTGACAGAATACAGAGCTGTTTTTTGCAAAGTGCCTACCTGTAGATTTTGGCCTCTAGCTCAGCCGGCACATAGGGAAACCTACCAAACCCGTGCATTTTTTAAAACTAGAGACCTAGGGGAATCCAAGATGGGGTGACTTGTGGGGCTCTGACCAGGTTCTGTTACCCAGAATCCTTTGCAAACCTCAAAAAGTGGCTAAAATAACACGTTTTCCTCACATTTCGGTGACAGAAAGTTCTGGAATCTGAGAGGAGCCACAAATTTCCTTCCACTCAGCGTTCCCCCAAGTCTCCCGATAAATATTATACCTCACTTATGTGGGTAGGCCTGGTGCCTGCGACAGGAATAGATCACACAATGGTCAATGTTGGTCCTTACGTGAGGCAGCTGTTGACCCTGGGGTGATCAGTTCCTGACGCAGGCACTAGGTGTAGGCACTCAAGTGGGGTAGTGTTTTGATCAGGACAGGGGAGGAGTCACTGGGTGGTAGGAATTTTGTGGATCCCAGCATATTCCTGTAGTTTGTGTGACAGAAATGCGAGAAAAATAGAGTTTTTATTCAACATTTCAGCTTTGCAGGGTATTCTGGGTAAGAAAACTTTGGGGAATCCACACAAGTCACACCTCTGTGGACTCCCCCGAATGTCTAGTTTCCAGAAATGTTTGGGTTTAGTGTGTTTCTCTATATGGCCGCCGAATCCAGGACCAAAAACACAGGTGCCTGCCTTACAAAACCAGTTTGTTTTGCCATAGATAATTTTGATGTCTCCACAATACGATTTGGGTGGTGGAATTTGGGGCTGAACTAAATTGGGGAGCGCCCAAGAGAGCACTCTCTCTCTCTCTGCTTGCCGCCGCATTCACCTGCTCTCTGGGCTGGGCTAACCGACTATTACCCATTTGCACAAACAGCTTGCGAAGGGACAGCAGGACTGTCCTCATCACCTCCCTCATAATGTACTGGAAGAGGAGTTATCGAATGGGACTCCTCCGACTGAAAAATCACTTCCAGAGTCTGCGCCATTGTCCTATCCCTCAGATGCTGTCTCAGTATCTGATGTCTCAGTCTCTGATCCTATGTCAGAGCGGTCCTCTGACCAGGTTCTGTTACCCAGAATCCTTTACAAACCTCAAAAAGTGGCTAAAAAAACAAGTTTTTCTCACATTTCGGTGACAGAAAGTTCTGGAATCTGAGAGGAGCCACAAATTTCCTTCCACCCAGCGTTCCCCCAAGTCTCCCGATAAAAATGATACCTCGCTTGTGCGGGTAGGCCTAGCGCCCGTGACAGGAAATGCCCCAAAACACAACGTGGACACATCACATTTTTTGACAGAATACAGAGCTGTTTTTTGCAAAGTGCCTAGCTGTGGATTTTGGCCTCTAGCTCAGCCGGCACCTAGGGAAACCTACCAAACCCATGCATTTTTTAAAACTAGAGACCTAGGGGAATCCAAGATGGGGTGACTTGTGGGGCTCTGACCAGGTTCTGTTTCCCAGAATCCTTTGCAAACCTCAAAACGTGGCTAAAAAAACATGTTTTCCTCTCATTTCGGTGACAGAAAGGTCTGGAATCTGAGAGGAGCCACAAATTTCCTTCCACCCAGCGTTCCCCCAAGTCTCCCGATAAAAATGATACCTCACTTGTGTGGGTAGGCCTAGCGCCCGCGACAGGAAATGCCCCAAAACACAACGTGGACACATCACATTTTTTGACAGAATACAGAGCTGTTTTTTGCAAAGTGCCTACCTGTAGATTTTGGCCTCTAGCTCAGCCGGCACATAGGGAAATCTACCAAAGCTGTGCATTTTTTAAAACTAGAGATCTAGGGGAATCCAAGATGGGGTGACTTGTGGGGCTCTGACCAGGTTCTGTTACCCAGAATCCTTTGCAAACCTCAAAAAGTGGCTAAACAAACAAGTTTTCCTCACATTTCGGTGACAGAAAGTTCTGGAATCTGAGAGGAGCCACAAATTTCCTTCCACCCAGCGTTCCCCCAAGTCTCCCGATAAAAATGATACCTCACTTGTGTGGGTAGGCCTTGCGCCCGCGACAGGAAATGCCCCAAAACACAACGTGGACACATCACATTTTTTGACAGAATACAGAGCTGTTTTTTGCAAAGCGCCTACCTGTAGATTTTGGCCTCTAGCTCAGCCGGCACATAGGGAAACCTACCACACCTGTGCATTTTTTAAAACTAGAGACCTAGGGGAATCCAAGATGGGGTGACTTGTGGGGCTCTGACCAGGTTCTGTTACCCAGAATCCTTTGCAAACCTCAAAAAGTGGCTAAAAAAACAAGTTTTCCTCACATTTCGGTGACAGAAAGTTCTGGAATCTGAGAGGAGCCACGAATTTCCTTTCACCCAGCGTTCCCCCAAGTCTCCCGATAAAAATGATACCTCGCTTGTGCGGGTAGGCCTAGCGCCCGCGACAGGAAATGCCCCAAAACACAACGTGGACACATCACATTTTTTGACAGAATACAGAGCTGTTTTTTGCAAAGTGCCTACCTGTAGATTTTGGCCTCTAGCTCAGCCGGCACATAGGGAAACCTACCAAACCCGTGCATTTTTGAAAACTAGAGACCTAGGGGAATCTAAGATGGGGTGACTTGTGGGGCTCTGACCAGGTTCTGTTTCCCAGAATCCTTTGCAAACCTCAAAACGTGGCTAAAAAAACATGTTTTCCTCTCATTTCGGTGACAGAAAGGTCTGGAATCTGAGAGGAGCCACAAATTTCCTTCCACCCAGCGTTCCCCCAAGTCTCCCGATAAAAATGATACCTCACTTGTGTGGGTAGGCCTAGCGCCCGCGACAGGAAATGCCCCAAAACACAACGTGGACACATCACATTTTTTGACAGAATACAGAGCTGTTTTTTGCAAAGTGCCTACCTGTAGATTTTGGCCTCTAGCTCAGCCGGCACATAGGGAAATCTACCAAAGCTGTGCATTTTTTAAAACTAGAGATCTAGGGGAATCCAAGATGGGGTGACTTGTGGGGCTCTGACCAGGTTCTGTTACCCAGAATCCTTTGCAAACCTCAAAAAGTGGCTAAACAAACAAGTTTTCCTCACATTTCGGTGACAGAAAGTTCTGGAATCTGAGAGGAGCCACAAATTTCCTTCCACCCAGCGTTCCCCCAAGTCTCCCGATAAAAATGATACCTCACTTGTGTGGGTAGGCCTTGCGCCCGCGACAGGAAATGCCCCAAAACACAACGTGGACACATCACATTTTTTGACAGAATACAGAGCTGTTTTTTGCAAAGCGCCTACCTGTAGATTTTGGCCTCTAGCTCAGCCGGCACATAGGGAAACCTACCACACCTGTGCATTTTTTAAAACTAGAGACCTAGGGGAATCCAAGATGGGGTGACTTGTGGGGCTCTGACCAGGTTCTGTTACCCACAATCCTTTGCAAACCTCAAAAAGTGGCTAAAAAAACAAGTTTTCCTCACATTTCGGTGACAGAAAGTTCTGGAATCTGAGAGGAGCCACAAATTTCCTTTCACCCAGCGTTCCCCCAAGTCTCCCGATAAAAATGATACCTCGCTTGTGCGGGTAGGCCTAGCGCCCGCGACAGGAAATGCCCCAAAACACAACGTGGACACATCACATTTTTTGACAGAATACAGAGCTGTTTTTTGCAAAGTGCCTACCTGTAGATTTTGGCCTCTAGCTCAGCCGGCACATAGGGAAACCTACCAAACCCGTGCATTTTTGAAAACTAGAGACCTAGGGGAATCCAAGATGGGGTGACTTGTGGGGCTCTGACCAGGTTCTGTTACCCAGAATCCTTTGCAAACCTCAAAAAGTGGCTAAAATAACACGTTTTCCTCACATTTCGGTGACAGAAAGTTCTGGAATCTGAGAGGAGCCACAAATTTCCTTCCACCCAGCGTTCCCCCAAGTCTCCCGATAAATATTATACCTCACTTATGTGGGTAGGCCTGGTGCCTGCGACAGGAATAGATCACACAATGGTCAATGTTGGTCCTTACGTGAGGCAGCTGTTGACCCTGGGGTGATCAGTTCCTGACGCAGGCACTAGGTGTAGGCACTCAAGTGGGGTAGTGTTTTGATCAGGACAGGGGAGGAGTCACTGGGTGGTAGGAATTTTGTGGATCCCAGCATATTCCTGTAGTTTGTGTGACAGAAATGCGAGAAAAATAGAGTTTTTATTCAACATTTCAGCTTTGCAGGGTATTCTGGGTAAGAAAACTTTGGGGAATCCACACAAGTCACACCTCTGTGGACTCCCCCGAATGTCTAGTTTCCAGAAATGTTTGGGTTTAGTGTGTTTCTCTATATGGCCGCCGAATCCAGGACCAAAAACACAGGTGCCTGCCTTACAAAACCAGTTTGTTTTGCCATAGATAATTTTGATGTCTCTACAATACGATTTGGGTGGTGGAATTTGGGGCTGAACTAAATTGGGGAGCGCCCAAGAGAGCACTCTCTCTCTCTCTGCTTGCCGCCGCATTCACCTGCTCTCTGGGCTGGGCTAACCGACTATTACCCATTTGCACAAACAGCTTGCGAAGGGACAGCAGGACTGTCCTCATCACCTCCCTCATAATGTACTGGAAGAGGAGTTATCGAATGGGACTCCTCCGACTGAAAAATCACTTCCAGAGTCTGCGCCATTGTCCTATCCCTCAGATGCTGTCTCAGTATCTGATGTCTCAGTCTCTGATCCTATGTCAGAGCGGTCCTCTGACCAGGTTCTGTTACCCAGAATCCTTTACAAACCTCAAAAAGTGGCTAAAAAAACAAGTTTTCCTCACATTTCGGTGACAGAAAGTTCTGGAATCTGAGAGGAGCCACAAATTTCCTTCCACCCAGCGTTCCCCCAAGTCTCCCGATAAAAATGATACCTCGCTTGTGCGGGTAGGCCTAGCGCCCGTGACAGGAAATGCCCCAAAACCCAACGTGGACACATCACATTTTTTGACAGAATACAGAGCTGTTTTTTGCAAAGTGCCTAGCTGTGGATTTTGGCCTCTAGCTCAGCCGGCACCTAGGGAAACCTACCAAACCCATGCATTTTTTTAAACTAGAGACCTAGGGGAATCCAAGATGGGGTGACTTGTGGGGCTCTGACCAGGTTCTGTTTCCCAGAATCCTTTGCAAACCTCAAAACGTGGCTAAAAAAACATGTTTTCCTCTCATTTCGGTGACAGAAAGGTCTGGAATCTGAGAGGAGCCACAAATTTCCTTCCACCCAGCGTTCCCCCAAGTCTCCCGATAAAAATGATACCTCACTTGTGTGGGTAGGCCTAGCGCCCGCGACAGGAAATGCCCCAAAACACAACGTGGACACATCACATTTTTTGACAGAATACAGAGCTGTTTTTTGCAAAGTGCCTACCTGTAGATTTTGGCCTCTAGCTCAGCCGGCACATAGGGAAATCTACCAAAGCTGTGCATTTTTTAAAACTAGAGATCTAGGGGAATCCAAGATGGGGTGACTTGTGGGGCTCTGACCAGGTTCTGTTACCCAGAATCCTTTGCAAACCTCAAAAAGTGGCTAAACAAACAAGTTTTCCTCACATTTCGGTGACAGAAAGTTCTGGAATCTGAGAGGAGCCACAAATTTCCTTCCACCCAGCGTTCCCCCAAGTCTCCCGATAAAAATGATACCTCACTTGTGTGGGTAGGCCTTGCGCCCGCGACAGGAAATGCCCCAAAACACAACGTGGACACATCACATTTTTTGACAGAATACAGAGCTGTTTTTTGCAAAGCGCCTACCTGTAGATTTTGGCCTCTAGCTCAGCCGGCACATAGGGAAACCTACCACACCTGTGCATTTTTTAAAACTAGAGACCTAGGGGAATCCAAGATGGGGTGACTTGTGGGGCTCTGACCAGGTTCTGTTACCCAGAATCCTTTGCAAACCTCAAAAAGTGGCTAAAAAAACAAGTTTTCCTCACATTTCGGTGACAGAAAGTTCTGGAATCTGAGAGGAGCCACAAATTTCCTTTCACCCAGCGTTCCCCCAAGTCTCCCGATAAAAATGATACCTCGCTTGTGCGGGTAGGCCTAGCGCCCGCGACAGGAAATGCCCCAAAACACAACGTGGACACATCACATTTTTTGACAGAATACAGAGCTGTTTTTTGCAAAGTGCCTACCTGTAGATTTTGGCCTCTAGCTCAGCCGGCACATAGGGAAACCTACCAAACCCGTGCATTTTTGAAAACTAGAGACCTAGGGGAATCCAAGATGGGGTGACTTGTGGGGCTCTGACCAGGTTCTGTTTCCCAGAATCCTTTGCAAACCTCAAAACGTGGCTAAAAAAACATGTTTTCCTCTCATTTTGGTGACAGAAAGGTCTGGAATCTGAGAGGAGCCACAAATTTCCTTCCACCCAGCGTTCCCCCAAGTCTCCCGATAAAAATGATACCTCACTTGTGTGGGTAGGCCTAGCGCCCGCGACAGGAAATGCCCCAAAACACAACGTGGACACATCACATTTTTTGACAGAATACAGAGCTGTTTTTTGCAAAGTGCCTACCTGTAGATTTTGGCCTCTAGCTCAGCCGGCACATAGGGAAATCTACCAAAGCTGTGCATTTTTTAAAACTAGAGATCTAGGGGAATCCAAGATGGGGTGACTTGTGGGGCTCTGACCAGGTTCTGTTACCCAGAATCCTTTGCAAACCTCAAAAAGTGGCTAAACAAACAAGTTTTCCTCACATTTCGGTGACAGAAAGTTCTGGAATCTGAGAGGAGCCACAAATTTCCTTCCACCCAGCGTTCCCCCAAGTCTCCCGATAAAAATGATACCTCACTTGTGTGGGTAGGCCTTGCGCCCGCGACAGGAAATGCCCCAAAACACAACGTGGACACATCACATTTTTTGACAGAATACAGAGCTGTTTTTTGCAAAGCGCCTACCTGTAGATTTTGGCCTCTAGCTCAGCCGGCACATAGGGAAACCTACCACACCTGTGCATTTTTTAAAACTAGAGACCTAGGGGAATCCAAGATGGGGTGACTTGTGGGGCTCTGACCAGGTTCTGTTACCCAGAATCCTTTGCAAACCTCAAAAAGTGGCTAAAAAAACAAGTTTTCCTCACATTTCGGTGACAGAAAGTTCTGGAATCTGAGAGGAGCCACAAATTTCCTTTCACCCAGCGTTCCCCCAAGTCTCCCGATAAAAATGATACCTCGCTTGTGCGGGTAGGCCTAGCGCCCGCGACAGGAAATGCCCCAAAACACAACGTGGACACATCACATTTTTTGACAGAATACAGAGCTGTTTTTTGCAAAGTGCCTACCTGTAGATTTTGGCCTCTAGCTCAGCCGGCACATAGGGAAACCTACCAAACCCGTGCATTTTTGAAAACTAGAGACCTAGGGGAATCCAAGATGGGGTGACTTGTGGGGCTCTGACCAGGTTCTGTTACCCAGAATCCTTTGCAAATCTCAAAAAGTGGCTAAAATAACACGTTTTCCTCACATTTCGGTGACAGAAAGTTCTGGAATCTGAGAGGAGCCACAAATTTCCTTCCACCCAGCGTTCCCCCAAGTCTCCCGATAAAAATGATACCTCACTTGTGTGGGTAGGCCTAGCGCCCGCGACAGGAAATGCCCCAAAACACAACGTGGACACATCACACTTTTTGACAGAATACAGAGCTGTTTTTTGCAAAGCGCCTACCTGTAGATTTTGGCCTCTAGCTCAGCCGGCACATAGGGAAACCTACCAAACCTGTGCATTTTTGAAAACTAGCGACCTAGGGGAATCCAAGATGGGGTGACTTGTGGGGCTCTGACCAGGTTCTGTTACCCAGAATCCTTTGCAAACCTCAAAAAGTGGCTAAAAAAAACAAGTTTTCCTCACATTTCGGTGACAGAAAGTTCTGGAATCTGAGAGGAGCCAAAAATTTCCTTCCACCCAGCGTTCCCCCAAGTCTCCCGATAAAAATGATACCTCACTTGTGTGGGTAGGCCTAGCGCCCGTGACAGGAAATGCCCCAAAACACAACGTGGACACATCACATTTTTTGACAGAATACAGAGCTGTTTTTTGCAAAGTGCCTACCTGTAGATTTTGGCTTGTAGCTCAGCCGGCACATAGGGAAACCTACCAAACCTGTGCATTTATGAAAACTAGAGACCTAGGGGAATCCAAGATGGGGTGACTTGTGCGGCTCTGACCAGGTTCTGTTACCCAGAATCCTTTGCAAACCTCAAAAAGTGGCTAAAAAAACAAGTTTTCCTCACATTTCAGTGACAGAAAGTTCTGGAATCTGAGAGGAGCCACAAATTTCCTTCCATCCAGCGTTCCCCCAAGTCTCCCGATAAAAATGATACCTCGCTTGTGTGGGTAGGCCTAGCGCCCGCGACAGGAAATGCCCCAAAACACAACGTGGACACATCACATTTTTTGACAGAATACAGAGCTGTTTTTTGCAAAGTGCCTACCTGTAGATTTTGGCTTGTAGCTCAGCCGGCACATAGGGAAACCTACCCAACCCATGCATTTTTTAAAACTAGAGACCTAGGGGAATCCAAGATGGGGAGACTTGTGGGGCTCTGACCAGGTTCTGTTACCCAGAATCCTTTGCAAACCTCAAAAAGTGGCTAAAATAACACGTTTTCCTCACATTTCGGTGACAGAAAGTTCTGGAATCTGAGAGGAGCCACAAATTTCCTTCCACCCAGAGTTCCCCCAAGTCTCCTGATAAAAATGATACCTCACTTGTGTGGGTAGGCCTAGCGCCCGCGACAGGAAATGCCCCAAAACACAACGTGGACACATCAAATTTTTTCATAGAAAACAGTGCCTACCTGTGGATTTTGGCCTCTAGCTCAGCCGGCACCTGGGGAAACCTAGCAAACCAGCGCATTTTTGAAAACTAGAAACCCAGGGGAATCCAAGATGAGGTGACTTGTGGGGCTCTGACCAGGTTCTGTTACCCAGAATCCATTGCAAACCTCAAAATGTGGCTAAAATAACACGTTTTCCTCACATTTCGGTGACAGAAAGTTCTGGAATCTGAGAGGAGCCACAAATTTCCTTCCACCCAGCGTTCCCCCAAGTCTCCCGATAAATATTATACCTCACTTATGTGGGTAGGCCTGGTGCCTGCGACAGGAATAGATCACACAATGGTCAATGTTGGTCCTTACGTGAGGCAGCTGTTGACCCTGGGGTGATCCATTCCTGACGCAGGCACTAGGTGTAGGCACTCAAGTGGGGTAGTGTTTTGATCAGGACAGGGGAGGAGTCACTGGGTGGTAGGAATTTTGTGGATCCCAGCATATTCCTGTAGTTTGTGTGACAGAAATGCGAGAAAAATTGAGTTTTTATTCAACATTTCAGCTTTGCAGGGTATTCTGGGTAAGAAAACTTTGGGGAATCCACACAAGTCACACCTCTGTGGACTCCCCCGAATGTCTAGTTTCCAGAAATGTTTGGGTTTAGTGTGTTTCTCTATATGGCCGCCGAATCCAGGACCAAAAACACAGGTGCCTGCCTTACAAAACCAGTTTGTTTTGCCATAGATAATTTTGATGTCTCCACAATACGATTTGGGTGGTGGAATTTGGGGTTGAACTAAATTGGGGAGCTCCCAAGAGAGCACCCTCTCTCTCTCTGCTTGCCGCCGCATTCACCTGCTCTCTGGGCTGGCCTAACCCACTATTACCCATTTGCACAAACAGCTTGCGAAGGGACAGCAGGACTGTCCTCATCACCTCCCTCATAATGTACTGGAAGAGGAGTTATCGAATGGGACTCCTCCGACTGAAAAATCACTTCCAGAGTCTGCGCCATTGTCCTATCCCTCAGATGCTGTCTCAGTATCTGATGTCTCAGTCTCTGATCCTATGTCAGAGCGGTCCTCTATAACCCGAGTGCAGGCAGCAGTCATCCATCAAGATGCCATCTCTGCTATTGGCTAAACTGTTGCTCTAAAACACTAGCCTACGTAGACAGTCACAAAATCGATGGTGTGTGTGAGATACGTGCAACAGTAGAGGCCACCTTACCTGCGCTTCTTCCCTCAATCAGCACGTTCTTTCAAGACACTCAAAAAACACCTTGTCACATACCATTCGTCACAGTCTTTAGCACCTCCTGCGCCCAGTCAAACAATCATTATTGGTGCTCCCACTCCCTCCTCCTAGGATTCCCTCATTACCACCCAGCAAAAGTGACCTTCATCTCTCCATAGCCGCCCTCCACCCCGCACATACATTTCATTGGTATTATAGCGCAGGTAATGGCTGACTTTACTAATGTACTCAGCTATTTACATAAAATACAGATTTGCTCTTTGCAGTAGGCATATAAACCTTCTGCGCTTCTTTATGGCACTAAAACTGCCACTAGACAAGTCTGACCCTTTTCCCCCCAGGGAAACCACACACATATTGACAAAAGTGATATATATATGACAGCCAACCACCTGAAACTCAACTCAAGCAAAACCGAAATAATCCTCTGTGGCCCACACAAAAACAACTGGGACCCCTCATGGTGGCCCACCATGCTAGGCCCTGCACCCACCCCCGCCAACCACGCACGTAACCTCGGCATCATCCTAGACTCCTCCCTCTCCATAACCCAACAAATCAACGCTCTCACCTCCTCATGCTTCAACACACTCCGTATACTGAAAAAAACATTCAAATGGAGCCCCACAGAGATCAGAAAAACTGTCACTCATGCACTCATCAGCAGCAGACTTGATTACGGAAACGCCCTCTACACCGGCACCACTCTAAAACTCAAGCGCAAACTACACGCATCCAGAACTCAGCAGCACGACTCATCCTCGACCTCCCCGGACACAAACACATCTCTCCATACCTCAAATCCCTCCACTGGCTCCCCATTGACAAAGGGATCACCTTCAAGATCCTCATCCTCGCGCACAAATCACTCCACAACACAGGCCCTGCCTACCTCAACGAGAGTCACCTTCCACACCCCTACACGAAACCTCCGCTCAGCTGACCTCTCTCTCGCCTCTGTCCCCCGCATCAAACACACCACCACCGGGGGCAGATCCTTCTCCTACCTTGCACCCAAAACCTGGAACGCCCTCCCAACCCACCTTCGCAAGACCCGAAACCTACTTCTTTTCAGGAAGGGCCTCAAAACCTGGCTTTTCGAACAGTGAACCTCCCAGCCCCCCCCCCCACCCCCAGCGCCTTGAGACCCTCACGGGTGAGTAGCGCGCTTTATAAATCTCTTTGATTGATTGATATATATAGATCTATATATATATATCTACATAGATATATCTATAGATATATCCATGTACATAGATATATCTACATAGATATATCTATATATATATAAATCTATATATAGTTCTATTTTTTTTTAGTTGTTGTATGGTTCCTTGGGGGCCAAAATGGTCCCCAGGGAAACCCTACAACATCTAAAAAAAAATATTGCCCCCACAGGGGGTCACCTTGCCCACGGGCGACCCCCTGTTTTTTTATTTTATTTTATTCATTTTTGTAAAAAAAAAATTAAAATTCCCCTGGGGAGGGCACGGCTGCAATCGGGGGCCAGGAAACAGTTTCAGAAGGCCTCGTAAGAAAAGGGAGACTCTCCCCTTTCTTACGAGGCCTTTTGAAAGTTTTCCTGGGCCCCCGATCGCAGCTGTGCTGCGACCGGGGGCCAGGAAACGCTTTCAGGATGGCCTCGTAAGAAAGGGGAGACTCTCCCCTTTCTTACGAGGCCTTCCCGAACGTAGGGAAGGCCGTTTTCCCCATCGAAGCAGGAAGCGGCCGCAAGGCTGCTTCCTGCTTTGATGGGGAAAACAACTTTGTAACGTCAGCGCGCCGCAAAGGGGCGGGTGGGGGCGGGGGGGAGACACGGAAGCTTCTGTGTCTCCCGGGGAAAGGAAAAAAAATAAAAAATCCTCGGTGATTTATTAATACCCTTCCTGGTCTCGGCCACTGGTCGTGACCCGCACCAGGGAGGGAGTGTGGGCGTCGGCCAGTGGCCGACACCGGCACTAAAAAGGTTAAACAGTCATACAGACACTATCATATAGACCCTTTACACATAAAACAACACAGGCTCGTTCTCAAATAAACATGCAGACAAACATACTCATACACACACACCTTCAGAAACGCACGTGTAGGTGTGCAGACAATCTCACCAATTACACACATTTACTTAAACGCTTGCACACCTAAACACGTTTACGCACTACATGCAGATACCTGTATATAGAATACCACACAAGCACGTAATCGCAAACATGAACAGTTACCAGCACGCGCCTACACAATCAAAAAGACACTATCTCACAAACAAGTACACACACTTACACATTCACACGCACATCATCGCACAAAAATATTCACAGGTACATAGAGACATACTCAGTCCTACAAAGAGCCACTAAAATTATGTGGCAAGGGGGGCTAAAATATGCGGCAGACTTGGGTAACTTTTGCGGCAACGCAGCACATTTTATGATAGTATTACTTTATTACTTTGTCATTTAACAATATATGGGCATCGGTTACATCTCATTAGTAACAGTTTTAAAAACAAATATAGCAAAAAAACAACAGTCAAACTTTGCTGAGGTCCTTCCGCTGCGTGGAAATACGTGTTTCTGCGTTTTTATTAACTTTTGAACTATATTTTTTTTTTACAATCAGCAGATTATGCGGCAGATAATGGGTTATGTGGCAAATAGAGCAAATCTATAATTATGTGAAAATTGCTGCTGTCACACAATCGCATAATTCCAACGGTCCTGGTCATAGCATTGAACATTCAGCATATAAATACTTTTACTTGTAAAACTACACATCACAAATACACACACACACGCACACATAAAGATACACAGAAAACCTCAAAATGCCCGGCAGTTTCATGTTGCAAAATGTTGACAATTGGCTGATTGTGATGTGTGCCTTCACTAAGAATTATGACCGCTTAGTTGTCCGCTGATGCAAACGTGGCCGGAAAATGTATCAAATTACTTTAACCTGTTTCGTGAACATATAGACCCAGCTGTAAATAATATCAGATATAGCATAAGATATAACATAGAAATGCATGAGCATCGGCCGAAGAATAGAGTTTTGGTAAACATAGAGAAATGTAAATCAAACAATTCCTTATCTGGAATATATGTTTTAGAGGTGTTGAGGTTGCAAACTTGCGAATAAAGAGGGTGTTTGAAAGAGGATGTTATGTACAGATGCCTGTCTGGTTCATTGTTCAAAGTGAACCAATGATGGGTCTAGTCTTATGACATTACAGATACATCTGGTTTGACTTCTGTTGGGTATGATTCCAGGTTGCTAACACTGGTGTTCAGGTATTGGATCCCTCCACTGACCCCAAGACTAGCAGTTTGGAATAGGTATCAGTTGTGCTATGTTAGCAGTAGTTTCGGAGTTTGCAGTCTATGTTGAGTTTTAAGTGCTAACGAAAGCCGTAGTGTTGTATTGTATAGTATTGTAATTGTATTTAGATAGTGCTTGATATACTTTATGTCAGGCAGGAGGCTGCTTCGGAACCGAGGGTTAGTGTTTAATCCAGTGGTTATTGGTTAATTGTTTTGTCAGAACCCATTTCAGATGGCCATGGGGCAAGCACGAGCTACTAGGCCCAACCATGGCGGATTTATGGTAAATTTAGCACCAAAAAGCACTAAGGCCCATATTTATAATTTTTTTGCGCCGCATTTTCACCGCTTTTTGACACATAAATGGCGCAAACTTACAAAATACAATTGTATTTTGCAAGTTTGCGCCACTTTTGCATCAAAAACTGACGCAAATGCGGCGCTAAAACAGTATAAATATGGGCCTTAGTATCACTGGTGGTTATATGGTCATGGGAGACCGGGTGAAAGTCACAAGTTCAAGCCGACCACGATGGAGTGCGGGTGGAATACAGGGACCAGGTTAGTTCTGCTGATAGAGTTACCTTCTAAAGTCCAGTCCAGAGTTCCGATCGCAGTGAAGGGGACTGCGAGAAGCAGGGAGAGCATCACAGATGGTTGTCAATGTAGTGCGAACAGCATGCCCGGCAGCACGGATGGTCATTGCTGCGAAGATCCTGTTGGGCTTTGTGGACAGTCATTGCTGAAGCTATGCATTAGCGGTCACCGTGGGCTGTTGATGATGTAGCGCAAACTGTAGATCGCTCACTCATTGCCGAATATCAGTGGTGGTCAATGTAGTGCAGAGTCGGATTTACAAGGCTGGTGGGTGATGCTCGGGGCAAGATCACATTCGCAAAGAGCCCAAAACTTCGCAATTTCTCCTTTTCTTGTAGAGCAAGGTAACTCATGCCACACTAAGGGCCCAGGACCTGAGGGGACCTCTTGGGGATCAGAAACCACCACAGGCAGGTCCATTTTGAAGTCTAGTTGCAGGTGAAGGCAGCCAGTCAGCTGGGTAAATGCAGGGAGGAGTCTGGAGCTCATTATGTCCCTGTAGCTCAGAACAGTAGGTCAGTCAGCTGGCCCTTGAAGTCACTTCAGCATGGGATGACCGGTGCAGGCCCAGTCTTCCTTCTCAGCAACAGGGCACCAAGAAGTGTGGCAGCAGAGCAGCAGTCCTTGCAGCAACGCAGCACAGCAGTCCTACTTCTGTAGTATTCACATTTCCAGAAGTGTAGGAAGATTGTGGGTCTGAGAGTCCAGTATTAAGATTCTGGCGGTTTCCACTCCGGCGAAATTTGGAATTTCCTGTCTCATCGCCCTGGCCTCAGCTTATCCAGGGACACAAAAGACTAGTATCAAACCCCTTGTGAGTGCGTTCAGGAAGAACCTTTGTCATGTGTAAGAGTGATAGGTGGCAGCTCTGCCCCCTATCAAGTCAGAGATGTGCCATCCTGCTAACACCTCTATTCCCTCTTTGCCTCACTGTCTGGGAACAATACACAAAATCCAACTGCCAGCTTCACCTAGGGCCACATGTACAAAGCTCAGGCAAATTTTATTACAAGACCGGAGGCTCATATTATGCAGTCTTTTCTTGCTTTAATTTTCAATGGCAGCCAAGTAAAAAGACTACAGTACCCAGAAAAAACACAAACTACAACGATGACATCATAGCTGAACAGCCAATAGGATATCGTACAGCAATACTAATATCTTAACTGCGAGCAACAAGTCCTCTTTTCTTGCTGCTCGCAGTCAAGATAAGTACCTCCATTATTTTCTTCATACTATGTTTATACCAAGTGCCTGTTTTTGACTTATTTCTAATTTGCAACATGTTTCTGTTTAAACGCGCGTCTTCTGTTTTCTTTGTAGCGCGTCTTTCAACGGTCGTTTTCGGCCGTTGTAGACGCGCGCGTGCACGCGCGTGCATTCTTATCATTCCTATCATACCTTCCTGACAGGGCCTGCGCTCCGACCGGCATTTCGAGCGTATTTTCACTCGTGTTTTCCCCCGGCTGGTCTCAGCACAAGGTTTTCAGCGCTCTGGCGCTTTCGGTCTCCTCTCAGGTTCTGCCTTCAATCGGGTAACCGCCCCTATTTTCCTGGTTCCTGCCCCCTTTAGCCACTCCCTCCCTTTCTCTTCACATTTAACCCCTGTTTCTCCAGTTTCCTATATATTTCAGGTTTATTATTTTATATACTTATTTTTAGTATATTTTACTGACTTTATTGTCACTATGACTGAGGAAGAAGATTCCCAAGTCTTTCAAGAAAATTTAAAATCCTTTATTAAGGACTCTGTCCAGCAGGCAGTGGCTGTTTCCATGTCAGATATAACAAAAAATTTAGAAGCCTCCTTTTCCAAAATTATGTCTTCCTCCAAGGTGCCTGTTAACAAAGGCAAGAAACGTGCGGCCACCCTCCCGGTGCCGTCCAAAGGCGTTTCTTCTGGTCCTTCCACCCGAGAGGTATCTAAATCGGGTCCCCCTCCTTCTCCAGTTCATGTTACACAATTGAGAGACACTGATGATGACGATGATGATTCTAGTCATACCGATGATATGGACGGATCTGCAGATCCATTTTTGTGTGGGCCTCTGGCGAAAAGGCGTAAAGTTTTTCCAAGTGACGGTGGTGACGTTCACCCTGTGTCTCATGTATTAGTTGACCATGCTGGCGAACCCTTATTCGACCCTTCCCTCATGGTTTATCCAAATTCAAAGGAGTGGTACCCGTCTGATCATGTGGCTGACTATGTTTCATTCTTTTTAAGCCATCCCCTCGACAAAGCTACTCGCAATAAGCTTAAGTCTGAGTGTCCTCGTCCCTCACTACCGGATAACATTACTTCTAACCCGGTCATTGATCCTAACATGCTGATGTTTTTCACCAAATTTGGCAAGGATCCCAAGAAGGGCGTTGATAGAGCTTGGTCCGGTTGTCAAGACAAGCTCCTGGATTTGGTGGGTCCTCTCACCAGAATTTTTGATTTGGCGGAAGAGGCTAAAATGGACAACAGTCCTATAGATCCTGAAGTTCTTTCGAACTGGGCGCAACGCGCTATCTGCATGCTGGGTAATGCCAATACTCAGCTGTCTATTGAAAGGAGGAAAAGTCTCCTGTTGAAGATTGATCCTAAGCTGGCCTCTTTGGCTTCCAAGGATGATGGCCCGTCGGCTAAGGGCCAATTATTTGGGGATTCTTTCATCAAAGATCTGGGGAAATATGTGTCCACCTTTGCCTCCCTGGACAAGGCCCAAATTTCTATGAAAAAGATCTTTTCATCTCGGGTTTTTGCCAGGGCCGGCAAAGGCAGGAGTCGCTTTGCCGGCCGCGCCATCAGAGGCCAATACGCCAACAGAGACTCCTACAATCAGCAATCCCAGCTTGAGACCTACACGGGTTACAAACCAAGATTCTACCCCCGTCGATCAAAAGGCTACCGTCACAGGGGCTATGCCAACAGGGGAGACCAAACCTCCGGTAAGTGTTTCCAGTTCTGGCCTTCCTCCAGTAGGAGGCAGATTGGCTCTGTTTCTAAATTCATGGTTTTCTCTCACCTCAGCTCCCTGGGTAATTCAATCCATTCAAGGGTACCTGTTAGAGTTTTATCAAACCCCAATTCAATCCTGTGTTCCTCTTCCCCTAGTTTTTTCCCAAGATCAAACCGAGCTTCTGCGCGCCGAAATCCACTCTCTCCTTTCCAAGCGTGCGATAGAACCCGTTCCGTTCGACCCTTCGGGTTTCCTCAGCACCATCTTCCTCGTCCAAAAGAAAAATCAGAAATTTCGTTTGGTGTTGAACCTAAAGGCTTTCAACAACTTTATCGTTTATCGACACTTCAAGATGGAAACGATTCTCCATCTCAGGGACATTCTGCTTCAGCACGATTGGCTGGTCAGATTAGCCCTTCAGGATGCCTACCTCACAGTGCCAATTCATCACTCACACAGGAAATTCCTTCAATTCCAGTGGCTAGGCTCCTTTTATCAATTCAGAGTTCTTCCCTTCAGGCTTTCTTCCGCTCCTTGGTGTTTCACCAAAATTCTCAAACCCGTCGCGGCCTTTCTCCGTTCTCACGGGGTTCGTCTAATCCTTTATTTAGACGACTTTCTGTTGATGGCACAAGACAAACGTCTTCTTCTAGACCATCTTCAACTTTGTCAGAACCTTCTTCTCAGCCTAGGTTTTCTTATAAATTTTCAGAAGTCGGTCCTAATTCCGACTCAAAAGTTAGAGTTTCTCGGTTTTCTAATAGACACTACTCTGTCGGTGCTTCAGCTTCCTCAACACAAAGTATCTTTAATCAAGAAAGAGATTCGTCAATCCCTATCCCTCCCTCACATCTCCCTCAGAACTCTGGCACGTCTAGTAGGGCTTTTGGCTTCCTCTATCCAAGCCATCTTCCCAGGTCCTTTACATTATCGCGCCCTTCAGCGGCTCAAGATCCGCCATCTTCACAAGGGCCTCGCTTATTCGGATCCCTTGGTCCTAGACGCCGAATCCAAGGAAGAACTTCTATGGTGGCTGACACATCTAGATGCCTGGAACGGCAGAACTATCTTCTCTGCCGCCCCAGATCTTGTATTAGAATCCGATGCAAGTCGGACCGGTTGGGGGGCAAGATGTGGTCAGTTCTCGACTGGGGGCGCATGGTCTCTGAAGGAGTCCTTCTTGCACATCAACAGTTTAGAGATGCTTGCAGGTTCCTTTGCCATCCGCACTTTTGCAAAAAACAGAGTAAGTTGCACCATCCTCCTCAGGGTGGACAATTTGTCCGCGGTCAGGTATATCAACCACCTAGGCGGTACCAAATCCAAGATTCTTTCCACATTGGCGAAACATATTTGGGAGTATTGTCTTCCTCGTCGGATCTCGGTCAAGGCAGTGTTTCTGCCGGGCAGGCTGAATACAGTAGCGGATTGGTATTCCAGACATCTTCACGATTCCAGCGATTGGCAACTGCACCCTTCAATATTCAGGCGTCTTACTTCCATCTTTGGCGAAATGTCCATAGATCTTTTCGCTTCTCGCCTCAACTCCCACCTTCCTTCCTATTTCAGTTGGAGGCCAGATCCGCAGGCTCTAGCCACGGATGCTTTCCTTCAGACTTGGCCGTCATCCCTTCTTTATTCCTTTCCTCCCTTCCTGTTCATTCCTCGGGTCCTTGCTCAAGCACGCAGACAACTATCCACTCTGGTACTCGTAACTCCTTTCTGGCAGACTCAACCGTGGTACCCAACTTTATTGGAGTTGACAATCGATCGACCCGTCTGGCTTCCTCACTTTCCCAACCTCCTCTTGGATCCCCAAGGCCAACAACATCAGTTAGTTCTCAACGGCTCCTTGTCCCTCATAGCCTGGAGAATTTCGGGTCGTCCTGGAGAACCCCAGGAATTTCAGAAGATGCTGCTAAACTCATCCAGCAGGCCAGGGCCCCTGGAACCTCCAGAGCCTACAAGTCCGCATGGGCCCTTTGGAGCAGCTGGTGTTTGGACAGGAGTTCAGATCCCTTTTCAGCTAATGTAGTTTCAGTTATAAATTTCATGGCTTCTTTAGCCTCTCAAGGTAAGGCCTATCGCACTATTAACATTTACAGATCTGCCATCTCTGCTGAACATCAAAGAGTCGATGGCAGACCAATTGGTGAACATCCTCTCGTCTGCCAATTATTAAAGGGAGTAAGATACGTTTTTCCACCATCTCCTAAATATAATGTCATGTGGGATGTTAATCTGGTATTACGATTTCTCACCACCTGGCCCGATAATGATTTGCTCTCTCTCAAAGAGCTTTCGGCCAAGTTAACCATGCTTTTATGTCTAGTCTCTATCAAACGTGTCTCAGATGTTAAGGCATTGGATGTTACTTCATTTTTCTTCTCCCCCCTTGGTGTTTCTTTCCAGGTCAAGAGACGTACTAAAACTAATTTAGCTTGTGTTAAATTATCCACTTTTTCCCTCTCAACCCAAACTATGTGTTGGAAATTGTTTGAAAAGTTATGTGACTCGTACTGCAGATTTGAGATCATCCTCTGCCTCCCAACTACTTATTTCCTTTCAGAAACCTCATAACCCTGTTTCTTCCGCTACTCTGGCTCGTTGGGTTAAATGGGTCATGTCCCTAGCTGGCATTGATATAGGTTCCTTTGGTGCCCATTCGGCTAGAGGAGCTATGGCCTCTCGTGCTTTTTGGGCAGGATCCTCTTTACAGGATATTCTCAAGTCTGCAGATTGGTCGAATGAAAGTACGTTTAGAACTTTTTATTGTAAGCCGATTTCTCATGTTTCAGATTCAGTCATTGCTATGCTTTGAACATGCATAATATGAGCCTCCGGTCTTGTAATAAAATTGAAATTTTCCTAGCCTTGGTGTCTGAAAGGCTAGATTTTATTAAAGACACGGAGGCGAGTATTATCCCACCACTGTTTTAACCCGCCCTGTATCTTTGTTTCAGTGCCAACTCCCTCTTCCAGCGTTGGCTCGTCATGATTCACACGAACACCTCCTACCGACTTTGGATTTGCCCTTCAACGTCCATTCTTCCCAGACTGCACTCCGCTTTCGCCATTTTCGAGATTGTTGCATGGACATTGTGACTTTGGTTTCTATTTTCTATGCCGTTTTGTTTGTTACTTCTCCTCTTTAGTTTTGCATCAAGAAAAGAGGACTTGTTGCTCGCAGTTAAGATATTAGTATTGCTGTACGATATCCTATTAGCTGTTCAGCTATGATGTCATCGTTGTAGTTTGTGTTTTTTCTGGGTACTGTAGTCTTTTTACTTGGCTGCTATTGAAAATTAAAGCAAGAAAAGACTGCATAATACTCGCCTCTGTGTCTTTAATAAAATCTAGCCTTTCAGACACCAAGGCTAGGAAAATCTCAATTGCGAGTCGCGAAACAGTGTCAATGACACTGTTTGCAATTCCCAATAGGGTCGAAAATGACCTACCTCATCAATATTCATGAGGTTGGTCGCAATTTGTGACCCCATTGGGAATGGCCACCCTCACAGGGATGGTGGCCTGCTGGATAAAGCAGACCACCATGTCTGTGACTGCTTTTAAATAAAGCAGTTTTTTTTTGTTTTGAAATGCAGCCCGTTTTTCTTAAAGGAAAACGAGATGCATTTCAAAATGAAAAATGAAAAGTTGTTTTTTCATTTTTTCAGAGCAGGCAGTGGTCCTTTTGCGAATGGGTTAGCAGCAGTTTGAAACTGGTGTTAACTGCGATTGCTTTGCGACCGCATTGGCGGTCACAAAACAATCATACATGGGACTGCGACTCGCAATTAGGAAGGGAACACCCCTTCCTAATTGTGACTCGCAAACCATTTTTGCGATTCGGTAAATAGATTACCGAATCGCAAAAATGGGTCTGTACATCCCAAATAGCATTTTTCAAGATGCAAACGGCCCGATTTGCCGTTTGCGACTTGAAAAATGCTTCATACATATGGCCCCTAGTCATTTGACCCAAGATACAGGCTGCAGGCACCAAACGGTTGCAATAAGAAAATGCCAACTTTCTAAAAGTGACATTTTCAGGACTGTGACTTAAAATCCTCCTTTACCATTAAAGAGGGTTTTAAATTGCACTTTTGTAGACACCAAACTCAACTTGCTCCCAATTGAAAAGTTATCACTTATTAAATGTAATAAGGTAACCCAATGTTATCCTATGGGAGAGGTAGATCCTGCAGAACTGAAAAACGAATTTAAGAGTTTTTCACTGCCAGGACCTGTAAAAGTTAAAAGTACATGTCAAGCTTTTTAAATACACTGTACTCTGTCCCCAGGGCTCTTAAGGACCTACACTTGGGGTTACATGTATATATTAAAAAGTAAGATTTAGGCCTGGCTAAAGGTTTATTTTGCCAAGTAGAAATAGAAGTGTAAAACTGTATATACAGGCAGTGGTCGGCCTGAGACATGTTCATAGAACCCGGATGCCACCAGTAGGCCCCCCCCAACACCCGCCAAATGTAAACCGACAAAGTCTTATTGTTTTTGGCATTGGAATAATTTTATTTAAAAGTCAATTCATTAAATTCATGACACATAAAAAACAAATCTTGGAGGTCAAAATTCAATCTCGTCATAAATCATAATAACGACACAACCAAGGATCCTCCTGCGTCCCGATCACTGTTGGACCACACAGGTGAACCGTACTTCACCTGTATCCTTGGGGGGGGGCAGTTCCCAACACCTCACTGTCCCTTGTCCACGTGCACAGAGTTCCGCCCCAACCCCAACACCAAGCTGCCATGGGGGTGCAACCGGGTGGCGCTGCCCCGGGTCCTAAGCGCCGCCCCCCCCCAATTTGGGGAGGCGCTCTGTCAAAAGGCGAGGCACGTGGGTGACACAATGAGTGCTGCAAGCCCACTAGTAGCATTCAATTTACAGGCCCAGGGTACATGTAGTACCATTTTACTAGGAACTTACATGTAAATTAAATGTGCGAAAAGGCTGTGGGCCAGTTTTACCATGTTTAAAGGAGAGAGCACAAGTATGTTAGCACTGGTTAACCATAATCACAGAAAGGATAGATATAATTTGCATTCTCATCATTCATTTGTTAAACTTGATATATTTTGGTCAATACTTACCAGATAATTATCTTTGACTGCAATTCGTAATGCTTCATTGGCTTCCAAGACATATTTTTTTTATTTTGAACTGCATTATGTTTATTATACATTCCATTTGTTCTAGTTTTTCTTGAATAACTGCTACTGTAAAGTTTGTGGATGCTACTATAGGAAGATTTTATTGTTGAGGGTCTTTTCCCCTTTCCCTTCTTTCTCTCCTTCTACTTTCTATATCTTTCTTTTCCCTTTTCCTTATAAAATGTTTTCCATAGTTATCTTTCCATTCGGGTCTATTTATTGATATGCTCTTGATATGTAGTATGTTGACTAATGTGTATTATTACTTGCTATATTTTTCTATAATATTGTACTAATGGAATGGTATGCTTGTTCCTATGAATATTTTGCCCTTCCGTCAATAAGCATATTAAACTGAAAAAATATGAGAAATGAATATTACAGTTTAAAAAGCAAAGATGGTCTCCTCTGGGCTAAGACTGCCTGCGTTATATGTCCAAAGCATGATTAGTTCACATATTTTACATATTTCATGGACACACTAAAATCACCTCTATAAAGGTAACAGATATTTTCCAAAACTCCTAAAGATTGAGATAATTTCAATTTAGACAATCGGGGGCTATCTGATAATTAAGCCCCTAGTTATTTAATTTGTATATAAAAGTAACAAGTTCCTTGTACTAAATATTACATCATGGCCAAGAGAAACACAAGAAATGTGTGGTATTGTTAGGCCCTGTTTTTCGGCTGGGTCTGGCTCTGCATACCACAAGGGAAGTAATTTCTGATGCACTCTCCGAACACTGTAGTTGAGGACGCAATGGGGGTAGATTTACTAACATTTTGTGCAACGGGGGACAGCAAGCAAAGTTGTGCTGCGTTGCTTGAAAGTGATACAACATAAGTGAGCCACATAAACTAAGATATGAGGCATTTTTGCTGTCTCCTAGTGCTGGCATACTGCGTACTGGGTAGCGCCAACACAGGCACCCTCACACCATGGTGCAAGTGTGCCTGCATTTCAGGCATGACTTGTTTAGTGTTACAGGCAGGACATGTTTGTGTAGGAACACCTTCCTGCACAAAAAACTATCTTTAAAGGCATTTTCCTCTTTTGATGCATGCTGCAGAATGCAGCATGCATAGAAAGCGGAGGTAACAAAGATAAATAAAGATATTTCTTCTTGTTACGCCTGGTTGAGGGAGAAGTAGCATTTTGATGCATTCTCAGGTTTACTAGCTTTAGTAATCTGGGAATGCATCAAAATCCATTGGTGTGTGCATGGAATGCCCGTGCTCCACCTCCCTAATGTAAAGCAGTGCAAGGCAGCTCTGCCTTGTGTTACTTTTTGAAAAAGAAATCCACACAAAGCCACCCAAAGCTGATCTTCAAGTAACAGTTTATGTCATGGCTGCGCCAAAAAAGTGATGCATCCACGATGCAACATGTTAGCAAATCTGCCTCCAGGGCTCTTCCTCAGACAGAGAATGCCCACTTTTGTGCCCACCGTCTTCCACAGTGAAACCTTCCTGTAACAAAACCCTATCTTTCAATCATAGGGCTCTATATAGGGGTGGGAGGAGCTCGTATCAAAAGTAGATTTCTTTGTAAGATCCTTCCATCTTCCCGTTCCTAGATTTCACTTGCTGTCCAGGAGCATGCATTAATCCACATGACCTGGGAAGATCATTTTAATGGACAGTACATGTGCAGAATCACCGAAGAAAATGTGTTGCTTTTCAGTCTGACTGCCCCGAAATGGCAGCTTCTATTTTATGTAATCGATGGAAAGAAACATTATCTTTTTACGATGAATGCCACCACTTCCCCTTCCTTAAGGTTGAAACCGGAGACCTGAAAGTATTGACTCAGGTAAGAGAGGTTGTATGAGTCTTAATATCTTACTCATACAATCATCAAAGAGAGAGAGAATACCAGTGCTCGCACACATGTTATAGTTCCATGCATGGGCAACTGCATTTACCTTTCTGAAAGCCCCAGTAATGGACAAACTATTAATAACAAGCATTGGCAAAGCCAATAGGTCTCGCTTATGCGAGAACTTTTGGCTTTGTCAATGTTTTTCATTTGAATATGCTGCGCACAGCAGCATGAGCTTTTGTGCAACAAGGCTTAAAGAAAAAAGCACAATGCTGGCTGCATCATACCACTCTTTTTTCACCTTAAAATGCCTAATTGCACAAGAACACACTGTATGCCCGTTGCGTATAGAAATGCATGACTCAGAGGGTGGGTGGGAGTGGTGGGTGATTGCATGGGGAGAAGAAACAGATGAGAGTGGCTGGGTGGAATGGAGAAAACACAGACAGAGGGTGAGCTATGGGAAGCAAGCAATGAAGGGAAAAGCAGTGATGGGGTCGGGGGAGCTCTGAACAGGGGCATTTAGGTAATGTGTATAATCCATAACGATCCCTACAATTTAAATTCAGGTTTGGAAAAAATGATCCATGATTAAAGCTGTGATTGAAAACAAGAAAAAGCTGAACAACTAAATACGTAATTTTAATTGTATAGCCACCAGACACGTTAACCAGCGCCATCTGCCAGGTCTCAAGCACAAGTGCATGAAAAGACAGCTTACGATTCATTGGAGGCTGGCGTGATGAGAAATGGCTCAATGAGAAACACTGCCAAAGCGAAGACATGATTTCATGCTAAGTGGGGTAGGGCACGGGATGGCACACAAAAAGGATGTTTTCCACTTTGCAAATTAGCATATCACATACTGTGCTTTAATGTGGTGTCATGGAGACCTCGAAAAACAATGGGCTTAGATAACCTCCAACCGATAACTAAACTGTGGCAACCACTTGAATTACTTCCTCCTGTTTATAGACTTTGGAAGGCTCTGTATCATGTTGATAATATTGACGTGTGTAACGTGGACCTGAAAGGCAATATTTAAAAAGACCATTCTGAACCAAAACATCACCATGCTCCTGAAACTATTAAACACGTGTTAGACCTGACATGCCTTAGGGTGGTCACCCCTAACTTTTTGCCTGCCTCCCTCCACTTTTTGGACCCTGTTTTGCTGGCTTTTAGACTCTGCGCACTTTACCACTGCTAACCAGTGCTAAAGTGCATATGCTCTCTTCCTTTTTAAACATGGTAACTCTGGCTCATACCTGATTGGACTATTTAATCTACTTATAAGTCCCTAGTAATGTGCACTACATGTGCCTAGGGCCTGTAGATTAAATGCTACTAGTGGACCTGCAGCACTGGTTGTGCCACCCACTTAAGTAGCCCCCTTAACCTTGTCTCAGGCTTGCCATTGCAAGGCCTGTGTGTGCAGTTTCACTGCCACCTCGACTTGGCATTTAAAAGTACTTGCCAAGCCTAGAACTCCCCTTTTTCTACATATAAGTCAACCTTAATGTGGGCCCTAGGTAACCCCTAGGGCAGGGTGCTGTGTAGGTAAAAGGCAGGACATGTACTTGTGTAGTTATATGTCCTGGTAGTGTAAAACTCCTAAATTCGTTTTTACACTACTGTGAGGCCTGCTCCCTTCATAGGCTAACATTGGGGCTGCCATCATACACTGTTGAAGTGGCAGCTGCTGATCAGAAAGGAGCAGGAAGGTCATATTTAGTATGGCCAGAATGGTAATACAAAATCCTTCTGAATGGTGAAGTCGGATTTAATATTACTATTCTAGAAATGCCACTTTTAGAAAGTGAGCATTTCTTTGCACTTAAATCTTTCTGTGCCTTACAATCCACGTCTGGCTGGGCTTGGTTGACAGCTCCTTGTGCATTCACTCAGACACACCCCAAACACAGGGTACTCAGCCTCACTTGCATACATCTGCATTTTGAATGGGTCTTCCTGGGCTGGGAGGGTGGAGGGCCTGCTCTCACACAAAGGACTGCCACACCCCCTACTGGGACCCTGGCAGACAGGATTGAACTGAAAGGGGACCTGGTGCACTTCTTAGCCACTCTTTGAAGACTCCCCAACTTCAAAGGCACATTTGGGTATAAAACAGGGCCTCTGCCCTACCTCATCAGACACTTGCTGGAGAAGAAACCTGAACCAGAAACTACATCCTGCCAAGAAGAACTGCCTGACTGCTCAAAGGACTCACCTGTCTGCTTTCTACAAAGGACTGCTGCCTTGCTGTTGCCCTGATGCCTTGCTGAACTCTCGTCTGGCTGTGAAAGTACTCTCCAAGGGCTTGGATAGAACTTGCCTCCTGTTCCTTGAAGTCTCAGGACCAAAAAGACTTCCCTCTTTTACTTGGACGCTCCGTGCGCCGAAATGTTCGACACACAGCTTGTTTCGTGGCGAGAAAAATGCCGCACTCCGACGCTGATCGACGCGACGCTCTTGGGACGATCGAAGATCCGACGCACGGCCTCGCAAGGACAACGCCGCTCGACCTCTAGAGGAGAAATCGACGCGACGCCTGCCGTGAGATCGTAATTTCAACGCGCAGCCCCGCAGATCGAAGTCTAGAGGAGAAATCGACGCGACGCCTGCCGTGAGATCGTAATTTAGACGCGCAGCCCTGCAGACCGACGCGCAGCCGGAGAACAAGCAGGAAAATCCACGCACAGACCCGGGACATCTGGTAATCCCCGCGATCCACAGAAAGAGACTGTCCGCGCGCCGGAAAACGACGCGACTTCCCCGCGTGGAAAATAACGACGCAAGTCCGTGTGTGCTGGGGAGAAATCGACGCACACACCCTTTTTCCACGCACCTCTTCTCTTGTGGCCCTCTGAGGAGATTTTTCCACTCCCAACCAGGTACTTGTGCTTGAAAGAGACTTTGTTTATATTCTAAAGACTTAAGACACTTTATATCACTTTTCCGTGATATTTCTACAATTTTCCATTGCAACCTTATTCTTTTTGACCTACAATTATCCTGATAAATATTATATATTTTTCTAAACACTGTGTGGTGTATTTTTGTGGTGCTATATGGTGGTATTGTATGATTTATTGCACAAATACTTTACACATTGCCTTCTAAGTTAAGCCTGACTGCTCGTGCCAAGCTACCAGAGGGTGGGCACAGGATAATCTTGGATTGTGTGTGACTTAACCTGACTAGAGTGAGGGCTTTTGCTTGGACAGGGGGGTAACCTGACTGCCAACCAAAAACCCCATTTCTAACAACACGTATTTAAGGACTTCCACAGTAATGGAGAGAGGAATAATTACAGGTATCCTTCCCAATTAAGTTGGTGTTAAAGCATTCCAAATAAAATATTGTTGTATTGTTTGCCAATGTTATGTACTTAATTAGTGTTCTGGTAATTTCAAGACATAAGAAAGGCAAGGCATCTCTACATAATTTGCATCTTTACACAATAAATTTAATAAAGTGCCAGTCCGGGGCCACTGTGGAAAATTAAATGCGAATCAATTGCTAGCTTTCATGGAGTAGTGGGTGATAAACATGTAAAGTTCTTGTATGTCTGCCGCACAAAAGCCGAGGCAGCACCAACCAGACACAGGCAATTAGTTACCCTCTGGGGAAACAGACGATTCCGAAACTCGGGAGCTGCAATAAGACAGGTAACAAGAAAAAAATACGCTAATTAGGGAGCAGCGGGTGGGAGCTGTGAGGGGAAAAATAGTACCTCAATCAAGTCGGGAGCACTGGACGGGCACTAATTAGGCTAATTCAATCAGTGCTTGGTCGCTGCTCCATGGACAGGACCGGAAATGAGGTCAGGCCTGAAGTGAACGAATTATGAGGCTGTACAGACGAGTGCCGCAAGCCAACAAATGGTGAGCTACAGGTGAGCTCTGTAGTGTTGACGCAGGAGTGGGAAAGCCCACTCCTCCGTGTATAGTCAGGGGTGGTAGGCATCACTCTGTGACGTGGCCTTTCAGTGAACGTGCCCTAGGTTGCGTAGGCATGTTAATAAAAGGGGGGGTCTGAGGCGTAGGAAAAGGGTATTTGGCGCTCAGCGTGAGTTTCAAGAAAGATCACCATTTATACCACTCACAAGAGCAGAGTC
Organism: Pleurodeles waltl; assembly: GCF_031143425.1. Taxonomy (NCBI): domain Eukaryota; kingdom Metazoa; phylum Chordata; class Amphibia; order Caudata; family Salamandridae; genus Pleurodeles; species Pleurodeles waltl. The sequence goes on from NC_090442.1 coordinate 297,242,345, forward strand.
CGTATCGTCTTTACAGCAGCACGCGCGAGTCTACAAGCTCCAAGCCCTTTTTTCACTACAACAGGATCCCGCAAGCGATATACATGCACTAGCGCATGCCATCGCAGGCTCGACCCTAAAAAACACCCTGACCCCAGAGGCAGGAGTCACACAATATAGAATGCTACATTCCGCTTTTATCAAATCCAAATGTAGTTTATTGCCAATGTGATAAACATGCAATACCGCAAAATCAGATGAAATTCTATGAGCAGGAGTGTCTTGTTAAAGCCTCGTGGTCCAAAACACTGTAATATCTCCAGCAGTAAACTACCAAACAGCATGTACACAACTGCTAATTCTGTCGCTTCTCTGGAAAGTAATTCTAAGCATCTTGAAATAATTCTAGACATTGTTTCATGCAACGTTAGCAACAATGTTGTAGTATTCTGTGGCGCACATAAAGATCCATGGGAAACTCCGAAAATATGAATGACCCTGCATGCTCTAAGCGAAGATGTGATAGATTCTGCGTGATGCAACTGGGCCTTATTTCAGCAAAAATCCTGCAAGCATTAAATAGTTTGCAAAAATGTTATGCACTGAGAAGAAGCATATAAACTTCACAGGTCTGCAACACGCCATGAGCACGGGCACCTGTCTTCAGGTCGCTGCCATTCGGTAGCAGCAGGTAAAACAGACACCTTTTAAGTTAGTCAGTTGGACGGCGAGACAAAAGGTCCAAAAGGTGAAACGGCCAGCTGTTAGGTTTCCCATACTCGGGCCCATGTAATTAAGCGATGAATGAGTAGAACTCCTGCCTGGGCCCAGCAAACTCAGCTTCTACAGTCTCCAGCCCTCTACTGTACAGTCTGCTACCCACAACACGTTGCTCCCTCTCGCCCATGTGCGGAATGTGCCGATGCAATTCTAACGCGCTCTTGAGTCAAGGTTTTCCGCCATCATCCCCTCTTGGTGGGTCTCCTCCCAGACACTGCCCGGCTACCGGCACTGAGAGCACCTGCAGCTCTGTGGGGAGACGTATAACGTAGAGCAGGACCGGCATTCTAAGGGGCAAAGCGTGGTAGATTGCATTAATTATATAAAATAGCCCGAACTATAATATATGTGTAACATCTGAGAGTTTACTCCATCCTCTCTCACCCCACATGGCCTACGTAATTATAATACTGAAATGCAGCATACTGAGTGTACCTGTGCAATTTGTCTTTTGCTGTATACGCACCACTGCATGCATTACATCAACACATTCTGTGTGGAACAACCCCGGGCATTTTGTGCGTCTGAAAATATAATGAAACAAAAAAGATATCTTTTGTGGTCAGTATAATCTACCAGAACTAAAACTGGAAGGGAAGTCTAGTGGGTTAATGTACATGCTGTGTGTATGTAGCCTACAGGTCATGCACAGGTTTGCATTCTGCCAGTGTCAACTTGGCCCTTCATTAATCTGATGTCGAGACAATGAGTATCCAAAGTCATTCCAGTTTGTGTTGTGTGCTGTGCCACTGTACAGGATATTGGTCCAGCAGAGCGAGTGTTGATATGTGATTATACGAGGCTACAGCTGTCAGTGACAGCAGGCACATGTGATAGAGGTTACAGTGCCCTTCTCAAACCTATGTAACAGCAGCGGTGACAGCAGTAGCTGCGTGTGCTTCAGCCATGCCTGTACAACAGTGAAAGCAGAGGCATGAATGCGTCTGGTCTGGTCTGGGCATAGCAGAAGGGATGTGACATGTTCAGCCTTACACACGCTGACAGAGACAGTCGGGGTGTGTTGGTCACAGCTACCTCTGTACATCGAGGCAGCCTAAATGCGTCATTTTCTACCTCAATACCTATGCAAGTGACATCGGCTGGGTATCTGTACCATGCACAGTCGTGTAACAGCAATGACAGCGGCAGTGTGTGTGTGTGTGTGTTTGTGAAGCCCCTGGCCATTGGTACAAAGCAGTAGGGTGCTTGTCTACCCCTACACAAAATACTAAAAGCAGCATTGTGTGTGAGTCTTGTCCACTCCTACACATCACTTGCACCAGCATAGTGCCTGTTCCATGTCCTATGTTTGGCCAGTCCTTTAAAAATCACTTGCAGCAGCAAGGATGCATTTACCCTGCGTCCAACCCTGCAAATCTCTGAACTGACAGTGCAAGGGTGCATGTTCATGTTTATGCCCAGCCCTACAGACCTGAATGACAGAAGCAGAGCGAATATGGCATCTCGAGCCCCACACACAGCACACACCATCTCCAAAACAGCTGCTTGAGCAGCAGGCAGCGGGAGGGGGGAAGAAACAGTATCTAAATCACTTTGGAAGCAGTGGATTGGCACTAATTAAGTTAATTCAATCAGTGCTTGGACCGTGCTCCACCGACAGAACCTGATGCCAGGCCTGACGTGGACGAATTAGGAGGCTGTAAAGAAGAGCGCAAGGCAAGCCAACAAATGGGGAGTGACAGGTGGGCTCCAAGCCCTTTTCTAACTACAACAGCATCTCGCAAGCGATACGCATGCGATACCACATGCTATCGCAGGCTGGACCCTAAAAAGGAAAAACTGTAACGCCAGAGTGTTTTAAGTGTACTGTCTCGTTCTTTTGCTTTTAATACAAGAATGTGAACTCGGGCAGATGTTTTGAGCTTGTGAGTTCACCATGAAAACCTTTGTTTCTACAACCTGGTTATCCACAGTACATTTTTATTGGCAGGCAGATATGTTTGTGTGTTGCGTGACCTTTAAAGTTACTAGAGCCACAATTGACACTGTGGGAATATGGCGGAAGCATTTTGTTTTAAGTTTTTCTTTTTAGCTTTGACAAGACCTTTGGTTATAAACAGCACTGCCTTACAAGCTTAATTAACAATTTAGTGTATTGTCGACTACCTAAACCAACCCAACTTTATTGCAGCTAAGTGGGCAGTCGACTTCTGCTAAATAGTGGAAGGCATTTTTTAAGGAATTATTTTGTCTTAATCTGTAAAGATGGTTTTGTCTGTTTTAAATGCACTCCTATTAAGTGTCCTTCGGATCTATAAAAGTGTATTATTCAGTATTTCCAAATTTTATAAAAATTTATATTTTCCCAATAATGAAAATTCTTATATGTGATCTTCACCTGTTTCGTTCAAACAGCCCTTGCGCTGCTAAGATGATTTAGCTTGACCCCAAAATAGGTTAACCAGAGTATTATATCCTTAGACATCGTTGTTGGGATCCCAAGTCCTGTTTGTTCATTTATTTGTCCAAGGTGCAGCACTCGCTGAGAAGCAGTTGGCATCACCTTCCAACCCACACTCCTCTGATCATAAAGGTAAGAAAACTATACCAGTCAACGCCATGGATCACTGAAGGAAGACCATTTTAATAGTTCATTGACATCCTGCAACCACCAGCTAAACCGTGGAACAGGAAGGGAGGAGGGCATCATTTTGTGATTAATTTAACTGGCTTGAGGACATGTCCAGTTTGGAATGTGATAGGATGTTGTGCCCTTTTAGCAGCAGAGTCTGGCCTATTCTGGAAGGGTGGAATGATACCCCATCATAATGAGTACTAAGAGTGATACCAGCTTTTTATATATATTGTCTTCCATTGAGCTCCCATCATTCCAATGTTCTCATTTTCTTTTAATTGCCACAGTTTTGTTTCATTTCTAATTGTTCCCCCTTTGTCAACGATGAATGTCCAGGGTTAGGTATGAAAGCTGATGTTTTCACAGCTCATCACAGTCACACACCAAAGAAACTGCACAAGAATCACGGGAACACCAACAAAAAAGATTAAATGCTCACTTCACATTATGTAAGCAAGAAACCCAGACAGTGATATGGAAAAAACTATTTGGCAAGGAATTCGCATTCCAAAACAAATTTAAATAAAGACGGGTATGAAATTAAAATACGAATCTTAGCCCTGGTTTGCGTTTTTTGTGCAGCCTTTTAACACTTGCAACAAAATATAAAATAAACTAACAAAATGTTGCATTCTGACATCAGATTAAAATAACGTTTCTTGCTGACTTTTTTCTATTCAGAGCTTCACACTCCGATTGTGCCATTCCTAAGTGCTGGAACATTTATGTTTTACTATTGCACAGTGTAATAGTTCTCTGTTTACCTAAGTCAGAATGATGGAAGGCTGCCCTGCCAGGAATCAGACTTCTGACCTATGGCTCACAGCATGTTTCAGCAGCAAGCTTTTAATTAGTAGTTACTTCCTTCATTGTACATAATACTCAGGACTGGCATGTGCTCTATATGTGGGTATATGTGCTCATACACCAGTACTGCGCCTTTTGCAGAAACCGATGTTCAAACAGCAGGACACACCTTAAATCCCAACAGGGGTATTTCAGCCTTTCATCCTTCTGGCATTGACAAAATGAATACCACTGAAAAGACAGTAGGCAAATTGGTAATTAATAGTGTTAAGCAAATGTCTTAATTTATCCTCAACGATGCATATATGGTGGCATGTGGAGCTTTTGTGATCATTCAGGATTAGTTAACCATAATGACTTTTATTGAAACACATCATGCCTGATCAGCAGTAAGCACAAAAGAAAGCAATACTGCACATAGGAGTGACACATTTGGCCCTGTCCCGGTGGGGTGGGGGTGGGGCAGGGTCGGTAAAGGAGGAAGCATTGCAGACGAAAATACATTTTTTAATTTTTGTGTGTTACCCTGATAACATTTGTACCGTTTTTTTCTGTACGCTATGTACCTTTAAGTCCTAGTGGAAATGTCAAATGATGTCAGTGATAGCGACTAATTTGAGTTATGTGGTGCACTGTTTCAAGATGTGTCCTTTCTATGTTTTTAGCAGAGTGAATATGCATGAAATATTGAATTTTTCCAGATGAAGATGGCTTTTTAAGATATGGTCGCTTTGAACATGTTTACTGCACTGGATGATTAATTGAGTTTATAAATGTACATTATTTGGCCAAAATGTACATTAATTGCTGCTGTTGTACATTTAAGTCTTCAAATGTACCTTGCTGGTAGAATTGTACATTGGTTTGACTAAATCGCAATTAGTATGCCTGTGGGTTAGGGCTAGCGATGAGGCCAGGTGGCTGTGTTCCCCAGACTCCTATGATGCTCTCACTTTGGGACCAAATTGGACAGAAGCAATCCTGAGATTACTGGGCAGAGCTTGAATTTGAGTGCAGGAACAAGAGTAGCACAAACAGATAATTTAATTTCCAACAGATTCTGCCGACCAGGGTCTGATGTTGGGAGGAGCTGGGCTCCAGCCTACAGAAGGGCGGTAATGATGGTGCAGAGGAGGTGCACACAGTAAACAGCAGTGTCCACCCAGAGGAGGCTGGGAGGCTTCTCGAATTACAGACCTGAGCGGCTGTAGCTAGTTCCAGGCCTGTACACCCAGAGCCCCTTCAGTGTACTAGTCTGACTGGGTTCTTGCATTCCATCAACCAGTATGGCAACGGAAATTGCTCCATGCAGCACCGGGGGAGACTTTAGTGATACCATCTGGGAGAAGGTAAGAGGTGGAGAGCCCAGGACTTTTTGACTGCTGAAATATATTGAGAAGGGGAGTCATTTGAGCCCCATGTAAACAACTAGGTGCCTCCTTGACCAAAGCTACCATTTGGGGCCACTTCTAAAACTGTTGTCATTCCTAGCAACAAGACATTCTGCACCCCAAGAAGCAAATATCTAGAACTATTTGGGACAAACATGATTTCTGTAAGCAGAAATAATCATCGCCAAAGGCAACAAGTGATGTGGCACAGCACAAGAGCAGCACAAGAGCTGTGCATCTTACTCAATGTGAGGCGCCTACTATGAACAATTTGGAATGCTTGAATGTATCATTGTAGATAAGAGGTGGTGAAAATGGAACATCGCTTTGAGGGCCTGGCATCAGGGATTGCAGGTACCAAAACCAGAGTTGGAACCCTTGACAAAAAAGTGTCTGCAGTGGAGTGCTTCTGATACGTGAGCCTTTAAGAAACTCAACCAAATGCCACTCTCAGGGACAATGTTGTGTGGTCATGAAATTAGTTAGAAATGGTGGATATGGAGTCTGAAACTGAGAGCCTAGAGAACAGACTGAGAGGTAAACGTAGTAGAGTGTTCTACCCTTGAAGGAAGGTGAAGATATGGCAGCCACTCTGCAGAAATTTATACAATTGGAGGTCCTACTAAATGGAGGGGTCCTGAGCTAGTAGACCATAAAGCTACTAGACGTCTTGTGAGAGGTCCAAAGCAGGAGTTGACAGGCCTGAAGGCATCATTGTATAGTTAGATTCTGATTCACAAAGAGGGCTGGAGGTCCATCCTGTGGCGAATCAAGGTGAACTTAAGGTTCGAAGCAATAGCATTCTACTCTTCCACAATCTGAGTAGAATGGCCAAGAGGAGGCAGAAGGAGATGCAGCTTGCCAAGAAAGAACTAATGCATCTGAACATTTTCGCTTTCTTGTATTCTGCTCTGCTACGTATTGAGGAAGGTGAGTGTGGTTAGGCAGTTCCTTGTTGACTGCCCTTGCAAACAAACATGGAGCCCAAACAGGTTAGCAGGAATGACCAAGACACTGGGAGGACATCACTTGATTGTACCACTTATTTTGACAATGACGTTGACTGTGATTTTCTTCCTCCTAAATGAGAGAAAAGGGGATTTTACTGACTCATTTTAAGTGATTACATAATTGTTGCTTTCTTCTGTATCTTGATGATTTTTCTGACACTTCTAGTTGCTTCTGACAGAGATAGATGGGGTGTCTTGTAGCATTACAGAGCCGTTCTATTAAGAATCGCTTGTTCTTGAATTGTGGCAGTTTGAGTTTACGGAACTCTGGGTGGCTTTTATATTGTTCAGTAAAAACATTTAAACCACATTATTTAATCTGAATGTACATTCTTTAGAGAAAATCTGCATTTCATTATCCACAGCTGAGATGCTCAAGATAGATAAGCGAATGCCAGTGTGTTTTTAGGATGGTAGCCAAACATAGTGGTAACTTTGCGGAATACATACCACATTTCCTGTGTGCTCACTAAACATTATTTTGTTCTCTGGGCTGAAATTTCCTTCAAAACAATTTGTGGTTTAAAGGGGGCTTCCAGTGTAGAAAAACATTTCTCTGTACCCAGTCATGCAATACTAAGGGCCAGATCTACAGGAAAGTGGCTCATCAGACCTGATGCGCCACTTTTCTTGTACCGCCCTTGGTCCTCCTAATGTCATCATAGTAACGCTGTATTTACAAAACAGCGCACTATGGCGCACGTTAGCATAATAGCGTCAGAACTTATGATGCTATTGTGGTGCTTCGCTGGATTAGCACCATTAATTATGGTGCTAGTCCAGCAAATCACTAGGGGGGCCCATAGGTGATTATGGGCCCCTCACTTTAATGCCTGTAATGTGCGTCCTGGAAAAAATTATGCAATGAAATCTTGTAGATTTCACTGTGCCCTTTTTGTGGCCTGCCTGCGGAGGAATGCCCCCTTGCATACATTATGCCCGGTGCAGGCATAATGAGGTGCAAAGGCTTATAAAGTGGTGCAATGCTAGCATTGCACCACTTTGTATATATGGCACGTCAGAAATGTCTACCTAACGTCACATTAGCGTAATACAATTATGCTAATGTGGCGCAATGGCCTTGTAAATCTGGCCGTAAGAATCACAAACTTAAGTTATAATAGTGTTCAAACTGCCTTCAAAAAAATTAGCTTTGGAGCTGCGAGTATTTGGGCAGTGCACAATGAGCTTCACAAACGTAAGCATGTGAGGATGCCAAGACTGTATTCCAAATTCAGTGAACTTTAGTAAAACATTTCAACATTGATAGCAGCTAAGCCTACTTATAATCAACACCCCACCAAAGCTCAAATCAGAATTTACTGATCGGATCACTAATCCCTCAGTCTAATAACACAAAAATAGCATTTTTACAGTTGATTACAACAATGTTAGCAGCAATCCTAAATGGAAGTTATTCACTCGCCTAGAGAACCTTGTGAAACCTCCTCAATAATCTGAGCATTCATCGCACCCACACTGGAAACAATTAAGTGGCCCTAGATGTATTACTGCAGCTGTAGTGAATGCTCACCCATCTTGGTATCAGCTGCTCAGATCATTTTTCTTTCTCATTTCCTATTCTGATCTCTACGACTTTATTATGCCTTGTACCACAAATAAGGAAAATCGTATCTTTCCTTATTGGCTCTTGATCTGAGTCAGTCAGGTTCATGTATTCATGCAACCAAATCTAGCTAGGATCCCTGGGCTCAACAAAGGTATACAGAAGATTAAGAAGAGAAAGCGCAGTACTCTAAGGCTAAAGAAAGACATCTAAAATCCAACATGCCAAAACATGTATCAAAAAACTGAACAGGACCTACAAACCAACCTCAAAGAGGGCACGAAGACATCACTATTCTAACTGTATCTCCTGGACCAAATGTCCTACCAAAGCCTTCATAGCAAGATCATGGAATTCTGCATCCCATAGTTCCCCATCACAAGCAACAACAAGGATGTTTGGTGGAGGATTATAATGCGAAAAGATCAATTTCTCCTATGAGGGACTACTTTGTTTCCCATCTGCTGCTGTGCACAGTGCAGTGTCAGGGAGAAGGAGAGAGTGACATAATCCATGTGTAACATGATGAGAACAAGAAAGGGGCACATGGGTCACCTTACAAAGAAACTCAATAGTGGTTTAAAGTAATAATATGTTGACCTAGGATGTTTTGTTGCTACCTTGTATATCTCTATAGCCCAACACAAGGTCATCCCAAGACACCGAGGGTGGGAGAGGCAGGAGAGATGGAAAGAGAGGAAAAATGAAGGTAAATGAGGAGACAAGATAGAAGAAAGGAAGCAGGAGCATTTGCAGTGGTGTAGGTTTCCACAAGAGACGGATATCTCACTGGACAGCACAACAGTGCTATATGGGTAGCTCTTCTTAAGCATCTAACTAAATGTGCTGGGAGGAGAGCAAACATGAGAAAAAATTGGAAGTAAATAATGGCAGGAGCACCAACAGAGGGAAGGATTAAAGACATTGGTGACAGTAGACAATGAGAATAAGAAAGGATGATAGCGAGTTAGAAATACTATTCTAATTATTTAAACACACCGAGAAGACCAGATGTAGCCCCTCCGAGGCAATAGATTGACCCCTCTCCACAGTGTCTACAGCCTGAATTCTCATAAGCCTTTTGTTAGTATTTAAATTTAGCTGTGTACCAATAGCTGAATATGGTGAGAGTTGGAGGGAGAACCAATTGTAATTGTATTTATATAGCGCTTACTACCCCTGATGAGGCGTCAAAGCAATGTTCGGTTAGTAGCATGCTACTCCAGAACCCAAAAGGATTAGTGGTGGATTAGTATGGGGAAATATGAGTACAGTATTAGTCTGAGTTAATTTGAGCAGAGGATATGTGACTTTGTTAGTTGGAATGAATACTGAAATAGAGGGATAGAGGAGGGAAGAATCCAGAAGTGTTATTTGGGAGTTTATAGTAGTATGATGAGGTTTGGGATGAGTAAAGGAGAGATGGAGAAGGGAAGAGTCTGTAGAAAAGGGTAAGGGAGATCATAGGAGTAGACAGGGTTTTGGATGAGTCAAAGGTGAGATAAATGAGAGAGCATTTAAGTGGGTTGTTTGGAAGATCATAGTAGTAAATTGAGATTTGGGGTGCAGCCAGGAGTGGGAGAGGAGGGAAGAGTTTAGTGCTTAATTTGTGCTTATTGTTTCCGGTGCTGAGCACAGGCACTTATTTTTGAGGACTGGGGCTTATTCTTCTGCATCATGCATTTTCTGCGAGCAAAAGACACATCTGGGAAAGTCGGAGGAAGAGAAAAAAGAAAAAGCGTCAAAAAGGGAGAAAGTAGAAAGCTGCAAGAGTGAGCTGAAGGGGGAGGGAGTGGCTTTTAATAGATTGAAGAGGCCCGAGATGGCTTCAGGATTCACGTTTTTATTTACAAATTAAGCACTGCATAGATCCTATCAACAGAAGCCCCAGTGCTGTGGGTCTAGGGAATCTTTCAACTCTGCACTAACATTCAGACAATTGTGTTTGATAAACTTGTGCCTGTACTTCCAGCCAGGTCAGTGCACAGCAGATATCATGTGAAGGCACTCTGGCTTATAAGGCCGCCATTGATGACATAGTTCTGCTGTATTGCACCTTCACTCTATCACAGAGATGCAAATAATGCATGCCCAAAATCACTGATAAACCTTACTCAAAGGAGAAACAACATGGTCAAAGGCCACAAAGATGAAAGGACAGGGGCTATCAGGTTTAGAAATGTAAGGTCTTTAACTATGGTTTAAGAAGATGGGAAGCAAAGGGTTCAGTTAGCAGTAAGGGCAGAGGATGAAATGGAAAAAAATCAAGTGCCATTTTTTTTTTACTCTATCGTAGTATCTGTTTCCTGTTCAGAAAATCATGTGCTCTCTCTCTGAAAATCAAATGAATTTGGGATTAGGATTGCCAGTACTATATACACGGTGCCTTTATCGCTGCCTGCTATAACATGGTAAATCATAGAATATCTGTACCGAATTCTCTTCTTCACACGATAATTAGAGCTGTTTGTCCAAAACCCTTTTAAATACTGTTTCTATGTAGCTCCACCACTCCTACTAGTAGCCAGATTAATTAATTTAGTAATTCTTTAAGCAAAAGTTCTGCTGGTAACTCGCCTCACACAAAAACTCCACTGAAAATCTATTTTTTATGGCACTTGTAAACATTCCACAGGCTTAAATTGTAGCTTACTTTTTCTGTATGAATTAATTCCAAATACTTTTTTTTTTAAATGATGTTGCTACTTAATATTCGGCTGATACTGTTTTTTTTTAAACATGCTGCCAGCTTGGTTATATATTGTGTGCTGTGAGGGAAAAACATAAACTATGCTTAATTTGCGCACGAGAGTTGTCTACTGTATTAACATTATATCCTGTAAATTGCATAAAGATGATGTATGCTGGAAAATGCATTGTACTTAGAATAATAACTAGGGACCTGTAGGTAACCTGCCATTTTTCCAAAATCTGGTTCGAGGCGAGGCAATCAAATACCTTCTCAAATATTTTCTACTGAGTCATATTTGTCCCAGTGGGTTTTAGAATTCAACATTTGGGACTGTCTGCCACAAAAACAATAACACAAAAGCCAACCTCCAACTAGATTTACTGGATCAATCTGTCTAAGTGGGCAACATTTGTAACATTTGTAATTCATTCTGTAGAAAATCCTAAACCCACTGTAAAAGTAGTTCTTTTTTATATGTTGAGACCCACTCTTACTAGTCAAGTGCACTTATAATGTAAATAAACTCTACATATTGCCTTGCAATATACAGTTCATGTTATGCGCTGTATGGGGCCCGTGAATGAAGTCTGCCTCTGATGATGGCTCGGCCTCCATTATGCAAAGTGTTACACCCTCCACGAGTAGGGGTGTTGTTGAGCCCGTGTCCGGGGGAAGCACATCCAAGAGACGCAGCGAATGTACACCGTATCATGTTGTCGCGAGCATGAGATTATGGTCTCGGGTACACAATTCAGCCGATGCTCAGAGTGGGGAGTCGGGTTTCGCAATCAGTGCTGCTGTTCTTATCTGCAGCTGCTTGTGTTTTTCAGGCTCTGTTGTGTAGTTAATCGCTCCATCTGTAAACTCTCACCTCCTCCCCTATCTGTTTACTTGCTATGGCCTCTGGTCACATTCATTGTTGCTTCACTCAGCAGATATGCACACCGCCAGGTGAGTGTGGGAAGCCAGAAAAGAAAGAATAAGAAAGAGACAAGAAGTCCCAGGCCTTTTTTAACGATGACAATGCAGCAGGCAGAGGTGAAGCAGATACTTGGGAGCGAGGCTGGCTTTTAACACGTTAGCCAACGCCGATACTGAATAAAGTCATGCAATAATGTGGATCTGATAAATAAGGCACAGCAGAGCAATAAATCTGGAAGCTACAAATCGTGTGCGGGCTTACACGATTTTTGTCTGTGTAAACATTAGCAGTGTACTGCTACATGCAATACAGCTAGGGTGACCAGGATTTTAAAGCCAGAAAAACAGGACATTTCCCAAAAATGGAAGAAGGACTACAATTTTACTTCAACCGAGCGCCAAGAATGACAACGCTCATCAACATATAATTACAGAAGGGGCACGGAGAACATAAATAAAATGAAATTTTCAAAGCTAGTGTAATGCCTGTTAATTAAATTGCTTTCTGACAAAACCTGTTAACTATTCCTGCTTTGGGAAACAAAAAAACACCTCCCACCGTTTTCAGCCGACCCTTTCTAAAAACAGAGACATGAGCTAAATTTCCTGAAATCTGACGGGACAACCGGTGAAAACCGGGACTGTCCCGGCTAATCCGGGACGCTTGGTGATCCTAAATACAGCTGTTGACTTGAGTCCCTGCCAACACCAACAGGAAGCTGGAAGAGGATGTGAAACTGCAGGCAGTGCCGACGTTTTCTCATCTGCCTCCCTCAACAAGCATTTGCAAAGCAAATGTCTTCCCTGTGAGACCTATTGGTTTTGACAATTTTTTAACATATAGTGCACAGCATCCTTTATGCTGTGCCTCATAGCTAAAGAATAAAAAATAATTGACGCGCCTTCACTTGTCATTTTATGTCCACGCGAACCGCGCTCGTGTGTGTACCTACAAAATTATTAGGTTTTTTTTTTGTTTAGTTATCAATCTGTGTTGGATTGATAACTAAATAGAAAAAAACATGAAACAGTATTTCTTTAAGTGGGTGGGGGAAGCAACATGGGGGCAGGTGCAAAACGGTGGCTGTGGGGGTAGAAGCAACATAGAAGGCACTGTTCTGATCCATGCATAGGTGAAGACGCGGCACTTCCAATCCCTGCAACGGTGAAGATGTGGCAGTTCCAATGAGAATATGTGGGTTAACCTGAAGAGGCACCTTAGGCCTCACTCCCAAGGGTCTAGGGCTGGGGTGGCACCACTTGGCAGAGCATACTCACAGCTGGCAGAGTCCAGGTGCAGGTGCAGCTAGGTTGGAGGTAATTTATGTCCCTTAGACTTCAAAAAACAATAGACCAGTCAGCTGGCCCTTGGAGTCACTCTTGGTTCTAGGGTAGAGAGATGCAGGCCCAGTCCTTCACATTCCCAGGCAAGAGGCACCATGCAGCAGGTCAGCACAGAAAAGCTGCAGTCCAGCAGAGTGATAGTCCTTGTAGCAGCAAGCAGTCCTTCTTCGTGGCAGAGTATCCACAGGTCCCAAAGTGTACTGAAGTGGTGATGTCAGAGGTCCAGTACTTATATCTAGTAGTGCTTTTGAAGTTGGGGGAGACTTCAAAGAAGGGTCTTTGCAGTGCACAGAGGTCCTTCCTTCCTGCCCTGGCTCCAGACTCACTACAGGGGTACAGGGGCAGCCTTTTGTGTGAGGATAGGACACAGCCAGTTAAGGTGTAAGTGTCAGGCTGTGCACAGATCACCCCTTCCATCCTGCCCAGGATGGCCCATCAGGAGGTGGATGGCCCATCAAGCCCCCTTTGTGTGTAGCTGTCTAGAAGGAATGCACAGAGCCCACCTGTCACCCACCCCAGACATGTATTCACCAAAATGATTAAACTAAGTGAATGCCAACTTTCTAAAAGTGGCATTTTCAGAACTGCAATTTAATAGCCGACTCAAAAAAATACCTCTTCCAGATTGTGAATTACACTTACAATATGCAATAAGGCAATCCCAATATTATCCTATGTGAGAGATAGGCCTTGCTGTAGTAAGAAATGAGTTTGCAAGTTTTTTACTACAAGGCTATATAAAACGTAAATGTGCATGTCCTACCTTTTAAATACACTGCACCCTGCCCTTTGAGTTGTCCAAGGCCTACCTTAGGGGTGACCTATATGTACACAAAGGGAAGGTTTTGGCCTGGCAAAAGAGTTTTTTTTGCCAGGTCTACATGGCAGTTTAAAACTGCACACAGAGGTTCTACAATGGCAGGCCTGGTACATGGTTAGAGGGCTACTTAAGTGGGTAGCACAATCAGTGCTGCAGGCCCACATGTAACATTTAAGTAGCTGGCCCTGGGCACCTGTAGTTCACTTTACTAAGGACTTATAAGTAAATTAAATGTTGCCAATTGGGGTTAAGACAATGTTACCATGTTTAGGAGAGCGAGCACAAGCACTTTAGCACTGGTTAGCAGTGGTAAAGTGCACAAAGTCCTAAAGTGAGCAAAACTAAGTCAGAAAAAGAAGGAGGAGGAAAGCAACAATTTCTGGGGTGACCCTGTAGAAAGGGCCATTTCCAACAGCTGTCTTTATTGTGTGCCCTAAAAATGGCAGCCCCAAGATTAAGTTCTGAGGTTTACAAAAGACAGCCTCTTTCTCCTCTCTGGTCTACAAAAACACAGCAACAAAAAATCCTACTTGATGTTTGTGCCAAACTCACTGCCTGACCAGCTGGCAGACAATCGACATTGATCTGCAATCTTTGAAAACTGTTAAAGTGGCTATTACAAATTCACTTGCCGTTCCCAATTTCAAGCACTTTATTAGCATTTACACTACACCTGTACATACTTTTACATCTCATCATGTTAGTATCCACTACACACCTCCGGACCCCGTCATGAAGTTTCCGCTGCAGAACTTATGTCACCTCATGTGACACTGGAGATGGGGAGAACTGGGGAGAACTGAGGACTGTACCACTGTTCGACATACAGCTACATGGATAGATGTATTGAGGGCGGATGGTGAGGAGCCTTTAGATCACCCATTCACCTGCCAGCTGCAGCACCGCATGCTCTCAGTAGACCCAAATGTCTTTCATCTTACTCTTTAAGTCCTTGACCTGGGTAGAAGTTCAGCACTCAGACTGCTTGTCAGCAGGTTTTACTATGCAGAGCAGAGCAATGGTACAACACAAAACTTCATATAAAAATTCTTTCATGATGACGTTCAACTAAATGGCCACGCCCCTACTCGAATGGTGAGTTTAAAAAAAGTTGACATCTCAGTGCATCTACATTTGATGCAGATGCATCAAACCCACAGAGTGAAGCTAAGACCACCACTAACTTTTGACTCCTCTATTAGTTGTTGAGTACCTCAAAGGGAACCTCTATCAACTCCCTCTTTCAACATGTGCCTCCGAGTGATGAATGTTCTCCGCTGCTCTCTGCATCTCCAGTCCACTTCCAGCACTGACAACACACGGCTGTATTTTCAACATGGAGCGAAGCTAGCTTTGCCAATTTGTTAGTTCATTTAAACTGTACGCGGAGTCCACATTGACAGGTCAGTGAAGAGAACCACACATTTGGTGGTAGTTAGGCTGTGTTACCCAAATCAATGGTTCTTTCATTGGGTACTGCCTCAATGCGGTACCCAAGACTCACAACCGTGGGTTTGATTCTGGTCTAACATTGTAACCCCAAAAACCGTTCCAACGGAAACCCTTGCACTTTCTTGCTACTTCCAAGATACAAAGCAAAGGTATATGGATTTGTCATGTCCAACTAGGACATTCACTATACAAGCACACACACATACACGTAGATGTGCTCATAACAGCCAGCAAGAGTGAGACTGCCACATAAAATGAAACAATGCAGAACTATTAACATCAGAATATCCCTATGTTTCCTGTCCGTGAGATTACAACATTTACTTCCGCGGCAGAATCGTATGACCTCCCCTGTCGGGGGCCAGTGTGTATCAATGAATCCCTGCAGAAGGTTAAATGGGGCATTTTCCATGAAACAATCATCAGATGCTTTACAACAGTGATACTCAAAGTACGGCCTGGGGGCCGCATGCTGCCCTCCTGACATTTACATGCGGCCCGAGGTCAACAGCAGCACTGTGCTGCTGTTTATCTGACTTGGCACCCGCACTAAACATTGCTAACTAAACGGGCAAGTATTTCATTAGAGGCTAATTGAAAAGGGAGTAACAAGGGTGTCATTGGAAATCAACTTTAGAAACACCTTCATTATTAAAGACATCCTGCAGCAAAAATATAAAAGTATGATCTGTTTGAAATTCAAAATTACTTTAACCTGCACAACCATTTCACCTTAGTACACACAATTATATCACTGCATTGAGATGTATTTTTAGAGTGATAGTTTGAAAATGTTTGTGAGTACCCATGCTTTACAATAACCAACATCACACAAACATGCGCAGGCACTGCACATATCACTGAACCGCAGCAGGTCACATAAAGCCGGGTTGACCAAAACCTACAACTCAGCCTAACATACTCCCACTGATGAGGCAGACACAGTGCAATCAAACCAGGGCAGAGCTATGGCATTCGAACTGTAAAAACCTTAAGATGAAATCACATGATATGAGACGAAAAAAGAAAAAGTTTGAACTGATTATATTATCGCAATTTGCACAAATATTGTTGAAACGTAATAATGGGCTCTGCCTTGTTTCTGGA
Organism: Pleurodeles waltl; assembly: GCF_031143425.1. Taxonomy (NCBI): domain Eukaryota; kingdom Metazoa; phylum Chordata; class Amphibia; order Caudata; family Salamandridae; genus Pleurodeles; species Pleurodeles waltl. Next base: position 297,258,811 of record NC_090442.1, read on the forward strand.
GGCAAGTGGTTTGATAAACAGAAAAGAATGAACCGTCCACCAAGAATATGCCACTTTTTGCATTTAAATCTGCCTCGTTTACGTTCCTAACTGTGCTAGTGAAGTTTTGAAGATTTCCTGAGCGCGCCGTACATATACACACCACACATGTGGAGGGTAGGGAATGCAGTTTCTATACTGCAATCATTTCTTCATTCTCAGCAATTTCTCATTAAGTTACTGCAGGTGGATCAGCTCTGCCCCGGTTCCACAGCATCGATTAATCCATCTTCAGTGTTGCCATGCAGGACTGGATGGCTAAGAAGGGTGCTGGGACTGGATGGCAAAATGAAGTAGTTTGTGGAACCTAATTTTCCTGTATGGACAATAATCCGGTGGTTTGATTAGTTAAATTGTAACCAAGTGACCAGCGTTGTCGTCCCGTCGTCCACACTCAGAAAAACAGTGCGATTTTCATCTGGCGATCTCATATTGTTCCATTGTCAGGTGCGAGTTGCCGACTGTGCCTCGCCTCTTTGTTATCACATCACTTTGCACTGAAAGCCTTGCAGGTGTCCTTTTCCTATCATACGTCCACGCCTACAAGAATTTAAGTGTAAAAGAAACGATCAGCAAAGGGGAACATCTAACACATAGATGGAACACCTTGAGGGCCCCGTGTCACATATTTGTGATCTGCTAAAAATTGGGGTCCTTAAATGGTGTTTAAACCTGAAAGCTCAATCTTTTTCATCTGATGTTTACATAGCCCGCCACCCCAGATTTATTCTTCTCATCATTACGTGATTTAAGGTGAAAAAATACTATATCTACCAGAATGCAGCTGGGTTGTTGATTTTGCAACCTGCACACCGTGATTGCAAGCACTTGCAGAGAAGGCTTAAGCTCAACATTTTGTGATTCTGGGAAAATCACTTAATCTCACTGCACATAAAAAGAGTGACTGTGAACTTGTGTAATGTAAGAAGTACTCATGTAAACATCTCCAACATCAGGTCGAGTTTGGGCTATATTAAAAGGGCAAAAAAAGAAAAAATAGTACCTCAATCACAGCGGGACCAGCAGACAGACGCTAACTAAGATAAGTCAATCTGTACTTGGTCAATGCGCCACAGAAAGAAAAGGAAGTGCTGTAGGAAGTGATGCCTCGCACACCCTCCCTAATTAGAAGCCAGCAAAAAAGAGTGATAATCATGTCAACAAATTGTTAGCAAGTAATGGTAAGTAATTGGCAGACTAAAAGCCGCTTTTTAGAGTGTTTTTTTTATTTATTACAAACTAGGTCGCCAAGCGGCAGCACATGCAAGTTGCCTGCAGGCTCGACCTAAAAAGGGAGGAATGCAGAAGAAATCTTCTACAAAGCAAGAATTCCGTGCTCTGGGCTTTGAGGAATGAAAGGAATGAGAAGGAATGACAGGAATGAGAAGCTCTTGTGTCACTCCAGAATGACAGGTCAGTGAAATGTCCTGCCTCTGCATGGCTACAGCAGTGAATGGAAGCCCTTCCTGTCTTGAACTCTGACCTCGGTTAGAAGTTCTAGGGCCTCCTCCACCCGCAGGCTTCTGCCAGCGCCTCATCCCTGGTGCCTAGTGATAGAGCTCTGCTCTTCTGCTGGGCTGACCTCTGCCTCTTTTCTCTCTTTTCCTCATTTTTCTCTTAGTGTGCTGTTTTTGTGCCTTTCGCTTTCTGCGCATTTCTCTTCCTTTGCCTCTTTCACTTTTCTCCTCCTTTTTCTTGTAGTGTGCTGTTTCTTTGCCTTTCGCTTTCTGCACTTTCCTCCTAGCTCCTCTCATTCTCACATTTCTCTCTCTCGCCTCTCTGTCACTCTCCCCACCGCTGCTGCCCCTGCGGCCCCACCTCCTTCCTCTCTCTCATTCTCCCTGCCGCTGCTGCCCCGCCCACTCTTTTTGCACCGTTTCCTGCTCCCAGCTGTCCTCTCCTCCCATCCCCCTCCCCCTCCCTACTTAATGACGGCAGCTGTGCGACCGCGGTACGGCGCACCTAACTCAAGCCCATCTGCGCCCGTCCGCATCCCGACCGCGACCACCTCCAGGACCCCTGGACCTCTCACCCACCACTGCTACAGACCAGCAGCACTCATCGCACTCAACCCAGGACACGACAACAACTGTAAGCAGGCATCTCCAAGTAACACCAAGGGACCTTTCACCTGTCGCCACTGCAAATTCACCAGCGTCCATCACTCAACCCCACCCTCGAAGACCCCCAAAGCAGATCACAGCCTCAGATGTATCCTGATCAACACTCGCTCTGTCCACATGCATGCCATCAAACTCTGGAACCTCATCGATACCACATCTCCGGACTTCGCCTTCCTCACAGAAGCATGGCTTAACCCCTCCTCAGCTCCAGACATCGCCATCGGAGACGGCTACAAGATCATCCGCAAAGACCGCACTTACCGTAGGTAAAGATTTTCATTAAAAATGATGCCTCCTAGAGTGCAAAGTACAGCACACATACAAAGTGGGAAATGTATTAAAGCTTAGTTTTTGTACTGGAAGGGCTCCCTTTACATAAACATGGTAAAAAGTTGTGCATGTTGGTGCATGGTAACCTAAAGTGCACTAGCACAGGGAGAGGTAAAAACAAAGCCATATCATGAGAGATATGCAACTGTTCTCTCGTCCTTTCATACAGTGCAGTGCAGCAAGTGTATCTGAATAAGGAGTTAGTAGATCTACCCCTCAGTCTGTAGCCCATATGTGCAGAATACACAATATATGTTGGTTCGTGCTGGGTTACCCAGCCAGTGGCAGGAGAGGCCAGCAGGGTGGGTGGGCCAGACCAGAAACTCCAGAGAGAACCAGCTGAGAGCAGTCACATGATTTCCATATTACTCATGTTTAAAATAAGACCAGTGATCTGCTCATCCCCAGCATTAAAATGAAGACAGAGAGATTGAGCCTGATGGCTTGCAGACTTCCAGTAAGGCTTGGATAATTATTGAAGACACTTCTGGCACCAAAGAGCTCTCTAGAAAGTCTTCTGTCACCAATGTGACCTTTGCACAGACGAACCTCTTGTGCATGAAACAGTGAGTGGTAGGCTGGGATTTGGCCATTTCTTCCACTGTCCTCTCATGCGAGCCTGTTTCGTTTCCTATTTTTCCACAATGAATCCCTTCGCCACTTCTCCTGTGCAGCTGCAGTCCAGCTGTTTTGGTTTCTCACAATTCTCCATCTTAATGGTCATTTCTCTCTCTACTCCACCTTGCCAGATCTGTTGAGGAATTGTTTGGTGCTCAGAGTACCAAAGTTGAGTAAGCTTGCAAGAAGGCTCCTCTGGTGTGTAATAGGTCTTGTGGTCCAAGGTTTCTTACTCTCCATTACTGAACATAGCAAAGGAGGAGGACGGTGGTCACTCCCTACTATGCTCTTTCTCTGTCAAACAGACTCCTGATATCCTTGTCAGTTCCCAGCCATCGCACCAACCAATCTGGAGTCTGGAGGTGGCTCCATTGTTCGGTCCTCATCTGTCACCAGCCGAACTCTCAGTCAATTTCCATTGAGGGTCCTAGTGAACACACCCTCAGAGTCCCAGTTAGGGACAGTGGTCCAGTTAGGCAGCTCCCTCAGCAAGTGAGGGCTCTCCCTGTGAACATTGTCTAATCTGCAACCCACCTCATCCACGTGAGGTGGCCTCAAGGACAATTACAGAACTGGGACGAGGAAAATTGATGGAGGAAACACATTTGGTGGCCTGCCAACTCAGTACAGTAACAATATTGACTTTGATCCTGTTATTTAACTCTATGTGAGATGCATTTTATATACTCGAAGTTAGTTTCCTTTCCACTGTTTGAAGCCCATGCACTTTGAACACTACCTGGGCTTCAACAGACAGTAACCTGCCGGTAAACAACGTCTATGGCTTCCAGTGGGCTGACAAAGTTAAAAAGTTTAGTTTTATTTTTGGTTTTAGTAGTTCAGAAAATCACCGGGTCTACGTCGGACATCCATATGGTCAGTAACCTTTGCTCCAGCGAGGCGGTGTACCTAATCCGCCGTTGCTTTACTACACCAATTCACTCGACACTAAATTAGGGCATAGTTAATCGATAAACGCAGAGAGCGTACGCTTACCTCTCCTTGTTTCCGCGTGCTAGGAAGGCAGCTGTGTCCACCGCTGCTGCTTGAGTATGTTCTTCTGGTCACATGGTATTCCCGTAGTGAATGACTCAGCAAACGTTTCCAGATGCCGCACAGGAAAGTTTGTGGTAAACTGCCTGAACAAAAGTTCAGAATGTTGTTGGAACAATTCAAGCAAAAACATGGGTTACTTATAACCGTTTTCAGTTTGTTTTCTGAGCTATTGTGATACTTTAACACAGTGTTATAAGCATGTTTTAAAATAGTAAACTTTAAAAAAACAGTTCCTCGTTTAAAATGTAAATATACCACTGCGCATCCTCAGTCATTTGATAAGAAAAGCACCAAGCATCGGCAAAACCAAAAGGTTGTGATCGGATTTTTAGTTATAAACCAGACCTATTGCAGATGCCCGTGTTTAATAATACTGAGGCATAACATACTCATGTAGAACATGGAAGACCTGTCCTCAATGAAAAAAAACACTGAATGCAGCCATGCAGCTAAGAGACTGAGTGATAAATGTAGTTAGAACCTATCTAGGTCTGAATCTGAGCCTCTTATTATATCCACCTCTTTCCAGACTATGATTTATAATCTGACAGCACAGCTACATTGGCTTTGCCAAGACCAGCCAATTTAAAAAAACACATCCCTGTGAGAGGAGGGGGTGGGACCTTAGAGGGACAGGGTTTCATCCCAAGAACTGTCTGAAAGGACTGCCTCTACATCCCAAAGAAAAACTCAAATCTTGCTGAGGCTGCCACCAAGGTCGGGGGCACTCTAACAACTTTTAATGGGCCTCAATTGCTTAAAGCCTCCGAACCTAAGCTAGAAACAACCTCGAGATCAACCTCCCTGCCGCCTTATGATATTGGCTCTTCACCGGGTGACTGTGTGGGTGGGGCTGATATCATGTGACACAAGGTGGCACAGTGAAAGACGGCAGTGCTTCTTTCCATTTCTGTGCAGTTAGTTGTCCAGTTTGCTCTTGGGAAGGTGTTGCCATTTTATAGGTCTGGCATTTCAGACAGCTTTAACTGTCTTGCTAGATTGTGTCTTTTGAAAAAATATCTACAATATACATTGATTGGGAGTCTTTTTAGCCAACCTACTCACGCATTGGTTTATTCCAGTGTCATTTGCATTTTGGTTAGGCTCACCAAGGCCTAAAGCATGGGCTGCTTATTCACTGTAAATGTAATCCTATTTAGTACGAGGTTTGAAGGGCAGGCGTTCCTACAGGTTAAGCTTCATCTACACTGTTATGCAATTCGCCGTGAGGCCACCAATTTAACATTACAGCCGTACACACAGACTAACATCACATCACTGTTCACGGGAGGAGGCAAGATCATCGTCTGATGTGCTTTCTATTGCTCTGCACTAGTGAGGTCATGCTATCTCTTTCTCCTCCAGCAGCTTTAGTTTGCATGGCAGTGCTGGTTTCTGCAGCTCCTGTGCTCTTTGGAATGTGAGGGCAGGGGGCTTTCAGAAATCAGCTGATTGTTACCAGTGACTGAGTGAAAAATGTGGGTAATTTTTGCATTATATACTGTGAGAAATTGGGATACTGGTGACTGGGATGTGAGCCCTGGTCAAGAAGCAACCACAGCCCTTGTAAGGGTAAGGCACAAGCAAACCCCAAATTAATCTGTGCTCAAAACCCTGGTAGCTTGGCAGAGAGCAGTCAGGCTTAACTTAGAGGCAATGTGTAAAGTATTTGTGCAACACTTCAAACAATAAAACAATGAAAGCATGAAAAGATCCCACACCAGGTCAGGAAATGAAAGCAAAATTTAATAAATAAAACAATGCCAAAAGGACAAAACTCCAATCAATAGAAGCTGAGTTCTACATGTTTTAAGAATACAGTGAATAGAGCACCAAAAAGCACAAACCGCCAACTCAAGATGTCTGTTCTTGCTGGATCGGGTCAAATTCAAAAGTTCAGGCCGTGAGGAGCAGGGAGAGTCTTGCAGGTTGCTGTTGGTGAAACATTTGAAGTGAGGAGAAGCTTCTAGAGTCATGCCTTTCAAGTGCACAGATGCCTTGCCTTCTTGGCCCTGACTCTAGACTAACTACGGGGGGAAGGAGCCCTTTGTGTGGCAACAGGACACAGCCTATTCATGTTTAAGTAGGGCTGGGCCCAGCTCCTCCCAGCCATCCTGCCAGTGATGGCCATTCCATTCATACCTAAGCTCCCGATAGTGTGTGACTGTCTAAGAGGAATATACAATGCCCTACTGTCAACTACACCCACGCATGTGGCCCAGAGACAGGCTGCAGGCACCAAATAGCTAAGGCAAGAAAATGCCAACTTTCTGAAAGTGTCATTTTCAGAATTGCAGTTTAAAATTCGACTTCATCATAAGTTAGGATTTTGAATTATGATTCCAGAGACACCAAACATACTGCTGTCCTATTTCCATTTGAAAATTACACTTATAAAATGTACAAAGGTAACTCCAATGTTATGCTAGGGGAGGGGTAGGTCTTGCAGCAGGGGTGGCTCCTCTGCAATGGTGAAGGAGCGTTGCCCCACTGGCTACGAGCCAGCAGCTAAAAAAATAAAACAATATTTTATCATTTTATTTTTCAGCTGCTGGCTGTGCCAGGATGTGCAGGGAGGGGAGGAGCTGGGCCATGGGAGGGGGGAGAGGGAGGCACCCACGCATGCTTCAGCAGACAAGTTGGGCAAGCTTCTGGCATGGCTGACCAGAAGTGATCGTGATCACGGCCCAATTGTGGAGATTCGCTCAGAAACTGGTAGCTTACTACACACACCTTTGGAAATACATTCTGCGTTTAAGCAGCACTATAAGACTTTGTACATCTCAGCTGCGACTCCCCACCGATGGTCCTGCACTGAGTTTCTCTCTGGGGTTGTGCTTCCTTGTCTGACGGCTGCCCAGAGGAATACGTTAGAGGAGTCTCTCGACCTCGCTGAGATCCAGGCTAGTATCCATGAGCTGGCGGCTGGTAGGACACCAGGCCCGGATGGTTTGCCAGCCGACTTTTACAAGACGTTCGTTTCAACCCTTGCACCCCGGCTGCTCCGTGTCTACGAAGAGGCGGTGCAGAGGGGATTCTTGTCCACATCCAAGAATGAGGCGATGCTTGTATCCCTTCCCAAACCCGGCAAAGATCCGACGGAGTTGGGCTCATACCGTCCATTGGCAATGCTCAATAGAAATTTTAAAATACTGGCCAAAACCCTAGCAATGAGACTAGCGCCTATGACACCAGGCTTGGTGCACCCGGATCAAAACGGGTTTGTACCTGTGAGAGATACATCACACAATATCAGGCGGCTGTTCCCTGTCATGCACTACTCGAGGCGGGACTGGCCACTGGCGGGATGCGTTGTCCTCGACCTTGAGAAAGCTTTTGATTCCTTAGAGTGGCCTTACCTTTTTGAGGTCTTACAGCGATTTGGCATTGGGCCCCTTTTTCTTTGCATGATTAAACTGCTATACACTAATCCTCAGGTCCGGGTCAAAGCGGGGAGGATTATCTCGGAGGCCGTAAACGTGTGCAGAGGCACAAGACAGGGTTGTCCCCTTTCCCCGCTGCTGTTTTCCCTCCCCATGGAGCCATTGGCGCCGGTACGACGCAACAAGGGTTTCTGTTGGGGAATTGCCCTGGGAGATGGCCTACATGTGGCTTCGCTATATGTTGATGACCTTTTACTGTATTTTAGAGATGTCACGCGCGTCCCTCCACAGGTTGGGACCCTACTGCAACAGTTTGCCTTGCTATCTGGCCTCAGGGTTAATTGGTCTAGATCGTTCCTCTTCCCCTTTGATCCCACGCTTCCAAATCTAGAGCTTTGTCTCTCCGGAAACACTGTTCCTTGGCAACCCCACACATTCAGATATTTAGGCATACAGATTTACCATCATAAAGAAGACCTATTTGATGGGAACCTTAAGAGAGAGGTGTCCTCCATTAAATCCCAAATGGCTTTCTGGCAAACATTATCATTGTCGGTGGCGGGTAGGATAGCACTGTTAAAAATGATCATCTTACCACGCTTATTGTATTACTTTTCCAACCTTCCACACTACATCCCGGCCAGTTTCTTCAGGAGCCTGGAGCCCAAGTTGAGAGAATTTATCTGGAATGGGGGGCGCTGTCGAGTTGCGCTTAGGAAAGTGTACATGACGCTGGAGAGGGGTGGCCTTTCGGCTCCTAATCTGGAACACTATTACTTGGCTTCTCAGCTCCAGTGGGTGTCCAAATGGCTAGCAGGCCTTCATCTTACAGACATGGCGACTACCGAGGGCCCCTGGTCCCTCATGCAGGTGTCGCACCTATTTCACCCGCTCACACGTGCAGTGCCGCCGGGGCAGCTCTTCCTTAGGGTGGCCCACAGATGTTACCAAAGGTCCCTATGCCTTGCGGGGGGGACTGTTCCGTTACCCCCAGCCTTGGCACTGCTGGGTACTCCTCAAGGCTCCAAAGTCACGTTAGGAGCTGAACTACATGAGTGGCATGCGGCGGAGCTGTAGAAGTTGGACGATCTGTATAATGATGATAAGCTGCTATCATTCTCCGAACTGGTCCAGGAGACAGGCCTCCCTGTGGGACAGTTCCTGCTATATAACTCGCTGTTGTGGTCTTTATCATCTAAGTGGGGCAACCTGTCGACCGTGCCACCAAATCATCTGCTGGAACAATACATACAGGTGATGCGGCAGGGACGACACCTGATTAGGTGGTTCACAAATGCGCTGCGCATGCACACGACCCTAGAGTACGCCACACTGCGTGCGGCTTGGGACACTGATTCGGCTACCCCATTCACAGACGCGCAGTGGAACTCTGTTCTCTCCAGCCACACCAATATACCCCGCAACTCCAGATTCCACCTGATACAATTCTATATCATTCATAGGCCATAACTCACTCCAGCTCGCATTAATTGATATTTCTCTTGTTGTGATGCAGCTTGCCCCCGCTGCTACCACATTAATGCAGATATGATTCACATGCTATGGTCTTGTCCCTCCTTACACTGTTACTGGAGGGCAGTAGTAGACTGCTTGTCAGAGTGCACAACACGTTCAGTTCCGCTTACATGGGAGGTCTGTGTGCTGGACCTAGGCCTGATAACAGCTAGAAGGCTGATAACTTGTAGGTGGAAGTCAGCAGACGCGCCAACTGAGCGGGCTTGGAAGTGTTTGTTTGAGATCTGGGCAAGTGCAGAGGGGGCGGCATTGAGACAAGAGGATGCACTAAGGTTGCGCAGGTATCCGTTGTCAGATAGTTGGGAGATGATGATGGCACACTTGCAGGGCCTAGGATCGGGATCAGATGTGGAGGAATCAGACTAGTAACTGTGATGGAAATGCACCCAATTCAAAGATAGGAGCGCGCAGTGGAGCAGGCCTGAGCACTAGTCGTTGGTTCAGTTTCTGTCTTAAGGGTGCAGTCAGGTTCCATACAGGCAGCGGGCACCTTGCGACTGGACATGTTCCTGTCATATGTTAACGCGCATATGTGTCACAGAGGGGTTTCCGCACACACGAAGGCACACTCATTTAAATGTCAACAACTTGAAGATATAGTACTCCATTGTTTGAACCGTTACTATTGTTATCTGTTGCTTGATTTAGGGCCAATATCTACAGAAACAATTCTGCAAGAATGTTTTGATCTCTGTGTGAGGATTGGAGGGACACTGTAGCATCTATTGCCCTGCAGGTTATTCATAAGACCTGAAATTTCTTTGCATGGATATTTTTTGCATTCAGTGTTAATGTATCCTGTCATATGTAAGTTTTGGTAGACCGCATTTGAGAATTTTGCTCGGAGCTCTAATCGTCGACAGTCAGTATGTTTTGATGTCTACTTTTCCCTGATATAATTGCACAGCATGACTGGTAACTATAAATATTTGCTGTACTAATGTTGATGTAAAAGTCAAAATGTCGCGACATGGTTGAAATAATAATAAAAAGATTTTCGAAAAACAATGGGAGGGGGAGGGGGAGTTGAGTGGAGTGCAATTAAGTATGCATGTCAGTCTGGCCCGCCGTCTTATGCGCATATGCAACACAACTGGTTTGGAGAAACAGCAAAGACTCCAATGCACTGTCTGAGCTGCAGATCAAGCCGCTCAGACCAATCCTGGTGCTGCTCTCATGCTAGGTATAGCATAAGAGCAGCACCAGAATTGCATGGGGAGTCTGTGCTGGTGTCGCAGGGACTGCTGGGACACCATCAGGAGCAGGAGAGAAGAGGAGCAAGGCGGCGGCAGGACAGGTATGTTTTTATTTTTTATTTTATTGTTTCTCCCCGTCTTCGTTCCCCCCCACCCACTCCCCTTGAGATCTGTGGTGGCCGCCATTGCAGTAGTGAAAAATGAATTTACTGGTTTTTCACTACCAGGACATGTAAAAGTTAAAAGTACATGTCCTATGTTTTAAATATATTGCACCCTGCCCTCTTGGCTGTCCTGAGCTGACCCTAGGGGTGATAAATGAGTTAAAAAGGAAGGTATGTGCCTGTCAAAAGGTTTATTTTGGCAGGTCTAAATGGCAGTTTAAAACTACACAGACAGGCTCTGCAATGGAAGGTTTGAGACATGTTTACCAGGCTACTTAAGTAGATCTCACAGCCAGTGCTGCAGACCCACTAGTAGCATTTAATTTACAGGGCTTGGGTATCTTGTATACCACTCTACAAGGCACTTAAAAGTCAATTAAATATGCCTATTGGGTATAACCCAATGCTCCCATGTTTTAAAGAGAGAGCACACGCACTTCAGCACTGGTAAGAAGTGGTAAAATGCCTTGAGTGCTTACGCCCAAAAGGAATGCAGCAAAAATGAAGGAGTAAAGGCAAAAAGTCTGGAATCGCGCAGAAAGGGCCTAGTCCAACATTTGTGGGCAGAGCTGCATACATGTGTGCTGCTACAAAAGAGAGCCCAGGTCAGGGAAGCAAGGGTGACTGTCTTGCTTCTGCTTTCTCAGCCAGCAGTTTTACAATGTGGCTTATATTTACCTTCCAGTCCATTGGTGTGCACTCTCACACCTGGAGTCGAGTATCCCCCCAGCACGGGACTAGGTTCCATTTTAACCCCTTGAAGCAGCTCCCCCTATGCCAAGTCTTCCTGTCAAGACATTGGATGAAAGATATTTATTCCATGTCTACGACGGCAAAGGCGACGCACTGCAAGGAGAGGGCACGCTATGACATAAGTTTATCTACGCAATCAAAAGATCAGCTTTTTTAATTTTTAGATTTGTAACGCACACGATCTTTGCCTCGGCTTAAGTGCAGCACTTTTCAAAGGCAAGGAAAACAGACGACATCTTTTAATAAATCTTGAATGACGGTGATGTGATTTTATGGCATGAAGTGTGATTAGATTTCCCCTGAAGTACCTCCTCAGAAGTCGGATTGTTTACAGCAGCCCAACTTGAAAGATTTCTCTCTTATTTCTAAAAGTGTGTTTCATTCACTGCAGCTGCTGAATATATCTGCTGTGCCAGCCCCATGGGCGTAGGAAGTGTGGGGGACGCGGGGGATATGTCCCCCCCAGATTTTGGAGTGGGGGGGACACGGGGGACAAGGGTGGGGGGGACGAGGGGACAGAAGAATTTTCCCTTCTCCTGTAATTCGCAGGGCCATTAGCGCATGAAAGCGCTACCTATATGGCCCTGCACTTGACCTGTGACCTGGCTCCAGGACACTCGCCCTCTGCCCTTTTGTTGTGCTGCAGCACACAAGGGATTCTTTCTCACCTTGCCTCCACAGCTTCCTGCAGTCTGCACTTCTGAGAACAAAGGGAGAGGAGAGGCCCTTTGTTGATTGCTGTGTGCATCCAGTCCCTCCTGAGCCCCACCCTTCCTGTCCCTTGAAGATCGAACCCTGAAGACAGCAGCAAGATTTGAGAAGGTAAGGAGGTTTGGGTAATTAAATAAACTATTGCTAAGTAACTCCCTTTCTTTTTAAATACAGTGCTGTGTTGCAGAGTATCTCCCTTTCTAAAAACACTATTGTTGAGTTACTGTTAGATATGAGCAGGGCAGGCTTTAGCGCGCTAGTGGCACCCTGTGCGCCAGTGTTTGTTAGGGCCCCCCTTTCTGTCGCCTCTCTCTCACTCTCTTCTATCCTCTGTCTCCAGCTTGCCTGCCCCAGTGCTAATTATTGTCCCCTAAGTTGACATCCTGCCCCCCCCAACATTTCTGTCCCCTGTCTCTCCCTCAGCCTTCCTGGTATTTGTGAAAGCCCGCTCTGAAGGGCAAGGGCTGTCTGTAAATCTCATTTCCTGCCAATGGCCTGTGGATGCGAAGCCAGCACTGTGGCAGCTCACAGGCTTTACAGGACTTCACAGGCTATGGTGGAACAGAGCCTGACACTGCTGGATAGACAGCGGAGAGACCAGCACACAGCATGGGTCCCAGGAAGAACCAGATGGCCTAAGAGATGGACAGGCCAAGGTAAGGCAGCTAGGGCGATGCAACCGGTGCTGCCGCACTGGGTGCTGACTTAGGATGGGGTGCTATGTTTGCAAGTATATTGTGACTTTAAAAGCACCTGCTGGATGTTCCTTGCCACCAACAGTTTTCAGGCAACAATAAAAATCTTAAGATAATTCCGGTGATTAATGGTCATTCTGGAGAGAGACTGAAGTTTTGTCTAGTGGAAGTTTTGACTCATCATAACGTACAGGGTTACTATGCCTGCTACAAAGGCCGTCTACATGCAGATCACAAAGTGTATATAATGTGAATAGGTCAGTGGGTTTCTGCTTTTGTCAGATGCCGAAAAGTACCCTCTTTTTGGCATGGTTACCCCACTTTTTGCCTGTTGTCAGTATGTTTTGACTGTGTTCACTGGGATCCTGCTAACCAGGACCCCTGTGCTTTCTCCCATTAAATTTGGTTGCTTGGACCCCCCACACCCCCCACTTGGCATACTGGTGCCCCTTATAAGTCCCTAGTATATGGTACCCAGGTACCCAGGGCATTGGGGGATCAGGGGTTCCCATGGGCTGCAGCATTTTTATGTACTATGCCACCCATAGGAGCCCATGTAAACTGTGTCTGCAGGCCTGCCATTGCAGCCTGCGTGAAAAGGTGCTTGCACCCTTTCACTTCAGGCCACTGCACCAGGTCACTGTAAGTCACCCCTATGGTAGGCCCTCCTAGCCCAGAGGGTAGGGTGCAAGTACCTGTGTGTGAGGGCACCTCTGCAGGAGCAGAGGTGCCCCCACGAACTCCAGCTCCATTTTCCTGGACCTCGTGAGTGCGGGGACGCCATTTTACGCTTGTACTGGACATAGGTCACTACCTATGTCCAGCTACATAATGGTAACTCCGAACCTGGGCATGCTTGGTAACCAAAATGTCAGAATCATACCCCAATACTATTGTCAGTATTGATTGTATGATTCCATGCACTTTGGGGGCTCCTTAGAGGATCCCCAGCATTGCTCCTACCAGCTTTATGGGGTCTTCCGAACAGCTCACGCTGCTGCCACCCCTCAGACAGATTTCTGCCCTCCTTCTGCTGCTTGAGCAGCTCATGCACAGGAAGGCAGAACAAAGGATTTCCTTTGGAAGAGGGAGGCAACACCCTCTCCGTTCCAAGGCTTGGGAGGGGTAGCCTCGCCAAGCTACTAGGATGCTCTGAAGGGCACATTTGGTGCCCTCCTTGCATAAACCAGTCTGTACCAGTTCAGGGACCTCAGCCCCTACTCTGGCGTGAAACTGGACAATGGAAATGGCGTAACCACTCCCCTGTCCATCACCACCATGCCCAGAGCTCCTCCAGGTGGCCACTTGATTCTTCCATCTTGAATCTAAGGTTGGCAGAGGCCTCTGTGAGAATCTGAGTGGCCAGGTCAGGGAGGTGACATCACAGCCCCCTCCTAGGTGGTCACCCGGCTAGGTGACCAATCCCCCTTTCTGGGTTATTTTGGGTTTCCCTCTTGGGTGGGTCCTCAGATTTGACGTGCAAGATTCCAGCAGGACTCCTCTGCAACGTTTACTTTGACTTCTGGCCACTGGAACCGCAACTGGACTTCACAGGAACCTACAATCTGCAGCTCCAGCGACGACTTTGCCACGCAACATTGTTTCTCCGACTCCTTCCAGCAACTGCAACATTTGCCCAGCTGTGCTTCCTCTGAGGGCAGTCTGCATGAGAAGAAAGAAGGAAAATTCCTTGAAGTGAAGGAGTCACTTATCTGCATCCGCAGGCACCAACTGCAACAAAAATCGGCTGCGTGGATCTCCTCTCCTCTCCTCCTGAGATGCGTGGATCCTGCATCAGGGGTGGTAGTCTGGAGTGGTCTCCTTGGTCCTCTCTACCAGCTGCCCAACTTTGGAGTAGGTAGGTCCTTGCCTTCCCATGCAGGACAGTACCCCCTGCACTGCATCTCTTGCAGCTACCCCCGGCACTCTTCTCTGTGAAGCACAGCCCTCAATGTGCTTCGCCTGTGAAGTGGGATCTCTCTTCAGGTGTGCTGTGGGCCTCTCTACAGCTCCTGGGCTCCTTGCCTGTAGGTCTTCTGTGGGGGCTGTCTCTCCTCCTCCAGACTCTCTGCCTTGCTGATGGTCACCTGAGACTCCCCTCCATGGGTTGAGTCCCCCTGGACCTTGCTGGTCCCCGGTAGCTCCACTTTTCTCCTATTGCGACATTTGCTTTTGCCAAGGCTTGTTGGTGGGTTTTCCACACCACAGACTGACTGCAATTCTTCATCTGGCGTGGGACGTCAACTGCATCACCTAGGAACTCTTCATCTGCTCCAGTGCTGCATTGCTGACCATCTTCGTCTCCCTGTCGACCAACTCCTGCATCCACGGATGGGTGGGTAGTGGCTCCTGCCACGACCGGACCATCCTACGTAAACTGGACTTGGTGCCCTTCTTTTCCAGGTCTTTCTCTTCCAGGATTCACGTCTAGTTTCTTGCAGTCTTGTCTGCGTTTTGCAATATCCTTCTCTGAAGTCCTTTTGGTGGGTCAGGGAAAAAACTGTAACTTACCTCTTTTCTCCTGGTCGCTGGGGGGCACTCTGGTACTTACCTTTGGGGTTTCCTAGTTCCTCCAGCTCCCCTCTACCAATTCCACTTCCTTGGGTGGGGACCCGGTTTTCGCATTTCACTTTCTTAGTATATGGTCTGGTCCCCTCTAGGCCTTCATATTGCCTATTGCTTTTCACTGTTTTCTATTGCTTTTTATGCCAATTTGTGATTGCTGCTGTACATATAATAGTGTGTTACTTACATCCTATTGGAGTATTGCCTATCTAGTGTTTTAGTGTTTGTACTACTGTAATAAGGAACCTTTATTTTCGTAACACGTGTTTCTTTCATGTGTGTAAGTGCTGTGTGACTACAGTGGTATTGCATGATCTTTGCATGTGTCCTAGATAAGTCTTGGCTGCTCATCCACAGCTAACTCTAGAGAGCCTGGCTTCTAGACACTGCCTACACTTCACTAATAAGGTGATACCTGGACCTGGTATAAGGTGATAATACCATAGGTACTCACCACACACAAGGCCAGCTTCCTACATCAGAGAGCTCCTTTTTTGTCCCCTGCAATTTATAAATGAAAACTGAATATAGAACAGTGAGCAATGAACTCATCAAAGAGCTGCATGCAAACATCAAGGTATAGATTAGAGCGTCATGATTTCCCCCCACTTTTTCATTAACTTAATGTTGCAAAACAAGTTGATTTGAGTGCAGTTCTTATTATTAAAGAGAGCCCCCAAACATGGTGTTATGTTTTAAATTCTGAGTTTGCGCTTCTCCAGATAAAGCACTCTGAAACTATACCTGCTACCAGTATGGATGACCTGTGACACCTACACCTTGTAGTCCTCTGTCTTATGTAACATTTCATATACACTGATTTACACATATATGATGATTGTCTCTGTGTAATGTCTGTGTGATGTAAAGTGCTTTGACACCCTAGACTGGTATGAGGGATGAATGATAGAACAACACATGCGTATATCGTGCATGCCTTAACATCGCGGTCTCAACAATGACTGTGTCTTTACTACGCATGCCTCTACAACGAATTTCATTCTAAAAGCATGTTTGGTAAAGGAACATGCGTGGTAAATTCTCCCTACCCTGCCCCCTTACACCTGATACCATACTCCACCTATCCAAGCACTTAAAACTGCCCCTGCCCTGAGCCCTAAACCCCCCTGCCCTGAGCCCTAAAAGTAACCCTGCCCTGTCCTAAAAACTACCCCGATCCCCACTCTGAACCCTAAAACCTACTCTGAACTGCTCTAAAAACTACCTTGATGCCCCTGCCCCCACCCTGAACCCTAAAACCTACCCCGCTCTGTCCTAAATACTACATGACCCCCACCCTGTACCCTAAAACCTACCCCACACTGTCCTAAAACTACTTGAACTCCATGCACTCCTCCTGACCCCTAAAACCTACCCCACCCTGTCCTAAAAACTACCCCGACCCTACCCTGCCCTAAAAATGACCCCAACCTCCCACTCTAAACCCGGCCACAGCCCTACTTACCTCTCTCTCCTCTGCTTCTTCCTGTTCCACCCGGACAGCTAGACCGCTATATATGCTGTAACCACGCATATGTGTGGTAAAGATATGTGTGGTAAAGGCATGTGTGCTAAAGCCATATTTGTGGTAATGGCAGCATGGTCAATGCATTGCATTGCATTGATTGCGTTGTAAGGGATATTTCCCGGTATGAGTGGTGCTATAAAACAAATGAAATGCATCTGAGAGAGAGTGGTGATGGATAGTAGTGAGGGAATCCGTGGCAGAGGTGGTCACTGGGGGGCACCAACAAACAATGTCGCACAGGGCGCCACCAGCACTAAGGCCGGCCCTGTCAGACAGCACAGCAGTTCACAGGAACGCGGCAGCACAGAGACTGCCACTTGACAGTAAGACAAGGACCTAGCAGCAATCATAGGCCTTACTGGCCTTCATAGGCAGGCGGAGGCCCAGAGACTTATACAGCCTGACTAGTAAGAAAGCTCCCAACAGGCAGCACAGTGCCTGGCAGACAGCACAGGAATCGACAGGAAGCACTGCGCCCAGCAGGCAGTACAGGCCTCTTAGGACTTGACACAGGCGAACAGCATCACAGAGCCTGTCGCTGCCTAACCGGCAGCAAAGGGCCCAGCAGACAGGGAATTGCAGGCCTCACAGGACTCGACTGGAAGCGACCGTCTTCCCCATCTCCCCCCACCACGGCAACCCTTCTGGGTGCAAACTTTGTGCAGGGGGCCCACCTCAAGGTTGTCCCTGTCCCCCCCCAGAAATTTAGTGTCTCGTACGCCCCTGGCCAGCCCCGCTCTCGATTCCCTTCTGTAATGCAACACCCAAAGTGTTGCCGTTTTCATAGCGAAACAGGTTTTGAAAGCTCTCGCGTTCATAGCGAAGTTACGTTTCTAATGATCTCTTCTGCAGTTCACCCACCGCTCCATCCATTATTTCCTTTTCTACCCATTTTCTCCTTTTTTCCTTCCTTCCCTCCTTCTTTCTTTTTTGTGTGTGTTTCTGTATGACGACAGAGGGAGAAACATAGGTAACCATTGGCGTCAAACAGGTTCTTAGCAGGTGGCACTCTTCTTAGTACAAAAGTCTTGTGGGGTGTGGACACACACCTTGTCCAGTGACTGTCGATGGCACTGCAGGAGGGACCAGCCATTTGTCACCGGGCTGAAAGCTGAAAAGAGCCCAGAACACTTTCATAGCTGTTCTGTCTGTATGTGTCTGTCTTTCACTTTTTTGGTACTATGTGCGATTATGTGCAGGGTTGTGTGTTGCTGTATGCATTTATTTGTGTGTTAATGTAGCTATATTTTTTGTACGTGTTTTCGCTGTCTATATATTTTGTTCAGTTTGGATATGAGAGCTGGCATGCCTATGTTACTATGCTATTACATCTGTGTTGGATGCAGGCCAGTCTGTGCTTGTGTGTTTTTGTGATTTCCTCTGCTTATCTGAATCTAATGTTTGCAATGTGTTTGCACGGGTATACGTGCATGTCGTTTATGGTTGTTTATGGTTGTTTATGAGTTTTTATAGGTGGTTTTATGATCTGGGTCTGTCTCTGCTCGCTGTGGACATCTGTAGTGCCTTGGGAGTCAAGGCTTTGAAGGCAGTATGGCCCACTCACATTTTCATCTTCCCGATGTCGGTAAATAGAATGGCGTAAAATTAGCAAATAGTAATGCCAGTTAATTACGATGCTTATAAATAGCCAAGCGTGCATCCCTGCAGGCCAATGAAAAGCATAACTCCTGTTTTGAATAAATGTACGTAAAGCAAACTTAATATTATGATACCATCTATCCTCAAAAGCAACACTTATTTTCTCAAACCCCAAGAAAAGCCACCACTTTTACACATACCAGCAGAATCTTTCAAATTCTCAGTCTTACACAATGCAACATACACTTAGGGGCATATTTAAAAGCACCTTTTGCCATCAGAGCGTCACTTTTTGTGACGCTCCAGTGGCGCAATGCCCTGCACCGTATTTACAAGGTGGCATTAAGCCACTTTTTGTGGCTTAACACCACCTTGTAAATACAGCCCCTTCACATGCACACTTTGCGTAAAAAAGGGGCGTACAATGGGTGTTGCTGTGGATGTACCACAGCAACACCCATTGCATTTTGATACTGCCTCAGATTCACAAGTTTTCGTAAACCTGAGGTAGCGCCAAAATCTAACGCCACCCCAGAGGTGGCATTAGCATGGCGCAACAAGGAGAAATGCTTCCATTTCTCCTTGTTTTTTGCTCTGTGTGTTCTGCACTCTGCAGCACACATAGAAGGAGCAAATCGCCATTTAAGATTGTTTTTGTGCAGAAGGTGTTCCTACAGGCACAAAAACAATCTCCCCCTCAACGCAGGCATCCTTGCACTATGGTGCAAGGGTTGCTGCGTTGGCGCATGGCAGCAAATTTAGCGCCAATGCAGGGGGAAAGACAGGGGTGCGCTGTATGTAAATAAGGCGCATACCTGCATTTTGAAAATGACTGTGCATGACGCTGCCAAATTTGTTGCAGCACCGCACACTGTCCTTTTCTGGTAAATCTGGCCCCTACTCTTTGCCAACATACAGCCATTCACAGTGTGAACCCTGACACACCACTCTTGTTCTCATTGACTTTGGTCCCACACATTGCCTCAATGCACTTGACTCACCTACTCCCTTTGCCACCTACACGTCCTTTTCACCTTCAACTATTCACTGTCTCACCCATTCATCCCCTCATCCATCAATGAACTCATTGATCCATCCATTCAACAAGTGACACATTCTTACATTTCCGCTTATGAAAAATCCATCCCAATTGAACTTGGAGTGTTTTTGTCAAAAGCAACATTCCGTCTTTGAACGGTCACGAATGATAAAGTATTCTAAATCCATTCAACGTTGGCCACACATACAGACAGTCCTTGATTAAATGTTTTCAGCATATTTTAAAAAATAATAAAGAATGTGAAACCTCATTGTAAGATGGCCACCTACACATTAGTAGCGTGGCTAATAGCTCCGCGGGTGGCCACTGAAGGCCAGGCCTATTGGCTTTGTCAATGATTGTATCTCCGAAACACCCAGTTTCTTAAAGGTCTGCAGCTTCCAAGTCCTGTACATAATTGGTGCTATTATTAGCACAACTTAGGGGTAGATTTAAGAGCCACTATCGCCACCAGAGCATCACTTTTCATGACGCTCTGGTGGCGCTAACCATTGGTCCATATTTACAAGAAGGTGTAACACCACTTTTTGTGGCATTACGCCTTCTTGTAAATATGGGCCCCTCCAATGCAGTTTTCTGCATCAGAGGGGAGTGCAATGGGTGTTGCAATGGGCGGTCCACTGCAACACCCATTGCTTTTGACGCTGCCCCAGATTTACGAGTAATCGTTAATCTGTGGCAGCGCCAACAACTAACGCCACTGAAGGGGTGGCGTTAGCATGGTAAAACGAGGAGGAATGCTTTTATTTCTCCTCATTTTCAGCTTTTTCTATGTGTGCTGCATTCTGCAGCACAGATAGAAGAAGCAAAATATCATGGATGATTGTTTATGTGCAGAAAGGTGTCCCTTCCTGCACATTAACAATCATTCTAAAATGACGCTTTGGTACTTGTGTGTGTGTTGCATTTTGCAGCACACATAGAAGTGCCAAATCACCATTATAGATTCTTTATGTTCAGGAAGGGACACCTTCCTGCACATAAACAATCTATCCCGTCAGCACAGACACCCTTATACTATGCTGCAAAGATACCTGAGTTGGCGCAGGCAGCTTAATTCAGCGCAGGGGGAAATGCAGGGGTGTGCCATATTCCTGTAAATATGACGCATCAATGTGTTTCAAAACTGACATGTCGCAGCGTTGCTACTTTTGGCACAGCACCCTGCTGCTCCACTTTGACATAAATTAAGATCTTAGTTTTTAGGTCTGGCATTAGCCAGGACCTTTTCCCCAAAAATATTAAAAAAATATATGTATACATACATAAATGGGCTTTTAGTCAACCCTCTTTATTGTTCTGCGGTAGTGCCATTCACAATTAGTTTGTTTCCACCACAGTATGCAGCATAGCTCAGTGGGCCAATCCACCCCAGCCGTTGGGTCCCCTCACTTTGAGTGCCGAAATCTTGCCTGTGGACAACGTGCACATGGGCCAGAAAATCCCCCTTTAGTGCAGGGGATTGATAGATATTGGGTATTTTTAGAACAACTTTGTTTTTCCCTTTAGTAAACTTGTTTTTGCTTTCCAAGGGTCTGGCTGTTTCCCAGACACTGCTACCGGAATCTCTCTGCAGCTTGCAGTGCAAAACACCTGGCACATGCATTGATGGGGAGCCCGTTTATAACCAGGCTTTAAAGCCATTCCAAGATGGCCACCAGTGCCTCTCCATAGCTGCACACGCAGTGACAGACACCTTTGAATTGATGTTCTTATACTCTCCTCTTATACTGTTCTGACCGGAGGAAGGAAACAAGGAAGGAAAAACAGAATGTTTGAAGAGGTGGAAAGTATGATGTTAATAATTATGCAAATTCATAGCAATTACTGATTCCCAGTTCACAAAGACGGGAGCCTTTGCTTTATTAACAAGCTCAGTGTGTGCAGTCATGACGCTGAATCCTAGGTACATGTTGAACTAATGTCACTCCTGTTCTGGCTGACTTCCTGAGAGACAGAGGGCCTGGATGGCTTGGATTCTGTTTGAGGCTTAAAGGCATCTGAGGACAATAGTAGTCACTGCTGTGCTACACATGAATCTCAAGTGCCACACGTCTCTCTACTTGAGCATGTTTTGTGGATATAGTGCACTTCAGGGACACCTTTTGGTGTGCATTGAGGTGGGAAATCCCCGCCCTGTAGTCTCAAAAGGGGAGTCTGCCTTGTGTCTCAATGCTCAAACCATAACTGCTGGAAATGTATTAATAGCTTTTGTGATTAATAGTTGTACTGAGGTGATTTGCTTACTAGTATTCCTGTGTATATTACATTAAGAGGCATGGGCCA
The DNA here is from genome assembly GCF_031143425.1 of Pleurodeles waltl. Lineage (NCBI taxonomy): Eukaryota > Metazoa > Chordata > Amphibia > Caudata > Salamandridae > Pleurodeles > Pleurodeles waltl. Next base: position 297,280,453 of record NC_090442.1, read on the forward strand.
CAAAGAAGCCTCATCATGTTTATTTTATGAGTAAATATAATGTTCATAGACGTTATAAGGAACAAAGCTGCTATACCCTTTGTCAATATTAAAACAAGTGCATACAGTGAAGAGCATGCAAACATAGCCCATCTATCTGCTAGGATTGCCGATCAGCGTCAACATGCATTTATTTATGTGCCAGACTTATGTTTGCACGATGGAGGATGAGAGCTGCTCACTGACAACCACATCACCCACTTCTTTCAGAGCAGGTATTTATTCAGGATAGGTCTGGATGAGAAAATGTAACGTTTTGCACCAGGGAACCCACCTGGAAGGTATACTTGGTTTACTGCTCATAGGCAGTACAATGCATCAAGAGATCTGACCTTCTTCTTGCCTGTGAAGGTTAATTAGGCTCCAGGATGACTGACTGGCTGACTGAACTTCCAAGTTTCAAATGTGAATGACAGTGGGACAAAGCCAAACTCTCTGGCCTTGTGAATACAGGCTGGAACAACACCTAAGCACATTAAGCACATTTTCGACCAGTACCTTTGTAGACCCTGATGTTGTTTATGACTTCAGAAGTGGCAGCTGGTGACCTTTGAAGGTGGTGAAGCGCAATACTTTCCTTGAATTCCAGTAAGCAAGCAAAGGAAACGAAAGGGGCTTTCAATCTAAGAAGGTTCGTGGGGGGCATTCTCCTTTCAACAATATGCTGTAACAAGCCTTTGGAATGCAATAGGTCTCACATTTGCTTGAGTTTGAGCTATTGGCGTTGTAAACGCATAACTGGACTTTTCTTGCCTCATAAATTGGTCAACCCTGCCGCATAACTTGATCCTCTCTGCCACATAATACAATTGGCCCTGTTTATAACTAAAGCACTTCTATTTACCTTCTTCAAATATCTTCAGCAACAAAAAAAAAATTGCCATTATTTATTATATTTTTTATATTATTATTTTGGGGTCCCAATCTAGTGTGGGGACACAGAGATGACCTAGACAGAAAGAGCACACTGTGCGGTGAGTTATGGGCAAAAGTGTTTTGTAAAAGGAATTCCCCGCAAAGCATTACACTGCAAGTTTTCGAGTTCAGCAAATACTGTAGTATCTTGACTGTAATGCTCAGAACGGCCCCTAGAGGTAACTATAATGGAAATAGCATTTGTAAGAAACATGGGACAGCTTAAAAAGACATTAAATGATGGGATATACAAACACACATACAAATATATACACACACACACACACACTACACAGCTCATCAGAATGAGACCTTAAGACACCAGATGCACAGACCTGGTGAACGAGGGACAGCACCCACTGCTTAATTTGATCCAGTGGTTGCCAGTGGGCACACATTTTCTGTAAGCAAGAGAGGGAAAAACACACAGAGGGGAAAGAGGAAAAAAGTGAAAGATGGAAAACCCACAAAGGAAGAAAGCAGGAACCCACAAAAGGGAGCTAAAGGGGCACAGATTGTGTGACAGTGGATTAAAGAGGTCCGGGGTGGATTCAAGAGCATGGAACCTTGCTATTTAGAGCACTGACATTTAATAGCGCCATAAAATAATTATGTTGTATGGTATGGATTTATGTGGAGTGCCTTGGGATGGAACTATGTGTAATGATGTTGAATTATATTGTGTGGATTGCAATTATGTGTGTGGAGTGGAATTATGCGGATTTGAGTGAAATTGTGTGGCGTGCAATTGTTTGACTTTGAATTGTGTGGCGTTGAGTGGAGCTATGCGTATTGGAATTATGTGGTATTGTGTGTAGTGCAATTACGTTGAGTGGGATTGTATGTCATGGCGTGTAATTATGTGGAGCGGTACGTGTTGTGGAATGGCGTGAAGGGGATTTATGTGGCATGACATTGAATTATATAGCAAGATGTGGAATTTTGTGGTGTGTATTGGATGTGTGTGGCGTGTAGTGGAATTGTGTGTCATGGAGTGGAATTATGTGGTTTGGTGTGGAATTATGTGTTGTGGAGTGGAATTGTGTGGACTGGAATTATGTTGAGTAATGTGGAATTGTGTGGCGTTATGTTTGACAAGGGCTAGTAAAGCAAGTTAAAATGAGTGAAATGTAAGCGGGGATAGCACTTCTGCCAGTTATATATAAGAATCTGCTATTACTGAATGGCCAGTAAAGCACATAAATTTTAAAGTGCATAAATCATTTAAATCCCATGTAAAAACAATGCTATAGGTTCAAGTGTGTGTTTAATACTAAAATCAATCTGAGCTTAGGAATAAAAAACGGAGCATGACATGTGCACAGAGTGCCAGCTAGCAACAAGGCACCATAAATATAATTTGGAACTGATGCAGAATCACCCATATTAAATGTATGTAGCGTTTTGTAAAATTTGCAACAAACTGTGATGTAAAAGGCCGATAGAGCATCAGAAATCACAAGCCCTTGAGGAGAGATGAGATGACTGCACTATCTCACGTAGTGTAAACGTCTGAACAGAAATTGAAAAATAAGGCTGGAAAATTATTTTCTTTTTATTTTAACAGAATGGAAAGTCCTGCAAGCATTCATGCCTTGCATTTCAATGAGCATAGCAGCCTGGCAGGGAGGGGCCCTGGAGAGAGAGACTCAAGATGTGATGCGAGGTTAAGCAAGTTTCACATCATTGCTTCTAAGTTTAGCTACATTCTACCAGAAAGGGCATATTGTGGCTTTCTTGAGCAGTGAGGTAAACATTCAGGTGTTTCTTTTGTAAAATAAGATTATTTTAGGAGCCAGAGGTAAACATGGGCAGCACTGGAATAAAGCCAAAACAAATGTCAGTGACATGGGAGGAGATCGGAGGAATGGAATGCTGCAATAAAACACAGGCAACTACCAGACTAAAACACTCACAGTGAAAGGGGAGCACCAAAGAAATAGCAAAAATAGTTTATCACAGCAACAGATAAAGAAACCAAAGTGGAATAATACAGTAGTTGGTCACTGCTCTGTAACAGAAAAAGGAGGGAGAAAAAGGCAGAACTGACCACTAGCGAGCAAGAATTTTTAAAGGAGACTGCAACCAACAAATGAAATCACTTTAAGCCATAAGAAGTATACTAAAAGTATGCACAAGGTCGAACGCTTACGCTCGACCTACAAATGAGGGTAAACAGCACATTTTAAAACTTAATTTTCAAAAAAACATTTGTGTGCCAAGCAATTAAAACTCAGGGGTGGGCCCAATTTGTTTTTCAAATTTGGCGATCCCCTGCCCGTATTTCAAAAATTACCTCCATCGTGCCAGGGCCTGCATTTTTGACACAGTGCCCCAAATGCCACTGGTACCTCCTTCAGCCAAGAGCAATATTTCAAAAATTATCTTTAGTATGTAAGGACTAGCATTTTTTTAATAGTTAGCTGTTTGCTGCCACCACTCAAATGCCATTGTTGATCTCTCCAATGCCAGCATCAGCATTTTGTCATTGGCAGTCCTTATATCAAACTTTATCTCTAATATGCGATTTTGCCATGAGTACCACATAGGCCAAGAGTTGCCTTCAATATTCCAATCCCAACATGTTGCCATAGTTGCTTTCCAGTATGTCAGTACCAGCATTTTGGCAAGGGTATCCCAAATTACCGTTAGTGTGTCAATGTCAGCATTTTGTAGCAAGTGTTCCCTGAATTTCAATCATTATGTCCACTGTGCCAGATTAAGCATTTTGTCAAGGGTGCCCCTCATACACCATTGGTGTCATCTCATGCCAAGAACCATAGGTGACCCCTATGTCAAAACATAGCTCTAGTATGCAAGGGTCATGATTTTGTTTTGGCAGACTGCACCCTATAACCCATTGATCTCCTGAATGCCAAAAACAAAGTCCTGTATGTCAATGACAGTGTTTTGCCAGGGGTGTTACATATGCCAAGAATTACCTCTAGCGTACCAGCACCTGTATTTAGCCACAGGTGCCCTTTATGTCAATCATTACCCCCAATATGCCAGGGCAAGTATTTTCCCATGGGTGCCCCTTAAGCTAATATTTATGCCCAGTATGCCACCACCAGCACTGTGCCCTTTATGTTTAGAATTACCTATAGTGTGCCAATACTAGCATTCTTCAATGGGCGCCATTAATGCCACAAATTAGCTCCAGTATGCCAGGGCCTGCAGCAGAGTCACATGAGTTACACATTGATACATACACTTTCACTCACTCAAGCTCAATTCCATTTACTCATTCACACTCATTGTAACTCTACTCATTCTCAATCTCAAATTTCATTTTTATTCTCACTCATACTCATTTGTATTCTTGCTCTCACTCGGGCATTCTCACTCAGTCTCACTTAGATTCACATTCTCACTCACAGTAACACTCACTGTAACTCACAATCACTTATCTTTATGCACTCCTTGTCATGCACTAACTTTCACTTACAAATGCTCACACATTCAGACATGCACATGCTCACACATACATACTCTCACAACCAGACACTCTCTCAAGCTCCCACAACCACACAAACCACACTTTACAGATTATGTGCCACTAGGAAAAGGCAGAAATGTGTTGTATCTACAAGATACAGTGCATTTCTGTTCCTTCCCCCTGAGCTGGTGCACAAATTGCTGTCTAGCGCCAACTAAGGCACCGCTGCACCATGTTCTATGTGTGCCTGCGTTGTGGGGATGATTGTTTGTGTGCAGGAAGGGACACCTTACTGCACAAAAACAATCACAAGAGGTGTTTTCCTCTTTCTATGTGTGCTGCACAATGCAGCACACATAAAAAGAGCAAAAAACGGGGAGAAATGAATATATTGCTCCCTGTTGCATAATTGTTACGCCACCCTGTGGTGGCATAGGAATCTGACTCATTCCAAGAGTTGTAAATCTGGGAATGTATCAGTTTCCTTTGGGATCCAAGTGTGTTGCATTGGAACACCCCAAGCAACACCCATTGAATGCTCCTTTCACTCAGTGTTATGCTTGAAAGGGGTCCATATTTACAAGGCCATTAAAAGCCACGCAAGGTGGCTTTAAATGGCCTTGTAAATATGGGCTGGCACACTGCGCCACAAAAGCGTAAAAAAATTACGCTTCAGTGGTGCAGTGTGCCCAATATTTCTTAGTTCCTATCAGCTGTCTTTGCTAGTTTCAGCTACTCAGCTTCTGGATGATGGGCCTGTGGGTATGGGCATTTCTCTCTCTGCCTGAAGTCCTGAAGCAGGAAACTGAAAGCTGAACCCCGCACAGTGAACACCGTTTACTATGTGAGCTTTGATTTTCACCTGCTTGCTTTTTTTACTCGATCTTCCTCAATCTTGGCACAGAACAGGGCCCCACCTAACATCTGAAGATTTCACAACAGTGTCTAACTATTGTGAAAGATTCTTCTGCTCAGTCCTGCAGCCTCTAGAAAATCAAGGCAGGCTTTGGGGCACCAGGTCTTTCTCCAGCCAGGTCTCCAACAGGGTGTAGTCCTTTTTAGTCAGATGGTCCCTCTTTCATTCAGGTGTCCTTTTGCTTTGTGTGTCCCCTAAGCAGCAAAGCAGGAAGCCAGCCACTTGACCATTATAGAGCAATTCCACTACCTATGTGCCAGCATGATTTAGGGGTCATTGAATTATTGAGCTCTACTTTTTCAGCAGGAGCCAGAAGTTAGATGTCAGGAATCTTCTTCTAGCAGGGACTTATCTTCAAATAGAGTTTTACCAGGTCCAAGAATGTTCTGAGGATGTGATGGTGGAAGTGCCAGGTTTATCCTCTACACTAGCCAGTTATTGAAAGAATTCTATTGCTCAATCCTAAAATTGTTGACACAGTCCCCCCCCACCTCCTTTTGCTGCACTTCACCTTTTCTTTACTGTAAAATTACCCAAGAGTCTCTGTTTCAAGTTAGCGGAACTCAGGTGCCACTGGGCAGGCTTGTTTTCAGTTTCTTGGCCACTCCCCTCCCTGACAGTAAACTGTTTCCCCTGCTAATGTGATGGACCCCTAAATGTCAAGGATGGTCCTGTGTATGAATAGGAGAATCCCACCCTGGCATCTACATGTAAAAAGAATTAGTAATAAAGCTTCTCTTTTGGCTGCTACTCTTGTTTACTCCCAGATAGCTAATCCCTGCTAAGAGGTCAGCAGTTCACACCCAATGTCATTTCTTAGGTTCAGAAGTAAACCATTTTCCTCTGAGCCAGTCATTAAACCTCACAGCCATCGATGTGTGTTAATGCTCTCGCAGTGTAATTTGTGGCAGAACTGGTTTTCCCTCCTAGTGTGTTAATGGGGATGGACTGTCTGGGAGGGTCATGTGGATGAATAGGGGAATTACTTCTTGGCATCTCCAAATCAAGAGCTAGTCCTAAAGCTGCCCTTTAGTCTACCATGTCTTCTTGTGCAGTCCCAGATATCAAATCCCTACTACGTGGTCAGCCCTTACCACCCAACGGTATTCCTTGGGCCACTTATTCTTTACTTGTTCTTTCATGGCCTTCAGCATGACTCTGAGATTGCTTATTTCAATGGCATCCATTACGGGTGTGCAGAGTATGTGATGGGTCCTCGCTGACATGGTGTGTGTCTCTCTCACATTACCCTGTCGCGTAGGCTCTCATTATTCTAATGAGACTACTGGATTTTGAGCGGCAGAATCGCCTGCGATGTGGGAGACTGAGTCTAACCCACTGCGGGTGACACCTGTTGCTCCAATCCGGGTTTTGCTCCGTCCACTAGCAGTGCCTCATCCCTACCAAAGGATAGTGATGATTGGGCAGCCGAGAGCATGACATGCTAGGCTTCTCAGGTAAGTCGTGGTCACTCAGGTCGCATCCGGTTCTCTCATCTACAATTCAGTCTCATATATAAATGACAAACAGAGGCAGTATATGTTTCAATAATGAGTTTAATAAAAACAACTGCATCTTAGATAGCAAAGCGTGAGCTGCAATAACCAGGAAGACACAACATGACAGTATTATAATTGTGACGAGAAGAGTGAAGCATAAAAACAACGCTATCATATTGTCACTATAAACAAGGGACTATTTCCTATCTAGGTTGTAATTTGAGCACAGCATGTTAAGCTCTAATTCTGCCTTTCAGGTTCCCCTGGGTAGACATCAACCCCCATATCTGAACAAAGGCCTGTGGTCTGCATTAGCATCTGTAGGGAAGCATTTAGCAATCAGCATACAGTCGTGGTTCCCTGGCTGGAATCTCCCTCTAACTTGTAAGGGACAAGGAAGTGTTTAAATAATAACACAGCTGATGTTCTGAGAAAATGTCCCTACGTAAGGATGTGTATTTTCTACAAACACTGGAGACTAAACTACCACGTTCACTGGCAATGTACCGAACTGCAGCCTTGAATGAAGCACAGAGTGATCAAGAATGTCTTGTTTGAAAACAGAGTGCTGGCCTAGGCAAAAACGGTTAGATAGATGAAAATAAACAAGACCGTAAAAATGGTTGTTATAATAATAATAAAGTGAAGCTGAATAAAATATATCTAGGTTAGAGTGCAGAGCGGCCTAGTGTGTTAAAATAACGTGCATGGAGCTATAACTAAAATGGCTACACAACACCCTCCCCTTGTCGGTTGAAAGTGGTTCAAAGCCAAAGCTAAAATTTCATTGCTAAAAGGCCCAACCTAGGATATATATAAAAGCAAAGTCAATTCGGACAAGCTGAAGGGGCACACAGGCATCCTACATGACAATTTAAAACATGAGCAAGTGGCATAAAACCGAATTTAAAGGACATGTCAATTTAGAAAAGTTCCAATCTTGGTACGAGTAATGGAGAATAGGAGATCTTCCACTTCTGCCAATGTTAAAATCGGGAAGTCCTCACCAAGAAGGATCAAGGAGCGGGTGTGTTCCGTAGCCCCAGTGTCAACCAAGGCGGCATCCCGTGGTGTGCCTAGTGATGAGTCGTGAACAACTTCCTCCAGGAAGGGTAACTCATCAGTAGCTTTATGCAGCAAACGCAACCTCAATGCGCATGTCCGGTAATGAACCCTCAGTGAGAACATCAACAGATCAGCGTCCACTGCAGGCAAGCGCTGCTACAAAAGACAGATTTCCAGTGCATGTTCGAAAGAGCACCAGAGGCACCGAAACACAGGCTGCACACAATGCAAAACTGGTCTGAATGACAAAGACCAGCCACACTCCAATTGCTCCAGGAGTGTTGCTACAAAATACTGCATCATACGTTCATGACACAGCTGCGCTGTTGGGAGCACCATAATTTCTCCTCGTTGCAGCGGGACAGCCATTGCGCATAAAAAACAGCAACAGCAGGATGCCAGCTAATAAAGCCAAATTTATTGGAAATCCCCGAAAATACTAGAGAAAATTGAGTAGATAGCTGAAGGTATCAAACCGAATATGGAGGAGAAGGTGTGAATGAAACCAGAACCAACAGCTTTGAAAAAATTTGCCACTCCAGTTGTACTGGATGCATTAAATATTCGTCCCACGAGTTCACCAAAGTGTCTCGGAAAGTTTGTATTTAAAAGGGACTGTATTTCTGCCGATGACCTTGCCAATTGAAGTGCGCAGGTCTCGCACGCAGATGTAAGGGCCACATGCTTTTGAAACAGTAAAGCCTGGAGTCTGCTCAACTTGTCAAAATTCACATTTGAAGTAGCAATGTGAGGCCAAATATCAGCTACCTCCTTAATTTTAGTGGGGGAAAAGAGTACGTTCCCGCAGCATGTAACAACCTTAGAGACCGAAACAACATAAACTATTCCGGCCCGCATGCCACAACAGTCTTCACCATTGAGGAGGATGTAGCTGCCGTTTGAAAGCACGTGGAACGTAGGTCTAATCAAGGGGACTGGAACTCCTTTCATTTAACAAGCCAAGTTCGCAGCAGAGGCGTTACACACCCCATGCAAGGACCGCTGTTTACAAACCATCGAATGGCTGACTGAAGTCTTGCATTCTCTACGCCTAAGAAAGACTTATTTCATGCCATTGAAGCATTTGTACGAGAAGGGAAGCTCCCACACCTCATGGATATAACTATCTCCCAGCTTTTCATATCTGCCTACCGGAATGTGTTTTAAACAGGAGGTGAATTGAAGTGTTGAAATAGGCAGAATAATGACCCCATGTGTTAACCATTTAGCAGATGGTATTTCGGCAAACGTAAAAGGCAACTTTTCTAATTTCTTGATGTTAAGCATGACATAAGTTGCTTCCCTCTTAGCCATTAGTTGTGTTGTCGCGTTAAATTAAAGGGAGAAAAGATTTCCCTTGCACTGACATACTGCCAGGGAACGCGACCCACCTTAAATGTTTGAAGCATCCAGCCCAACTGCATAATGGACCTGATCTGACTCTGTCCATGGTGTAAAGAAGACATATCTGATTGAATAATGTCTATAACAGAAGAGATGATATTATTTATGGTATATATCCGGTCGGAAAAGGTGTTAATCCCATTATCCACAACAGCTAATGCCTTTTTTAGATTTTCCTGATCTATTTGCCTTAACAGGGCAGCAGCATCCCGTTGGGAAAGGTTCCAAATTTCATTATATACTGCATGTAAGAAACGCTTCCTATGTAGTGTTCTGGGGCCTAACAGGAAATCCTGTAAATCAGTAGTGTTAGACAGAAGACTGAGGTGTTCTCTAACCGCATCTAGTGAGGATGTTCTTAACCATTGCTGGCACAATTTTCCCACACTATATGTTGTAACCATGCACACATGTTCAGATGATATATAGCGAGGATCTGGCCTACTCGTCCTAAAGCCCGAGGAGTTAATAAAACATTGATGACACCCATTGGTATCTATTGGCCACAATAACCACCTGCCAGGACATGTCAGTGATGCATTAAACATACCATTCTGGACCCATTCGTTGAGCTGATCTTCAGTTGCATTAATATATTGTTGCCATTTATAAAACTTTGTGCGGGCAGGTATACTGGGCATGTTTAATTCCTTAATTTTAGCTAAGCTTAAACAACTTGTTTGTTGTACTGTTTAATTTAAAAAGATCATTTGTACATGAATAAGGCATGCTCTAAACAAAGCTTCCTTTCCCCTAATTTGCCAATTTTTTGTTCCCCATATACTTTTCAGATCGATTGATTCCAGCCAATATTCATAGCCTTCTATAGACAACCGGGAAACAAAAGATTCTGAATATATAAATTTTGTATTTGTCATTAACATATATATATCTTTAGTAGGTGATACCCTAAAATAATATGACTCAGCTTTTTTCACATTGTGCCCAGAAAAATATGCAAACTTTTCAGAGTATGTTTTAGAGCTCCCCTGTGGTGGAGTCAGACAATGTTCCCATTGTATATAATGAAAAACAGTTTTGGGGCTGCTCGCTCTATGTATGAAATGGTGTCCATAATAATTATAGCAAAACATATCACCGTAATTTTCTTTAAATTGATAAACATCTTTGTTTTCAAAGACAGTGTAATACTGCAATTCAGTCATCATAGAATCAACTATTTTCACATCCCAATCATCAGAAACAATGCCTGGTATTACTATATCATTCATTGATACTTTGAACACAAACGGTATTTGAATGACTTCCGTGGGACCATATATATCAAACATTACTTTGTCCCAAACAATCCCATCAGGAACTAGTACTGCGGAAATGTTCACAAAGGATAAGTCTCTTCGGACTTTATGTGAAGAAAAATGTGGTTTTAAAACCTCCTCAACCAGTTCAACTGTTGGTTTTTCAGGAAGAAAGTGACCATGTATTAATAAGAAAAAGGTGATGACAAAACCAATCCAAAGTAGAAAAGCTAGGACAATCAAAGAGAGCCATAGATAGTTCCATGGAAAAATAAAATACGTTTCTTTAAGCCAGTTTTTTAGCTTACGTGCACTTGACAAGTCAGGTGTCGAAGTGGCGAATGAGTCTGAGAAGTCATCGTTGAAATTGGCAAAATATCCAGAGGCAGTTTGTGCAAATGGCAGAGCCGATGTCATTGGTGGAGTTGGTGTTTCCCGTGGTGGCACACTATAGATAGCACCATCTGTCTGTGTTGGAGTTGAGTCAACTTGGTCAAATATTTCTAAATTATTTGATGCCAGTGGAACTAATGCAAGACATCTTCCACCCTCCCCAAGCTCGGAGAGGTGTCGGTGTTGGTATAAACAACTTGTAGAGGAACTTCTTCACCAGTAGTGAGAGGGATTCGGGAGCTACTGGATGTTCCTCTTGTTCGGCTGTGCAGGATTGGCCACATGGTGTAGTTTGACATTGTCGATGGAGACAAAATTATTTTCTTTGGCACCTGCCAACGGTGGTAGAATTACAGTTCTGGTACAGTGTATCCCTAGTACTGCGACTAGTGCTCAATAGAAAGGGACAAATTCATTTTTCACAGCAACTTTCTCACGTACAAGATCCCCAATTTTGTGAATCCAGCCGGTAGATGTTACAGGCACATCCTTGATTCCTGTGGAGGCGGCACTGTTAGAAGAATTATCATCACGGAACTGTTGCAATTCCTGTAAGACAGTGACACATTCATTTATGTCAAACGGTGTTTCTGCTGCCTCCACGCCAGGAGCATCAAGATCCGGAACATACATTCGAGTTCCGAACAGGCACTCATATGAAGTACGACCCCCCAGGGACCTTCTAGGCAGATTATTTAGTGCTCTCTGGACTCCATATAGGTGATTAAGCCAACTACGACCCGTACCTAAGACTCTGGCTGTTAAGGATTGCTTTAAATCACGGTTTAATCGCTCCACGACACTATTTCCCTCTGGATGAAATAGAGACGAGTACTGGAGTTGGACCCCCAATGAAGCTATGGCGTCCCTGAATGCCCTTGAGGCAAAAGCAGGGCCCTGGTCCAAATGGAAGGCTGCAACCGCATATGTACCAATAAAGACTCGCAAATCTTGAATAACAGTCCGAGCATCAGCCGTGTGTTGTGGGCACACCCATAAAAATCTGGAGCAAGAATCAACAGCTACCAAAATATATTTGTATGCACTATCAGGTGTTAGGGGACCACAGTGGTCCAAGTACACACATTGTAATGGTTTGTTAGAAATTAAGAGGGGTGTCTGCGGCGGGCGCTTGGCAGTGGAAACTTTAATTTGTTGACAGATGTCACAACAAAGGACATACTGCTTGGTCTCTTTGTAAAGACCTGGCCACCAATAACGGGTCTGCAGGATCGAAATTGTAGCCGCCACGCCAGCATGGGCAGATGCCACCCCCTCATGCACTGCTTTAATCAACCCTTGTCTTATGTCTTTGTTGGGAATGTCCCTTACGCCTACACCTGGTATTCTAACTTCAGCTTTCAGACAATCTCCCATTCGGTAGGAATATTTATTAGGAGATCCTTTAGAGTAGAGCACACCATCAGCCGTAGCTGTCACGGCAGCCCAAATGTCTGCGTCCGGCTTTGAACTCAAACAAGTTACTGCAGCTACAGAGGGCCACCGCCATGGCTGACTTTGCGGCTTGATAACCCAATGTATTTTCAGCAACGTGTATCCCAATGCGCTGGTGTCCAACTGTATGTACAACGTGGACATTTGGTAGCATCTCTTTCAGATCTGTTACTTTCCCCCACAGAAGTCTGTGTTTGATGGTGTTGCCTTTGGAATCTCTGAACACATTCTGTTGCCAATTACGCAGGTATTAATTAAAGGACTGGACACAATAATATGAATCACAAACAATCAGCGTAGGCTGTGCAGGATCTGTGTGTTCCAATGCCATCAGCAGAGCTTTCAGTTCTGCCAACTGTGCTGTGTAATCCCCTAGGGTTTGCGTAAAGGTATGTGGAGGACAAAATGTATCCCCCTCCATGTAGCCACTTACGACTGCGCAAGCAGCAGAATATTGGTGTTTAGTACCAATTGCAGGTTGTGCGGGAGCCTTCGGTGTACATGACTCTATGATATTGTTCAATGGGCAATGTATTTGCTTGAACTGGGTATTCTATTTCGTATTGTAAAAATTCTTGAGTTTGTAACTTTGGGTCAAAAATGTAGTCTACATCAGTGGCTGTCAGAGACGTAGCCCATTGTATCCAACGTGGATGTAATGCTTTTGCGTTTGGAATGCTAGCTTTTGTAACAGCCTCTGGGGCTGGGATCGGAGAAACAACAATAATGCATGTTCCTTGGGCAAGAGGTCTTTTTTTAATGACAGCCATCTGCACAGCAGTGAGAACTTTCTCAGTGGAAGCAAAGCGTTGTTCTGCCACTGAATATAAGTCTGATTTGTATGCAATCGGGACTGTCTCACCTTCATTGAATGTCAGATAGATGAAACCGATGGCCCCAGCTATTACTCTGATGACCAAATGTGTTTTGTTGTCCCTCGTGTGTAGGTGTTGGCAGCAAGCATGTCTGTTTGCAACTCTCGAAGAATGCATGTATGTTCGATTGTCCAGAATGTACTTGAAAAATCGGGACGTATTAGATCATATAAAGGTTTTATGCGTGTAGCATAATCTGGAATGTAATTTCTGCCAAAATTTAGAAAACCCAATCAAGATTGGAGTTTGTTTAATCGTATTTGGTGGTTGTAACTGTGCGCATTTCTCTAAGAATTGTGGCGCTAAATACTGGCAAAAAAAAAACATTCGAAATGTCCAATATTGTTTTGTATTTTTTACACAGTATATTGTTCATTAGTGCTGTGCTATGTGAATTTTGTATAGCATATGTGCATGTATGACTGCTTAAATGTTTGTAGTCTAGCACTATTCTATATGAATGGTCTGGCTTAGCTACTGGGAATAATGGATTGTTCATTGACGAGACACAGGGTTCAATTATGCCCTGGTACTCTAATGGCGTGAGTATTTCTCTCACTGATGCTTTTGCTTCATGTTTTATAGGATACTGCGGTTGCGGTTGAGGTTCACTTTTAATTGGAATTACATGGTAGGAGGATTCTTTATCCCATCCTATGTGGTTTCGATACAATGCAGGTGCTTGTGCCAAAGCCCATTAAATGGAATATGATTTGGCGAGTTCCTCTGGAACAATGGGCGAGAAGGAAGGCTTAATGACTTCTTCTCCATATGGGCAGGTATGGACAAATTCAGGTGACCAATCTTGTTTGGTCACCAAAACATCATATATGTTTACTACTCGATCCCAAAAGATTGCATCTATTAAGCGTTCAATGTTTCCTTCTAACTGTAGCGTTACTTTATATACCCTATAAGGCATGGAGAAACGCATGTCTACAGTCTCTACTTGTATTAAGTCATCAGTTGTTTTCACCTCCAGATGCTCTAGAAGATTCCGGTGAACTATTATGACCTCTGCCGCGCTGTCTAGCAGGGCTAGAGCCCATTTCTTGTTCTTCAAGAGGAACCTCTTCCTGAGTGGCATGTCAGACTGTGACTGCTGACACTTTTTTCTTTTTGAATTGTGTTTTTTGTTGGGCGGGTTTCTCTTCCTTTTTAACAGAAACCTCCGAAGAGCGTTGTGATTCCTGTCTCGGTTTTACGTACTCTGTCCTTCGCTCTGATCGCCCACCTCTCTCATTTCGTTTTTCCGATGAGTACTGAAAGGAACGAGATTGGCGTGTATCAGTATATTGATTTCTATCAGGCGTTTTTATATTATCTCTATTTCTGAGATTATATATATTCTGCAGGGTCTCCGTACACGGAGATTCTCCCCTCTCTTTTTTAGGAGTTTGCTGCTTTTTAGCCCAGCGTTTCTTATTCCCTCAGGTGCTTGTTTAGGGGAATCTTTACTCTATTTACCCTGAAATTGTGGTTTAGATGGTCTGGCCCCTAGACTATCTCGACTGATACTAGAATAGGTCTCTGCAATTATTTTAGGCAGCTCTCGTTCCTGATCCTGTTGAGGAACGTCATGGAGCCGCATGCGCACTGCAAGCGCCACCACTTCCCCTTTAAAATTACTTAAAATGATTGAGGATACTGTGGCAAAATTGCCCATCAATTGCATCCCTAAATCTAGGGCCAGGGCAGCCCCATATTCATCTTGAATTTGTTTCAACAACTCCAGTAAAATGGCAAGTGTCGGTGTACCATGTGCGGTTGTATAGAGCGCGGCAAACACCGTGCCCCAGGTATTACAGTTATCTACTGTAGGGACCATCCCAAAGGACAAGCACATTGTTAATATTCTATGTTTATCCTGAGGTCCCGTATGGGGAAATACTGCCTCCAGCACATTAATCTTTTGTGCTAACCAAAACGGAGTTTCTTCTCGATTGGCGGGTACTTTACCCATAATCTAATGTACAGTCGCAGGATTTATACCTGGCGTTGCTGCATGTGGATGTGCTGGAGCAGCACGTGCTGGGTTTGTATTTAATGTTTGCATTACAAATTGTACTAATCGTCTAAATATCGCTGTTAGTTCAGTATATAAACGACGAACCTCAGCTACCGCTAAATATGCAACCGTCGGATGTGGTGTATAAGTGGCTAATAAAGGCCAGGTAGGACCATCATTACTTAGAGGACCTAACCTTACTGGTAATATTGTGTGGGGTAGGGTGCCATCAAGCCAATTATTATGTTCTTGATAAGATAAAGGTATTTCTAAATATGCATATGCTCTGTATTGTCCAGGCACATTTGCAGGTGTATATTGGTGACATGTATTCGTGTTCCCATCAACTGCTGGAAATGTGACCCAAGAATAAAAAAGTTCTGTTCTATAAGCTGCATGGGCATCCACCACAAATGTGACCGGACCCCCCTGGGCTGTTAGGCCATTTGCTAATAGATGTGCAGTTAGAGGGTGCCTCATATTAACTGCTATTTGTACCTGTTGTGGATTTGCCATAAATTCAGAGAAGGCACACCAAATAGGACTTTCCTTTTTTTGGGTTCAAGCTTAGGGTGGACGCTCTGAAATGCCCATGCTCCATCCATGCAACACCTCCCTGACACAGGCAGCACAAGCCACTTTGTTGCGTTACTTTGCAGGTGAAAAATGATACAAGGCCACACATTTATTGATTTGGACAAATTTCTAAATGTAACTTAAGCACTTGCATTGTCTTTCATCAACTTGAGTAATGTAAGACAATGGAAGTGTTTGGCAAATCTGGGCCTCAATGTTTGTCAAATTGAAGCAAAATGTGTTAGCACCCTGTTTCCTCCCGCTTTGTTGCTGTATTTTGGAAGCACGAGGGAACATTCTTTCACTGAAATGAGTTAAACTTCTGAGTGACATCTTAGCATAATTACTCGATATCTATGTGAAACAGCTATTTCAGCATCCTTTTGGCTGCCTTAGTGAGGGAGTGTAGAGTTAAACATCATGTTAACTTAGGCATCAGAATACACTCAATAGATCTGGGTATCTGGTGAAGTGCTGGGCTTTTAGATTTGTTAAAAGTTGACTCGCTGCTGGATAGGATTTCAGAAGCATATGAAATGCATAGTTGGGCATTTTATGAGGCTGATGGAGTAGGGGAATTTCCATATGAATATGGCTGCAGATGAGCCAATGAGGTTCAAAATGTTTTGCAGTAGTGCGTATGCATTTTTCATGCTTCGCAGGTTGATGGACTTTTAGACCCAGAAAGATGTGTCATGAACCATCAACAATATTTCAACACCACCCGAACAATTTAGACACAAAGACCAATGTGGCCATGGACAGAAAACTCCAGTCAAGAACAAAGTTAAAAGATTTATTACAAACACAAGCTCAAAGTAATGTAGACAATGCGCAAAACCAAATTATAAATATACATAATCACCAAGGGTTGTCCAAGGCAAATAAATAAATTCAGACAAACTTACATTAACAAAATTAAGCATTCAAGAAGAATAATACATAAAGTCAATAAGAACATCTGCAATACAGATATTACATGATACTCAGAAGTTACAATCACTAGTCAGTTCAAATTTAGCAGATTCAATAATCTTTGGCTCGGCACAGGTCAATCCTACAGCTAACCAAATCATTAAATTACATGTGCGGGGAAGAGCACATGTGGGCACGATTCAAAAACCTAAAAAAATGGACAAAATTATTTGGGAAAAATAATCTTAGACTGCTGAATGCTAACTAAGTCTGCAAAAGAGAAATAAAAACAAGTGAAAGCGTCAGCATTTCAGAAGCTCAAGCACGATTCTTCTGGAAGGGAAAAATAAAAGGATTACTAATCTAAAAAGGTCATTTCAAGGGTAAGGGCACTTGGCAGAGAGGAAGATAGACTCTCCAATATTTAGGGTTGTAGCATTCAGGGAATGTTCAACAGAAAGTCATCAGTTTCAGCAAGCTTAAGGACATCCTCTGCAAGCAGCAAAGATCTCCTAAAGACTGTTCAGGACAATTCTGCAGACTGACGAAGACTGGGACTGAGACAAGACTGCCCAAAGTTCGAATGTCCATTGGTATATCAATTCACAAGGAACGTTCTGGTTTGTCAAATGTGTCAATTCATGTTACGTTGCAACAGTTCGACAATTTCCCAAGTCTGTCACAGGAACATCTCCTTTTTGTCTGACTCCAAGCAAGTTTGAAACAAATGTATCCAATCTCAGTTCATGTTCTTGCACTGTAATATTTCCAAGGACAAATGGGTACAATTCTCCATGCCTAAACAATAGCCTCATTATATAAAGGGCTTTGCTCCTCATAGGAACAAAATCTGAAAGAAGACTTCACGTTATGAAAAATAATTCAACACTTTTACACTACTGCAAAATGCAAGCTCTGTATGCCACATTTATGCTATTATAAAAGAAAATATAAAATGCATTTAATTAATATGTTTTAGTAAACCACATATAATATGCAAACGTATTTCATTTTAAACAAGAAAGCTTTGTTATTGCATTCCATTAAGTATACCATAGAAGTGCATTTCTCTTACTGGGTGCACATTTTCAAACTCATTAATCTTTAATTAATCACAAGAAATTCAGTATTGTTCCTATATGTACTGTTAGTCTAAAATCTAAATTACATTTTAACACCAGTTTCAACCTTCTAACATGTGATTTAACTCAAAAGGCACCTAAGTCAAACTTTGAAATACAAGAAATTGCACATATGAAAATGTGTCAGTGCAGCTTTCTACGTTAGTTTTTCCACTCTTTTACTTTCATAAAATAAAACTTGTCACATCTTGATGACATTGTGACATGAGGGACAGTACTAAAATGTATGCTCTATCAGTAGTCTATCCCCAATGTTGATGCTCTTTACATATGGCAGAAAACTGTCACATGAAAAGCACCAGCTTTCATCTGTACAAACACATAGGCCATTCGGACAGGCTAGTACACTGACTTTTGCTTGCCAACCAAGGGGTACATTTAACCTACCAAGATGGGTTGCTGATTGTCATTAGGGTAACTAATGGTGCTTGATAATGTCACTCCTATGTGTCTTATTGCATGGTAGGACGCTATTGTGGCATTTAGGCTCTCAAATTTAATTGAGTTTCACACACTTAGGGAAAAACTGCAACTAAGGTTCTTACATCAGCAGGCAAGACTTTGCTATTTTTCAAATGGAGTGCACTGGGGAAGGGTGGATTTGTCGAACAAGGGTAGCAATGGTTGGTCTTTGGTGACAGTGGCTCCCAGATAACAGCGGGCTCTTAGCACTACCAGTTTATCATGCGGCTCCACTAACTGACATTTTGGTTGGGAAAAAATGTATCAGTGTCACCCTCACATGCTTCAGGTAAAAGTAAGGAGTGGAGCATATTTTAACAGTCTGTGCAGCAGAGAGGGTGGAAAGTTAAACTGAGTTACAGTAAGGCATGGGTACTCGCAAACATTTTCCCAGGGGCCACAAAGTTTGGTCTGTGATGTGCCCAAGGGCCGCACTGATGCAGGTGGAACGGCAGGTGGGGGGGGAGAAGACTGGCGATTAGGTATGGGTAGGCGAAGTGAAGGAAATATATCTAGTGGCTAAATTGAGCAATTTGAAACCAGAAAACCTGGGATTCATCATGGCTTTCCCAGTTTTTCAAATTGTGTAATTCTAGACAATTGCTTAATTTCACTTTCCCACTTTTTTCTTCATTATTACAAATGAGGAAAGCTAATTTTCAGGGTCTGTGCTGTACAAATCTGCTACTGTGTTTGATTTAATAAACTATAGTATTGTTTATGTATAACAGGAACCTAGGCCACTCAAAAAGTCCACAACACATCTGACTTGCCTCTTTAATTTACTATTTGCATATTTGTCAGGATAGGGATAAAAATCTATGTTTCTAAATGCATATTTGGAAACGATCACTTTTAAACAATACTTCTCAATGCACTGATATAATAAATTAGACTAAGGTTAAAGGGTTCTGCATGTTACCTTAATATACTTTTTAAATTTTGAAGCGACTTATATTTTTACACTTTTGCTGCAAAATGTCTAAAAATGAACATGTTTCTAAAGTGAAGCTCGGGACTCCCTAGTTACTTCCTTTCCTTAACCCCAGTTAACCTTGAAATAAATGCTTGCCTCTTTATTTAAGATCTTTTTATTGTTAGAGCTGTGTGGAGTGAACAACAGCAGCCATGAACTCCTGTTGCCCAGTGAGCCGCATGTAAAGGTTATGGGGGGGGAGGGGGTGGGGGGGTGGGGCGCCTGCGGCCCCCGGGTGTACTTTGAGTATCCATGCACGAAGGCCAATAATTCCATCACCCTTGTGGGGCGAGGTCTGCAATACATTCTTGGCATCTAACAACCCAGGTATGGACAATAGGTGGCAGTGATCATTCCAATATTGGAACAATAATTGAACTTTTGGCTGTCATTTATCCTTAAATACCCCAGATTAAAATTGTTGTGAAATTACAACTCCACGAATGTACTATCTTTAAAATGGAGAATACGTTGCCCATTTATTTATAATAATTGAGCACGAGTCTTCTTCCGGTCCTGGTGAGTGACATGGGCCGAGGAACGCTAAGAGCGTGCTAGTTCACTCTGCTCGAAGGGCCGTCTTTAAACTTTGATCTGTCTTTTGAGCTGCATGGGCATGTTCTATAACACTATCGGCTGCAGTTTGCAATCCCACCACAAGGCGGTGCCAATGAACTAATAGAACCATATGAAAGACGTCCATTTGTTATCTTTGACAGCCGTACTCAGAGGACAACTATGACATGTCCTGGTCCCTGTAATAAGGGCACACGGACAACCACTGACAACATTGAAGTACTGTACGTCACCAACATTTAGGTACAAGCAGCACTTGGAATGAACTGGAACTTGAGATAAGATAAACTGTTAATTTCTACATGTCTTGGGGTTTCTACCACACAGTGATAAAGATTCGTAGATTATTGTGATATGATATTGCAATGCTAATTTCTGAAAGAACAGTTCAAAATGTCTTTGGCTATAATACTCCACAACCTCATTGAATGCCGAATCAATAATTACGCAGACAATGACATCCACCTCTAAACAGCAGTTAACTCCTATACTGAGTGAGTGTCACCTCTTATTAAACACTGGGTTTGTAACTGCTCTGTGGAAAGCAGAAATGTTGAAGCTTCTGCTTAAAAACATCTTTAAAAGCAGAAAGTCTGAGCAATTTTAGCTCTATCTCTTTGCCAGTTGCCAGAAGAGATGGCTTTCTCAGGCACAAAAATGTGCTAAAGAAAACACACTTCTAGACTTTTCAGACTTCCAGCTGGGCTGGTGGTGCTGTCCATACTCGATGGCCTGTGAGATCTGGTTGTCGGCGGTGGTGTGCACATCTCCACTTCTCTGAACACCATTTACCAAGCTATCTTTTCCTACTGTTTTGCATTGTCTTTTCACATTCGTCAAACAAAATTTGGTTCATATACAGCATGACAAACATTGACGTGTAACACATGGGCAGTGTCCTTGCAATATCGTTGCAAAACGCAATGAAAATCTTGATTGACATGAGCTGGAAGAATTACGTGGCCATTGTCGACCAGTACTCGCTTGATTAAGCTCACAAAGATATATTGGCTCCTATGACATTTAAAACGTAACTAACAATGAGTCAAGAAACGTGAAGAATAAACGTAATAGTTTCATTTGATGAGCACTCAAAGTAAGTGTTGAAAACACCTGGATACAACCGTCCTATTCTTTTAGGTGTCAAGTAGGTACGGTGCAAACAAGTAAACTGTGTGCATTTTTAACCTTGCATTTTTGTCCCCTTAAAACACTTTACACATCTATCGTTCAGCAATACCATTCCTATGCATTCCTCCCACCAACTCCTAGGCATTGGCAGCCTCCACTTCCAAAGGCCCGCAGGACACCATATCTACAGGTCTTCCTACAATGACAGAAACTGAATAGGAAGTAGATCTTTGAGGCCTCTGGCAACAAGTTCAGGTGGAGGGATAACTGGCATGTCAATGCCGTGTACAAAAGAAAATGGCCAGGCCCTAATTCATACATGTTGGAAATAGCCCTTTCTGCAGGGTGATACCCAAACTGTTCGCCTTCCTCCTCCCCTTTTTACTGAATTGGTTTTGTTGGCTTTAGTACTCCAGGAACTTTACCACTGATAGGCAGTGCTAGAGTGCTTGTACATTCTCCTCAAAACATGGTAGAATTGTCTCGTACACAATTGGAGTATTTAATTTACTTATAAGTTCCTAGTAAAATGCATTACATGTGCACATGGCCTGTAAATTAAATTCTACTAGTGAGTCTGCAGCACTGATTGTGCCACCCATTTAAATATTCTTTTAAACATTTCTCAGGCCTGCCATTGAGGAGCACTTGTGTGTGGTTTTGAACTTCCATTTCAACCTGGTAAAATAAAGCTTTTGCCTGGCCCAAACCTTCATTTTTAATAAATATGTCACCACTAGGAAGGCCCTGGACACCCCCCAGGGCAGGGTGCAGACTATTTAAAAAGTTGGCATGTATTTTTAAGTCTTACATGTCCTGGTAGCGAAAAATTCTTATATTAATTTCCACTACTGCAAGGCCTATCTCCCCCATAGGATAACATTGGGATTACCTTATTTCATTTTTATAGATACAATTTCCAAATGGAAATAAATAAATTAATCACGTTTAGTGTCTCTGGAATCCTAATTTAAAATCCGAACTTTTGGTGAAGTTGGATTTTCAGTTACAGTTCTGAATATGCCACTTTAAAAAAGTTGGCATTTTCTTGCCCTAGCCATTAAGGCCCTCTTCACAACCCTGGCGCTCGGTGATAAAGCGGCGGTAACACCGCCAACAGGCTAGTGGTAAAAAAAAAAATGGAATTGTGACCACAGAGGAAAACGCCCACAAAGACAGCCACTTTAACACCCTGACCGCCACGGCAGTAGCAACAAGCACCGGGGCGGTAACCGCCAACAGCCAGGCGGAAGTCAATGTACCGCCCACCCTATTACAACAAGCCAATCCACCACCTTTTCCGGGGCAATACCAACGCCATCAAAAGCACTGCAGACACAGTACACAGAAGGGAAGCGACTCACTCAAGGAAGAACCATGATGCCATGGAGCCCGAACTACAGGTGTTACCCATGCTGGTCTACCTCCTCCCACACCAGGAATACCAACGCCGGCAAAGACGACCACGGTGAGTACCGCACCTAGCACACAGGGGAGGAGGAGGAAAAAGAGAGTGACACACACACGCAACACCCCCACCCCCACCCCCAACACCATGCACACAAACAGATTCAATGACATTACATATCCACCCTGTACCCCTCAGGAATAATGCAAGGACAAAATTAATTGATTAAAGTGAGTGTACTAGAAATTTGTGATTCAAAATCAAAACAGTATATACATCCATACAAATGGAGGGACACTGCCCAGTCCATAATGTCTGTGGGCCACAGGGCCATATCACATAGGCCAAGGCCCCACTTGGCTCCTGCCTCAATAACAGGGAGAACACTGCAGGGGCATCAGGTCAAAAACACACAGGCACCTCAGCGGGACGGGGAAATAGGGGGCACCTCAGCCGGAAGATGGTACAGTGCCACTGCTCCTAGAGGGGGCAACATGCCCATCACTCTGTCCTGGGTAGTGCAAGGCCACAGTCTCTCAAGTGGGTGCGTTGCCAACTGCTTGGTCCTGGGGAGTGCAAGGGCATAGTCTCTCAAGTGGGTGGTTTGCCCACTGTTCGGTCCTGGGGAGTGCAAGGCCACAGTCTCTCAAGTGGGTGGGTTGTCCACTGCTTGGTCCTGGGGAGTGCAAGGCCACAGTCTCTCAAGTGGGTGGGTTGCCCACTGTATGGTCCTCGGGAATGCAAAGCCACAGTCTCTCAAGTAGATGCCTTTTTCCACGGGTTCTGGAGGGGGCCTTGTGCCCAGTGTGCTTCATCCTGGGAAGGATGGGGTTTATGGATGGCTTCTTCCACTGGTTCTGGAGAGGGCCTGGTGCCCAGTGTGCTTCATCCTGGCAAGGATGGGGTTTATGGATGGCTTCTTCCACTGGTTCTGGAGGGGGCCTGGTGCCCAGTGTGCTTCATCCTGCAAAGACGGGGTGAGTGAATGGCTTCTTCCACTGGTTCTAGAGGGGGGGTAGTGGCAAGTGTGCTTCATCCTGGCAAGGAGGGGGTGAGTGGATGGCTTCTTCCACTGGTTCTGGAGGGGGCTTAGTGCCCAGTGTGCTTCATCCTGGCAAGGAGGGGGTGAGTGGATGGCTTCCGCCACTGGTTCTGGAGGGGACTCCATGGACACAGAACTACAGTCCATCCGCCGGCAGCTACAGCTGCACAGTAGTGGTAGTGCCGGTTCTGGTGGCGGTGCTGGCAGTGATGGGGGGAGGCTCCAGCCCTTGCCCTGCATCCTCGGACGGCCACCCACTGGGGCTGCTACTGCTGGCAGTCATGCTGACAGTGGTGCAGGTTGCGGTGCAGCTGGTGGTGCTGGTGGCGGGGCTAGTGGTGGTGCTGGAAGAGGGTGAAGGTTTGGGAGTTGAGGAACAGGGAGTGGTGGTTGGAGGTGTCTGTCTGCTGAGTTTGGGTGCAGGTTCATGGGCTGGATGCTGTTGTGAGGTCGATGGCTGTTGGGTGTCTGAGTGCTTGCATTTGTGTACTTTGGGAGGAGGGGGCACAGACACAGGGGATGTGTGCATGGATGTGGGGGTATTGACTGCCAGTGATGGGTGTGTAGTGATAGGCATGATGGTGATGGGGTTAGTGGATGAGGATTTAGTGCATGCAGGTGTGAGTGGAGATGCTAATGGGAGGCTGGTGGAGGATGAGGAGGAGGGGGACAGAGTGGAGGATGTGGATGTTGTAATGTCTGCATTTGGATGGTGTTTCTGTGAGTGCCTGTGGGATGATGTGTGGTGCTTGTGTTTGCCTGAGCCACTCCTGTGTGTTGTCTTGAGTGCATGCTCATCTGATGGTGTGCTTGGGATAGGCTGGGGTTGAGGAGAATGGGATTCAGTAGAGGAAGTTGGAGGGAGGAGGCTAGAGCCAGGGAAAATGGTTGCCATCAGGGAGGAGGCCAGAGCCTGGAATGATCTCTGTTGGGCTGCACGCCAGAATGAATGCCCTCCAGGAATGCATTTCTTTGTTGCAAATGCCCTGCCAGGCCCTGGGTGGCATTCACAATGGTTGCCTGCCCTACAGAGATGGATCTCAGGAGGTCAATAGCCTCTTTACTCAGGGCAGCAGGGCTAACTGGGGCAGGGCCGAAGGAGATGCCCACCCTCCTGTGTGAGCGGGCACGGGCAACTCGATGAGGGGCTGCTGGGAGGGCGGTGCTGGTACGGGGGTGGTGGATGTACCTGTAGCTGGGGTGGTCACAGAAGTGTCCGCCACCACCAGGGAGCTTCCATCGGAGGAGGTATCTGTGTCAGAACTGTCCCCTCCAGTCTCCACTGTGGTGCTCCCCTCCCCCTCAGTCTCACTGGTGCCCTCAGCCTCAGTGGACTCTACCTCCTGGGTCCTGTGGGATGCAGCTGCCTCCATCGCCTATGCCTCTGCTCCTCTGCCAGATGATGCTAATGCACATAAGGACAGGATGACCAAACAATGGGTGGGAAGAGACAAAGGATACACTGGGTCAATGGCTGCACCAGCACCACCGTTGGCATACACACCACCCTCACACACAGGGAACAGGCCTACGCAATATGGTATAGCACTGCCAGAGAAATAGTTAGCAGCCAAGGCATGGGGAGGGGCACACACCGCCAAATGCAGCACGCCTGGGACCCATGCAGCCCTGACCAGTTGTGGATGCCTACGAGCTAGGTAGCAAGATTTTCCCTTCTGAACCCAAGCCACCAGGGGAACTATGCTGCAAGGTCAGGCCTGGCCTAGGGGCACCTACTGGCACACATCCCCCACCAGGATACCACCCTACCATGCGTAAGTTGTAATGATGGGCACTGTACTCACCCCCTTGTGGCTGCTGTGATGCCCTCAAGTGCCCATCCAGTTCAGGATAGGCCACTGCCGGTATGCAGGCCATCAAGGGAATCAGGCTTCGACAGGCACCCCTTCCTCGTTGGGAGGCCATCCTCAGCTGGGCCTCCACTGTCTTCCGTGCCCAGCGTCTCAGGTTCTCCCTCCGTTTCCGACAGTGGGTGGTCCGCCTGCGATAGTCCACACCTTCTTGGCGATGGCACACCATATACCCTTCTTTTGATGGGTGCTGACCTGCAGAGGGAATAGACACAGAAAAATACCATTAGACAAACAGTCCTGCATGTTACACATATGGCCCACAATACCCGTTTCCATCACCATTGGCACACACATGGCCCAGCACACAAACTATAGGCTGCCCAAGGGACATCCACACACCCACATTTTATGAGGCCTTCACACACACCACTCCATGCATTCATGCCACATGCATAGTGCCCACAGTGTACTCACCTGAGGCCCATACAGCAGTCCGTACTGGGGTAGGACCTCATCCACTAGTCTCTCCAACTCCTCCAAAGTGAAGGCTGTGGCCCTTTCCCCGGTCACACAGGCCATGGTAGGTTCCAGACACAAGTCACAGCAGCACATGCATTGTAGGTCCTCTCCTGTGGAAGATCAGGTAGCAAGTGAGGAATCAGATAGAAAATGGCGGTCACGTCCGTGGCGGTGCATACCGTCACCACCGGCATAGATCACCATTGGCCACTGTAACCCATATGGCCCAATTATAACCAATGAGGAGTTGCAAAGTGGTTCCTGACCGCCTCCCGCAATGGCGCACAACGTCAGCGGAATTACCTCACTTCCGCCTGTCACTCCACACATGACAGGCGGACACCATTTCAGGGGGAGGGCAGGCCCAGGAAACTTGTTGCGTCACTGGTGAAATTAGGACATACTGGACAAATCACACTGACCAATTAAAAGTTAACAGCATGCAAAGTTCTGTTGTAGCTCCATTGTTCATTTAGTGGCTGCCTCCTCACTCTTTTGCCCCATAGATTCCTACCTCTGAAGATGAATAGGAGATGGAGACATACCCCTTGTGGACTTGGCTTCACTGGAGGACAGGCACATTATCCTCAGCTATAGACTGGACCGGGCCACAATCACAGAGCTGTGTGCCCAATGGGAGCCTGACCTGATATCTGTTATCCGTCACCCCACTGGGATCCCCTCTCTTGTGCAAGTGCTATCAGTGCTCCATTTCCTGGCAACTGGTTCTTTCCAAGTGGCAGTGGGCTTGGCAGCAGGAATGTCACAGCCAATGTTCTCAATAGTGCTGACAAGAGTGCTGTCTGCCCTGATTAAACACATGTGCAGCTACATTGTTTTCCCCAGGTTGAAGATTTGGCCACAGTGAAGGCCGGGTTCTATGCAATAGGACATATCCCCAACATAATTGTGGCGATTGATGGAACACATATTGCATTTGTCCCCCAGCCAGAATGAACAGGTGTTCAGAAATCGTAAGAATTTCCACTCTAGGAATGTACAGATGGTATGCTTAGCGGACCAGTACATCTCCCATGTCCATGCTAAGTATCCTGGATTGGTACGTGATGCCTTTGTCCTGAGAAATAGCAGCATCCCAAATGTGATGGCCAAACTACAGAGGCACAGGGTGTGGCTAATAGGTGAGCCCTGGTTCCCACCCAGTAGATGTTGGTGTATGGGTATGGTGTGGGGTATATGGGATAGTGTGTGGCTGAATGTTGTTCCTCAATATTTCAGGTGACTCGGGTCACCCCAACCTCTCATGGCTGTGGAACCCTGTGAGGAATGCCAGGACAAGGGCAGAAGAATGTTATAATGAGGCACATGGGCGAATCAGAAGGATAATTGAAAGGACCTTTGGCCTCCTGAAGGCCAGGTTCCGGTGCCTCCATCTAACAGGTGGCCCTATGCTACTCACCCAAGAAGGTCTGCCAGATAGTGGTGGAATACTGCATGTTGCATATCCTGGCCCTCAAATGCCATCTCCCATTCCTGCAGGAGGAGGAAGAGGCTGGAGATGCTCATTTGCCAGCAGTGGACTTTGTGGACAGTGAGGATGAGGAAGCAGAGGATGAGGATGAGGACAACAGAACAGATGTGATCAGACACTTACTGTTCCGTCTGGCAATTCATTTTGCAGATGTTGGTGACTTCACATATACCCTGGTGTGATCACTGCAGCCAGCTAAAGGTCATTGTTCTATGCTCATTTTCTGTACAGTTGATTTGCAATGTTTGTACCTGTTTCAATGAATACATAATTGATATACATGACATACTCCAAACTCCTTTTTTTCCAAAGGGTATTCATTGAAATGTTAAATTGTGTTAAATTATAGAGGGGCAAGTGAAATGGGATGGGGTGATGATGGAGGAAAGTCCAGGGTATTGTTCCATGTCTGTTAGTAGTAGCAGAGGTGCATTTTCCAAGGGGACATAGGAAGGGGAGCAATGTCATTTCAAGGTGGACAGGGTGACTGAGTGGGACACAAGGGTGACAATCGGGAGAGTCTCATTTCCTGGCGGGGGTCTTGGCATGTGTCTCTGTCTTCTGTCTGGATCTCAGGGAACATTTGCGGGGTGGTTCTTCTCCTGCAGGGGGAGGGGTGCTGGTGGCCTATGAGTCCTGTGGCTGGGCCTCCTGGTCACTAGCGGTAGCGGAGGTGGAAGGCTGTTCAGATGTCTGGCTAGTGGCAGGGGTCCACTGTTTTGTGACTGCCTCCCTCATAATATTGGCCATGTCTGTCAGCACCCCTGCTATGGAGATCAGGGTGTTGCTGATGGCCTGCAAGTCCTCCCTGTTACCCTGTGTAGGAAAATGGCTCCCTGTTGCAGTTACCCCCCACTTTTTGCCTGATACTGATGCTGACTTGACTGAGAAGTGTGGTGGGACCCTGCTAACCAGGCCCCAGCACCAGTCTTCTTTCACTAAAAATGTACCATTGTTTCCACAATTCGCACACCCCTGGCACACAGATAAGTCCCCTGTACAAGGTACCAGGGAAGGTCTCTAAGGGCTGCAGCATGTGTTGTGCCACCCTTAAGGACCCCTTAAGGACCCCTCACCTAACACATGCACACTGCCATTGCAGATTGTGTGTGTTGGTGGGGAGAAAAAGGCAAAGTCGACATGGCATCCCCCTCAGGGTGCCAGGCACACAAAATACTGCCTGTGGCATAGGTAAGTCACCCCTCTAGCAGGCCTTACAGCCCTAAGGCATGGTGCACTATACCACATGTGAGGGCATAGCTGCAGGAGCAATATGCCCCTACAGTGTCTAAGTCTATTCTTAGACATTGTAAGTACAGGGTGGCCATAATAAGTATATGGTCTGGGAGTTTGTCAAAAACGAACTCCACAGCTCCATAATGGCTACACTGAATACTGGGAAGTTTGGTATCAAATTTCTCAGAATAATAAACCCACACTGATGCCAGTGCTGGATTTATTGAAACATGCACACAGAGGGTACCTTAGAGATGCCCCCTGTATTTTACCCAATCCTTCAGTGCAGGACTGACTGGTCTGTGCCAGCCTGCTGCTGAAAGACGAGTTTCTGACCCCCTGGGGTGAGAGCCTTTGTGCTCTCGGAGGCCAGAAACAAAGCCTGCACTGGGTGGAGATGTTTAACACCTCCCCCTTGAGGGAACTGTAACACCTAGCAGTGAGCCTCAAAGGCTCAAGCTTCATGTTACAATGCCCCAGGGCACTCCAGCTAGTGGAGATGTCCGCCCTCCGGCCACTGCCGCCACTTTTGGCAGTAAGGCTGGAGGAGATAATGATAGAAACAAGGAGGAGTCACCCACCATTCAGGACAGCCCCTAAGGTGTCCTGAGCTGAAGTGACCCTTGCCTTGAGAAATCCTCCATCTTGAGTTTGGAGGATTCCCCCAATAGGATTAGGGATGTGCCCCCCTCCCTACAGGGAAGAAGCACAAAGAGGGTGTCGCCACATTCAAGGACAATAGCCATTGGCTACTGCCCTCCCAGACCTAAACACACCCCTAAATTCAGTATTTAGGGGCACCCCAGATCCCAGGAAATCAGATTCCTACAACCTGAAGAAAGAAGAAGGACTGCTGACCTACAAGCCTGCAGAGAAGGAGGAAGACAACAACTGATTTGGCCCCAGCCCTACCGGCCTGTCTCCAACTTCGAAAACCTGCTCCAGCGACGCATCCGACAGGGACCAGCGACCTCTAAAGCCTCAGAGGACTGCCCTAGACTACAGGACCAAGAAACTCCCATGAACAGCGGTCCTGTTCAAAACCAGCTACTTCTTTGCCGGAAGCGTGAGACTCTACACTCTGCACCCGACGCCCCCGGCTCGACCTGCAGAAAAATAACACCTCAGGGAGGACTCTCCAGTGACTATGAGCCCGTGAGTAACCAGAGACGACCCCCCTGAGCCCCCACAGCAACGCCTGCAGGGAGAATCAAGAGGCTCCCCTGACCGCGACTGTCTGTAACAATGGACCCGATGCCTGGAACCAACACTGCACCCGCAGCCCCCGGGACCTGAAGGAACCGAACTTCGATGCAGAAGTGACCCCCAGGCAACCCTCTGCCTTGCCCAGATGGTGGCTGTCCCGAGACCCCCCGTGCCTGCCTGCACCACTAGAGTGACCCCCGGGTCTCTCCGTTGAAACCTATACAAAACCCGACGCCTGCTTTGCACACTGCACCCGGCCGCCCCTGTGCTGCTGAGGGTGTGTTTTGTGTGCCTACTTGTGTCCCCCCCCAGTGCTCTACAATCCCCCCTGGTCTGCCCCCGAGGACGCAGGTACTTACCTGCTGTCAGACTGGAACCGGAGCACCCCTGTTCTCTATAGGTGCCTATGTGTTTTGGGCACCTCTTTGGCCTCTGCACCTGTCCGGCCTTAAGCTGCTGGTGTGGTAACTTTGGGGTTGCCTTGAACCCCCAAAGGTGGGCTGTCTATGCCCCAGGACTGAGACCCGTAAGTGTTTTACTTACCTCCTAATCTAAACCTTTACTTACCTCCCCCATGAACTGTTGATTTTTGCACTGCGTCCACTTTGAAAATAACTTATTGCCATTTTTACAAAGACTGTACATGATATTGTTTTCATTCAAAGTTCCTAAAGTATCTAAGTGAAGTACCCTTCATTTAAAGTATTAACTGTAAATCTTGAACCTGTGGTTCTTAAAATAAACTAAGAAAATATATTTTTGAATATAAAAACCTATTGGCCAGGAGTACGTTTTTAGGTTTGTGTTCCTCATTTATTGCCTGTGTGTGCACAACAAATGTTTAACACTACCCTCTGATAAGCCTACTGCTCAACCACACTACCACAAAATACAGCTTATCTAATTTTGCCACTATCTTAACTCTAAGGGGAACCCTTGGACTCTGTGCACACTATTTCTTTCTTTGAAATAGTATATACAGAGCCAACTTCCAACACCCTGGTACTGTCCCTCCTGCAGCCACCTGTTCTTTTGCACATTGTCCAGGGTCTGGCCCATCGTGTCCTGGGAATGTTGATAGGCTCCCAGGATCTCTGCAAGTGCCTCCTGGAGAGCCAGTTCCCTGGGTGTGTCCTCCCCCTGGCGCACAGCACTCCTCCCAGTTTTCCTGATGTCCTGTGCCTCTGTCCCCTGAACCGTGTGCCCACTGCCACTGACCCCAGGTCCCTGATTGTCTTGGGCATGAGGTGTGGCCTGGGGACCCTGTAGAAGTGGACACACTGCTGATTGACGTGTCCTGGGGTCAGAGGTATCGGTACGCTGGGGGGGTGCTGTGGTGGTGTTTCCTGATGGGGGAGGCTCTGTGGTGGTGTGCGAATGGGTGTGGGTAATTGGCTGTCCAGAGGTCCCTGATAGGCCAGGTAGGTCATCCAGATCCTGAAAACCAGAGTTGCTGTCAGCACTGTGGGCCTCTTCTGTTGGGGGACTGGATATTGCTGGCACCTCCTCTCCGCTGACATTGGCTGGGGTACCTGTGGGGATGTAAATGATGTGTTATGGTTTCTGTGTCTGACATATTGTGCATCTGTGGCTTGCCCTCTGGTTGTCTTTGCCCTGGCAGCTTTCACTTGTGTACGTTGGTGAATGGTGGGATGATTAGTTCTCTATAGTGTGCATGTTTTAGTGATGAGTGTCCATGCAGGGCTGTGAGTGGTGTCCATGCATTGGTAGAGCATGCATGGCTTGGCATTGGGATGAGTGAGATGTGATGGTGGGGTGAGTGGGAAGTGGTGGAGTGATGGGATTGAGGGTGGGGGTATGTGATGTCATGCAAGTAGGGGGGTGATAGTACTAGAGAGTTGACTTACCAGTGCCCAGTCCTCCTCCTACTCCGGCCAAGCCCTCAGGATGCAGTATTGCCAAGACTTGCTCCTCCCATGCTGTTAGTTGTAGGGGAGGAGGTGGGGGTCCTCCGCCAGTCCTCTGTACAACAAGCTGGTGTCTTGCTGCTATGGAACATACCTTCCCCCATAGGTCGTTCCACCTCTTCCTGATGTCATCCCTGATTCTTTGGTGCTGTCCCATGGCCTTGACCCTGTCCACGATTCTCCACTATAGCTCCATTTTCCTAGCTATTGAAATCTGCTGCACCTGTGCTCCAAAAAGCTGTGTTTCAACCCTGATGATTTCCTCCACCATGAGTCTTAGCTTCTCCTCTGTGAAACGGGGATGTCTTTGTGGTGCCATGGGTGTTGTGTGTAGTTGAGGGTGTGTTGGGTAATGTTTTGGGGTGTGTGATGTGGAGTGCGTGAGTGGTGTATAGGTGTGTATAGTGAGTGGCTCTGGTTGTGTCTGTGGTCTTGATCTCTCTCTGCTGGCAATGGTTTGTAATA
Organism: Pleurodeles waltl; assembly: GCF_031143425.1. Lineage (NCBI taxonomy): Eukaryota > Metazoa > Chordata > Amphibia > Caudata > Salamandridae > Pleurodeles > Pleurodeles waltl. Next base: position 297,312,608 of record NC_090442.1, read on the forward strand.
GTAAAGGGTTGCGGGTAATGTAATAGTAAAGGGTTGCGGGGGTGTTTTATAGTGGTGTGGGTGTGGTGTGTGTATGGGTGTCAGGTGTGTGTTGTTTGAATTGTCCAATGTGGTGTTGTTTTGTATGTGTGTGTCCATTTTGGGCGCAGTGGTATCTACCGCCAATGGTTTCCTGCCGTTGAATGTCCACCGTGTTGATTCATGGGTCATAATGCGGTGGACGTTGTTCTGTTGGCATAACAGTGTGGGTCTGGATACCCCCAGTTTATCACTGACCTTTAGTGTGACGGATTTGTATCTGTTGCTGAATACTGACGGATTGGTGTGTGTGTGTCATAATATGGTGAACAGACATCCATCGCCGCCGCGGTAAGTTGGCGGCAGTCAGCATGGCTGTAAGTGGGATTTACTGCCATTGTCATAATGAGGGCCTGTGTCCTGTCTCCACGCAAAGGGCTGCAGACCCCCGGTAGTAAGTCTGGAGCCAGAGCAGGCAGTGCATGTGTGCACTTGAAAGGCATGCCTCTAGAAACTTCTTCCTGCTTCAAAGGCACAACTGTCTATAAGAGTAGGAACTCAGACACCACCACATCATTCCACTTTTGGACCTGTGGATACTCAGCCAGGAAGGACTGCTGTGCTTCTGCAAGGCCTGCCACTCCACTGGAATGCTGCTCTGAAGGAACAGCTGCCTTTCTGTGTTTACCTGCTGCCTTCTTGCCTTGGTGGGAAGAACTGGACCTGCATCTCCTGAACCCAGAGCCCAGTGTGACTACAAGGACTAGTTGCCTCCTGATCTGAGGCCTCAGGGATATAACACGGTTCCAACAACATTGCACCAGCACCTGGACTCTGCCAAGTGGTGCCACCCCACTCCTTGATCCTTGAAAGTAGGCTTAAGGTGCTTAACAGTGGAACCAACGCCTCGCCTCTGCTGCGTGGCACATCCCCGAGCAGAACCGACGCATCTCCCCTAAGGGTTGGGACATACCTGAGCTGAGCCGATGTATAGCTGCTTCTACATGGACTGGGCCCATTATGAAGATCCACATCACCTCTGCAGTCCTCAGAGCCGACACATCATCCCAAAGGTGTAGCACATCACATGCCCAGTTCTTTGCAACCCTCATGTATAGCAGATTCAACTAAGATATTGCAGCCTCTAAGCTCCTCGGAACTGATGCATTGCCAGCTGTGCAACCAGGATTTAAGGCATTTTGTTCAGCGGGCTTAACTGGGTCCATGTAGCTGGCCAACGCTCCATCGCTGTCAGCCTGAACTTTTGAATTTGTCCCAGTCTCGCACAACCTGATATCCCTGGTTGGCGCTTTATGCTTCAAGGCGCTATTATACAGTTCATTCTTTGAAAAATGTATAACTTGAGTTCTACTGATTGGATGTTTGTCATTTCTGTCTTGTTTTATTTATTAAATTATGCTCTATTTTTCTAAACTGGTTTGGGACCTTTTTTTGTGGTGTTTTTACCTTTTTACTATTTGAAGTGTTGTTCAAATACTTAAGAAGCTGTTTTCAAGCTACATCTGACTGCTCTGTGCCAAGGTACCAGGGGGCGAGCATATGATAGCTTGGGGTTTGCTTGTGCCTTGTCCTGACAAGAGTTGTGGGAGCTGCTTGAGCAGGGTTTACACATCAGTCAACCAACAACCCAATTTCTCACATCACACTTCTATCAAATTCTCAAAATATCTCAATGTGCCATTATCGAAAGATACTCCCACACAGCAATACCTGCAGCAGTCCAGAGAGCCACAATGTGTGAGGCCCTCAGTTTGGCACACTTAGGTAGGGCCCACAGTCGCAACTCAAGAGCATATGGTATTCATTTATTCTTGCGGTATTCGCAATGCCCCTAACCCCACATAGCAGTCCTTGTTAGCATGTTCTCCTTGCCTTAGCAACTTTCTTTCCCTTGAGTCATTCCAACAAAGACTGCCCCTGAGGCCCTTCAAAACATCTTCCAGTTCCAGGTTTTCACCACCCACAATCTACTTTATTGGCCACTACAGTTGTGCAGAAGCGTAGTACATGTCATAACTCAGGCGAAGAAGGTGGCGGATGCCAGAGAGTGCTTGCACATCTGCAAAGCGTATGTCAATAGTGAAATCCGAGCGAAGTCATAAAATTTAAACAATATGGTGTTGGGTGCCAGGCTAGCGCTAACACCTGCCACCACAGGTGTGGAGGGCCACACACTGAAGAGTGGGTGGTTGCCTAAATATTGAAAGAAGAGTGGCCAGGGCACACCAATAGCATGAATCCTGATCCTGATAATGTTCAAGAATAAATAGAAAGTTTGTTCTTGGAAGATGATGTGTAGATATTTATTATAAGTGCAGGTAGAAAGTAGAAATCTCAATCAAAAGACTGCGTTGTACAAAATGACCATGTGTCCAGAGCAGCCAGATGGTGATAAATGGTCAAAGTTACAACAGGATGTTCGAATGTAACAATAAGTCCATACAGCAAAAAAGCCAACACGTGTTTCGTCTTCAAGACTTTGTCAAGGCTGTGGAAACATAGATGAAAAATACATACATGTCGGTATAGTATAATTGCGCAAGGTGACTTCACAACGTCTAAAATTCTTTGTACAGAGGTAAAGAGAACAATCCGAGCGAAGGTGCAATAGAATTGTGTGAATTAAGTGCAGGGATGCGTATTGTTTATGTGACGACCAGAATGTAGTGTGAATGCCTCAATAGGTCTTATAGGTGACTAATTGAATCACGTTCCAGAAGAAAAAGGCAAACAAGTCAGTCTAGAGTGGAATAAAACAGCAGCATCATGCGAGGTGAGATTGTCATAAACATGTCTACACAGTGTGATACAGTACATGTGCTTTAAATTTTTTTAGAAAACATTGAATCTTAGTGGTGAAGAAACAAGGGGGGATGCGAAGTGTGTTGTGATGTGGATAGAAGATCTATAAATAGTGTGAAGAAAAAAAGAGTAAAGAAAGAAGTAAGAAGTAATTGAAAGGGGGTAAGGTACCTTCAGATGTATATAAAACATTATATGTAAACACGAAAGGTACATAGATCAAGCTGCTGGTAGTCATGAGTCCTTGGGAGAAATCAAATAGTACAGGCAAATGATGGCCATGATAAGCCTGGGGTATAAAACAACAAAAAATACAATTTAATGTAAAGCAGGTGTTATGCAGAAAGCTACTTGATTTTAAAGCTACATACGGAGTAAATAATCTGGTATACCAAGTTCTATATTGTCGCTGGAGCGTTGCCCCGTCGCTACCTTTTCCAAGGTTGCTGTGATTTTACATGTGTAATATTCTTTTCACTTTCTAGAAAAACTTGAAAAGTGAAGATGGAGCCTATCAAATTAGAAAGGTTTTCTAACAACGCAATTAAAACTTCTAAAGGAACGTTTTAGTTAGTCTTTTTATGCCCATGCCATGCCCCGTAATGCAACTTTAACCGCCTATAAAAACCAAAATCTCGATCAGAAAAAATGTCATTCTAAAACTAGAGAACGTTTTATCACTTAGGGGGTCATTCCGACCCTGGCGGTGCATCCCTGGGCATTCTGACGGGAAACCGGCGGTGTACCGCCGGTTCCCCGCTGCCCTGGGGAATCCTCCACGGCGGCGCAGCTTGCTGCGCCGCCATGGGGATTCCAACCCCCTAACCGCCATCCTGTTCCTGGCGGTTTTGGCCGCCAGGAACAGGGTGGCGGTAAGGGGTGTCGTGGGGCCCCTGGGGGCCCCTGCAGTGCCCATGCCAATGGCATGGGCACTGCAGGGGCCCCCGTAACAGGGCCCCACCAAGATTTTCAGTGTCTGCCATGCAGACACTGAAAATCGCAACGGGTGCAACTGCACCCGTCGCACCCTTTCCACTCCGCCGGCTCCATTCGGAGCCGGCATCCTCGTGGAAGGGGGTTTCCCGCTGGGCGGGCGGGCGGCCTTCTGGCGGTCGCCCGCCCGCCCAGCGGGAAACTCAGAATAACCGCGGCAGTCTTCTGACCGTGCAGCGGTATTCTGCCGGCTCCCGCCAGCCCTGCGGTTACCGCGGCCGGCGGGAGTCAGAATGACCCCCTTAGTCTCTGTCTGTGGTATAACTTTACTTCATGCCATGTTAAGACACACAATCGGAGCATGCTGCGCACTACCAGACTTCTACAGAAATTAAAAGGCTATTCTATTCACACAACGTGGTATGCTTTTGTCACATATTAATTTTTTTTCCTTTCTTTCTAGCCGACACAGATTAGTAAAGCTTTCCTCGCCTGGCTGTCTTGAGTTCCCCATAAGTGGTACGGCACGGGTTTATTCGCTCCACAAATACTTGAGGTAAGGTACTGCCAGCGTTGCTGGCTTGTCTCACTTCTTTCTCCCACTTACGGGGGACTCAAGGCAGCCAGGCGAGGAAAGCTTTACTCATTTCTGTAGAAGTCTGGTAGTGCGCAGCATGCTCCGATTGTGTGTCTTAACATCATTGTCTTGATGCAGTAATTGAAACATGCATTTTGGTATGCAGTTATTCAAAGCTTATCTGAAGTATTCAACTCATTTATATTTTGCTTCCTGAACATCATAGTGTGATGCATTTTGGTATACAGTTAATCAAAGCTTATATCTGTCAATGAACTATTTGCTTATATATATATATGCTCTTTGTAGTGTACTCATATATAAATAGATGCTTTTCATTGCTATTCTTATTCTACTATTGTTGACGTGCTAAATGCATACATTTACCTGAAATTCTAGTAAAGCTAAATTGTATTCATAATTGGCGTGTGGTCCTTCATTGAGCGTCCTTTTTGACTTATACCGAACAGGTGTCAACCAGTCACCTGGATAAGACATTTTGGTACCAGGAGTGGGGTATAAGTCAATAATGCCTCTTTGGGGACGTAAGAAAAATGAGTCAGAGAGCCGAAGGCAGCATGGGGCAGAAGCCAGATCCATTCCCGGGTGGTTAGCAACTGACCCGTTCTCTGGTGTGGCAGGACTCCTGAACCGGTGGGCAGCGCTGGTTTTATGGGAAGCATTAGATGAGAAAGTGACTCTCTTAGTGGAAGATGCGGTCAAGGGCGTGAAGCTACGAGGGGCAAAGCTGGAGCTGAAAGCGGCAGGGCAAGTGGGATGGCTTTTCCTGTCTGCGCTCCGTATGGTATACAGGAAGACAAAACTGCGGGATGAGGTTGCAGCTTTGCAGGAAAGGTAGTTACTTATGAAAGAGACCATAGAAAGTTCAGTGACTCGGGGTGATCAAATGGAGGCAAGATGCCCCGCATTAGCAGTATGAGTAGCAAAACAGAAGAGTAGGCAGAACCCTAAAATGCCCTCAACTGTGCAAGTCAGGGCACTGGTACGCAAACAGAAGAGTAGACAGAAGCCTAAAATACCCTCAACTGTGCAAGTGAGGGCATTGGTACGCGAAGAAAATTGGGATCCATATACTTGGGATGGAACAGTCTCAGATAATGATGACTGGAATTGGGAGGATGAGGTGGAAGTACGTGTAACAGAACTAGGTGAAGTTGAAAGTGGAGAAGGAAGTGTAGGTAAAGTTGAAGGTGGAAGAAGAAGTGTAATGGAGGTTCGCCCACTCGTGCAAAACAAATCAAAGGGAGTGAATGGTGGGCAAATACAGAATTCTCGTTTGGTAAGAGATTATACGCAGAGTGATTTGTTGGAGATAACCTGTATGTTTAGGCAGATGCCTGCAGAGCCTCTGTTTAAATGGTTGGAGAGATTGTGGGACACTGGAGCAAAAGATGCATTACAGAATCCTTTTACGTTAGGTCCCATCACAGAAGGAGACCCGTTTGAGCTGGAAATGATAGTACAGGATGATGTAGATGATGTAGTGATGTGGCAGGGAAAAATAGGGTGCCACAAGGATTTTGGTCAAAGAGATTAACACCATCCATGAGCAATTACACCCCGTTAGGAAAAGAACTAGCAGGGGCATTAGTGGAAAAAGAACGCATAACTGTTGATCGGCCGGTCACCTTAAGAACATGGGTCCCCTTACTAGGTTGGACAAGAGAAGGAGGGGTTGGCACTAAAGTAGGCATGGCGCAGGAGTTTACCATCGTGAAGTGGAAATGGTATCTGCAGCAGAGGGCAAAACCGGGACCAGCAGAAGTGTCAAAGTTACAAGAAGATACGCTAGGGGCAGTGGACTTGCCGGAAATGGCCCCTGCAACAGAGCCCTCTGAAATGGAACCCTCACTATTTAAGACAGCCCGCCTTTTGAATGACTCACTGAAGAAGAACAGCAAAATGCATGGTTCACAGATGGTACCGCCCGGTACTATCAAGGAAAAAGACAATGGCAAACAGTCGCATTCCAGCTTTCCACAGAAACGATGTTGCTGCGAGGAGGGGATAATGGATCAAGCCAGCTTGCAGAACTGCAGGGGGTAGCAGCAGTGATCGAACAAGCCCCCATCGGAGAGAAAACATTTGTGTACACTGACAGTTGGGCCACTTACCAAGGACTAGTAAGCTGGGCCCCGACTTGGTGCAAGGATGGATGGAAAATCAAAGGCACCCTCATTTCGAGAGGCGAGCAGCTATGGGAAGAGATATGGGAGAAAGGGCAAAAATGTCAAATCTGCTATGTGGGACATGTGGATGCCCATTGCCCATTGAATACCTCACTTGCATCTCTATTCAACAACACCGCAGATCAAATGGCCACAACACAAACGGTGGTCATCAAGGAGGGAGCTGAAGCTGCTTTAGCAAACAGGGCCCATGCAACATCCGGACATCTAGGAAAGAATGGCACTTATGCATGGGCACAGCAACAACAAATTCCAGTTACTAAAGACCAAGTGCAACAAGCAGTAAAGGAGTGCCCCACATGCAACCAGAAAAGACAAATGCCCCTGCAAAAGAAACCTAGCGGCCATATCAGAAGAGGAACTGCAGCTGCTACGGTGTGGCAATTGGACTATATCGGGCCGCTACCAAAGGAAGGAGGAAAAAGCTACGTATTGGCCATGGCGGACACCTACTCTGGCCTTATTTTGGGCATGCCCTGTAAGTCTGCAGATCAGAAGTTCACTTTGCGAGGGCTAAACTACCTGATAAAACATTATGGGGTACCTGATGAAATCCAAACAGATAGGGGCTCACACTTTTCAGGGAAAACAGTGCAGGATTGGGCGCAGGAACAGGGAATTCGGTGGATTTTGCACCTTAGTTATTATCCACAAGCTGCAGGCATGATTGAGAGATATAACGGATTGTTAAAAGAACAGCTAAAAAAGTTATCAGCACATGACAGACTGTTAACACCAGGGCAGTGCGTGCTCTATTAGCGACTAGAATGCAAAAACCCAGCACTCTCAAAACAACATAATTTATGCATTGTGCTGATATGTTGTTGTTTAACCTTTTGCCTTGCAGAGTTTAATCCTGAAGACTTATTTTGAATGTGTTTACAAATACTGTTCATTTGCAATGTATTGCTGCTGGCTTTCAGAGTGTGTTAGGGTGTGGTCCCTTTCCAGGGCCTTCCAGAGACTTTCCCTGCAGCATGCCTGGGTGTGGTTGTGGGCTGGGCCAAGACTCTATAAAAGGGAGCCAGCCCAGCTCCAAGTGCTCACTATTCAGAGGTCCCGGTGCAGAGCAGCAGCTACTTCCTGAGCTCATGTCCCAGTGGCCTATTTGATCTTCCAGGCCTCTGCCCTTCATTCTTCATTGGTGATCCTTGTTCTGGGCTGTAAGACGGTGGTTGGGCTGACCTCCCGACGCCGTTAGAACTTTCATATTCTTGGCCTAATTCTTTAATGATTAACAGATTACCTTGCGCCCTACCATTTCTTGACATTTGCATGGTGGCTTGCGAATCGGCAAGACGCCCGATTTGTTTCATGCTGATTTGATCTTGTTATTCATTGCACGCTACCATTTCTTGACATTTGTATGGTGGCTTGTGAATTGGCAAGACCCGCGATTCGTTTCATGATGATTTGACTTTGTTATTCATTGCGCGCTACCATTTCTTGACATTTACATGGTGGCTTAAGAATTGGCAAAATTACCCTCAGGAGCTTGCATGGAGAAATCTTTATTAAATTTGCCCTGAAATTGTGGTTTAGTTGGTCTGGCCCCTAGACTATCTCGACCAATACTAGAATAGGCCTCTGCAATAATCTTTGGCAGCTCGCGTTCTTGATCCTGTTGAGGAACATCCCAGAGCCGCATGTGCACCGCTAGTGTGACTGCTTCCCCTATAAGGTTACCTAAAATAATTGAGGATACTGTGGCAAAGTTGCCCATTAATTTCATCCCCAAGTCTAGGGCCAGGGCAGCCCCATATTCATCTTGAATTTGTTTCAACACTTCCGGCAAGTTGGCAAGTGTCGGAGTACTGTGTGCGGTGGTATAGAGCGTGGCAAATACTGTACCCCATGTACTACAGTTATCTACTGTGGGAACCATCCCAAATGGCAAGCACATCGTTAGTATTCCGTGTTTATCCTGAGGTCCAGTATGGGGAAATAGTGCTTCCAGTGCACTTATTTTTTTAGCTAACCAAAACGGAATTTCTTCTCGTTTGGCAGGTACCTTACCCACGATTAAATGTACAGTTGCAGAATTAATACCTGCCGTTACTGCATGTGGTTGCACTGGAGCAGCACGTGCTGTGTTCGTATTTAATGTTTTCATTACAAACTGTACTAATCGTATGTATATCGACGTCAGCTCAGTATATAAGCGATGGACTTCAGCTACTGCTAAGTTAGCTACTGCAGGGTGAGGTGTATAAGTTGCTAATAAAGGCCAGGTAGGACCATCATTACTTAGAGGACCTAACCTAACTGGTAAAATTGTGTGGGTAGGGCACCATCAAGCCAATTATTATTTTATTGATAAGATAAAGATATTTCTAAATATGTGTATGCTCTGTATTGTCCAGGTACGTTTGCAGGTGTATAGTGATGAAATGCATTTGTGTTCCCATCAACTGCTGGAAGTGTGACTCAAGAATAGAAAAGTTCTCTTCTGTATGCTGCATCTGCGTCCACCACATATGTGACTGGACCCCCCCAGGACTGTTAGGCCATTTGCCAATAAATATGCAGTCAGGGGTTGCCTCATATTAACTGCAATTGCTACCTGTTGCGGATTCGTCATATTAGATGGTAAATTAGTTCAGAGATAAGTACACCAAATGGGGATTTTCGTTTTAGGGTTCAAGCATGAACAACCTCCAGCATCAGATAGGGTGCCTTACTTAGCTGAGGAGGAAATCCTCAATACCACGGACGTCTCTGTATATAGTGCTGAGGTGTGTTTGTATTCAGTGAGACAGAGATACTCAGGAGGACCCGAAAATTAGAGCCTGACCAAACATTGGCGGCGCCATGTTGCGTAGGCTCTCATTATTCTAATGAGATTACTGGATTTAGAGCAGCAGAATCACCTGCGGTGTGGGAGACTGAGTGTGACCCACTACAGGTGACACTTGTCACTCCAATCTGGGTTTTGCTGCGGCTAACTAGCAGTGCCTCATCTTCACCTGAGGGCGGGATGATTGGGCAGCCGAGCTCATGACATAACTGATTCCTCAGAGAAACCGTGGTCACTCAGGTCTCATCTGTTTCTCTCAGTTACGTTAGTCTTACATACACAATGACAAATAGAGGCAGTTTATGTTTCAATAAGATTTTAATGAAGCGACTGCATGTTAGAAAGCAAAGCGTAGGCTGCAATAACCAGGACAATACAGCATGACAAGATTAAAATTGTGACAAGGAGTGTAAAGCATAGAAATAATGCTACCATTTTGTCACTAGAGCCAATAGACTAATCCTTACCTAGGCTACAATAGAGCACAGTGTGTTAACCTCTAATTCTGCCCTTCAGGTTCCCCTGGGAAGACATCATCCCCCATAACTGAGCAAAAAAGCTTTAAGTCTACATAAGCAGTCATAGCGAAGCGTTCAGCAATCAGCATACAGTCGTGGTTCTCTGGCTGGAATCTCCCTCTAACGTGAAAGGGACAGGGAAGTGTTTTTATAATAAAACAGCTGATGTTCTGAGAAAAGGTCCCTACGTAAGAATATGTGTTTTTGTATGAATGTCAGAGACAAAACTTATACCACATTCACTGGCCACCTATTTTACTGCAGCCTTGGAAGAAGCACAGAGCAAGAACAGAGTGCTGGCCTAGGCAAAAACAGTTAGATAGAGAGAAATAAAACAAGACCTTAAAAGCTGCTATTGTAACAATAATAAAATGAAGCCGAATAAAATATATCTAGCTTAAAGTGCACAGCGGTAGGCCTACCATGCTAAAATAACATGTATAGAGCTAAAACTAAATTGGCTACACAACAGTGCTCCTCAGGAGCGGTGTCCACAGGCCACGGTGCAGGCAGCGGCGCCGATGTCAGCAGGATCGTTGGCGTCGGGGAGGCCCAGGCTGCGGTGTGAGCAGGCGATGCCGGTGTGTGGGGCCCACAGGTTGCGGTGGGAGCAGCGGCTCGGTGAAGTCGTCTGATGATGGTGTCGGCGAGACCAGGGTCGCGGTGCGAATCGGGGCAACGCAACTCTGTGTGGCGGCGGCAGGTCAGGGTACGGCCAGCGGCTTTGTTGGCAACGGCGCAGTGGTTTCTCCTCTCGAACAGCACAAAACACACAGTTCACAGTGCTGCCGGTTGAGGAATCTGAAGTCTTTGGTTTCCCTGAGTCTTCCAACAGGTGGCATGCTCTACTCCAATCCCTTGGAGAACTTTCTCAAGCAGGACACACAGCAAAGTTCACCCTTTGCACTCTTTTCAGCCAGAAGCAGCAACTGCAGGCTAGTCCAGCAAAGCAGCACAGCAAAGGGACAGTACTCCTTCTCCAGCTCCTCAGCTCTTCTCCTTGGCATAGATTCTTCTTGATTCCAGAAAGATTCTAACAGTCTGGGGTTTTGGGTCTTCGTCTTATACTCTGTTCTGTCTTTGAAGTTGGCAAACTTCAAAGCAAAGTCTCAAGTGTTTGCAAGATCCTTCCTTGTCCAGGCCAGGCCCCAGATGCACACCAAGGGGTCAGAGACTGCACTGTGTGAGGGCAGGCACAGTCCTTTCAGGGGTGAACACCCACTCCCCCCTCCCCTCTAGCTCAGATGGCTCATCAGGATATGCAGGCTACGCCCCCACCCCCTTTTGTGTCACTGTCTAGAGAGGTGTAAAACAGCCCAACTGTCAAACTGACCCAGACAGACAATCCACAAACAGGCAGAGTCACATAATGGTTTAAGCAAGAAAATGCCTACTTTCTAAAAGTGGTATTTTCAAACAGACAAATTAAAAACCTACTTCACTAAAAGATGTATTTTTAAATTGTGAGTTCAGAGACCCTCCCCAGGAAGGCCTTTAGATCCGAATGGCAGGGACCTGTGTTTTGTTAAGTAGGACATATATTTTTCATACATCTTAACAGCAACATTTCCAAATTGTCATTTTGCTGAGGCAAAGGTAGTAGTCCGATTAGCTACACAGGGGTACCAGTTGGCACCCTAGTCTGGTTAGCTTCTAACTGGGACTACCTAACTGGGTCATGCAAGGTATCAAATTAATCATGCCATTAAACCCGACCTGATGTCCAGGCCCAATATAATACCACAATTAAAGTTTAGCAAATCGTACAAAGTTGCCACTTTAGAAAACGGTGGGCTAGTTGTACTGCAGCTAGCACAGCAGCCTCACGAAGACCCTGGCACACAGACAGCTTTCTGCCTGCCTGAGAAGATGTGTGGACAACTCCCGGGCTCAGGAACAAAGGCAGTTGCTGCAGAGTGAGGTGTTACCTATTCTCTTGGGATGGGCACTCAAGTTGTTACCCCAAAAGGTGAGATTCAAAGGGAAGCCACCTTTGTGGGGAAGTAGCAATAACAACCCTGAGCAGGATGCCTTTTGTCCTGAAGACAAAGTGGAGGCAGAGACAGAGAGGTAAAAACTTGCCCCAAACTATTTTTTCAGTGTGCATGTAGTCCACTGGTAGCCACACCCTTAGGGTGGGCTACCAAGTTCCTGGGGATTAGAGAAGAGTTGTGCCATCTTGAAACGGGCAAGAATGTTGCACTCTGGGATAACCAGATGCCACACATCACAGGAAATTCTTCACTAGGTAGGAGGGGACCAGTAGCCCATTGGCTTGTGATTGCATGGTCCCCCAGGGCTCTTTCCTGGGATAAATATGGCATTGTTGGTACCCTGCCGCTCAGATCACTTTGGATTTGGTGAGAATACCGAAGAAGGACTTACAAGCTGCCCTTGGAATTGCACAACTAGAGGCTGCACTGTTGGAAGGGCTGCACCTAATGCTCTTTGGACAAGTGAAGGTTGAACTCTGCACGTGGTTCCTGGCTCTGGGAAATGCTGATCCCTGGCCCCAGATCGAAGCAATGACTCAGAGAATTAGTCGACTAATCTACTGCAACCTGCTCCAGGGACACAAGAGCTGAAGAAGCCCAAACCGACAATTTGGTAGCCACTTGCGAAGTTTTGCCGCTACCAGTTGCTGGGCACCCACGAAGACAAATCCAAGATAGTCAAAAATTGCATCCAAGTGTGGATTTGTTGCACCCAAGGGACACTAGCCCCCACCTAAGGATTTCACCTCAACCGCGGTGCAAAGAAACCGGTAGCCCAACATCAGCTGGCCTGCTATTGCCATGTGGAGGACTTTAAGAGACCATGATCCCTGTGGCCAAAGTTGCCCCACTTCACTTGTGGAACGAGGAGCAACCATAGACACTCCTGTCGACCGCATCACAACCTGAGCATCCTTTGAGCATCTTTTGCCTAAGCATTAGGACCACTCCATCAATGTCTATGTGGTCATCCTGCAAAGTTTTGAACTTGCCTTTAAAATGCTTTGGTGGCCAGGTAACTGTCCAAAGTGTCCACTCTGGCCCCCCAAGACCTCTGTCCAGTCTGAATTGGTTTCCTAACTAGGGCCAGAGTAGTCAAAGTAACTGTTCCAAACTTTTCAAAAGCTTTAAAACTTTTTGTTGAGCAATTCTTGTTGGTGGTTGCACTTAAAAGTCATATCTTCTAAAATGTGCATCACTGGAACCCTCGTGTGGATTTTGTTCATTAAGGTCTCTAAAAATTCATAAAAATATATAACCTTTTTAAAAATTGGTGTCCAATTTCTTTTGTGTTGTGTGACTTTCTTATTTTGTTGTTGAGTGTTGTTAAATGCTTTACATTAAGGGCCTGATTTAAGATTTCGGCAGACGGGTTACTCTGTCACAACAGTGACAGATATCCCCTCCACTTAAATATATATCCCATAGCAAATAATGGGATTTATATTTCAGCGGACAGGATATCCGTCACCTTTGTGACAGAGTAACCCATCTGCCAAAATCTAAATCAGGCCCTAGGTTCCTTACGGCTCGCAACCACAGCTTCCCAAGGTTAAGCTTAAGGCTAAGTAAATGAGCCTGACTGGACCCAGGGTGGTATTTGAGAGTGGAGTGCACGATAAGGCCCCACAACCATGTCATATAGTACACCCAAGTCCTCACAATCACTATCCTAAAAATACTCCTCTTGAGCATCACAGGAATGGCAACAAAGAAGTACAAAAATCACAACAATATCAAAGTTTTGGATATTGCTTCCTAATACAAAACGGATAGTGGAAGCGAGCACCAGAATGGGAGTGTGTCTCACCTGTGCCACTGCATTTCTCAAGATTCCTCTCAACCAAATCGGTCTCGGAGTGATGCACCTTCACACCCTCATATCTAATTGTATGAAGCCCCGAGTGCAGTTCTGTAACAGGCAAGAGGCTAATCTGTTATGTCAAATGAGTCAGGGGAAACAGGTAGGATTTATCCCAGTTGAATTTCAGCCCTGAAAGTACCCCAAAGCTATTCAACAGATCCATTATCAGACACAGGTTGTCCTCTTAATCACAAATGTAAAACATCCCAACATCTGCATATAATAATACACTGTGCCACTTCCATTCCACATTAATACCCCTATTCAGAGTCCTTCATACGCAACATTGAGGCCAGCGGCTCCACAGACAACATGAAAATGATAGGCGACAGGAGGTAGCGCTGCATCATACCCCTCTCAATCAAGAAAGGTTCCAACACTATTTGCCCCTCCAAACTCTTCCCACCGGGTGTGAGAAGGCAACTTCACCCACTTCAGAAATCCTGGGACCATCCCAGCCTTATAAAGAATCAATGCTAAAAAGTACCAGATTGGGGTGCCAAAAGCTTTTCCTATGTCAAGTGATGTGACCCAAGGGCATGTGCCACTCTGTTTAACCAATCCAGCTCTTTGAACAATCTATGTAAGTTCATGAAAGTGTTATGGTATGGAATAAAGCCAAGCTGATCTGGACCCACTATCATTTGTGCTGTAGGGATCAGTCTGTTAGTCAGTATTATGACTAGAACTTTATAGTCCAGATTCAACAATGACAAAGGATGATAGGAGGCCACCTACAGCAGGTTTTTATTTTGCCTTGAGAGGACCACTATTAACGCTTCCCTCAAGGATGATGGTAAGGTCCACTTTTCCATTGCAGCATTTTACCATTGTAGGAGGTGAGGAACCAGCTGCAAGCTACATGTGGAGTAAAACTCTATGGATAGTCTGTATTTGCCAAGGGTTTTACCCAGCTGCATTTCTTCCAGTGACAGCAGAGCTTCCAGCTCAACTCTTTGTACCGCATATATAGTTTGCATTTGTGCAACCTGAGAGACTCAATACTCTGCTGGGATGCCTCTGAGAAGGATGAATACAGGGTGGCATAACAGTCTGCAAAAGTCTGGCTAACAGCATCTTGGCTATTGACAATAATATCCTGAGCAGTCTGAATGGTCCCTATGAAGGTTCCAGGTTTATCAGCTTTTCGCAACCAGGGCAACAAGTTCCCAGCCCTGTCGTCCTATGTCTGCTGCTAAGCTATATAGTCCTGAAATCCAGCCTACCCGGTCTGTCATGCGTCTCCCCATTTTCCAGCTTTGCTGTAGCTAGCCTTTGTGATACACCTGTGTGCTATACAAGTTCAACTTACAAAACCCTTGTATGACCCTCTGAAGTATTCAATTCCTTGATTAGGACCTGCCTGGTCCCATATACTATTTTTATGCAGAGGCCCTGCAAACCTACCTTGAAAGTGTTTCACTCTACTGTGACATTAGATCCCGAACTAGGTTCTTAGTAAAGTAATGATCTATATTGGTGTTTTTGTATTCCAAAATGCCCAATTCAGAAGAGTAGTAGTCAGTAAACTACAGCCCTGAGACTTGGTCAGGGCCCTTTCCATGCAAGAGACAATTTGCAAGGATTATGGTCTGACAGTGCAGGTCCGAAATACTTCATGCCAGCAACCTTTGAATTTGCTGCTGTATTTCAGTTTACCAGCTCATGCAACCCTGAGTCAAAAGCGTATTCGGTCGATCACCGTACAGTAACCTCCATGTATCTACCTCCTGATTGTTGAGGGTCCACAGCTGCAAGTGTTTGGTGGCCAGACCAGACTGTGCACCTTGCAGAGTTGGAGAGGACCTGTCTAAATGTATATCTGTGACACAGCTAAAATCACCTACTCACATGCATGGCGTTTGGGGATCCTGGAAGAGGAAGGGCATGAGTGTAACAGGAAATGTGGCCTGATTCAGATTTGACGTGTATAACTAACACGATCAGCGAGAGTGACTCACCATCCAGTTGTCCTTCTAGCACCACGTATTCGCCTTTGGGTTCAACCTTAAGATCAGTACCCCCATATTATAACCCAAATATGTAGTTCCCACCAAAAGCTCTCTCCACCTTTTCCAAATTGTCTGCAATCCTACTGTGGTAAGGTGAGTTTCCTGAAAGCAGGTAATATTGTATATATCTACATTTCAGGTAAAGGTGGATCCTATATTGTTTTGTGTGAGTCACATTCTAAACAAGGATGTTAAAGCTATTCGGTTTACAATTGTAGTCAGTCATGTGTAGTATAATAGATTGAGCTCAACCAATTAAGCCATCCATGGTCATACTTTCCTTCCTTAGTCAATGCTTGGGGAGATATTGGGACGTGTTACTGTCTAAATGCAAATAACATCCCAACTCCCGCTCCCAAGCCAGAATGCCCAAAGACAACCGGCTAAAAAACTCAACATTAAACAAGGGTGCAACCAACTTTAATTGTTTTAATGGAGGGCGGTATGGTGTATAGAAACCATGAAATGGAAAAGAATTACGCCATTGCTCCCATCCTCATGCCCTTGAAGTATCTACCATCAGCACTCCCTGGAGTTAGCCATATTTGGCTAACCATAAAAATGATGTCAAACTCACAGCAACTTTAGAGCTTGCCACATACCACCAAGAGAAAAAGTGAAGAATCTAAAGCCAAGGGTAATTTAAAAAAACGACATGTGTTGTCATGGAAATCAAATCCAGTCCCTCCCTCTGACCCAGGTGTGCATCAACAAGGGCAGCCTCATCAGATGTCTACAAGTCATCTTCTCTGGGTGTCTAAGGGCTCACATGGAGTCGCTCTGGTGTTCCAATTCTGTGACCACCTAGCCACGTTCTTTTGTTTAATCTTTCATTATTAAGGATTTGATTCATAAATGGGGGGAAAGGGTAAGTGTTGGAAATGGCCTTTCTGCAGGGTTACCCCCAGACTTTTTGCCTTCCTCTGTCTCTTTTTCTGACCTCATTTGTGCTGGCTTTAGGACTCTGTGCACTTTACCACTGCTAATCAGTGCTAAAGTGCATATGCTCGTACCCTAAAACATGGTGACATTGGCTCATACCCAATATGCGTATTTAATTTACTTGTAAGTCCCTATCAAAGTGCACTACATGTGCCCGGGGCCTGTAAATTAAATACTACTAGTGGGCTTGCAGCACTGGCTGTGCCACCCACATAAGTAGCCCTTAACCATGTCTCAGGCCTGCCACTGCAAGGCCTGTGTGGGCCTGTTGAATGAAGTGATTACCTTCCTTTGAAAGGAGTCTGTTTTTCCAAAGTCCCTGTGAATCCTCAAGGCCATGAGGCAAAGATGAACTTGGAGAACTAACGGGTGAGGAGATCCTTGATGATCGAGAAGTATCGAAGGGGATGATGGCAATCTGATTGGGAGATCCCAAGACACTTCCATTAGTGTTGGGAACCATGCTTGAGATTTCCAAATCAGAGTCACTAGAACCAAAGACGCAGTTTGGCATCTTCCCTAAGCTGTAACTCTGAGAATCATTATGGATGGGGGAAAGGCATACCGAAGATCCTTCAACCAATCTTGAAGAAAAGCATGTATTGCTACCGCTTCTGGATCTGGTCTCCAGCTGACATATCTCGTCCGTTGGTGATTCCGACGGGAAGCAAAGAGGTCTAGGTTGCAAGGACCCCATTTTTCCATCAGGGCTAGAAAAATTTCACAATCTAATTTCCAATCCGCGCTGTCTGTGAAGTTCCTGGAGTTCCAGTCTGCTACAGTGTTTTTGATTCCTGGAAGATATTCTGGAACTACAGAGATCTGTTTCTGAAGGCAATAATGCCAGAAATCCTTTGCTAGTTCTGAGAGGGCCTTTGATCGAGTGCCCCCCAGGCGATTGATATACTGGACCGCTGATATGATGTCCATCGTCAGAAGAATGGAAAAAACACACTTTGTCCTTCGTGAGAGACTTGATTGCAAAGGATCCTGCCAGAAGTTCTAGACAATTGATATGGAGAGAGTTCTTCCTTTGACCATCTGCCGCCCATGGATATTTCCCACAACTGGCTACCCATCCCAGACGACTGGCGTCTGATTCTATAATCATGTTCGGCGAAGTACCGAATATTGCTGTGCCATTCCAAGCTTCCATGTAGTCTATCCACCACTGGAGTTCCGTTTTGGCTTCTGGAGATAAGGAAATCAATTCCGAGTAAGTTAGACCCTTTTGCAGATGAGAAGCTTTTAATATCTGTAATGCACAGTAATGAAGAGGACGGGGGAAGATAGCTTGGATTGATGAGGATAGAAGTCCCATCCTGCCCAGTTGACAGAGATAAATTCTCTCTCTTCTGAGAACCTTCTTGAGTTCTTTACGAATCTTGGAAATCTTTGATAATGGAAGACTGAGAGATGCTGCGACATAATTTATAAGGAAACCTAGAAAAACTATTTGTTGGGATGGATTTAGTTCTGATTTGGATCAGTTGATCACAAAGCCGAGATTTTGGAGGAGTGCAATAGTAATGTTCAGATTGGATTTCAGCTGAGCTAGGGATTGGTCCATCAGAAGAATATCCTCCAAATATATTATCATCCTTATTCCCCTGGTATGAAGAAATTCTACTAGCGGTCTCATGAGTTTGGTAAAACACCAAGGAGCTGAGGATAGACCAAAAGGGAGAGCTTTGAACTTGTGTATCTGCCCTTTCCACAAAAACAAGAAATCTCCGGTGAGGAGGAAAAATAGGGACTGAAAGATATGCATCCTTGAGGTCCAATCTGATCATCCAATTGTTTGGGAGTAGAATGTCTCTCAATAGATGAATGCCTTCCTTTTTGAAGTGTTGATAAACTATCTATTGGTTGAAATCCCTAAAGTTTATTGCGGGGCAAAAACGCTTGTCTTTCTTTTCTACCAGAAAAATGTTGCTTAAAAACCCGTTTGGTGAAGAGCAAATCTGTAAATAGCTTTTTTTCTGTAGGAGACCCTCTACTTCTAAATCTATGAGATTCATCTCCTGAGTTGAGAAAACTAAAGGTGTCAGACGGGATTGCTGTATTGGAGTTCCCTAGAACTCTATGTGAAAACAACAAACTGTTTGAAGGATCCAAGGATCCTTTGCTATTGTCTCCCAATTGTGAGCAGATCTCCGAAGTCTTCCCCCTAGATCTAGAGGGGAAAAAGGGATAATGCTTACCAGAAACTCCTCCTGGTGTGTTACCTCCTCCTCTGATGCAGTTGCCTTTGGCTCTGCGGGAACCTTGAGAGGGGTAGAATGTTCCTTGACGACCGTCATTCCAGCTGTTCTTCCTTTTTGGGTATCCTCTAGAGGGGCCTTGATGGTAAAAACGGCCGGAGGAACAACCCCTTCCTCATCTGGCCCCAGCAAAAATCTTGGCAGGGAAGATTTATAATGATCTGAATAATTACGCTCTTGCCCCCTAACCTGTGCCATGGTATGCTGTATTGTAAATATGGCGCACACATGGTGGCGGTAGAGGGGTGCTAAGGGGCGCAGGGAGAGAGGAACTGCACTTGGTGCAGCGCCACTTTCCATAACTCTGCCCCCTAGTTCTCTTGTAGTATGACATAAAGGACTTAACGAGGGCTACGAAGTATGACCACCTTGCTGACCCACATGGAAAAAAGAGTGCCATGAATATTATTTCTCAGTTCATAATTTGATCCCCTCAACACATTTTTTGTTATGTAGATGCATTTTTTATGTCAACATTTTACTCTTTTTTAAACTAAATTAGGTGAATTAGTTTGCTGTTTTCAACTTAATAAGTTATAACTGAAGTGCTGTTTCTTTCATGTATTGTAGGCAATTTACTCTGAGGAAAGCCCGGCTGCATATACCAAGGATAAGATAGTTATCCATCAAATAAACTAATTTACATAAAAGGAATCTGATTGCTTTTATGTGCCAAGGTCTCAGCAACAACGCACATGTGTACTTCAGCCTCTCTCTGTCACAGTTAAACAACTCAGTGCTTTAATTTACCAACATTTAATTTCTGCTTCTCTAAAAATTAACAATTCCTATCTCTAGGAGATATTTGGTATAAATGTGTCATAGTCGTTTGGTATTAACAAGAAATGCAAAAAGTGACAATTGATAAATAAATATTTTAATCGCAGAATCAGCTTGGCATGTAATTTGCCATTTCTTTTGAATCTCTTATAGATATTTTTAAATTTGAAATCATTACTCTACGAACATTTTTATTTTGATATAATGGCTTTAAGCGTGCTAAACATTTCATTGCATTCTACCCTATAGATTTTGAGGATAAACTGTCTATAACGTAAACCAATGAGAAGACGTTTTGGATTGGGAAATTAGAAGGTCACTTGAGAGACATGTTGCTGCCTGATGGAACTATGGTACTGGGTAACACTGAAGTCCAGTCGGTAGGTGCACTAATTCAGTTATGCAGAGGAAACTCTAGGAGGAAGGGCCAGTGTCACGAGAGAGACAGGCTCTTGAAGCCACACCACATGTAACTTTGGTGAAAGTTGTATTATGCACAGGATGGTGCTATTACCACTTCTTGTAACATCAGGAATGAAGTTTCACGTCTGAGTACTGTCATAAACGCCATTTCATTTATTTTTTCATGAAGCAAATCAAGTTGACCAGAAGTTTGATTACGTTTTGAATATCAAAAACGCATCCCATCAAAGCCTCCATAACCATTCTTTTGTGGACATTTTGTTATTTTGTTTTCCTTGACAATATGAATTCATAGATTTGTAATGAGACGCCCTCAATTTATCATGTGGTTAGTCAACATTTGTTTTGGTTTCCTTTTGAGGCATAGTTTTGCATTTTTTTAGGGTTTGCAAATGAATACCGTGTGGCTACTTATAAAAGGAGGTCTCAACGTGCATTTTTTATGTAGAAGAGGCCTCAATTTATCATGTGGTTAGTCAACATTTTTTTGAGTTTCCTTCTGAGGCATAGCTTTGCATTTTTTTAGGGTTTTGCAAATTAATATCGTGTGACTACTTAAAAAAGGAGGTCTCAACGTGCATTTTTAATGAAGAAGAAAAACATTCTATTAATTTTTTAGGGTCGAGAGCGCAAGCGCTCTGGACCATGTTGTAATCTCTATGTGGGCTTCTAACCACGCCCATGTCACGCCCGTAACTTTCATTAGTTAGTGGGCTCGCCTTTTAAAAATCTACTGATTCTATTTGTAAAAGGCATGCATACACCATGCCTTTTCCGGTGTTTAGCCCTCCTCGAGCGCACCAGTAAACTACTGAAAACAAACAAGGCCCTGTGTTTTCAGCTGGTATCTGGACTACTTTATTTTTGTCATTTCCTGCGCAGTGCGATCTCACTGGGCAGAAGTCAAGCGCTTTCCATGTCATGGCGACCAATCGGCTGGTATATGTGAAACTGCTTTACTTTTCACTATTAGTTTATGTGGCAAGAAAAGTCCAGTTAGGAGTTTTCAGCACTAACGCAAGCAAACATGGGACCCATTGCATTGCAAATGCTTATTTAACTTAGATTTGCAATACTGATCCCGGTGCAGTTTCTAGTACATTCTCTTTTTAACACACTCTTGACAGAAAACCAATATTGTCATCTCGTGTACTCATTTTAATCCTTTTCCTGTTACTCTATGTTCCACTGTACAACAACAGGGGCGAAACTAGACTCAAACTGCTGGAGCAGCCTCATCTTCACGGCCAGTCAAAATGGCTTACTGTGAGCTCCCTTTACTAGCCCGGTGCAATTCGTAACATGAGGAGTCACGTTTCTGGACAATATGTGGCAGATAGCACATTTTAAAGTGCAGTGGACCAGCAACACGATTATCAACATCACAGGGGTTAATATCACCAGTGGTTTAGGGGTTCTTATCACGGAATTGCAGGACGATGAATGTCAAATATTATATTTTAATACACATTCGGGCAGTAGCACAAGTATGGTGTGGAATGTCAGATTCTAGTTTGTGACTTTATGTGGCAATGGGATCTTCCAGACACACAGGGCCAGTTGCATTGACAAAATGGAAAAAAAAAAACTTTGACAAAGTATTTGAGCATTCTGCCACATCCCCCCACCCATCCCTTCCCTTAACACCCGCTCCACCCCCAATCGAAGTTTAGGAAAACGTTACTAGCAAATCATGCATTTTAATCACATTCATTCGGTTATTGTTAAGTGCATGGCGCATTTCCAGCACACAATATTGTATGTTATTTCCAGAACAGGATGTCAGTATGAGCGACAAATCATTTGCTGCCAGGGGGAGGATGCCTTTTCTCCGAGCACTTAGAATGTTTAACCTGCACTCCGTCTTGTTGATGGTCCAAGTCACATTAAATATTCTTGGATTTAAAATGCTTTGGTAGTCATGTAGCCTGAAACACAGACCATGGTTTGAAGGATTTGCTATAGCAGTATGCATAGAATAAAATGAGCAGAGGTGTGATCCACGGTAACTCCACATCACACATGAATGTCAATTAGGTATTACCCAGGGTAGCAACAGCTATCTTTGCCTTGCAAACTGGTACCCCTTGCACTGCCCTTACCACCATTTTTTTCTCACAGGTATGAAGACAGATGTGGAATCAGAAAATACCCATATCTCCAGACCTTCAGTTTATTTGATGATTTACGCTACTAAGCACACTACAGCTTGTGGTGCCACTGAGAGTTACAAGCATGTGAAGTAACTTCGACCTCTTCTAACTTTGCAGTCATAACTGCCCAGGGCAGCACATAACGATATCCATGAACAACAGTAGGGGCAGATTATTAAACAACGTTACCCTTTTTATTGTAAACAGTGCATAAAGAATAACTATGCTTCTACTTAAGTCTGTACAATGTTTTCCAGATACCATGATGAGTATATTTCTGTGAAATTCACGTGCAAGACAAAAGGAACATGAATGTTCAGTAGAAGCAGGAATGAGGCTGAATTCTAACACGTCTGACGTGGCTAAATCATACATGAGTAATTATAGTATGAGAAAAAGTCCAGGATGCAGACTTACATGTATGTACTGTGTTGCAGCAAGTAGATAATTTTTGGCAAGATACATAAACCATGCAAACATAATGTCAACCTCATTTGAGTTTCACAGTTTGAGAGCTGGCTTTTGTGAACATGACGCAATTACTCAAAGAGAACAGATCTGCTCTTTGTATTAGTCATTTCACTCCTACACCTATAGACCATTGCTAAAGACATTGCATCACTAACCTTGAACGACCATGTCTATGTTCTCCCAGAAACCTCTTTCTCTCTCCTACTCTCCATCCCGCTTCCTCTTCAGATAAAGATAACTGTGAGGAGGCTCACGAGAGCAGGCTGGTAGTCTCCGCCTCCTGAGGTCTCGCTTTGGCCTGCTCCAGTACCTCTTGCACCCTAATACTATGTTGGTTACAAAATTTAATTTGGAGAATTTTGAGTAGGAGAATGGTCAGGTAACCAGATCAAGGACAAGAAATTGAGTCATGGAAATGAAAAACTGCTCACATTCTAAAACTGCATTACAACATAATTTTTCATCACAAAGGAGTACACAGTGAAGATAAAGACTTAGACTACTGTGTCACAATGTTCCTGCTTTTTTTTATATTTCTGGAAGTGCCTGCAGGAGATTAATTGCACGCCTCAGTCATCAAATAGTACTGAGGAAAAATGGAAAATGTAAACAGTTCAGAAACCACTGAGATTTTATCACCGGTTTTAACACCTTTTTGGAAGGGCTGATTTTGTGTTTTTAAGCTTGCTGTAATTCATACGTATATGTTAAAACTAAAATGAAAAGCAATATAGGCTGATCACTGTCAAAATACAGTAGTAATTTCCTCTAAGACTACCCAACAATCCTGTTTTGCCAGTAGAAGCCTCATATAGGCCAGTCCTACCATTTTAACCAAAGCACACCAACATTCCCCTCTGACATCTCTTTTAAAGTTTGAGTCTACGTTGGTGCGGAGAACAAGGCCTTCTTTTGACAACTGAATTCTTCTGCAATTGCCAATATTGTGGCTAGTGTTCAATTACAGCAGTATACTGCTACATCCATCTTCCACTCCAACCTTAAGAGCCACTCACTGTTATTTTAGGTAAATGTCTATGTGCTAATTCCTTTTGTAAGTTTATAAGCCCCCAGTCTGTAAACATACTTCCAAAATGTGACTGTTTGGAACACAAATGTATGTATTGCTAAGTTAGTTCAATTATGTGCTTAGACTAAAAACACCCTAAATTCCACTTTCTGTCATGACTGCTGTTATCTGAAAGTAGGAAGCTCATCTTTGTAAAGGGAACTAAATATGTCTGCTATTCTATGCTTTTATTGGGCACAATATTTGTGATGAAAAACATTTCAGCTCTCTTAAAGATACGATGAGAGAAGGGCTTTTTCCACAGACAGAGCTTCATACAGATCCAAGGGCTGGACAACACCAACATCTCAAACAGGAATGGTAAACCAGAGAGCCGAAAACAGAGAAAGAACATTAAAACTGGAGAGTGAAGGCAAAGCTCCACTCGAACAAACGTAAAGAAACCAATCTCAGCTAAGAATAGTAACTGAACGGCTGTTAAGTAACGCTGGATGACTATATCTTCGTGTCATGTGGGAATACATGGGAACAGTGTTTGTGTTGGCTACCTCCTAATACAGTCATTTCATCAGAGACTTGTCTTCTCAGAATAAGACAAAAAGAGGCATTCAGCAAAGATGTGCCATTGACATCTCCAGTCCCACGTTTACACTGAAATTAATGCAGAATGCATGGTGACTATTTTATAGAAGTTTAGAGGTGCACGCTCTGTTTTTAAAACAATAATAACAATTCACATTTCTCACAATCACACCCCACGCATTCCTACTGGGTTATTTCCCACTCAATTGCAACTGATGCTACTGCTGGTGTTGAGCTTTACACATATTTTCTTATGAAGTACAATCAACGAACCACAAAAGAATCAAGTCATTTAGTTGTGTTCATCCCGTTTTATTAACAAGGATAAGTTTTAAGTGAATATGGCGATAGGAAATACAAATAGCGACACAATGAATACACAAAACACATTTACAGTGTTTCAGAGACAAAGTTGTACACTCAAATGCAAAATATTTACAGTACGAAGGGCACAATTAAACAATCTGTTCCACTAACAAAGCTGAAGTGCGCATACGAAGTTCTACAAGACGAACCATAAACACAACAGTGCAAGAACAACCCATGTAAATGACCTGTTTCAAAACCATTACATACTCTCATCACAGCCTAGAACATCTTCTTTATATATTAGTGGTGCAATCGTAAATTGTTGCCAATAAATGGTCACCAAACCTGAAAAATTATCAAAAATATAATATTGATGAGTCTAAAACTAATCAAGAAGATTTATATTTACAGACCTACTGGGTATTTACACGTTTGCTCAACAAAAAGAAACAATTCAGAGAACAGTCGAAAATGAAGTTGAAAAGAAAACATTTCAGAATCTTGAACAGAAACGGAGAATTATGTTCGTGATGACTAAATGCCAATTGGAAACTATTTAATAACGATTTCCATTATCTCCGGCATGAGAGGTCGTACAGTCACCATGGCAAGCACCAAAAATGCACTGTTTTGAGGGACTGCACATCCAAACTGAACAAACTGAAGCATCTGTGCCAGGCCAGCCTTTGAGGCTTGGAAGAGTCCCAACCAGTTGATATTCATTGTTCGCTAAGCAGCATATTCAATGTGGTATATTATTCATCCAATCTTTTGTTTAATTGGGTTGATGGAAACTGAAAAATGTTCAAACATCTCAAATTCTGCAAGCAGCAGAAACATTGGTGCTGACATGGCACAGCTCTGTGGTGTGAGATTGAACAACCTGCAAATCCAAGCGAGTGCTCATCAACAGTTGTGTCGGTCAAGTATAGACTGTCAGTAAAGACTAAGCTTCTTCATAGGTAAAAAGGACTGCCTATACAGAACATTTGGCTGTTTCAACTCATTTTACACCTTCATCTCCATGGTTATGTTAGCTCTCAAGAAGAAAACAGTGCTGAAAATGTTCATGTCTTCACATCTTTATTGCTGCGGAAACAAATGAGAAATAATTATATTGCATGATTTTTTAAAGAAACACTTCATTGATATGGTGTGCATGTATATATATATATATATATATATATATATATATATATATATATATATACGCATTTATTATTTAGCATGATTTCTTAATAAAACACACCGTTGATATGGTGTGTGTATGTGTATATATATATATACATATATACACATACACACACACATATATATGTATGTATAGTACGCTATGTAAGCTTACCTGTTTCTGTAATACATATATATATATATATATATATATATATATATTTAATCACTATATATTTAAAACTATGCATCTGTAATCATATTTTCTTACTTCTATTAAGGACATTTCAACTATTATAACATATGTCCCCAGCGCCGGCTTTAGCACTGGTGGTGCCCTGTATGACAGTCTTTTTTGGCGCCCTCCCACTGCATGACCACCTCCTCTGATTCCCTCACTACCACCTGGTAAATGTGCCCCATACCGCTCCATAGCCCCCCCTTTCACATACACTCATTTGTTTTAAAGCGCTTGTAAAGGCAGGTTTTATTAATGCACTTAGCTAGCCACATAAAATATAGTTCTGTTCTTTGCAGCAGGCATATTAATCCTCAACGCTAATTTATGGCGCATCAAAGCTGCCGTTAGACAAAACTACCATCTCTCTCGCTTGCAGGAACATTAATCACAAGAGGTATCTTTACATTTTAATTGCTCCCTGAAGGCTGGACGCACAAGGAACTTTTCAGCAGGTGCTTTTAAATCGCAGGTTTCTAATCTCAGTTATTACTAAACACAGTGCCCCCCTGAGATCAGCGCCCGTCAATTTAGGGCACCACCCGGTGCGGCCACACAGCTCGCACCGCCCTAAAGCCCGCCCTGTATGTCGCCATAACTAATCTTACATCATGTAATATTGGAGAAGTCACCAACAAGTTGCTGGAAAATTGGATAGGCATCAACCCCACCTTCGATGATGCAACTTTACATAAAAGCAGCTACACCACACTTCATTTATTCTATAGTTAATGTAGGTTCAAACCACTTTGAAATTATAGGAAAGCATGGTAGAATCTAAGGAACATATAACGTTAGAAAAGAGGTTGCCGGTCTCCCCAGCTACTCTTGACATCTGCCAAGAAAACAGAGAGCACCCTGCAAGGTTTCCCACGTGTATACTGAAAATGAATTACCTACACGGACTGCTCCAAGAATAGTGAAATGGGGAAGGGTGACGGGTAAAATGTCACATGGATGATTTTGCAAAGTATTCACAAGGGCTAGAAGTACTGAATATAAAAGTAAAAATGATGAAAGGGTGGGAATACATGTGAACATACAGTGCAGTGGTATATTCCACAGCAAGCTACATTGTGTAGTTCAAATATTTTATAGGAATATCATGGCTAATTAGGTAGTAAATGGGCATGCTTTAGTGCCTGCATTTATTATATCATGCCAGCTTCCTGAAAAAGGACATGCACTTTAAGCATGGTGCTGGGGCACATATGACTCCTGCATGGTAAAAAGCCACGGACTCCTGCCTTGACTGATCCTGCATGTGAAACTTGTATCCTGAGTTTTTGTTGGCCTAGTACAACAGAGTCATTCTGCACCTGTATCAAGAACAAGTTATACTTTCGTATGCAGTCGGAATGGGTCCAAGCACCTGTTTTGCACCGATTGTGTGGCTACAACACATACTAGAGGAGAGAGGAAGGGCTAGTTCTTCATGTTTCTAAGCTGCACCTCCTAGGACTCACATTATTTTGAGTTAAAGTATGTGCTGTAGGCTTCTCAGTCACAGCAAAACGGGTGCATAGATCCCCACTGGACCTGGAAATGGTTTTGAAGATGTTCATGATATGGTCCTTTTCTTTCAGTATGATGGGATGGGGGCTCCTCTTTGCCAGCTTTACAAACCATTACAATTTAAATTTCAAAATAGGAGTGTTGGATATAGCACAGCATGGAAAAACAGTGATTCTAGAGGAGTCGCCACCAGCCTCATACCTGAACTATTCGAAAGTAAAGTTTTGAACCGCTCAGTATAAGAGAATTAGATCATGATAGTTCTGTTTGCTCTGAACTGAGGCCCTGCTCAGCATTCAGCTGCAAACCCATTGGCTGCTACACAGCAATGTGCAGTGAATAGAGAACAGGACTTATAAGAGGTGAGTCATGCTCTGAAGACAGATTGGAAGTGGGTTCAGGGGATTCATGGTCCTTGCAGATGGTCAAACAGGCATAATAAAACCCAGATTTACTATGATTTTGCATAAGAGTTGCATCACTTTTGTGTTGTAGCCCCTATGCAAAATCATTTTTGGCATTTACCAAACCACACAAAGCCACTTTGCATAGGTTAGCATGGTTTAGTAAAAACAAAGTCACGCAATGCAGAGCGTTGCACTGACTTGGGTTACTTTGCGTCAGGTTGGCGTTTCAATGCATCCATCCATGGACTTTGATGCAAATCCTGATTTATAAGACTTGTAAACCTGGGTTTGCACTGAAATAGTGATGCTGCCCGACAGAGGCGTAACAAGAAGAAATATCTTTATTTATCCCTGTTAGTTCCTGTTTCTATGCAGCACAAAAAGAAAGAGAAATATCCCTCTAAAGATTGTTTTTGTGTAGGAAATTACTCCTTCCTACACAAAAACAATCCTGCATGTAACACAGGCACCTTTGTACCCTTGCACCATGGTACCATGCACCTGCATTGGTACTAGGCAACAAACAGTGCACCAGTGCTGAAAGAGAGCAGAAATGCTCCCTATCTTTGTAAATATGGAACATTTCTGGTCTCTTCCTTTCACGCAATGCAGGAAGTTCCCTTGCAGCACCACGTTGCATGGATAGTAAATGTACCTCTATGTGGCTTACTTTGGCCACAGTGGATCATATCGGAAGTAACCATCACATAAGTTGCTTATCAGTAAATATTCAATGTAAACTGGTTTGGCACCAGAGGGCATCAAAGCAGTAAAAGTACAGAAAATCCAGAATTTTCCAGTTTCTACTGAAAAACAAATATTCCCCTTGGTGGTGTTTTATTGGTTGTAATCAGGTTTAATTGATAACTGGTAACACTATCTCCATTTAAGCATGGTGTATATTTTTTGTTTTGCAAAGGCTGTGGAGGTGGCAACTGTAGAAACCAAGCATACAGTATCCCTAAGACACCATGTCAAGAAGCTGCATACTTGTTTAACATTGCAAAGGCGTGTTGCGCATACGGGGCACAGCACTAAATACATAAAGCAGCACGCAGAACACACAAAAGGGCCATTTAATGAGTTATTATGCAAAACTTGAATGTTCACAATCACACATTCTGAGCACATAAAAAGTAGCCCAATGATAATGCGGTTGACAAATACAGACTACTGTGTGCTGTCATGTATAAAAGCACAGGAATAATAAAAAGAAAACACCCTCGAGCATGAGGCAAATATGTCAGCTGCCCGCACACAGCACCATACAATGCATTCAGAGTCTATCATACCCTGCAAAGAACCTATACCACTCTCTTGTAAGTAAACGTTGCATGTTTGCTTTGCACAGTGAGGCATATGCACACAGCACTATCACACATAAAACAACACCAGTTCTAGCAAAATTAATTGATGCAGTTTTCTTTTTAAACTGAATATTCTGAGGTTTAATCCACATACACCATATCCACACATCATCGTAAGAAAATGAGGCCTCAAGTGGGAGAAGGTTATTGTTACGTTTCAACGTGGCTAATTTGAAGTATACAATCTAAATAAACAGCTACATTAGAGATTGCTATTGAAACACACATACTTAAAGATACTTAAATTCAAGAAAACTTCATGGAGATTTGTGGAGTTCATAGTGCATTTGTAGGGACAATATTATGCAAGCAAAGATTCTCCACTAATCTCCCAGATGAAGAGGGAGAATAATTCCCTTCATGATTGTACAGTATTAGTTTGTCACTTATCCCCTGTCATGGTGTTCATTCAATTCAGTCCAAAAAGTTATCTTTGCAAATGTGACAAAGTTAGTGCAGTGTGATTGGTCAGAGTTCCCAGGATTCTCTACAGTCTAGTAGCATAGTGTTCCTAAAATGTAGTGCTCTGCAAAGCGGGGAGTTAGTGCCCTTACAATACAGCATAGTATGGTAGATTATTATCTCCAGAATATAGGTGTTGTTGAAACCTCGTAAGTGCAACTTGTGGATGAGTGTCTCACAAATAAAGGAGGCTGGGTCCTTTCTCTGCAAGGCTCTGTTAATCAGCTTACAACATGAGATTAATGGCTCACTGTAAACAGAAGATAATAGGGTTTAACTGTGACCTTGTGACTTCAGCCTCAGGAGCAGAGGTGCTTTGCAACAGCAGTCAGGCTCATTTACCGTGGTGGGACAGGAAGCACGAATGGCTCTCCTTGGAAAAGGTATTACTACAGGAAAGGATGTGCATATTTCAGTGTTCACAAACACATTTTGGCACATTGGTGGAGGTGGAGGTGGGTTCACTGGAGCAGAGGGAATACAGAGGGGGAGAGATTGTTTTGGGAAAATGTGGAAATGTCACTGAAGCATACTGTATTGTGATGAACAAGTTACTTACCTTCGGTATCAAATTAACTAGTAGAGACATATTCTAGTTGCAGATTCCTTACTGTAGAATTTCCCTCAGTCATCAGTCTGGATCCGGAGATTTTTCTTCGAGCAGTACTCTTGTGCGCCATTAGGTGGTGCTGTTCTACTCTGCTTCAGTTGTTGGCATCATGGTCACTGGACATGACGTTGTGGGTCGTATATAGGCGCCACCTCGATGCACTGATGTCAGTTTCTTTACACGACTTTCCATGCCAGATTCTGATGCACCAGAATTAGGGCCCTGAAAGGGAAGTTCCTGTCCCTAGAAATCAGTTTGCAGAGCGGGAAGGACTGGGGTGGGGTCAGTAGGGAATCTGCAACTAGAATATGGGGGTCATTATGAACCCCGGCGGTTCAGACTGCCATGCCGGCGGCGGGTGCAAAGACCGCCACCGGCATGGCGGTCTGATCCGCCATATAATGAATACAGTGAGGGCCACCTATGGCGGCCCTCCTCCACCGCCAGGCTGCTGCAGACAGGCAGCCTGACAGTAGAGAGAATCATTTTCCGACAGGGCAGCGCTGCCCCTCGGATAATGATCCCTTCTGCCACCAGCCTTTCCCTGGTGGGTTCTCCCGCCAGGGAAAGGCTGGCGGAAGGGGTGCTCCGGGGCCCTCCTGGGGTCCCCTGCACTGCCTGCACTGCCCAGGCACTTGGCATGGGCAGTGCAGGGACCCCTATGCAGTTCCCCATCACGCAGGTCAACGCCCAACATTGGTGGCGGCTCCATTTTGAGCATCTGTCAATGTTACGGCCCTTTTCCCCGTTGGACCGGCTGGTGGAAACACTGTTTCCGCCCGTCGGCCCAGCGGGGAAAACCTTATGCGGCCGGCAGAGGGGTAGTCGCGCTGGTGGTCTTCTATTGACCACCAGCGTGGATCTCAGCGGTTAAAACCGCTGAGATCATAATGAGGGCCTAAGTCTTTATCTGAAAATTAGTTACCAAAGGTAAGTAGCCTGTTCATCTGACAGAGACTTCTAGTTGCAGATTCCTTACCTTAGAATAGATACCTAAGCATTGCTGAGTGAATGCCGCCTTGGAAACTCCAAAGCGCAAAACAACATCGCGTGTTCCCTAAGGAGGAGAACAGATCTAACCAAGGCTCTCCCCACTGCTGAAAGAGGCCCTGAGCCACCTCCAGATGGAGACCCCATTCGTGATAGACCAGGCATTGATGTCTGAGTTTGTCGCTCTAATGTTCAGAGAGCCCGCCAGATGTTGAACCACCAGATATATGCCCTGATGTTCCAGCCATGTCCAGCGCTGGAGGGCATCCTGACAAAGGGTCGACGACCTCAACATGCTCTGTTTGTTGCAGTAACACTTGGCGGTGTTGTTGTCCATGAACACCTGCACCACTTTCCCTTTGTGAGAGGGCAGGAATGCTTTCAATGCTAGTCTGGATGCCCTGAGTTCCAAAAGGTTGTTATGGAGCTTGGACTCCGCCGGAGACCAGATACCTCTGATCTCTGCTTCCCCATGTGGCCGCCCCAATCCAGAAGCAACGCATTTGTCACTGCAGTCACATTTGGTTGGGAAAGGGCTCTACCTCTGACTCAAATGCGGTTCAACAGCTGATCCCTCCGAGATCTGGACCATGTTGGAGAGATTTCCCTGATGCTGCTCCCACTGGAACTTTAGGTCCCACTGCAGAGCCTGTAGTGGATCCTATTTTGTTTTAATGGGAATCAGGAGATTCGCTTAGCCTTTGGCTTGCAGGCCTGTGCCCCCTTCGCCTAGTGACTTTTAATCTAATTAGCTTGCTCTGTTTAAGCACAATTATTTAATTATTTCTTCCAAGATGGGTGACATGTTTATAGTTAAGAAGATGGTTTAGTGTCACGTTATCAGTGCCACTCTGTAAAGTTATCATTATCAGCGTCAAAGATACAAGAGATACGTAGGTATTCCCATCATGTACTTTCCCACTTTTGTGTGACAGTAACATAATGTAGCTTTTCAGGAAATTGTTTATATAATTGCCACCCCGAGCATGCCTTCTTATCTATTGTTTGGGAACATACCTGCTTCAGGGGTCTTACCAGATCTGCATAAATACATCTCACACAGACAAGATAATCTGGCATGTGTCACCAGCAGGATCCTCACAGAAACCCAGGACAGAGGCCGAAACATCGATATTATAGCCTGATTATCCAGGACTCGCCACTCGGTAGGCTAGGCCCGAAACTGCACTGTGTCTGGAACAGATCCGATAAAAGGGAGCGTCTGAGAGGGAGTCAGGTGGGACTTCAGCACACCTATAGTGAACCCTAGCGAATGCAGATCGTCTGCCGTAGTCTGGAGGTGGGAGACGACAGCCTGGGGCAAGCTCACCTTCAACAGCCAGTTGTCAAGGTAGAGGAAGACTGAAGCCCCTAACCTGGGCAGATGAGCTGCGACCTCGGCCATCACTTTGGTGAACACGCGAGGGGCGCTGGTAAGGCCCAAGGGGAGCACAGTGAATTGAGAATGTTTGTGACCTACCAGAAACCGCAAGTAATGTCTGTGGGCAGGCAGGATGGAAATACAGAAATAAGGCTTCTGCAAGTCCAACGCTACAATCCAGTCTCCTGGGTCCAGGGCATATAGGACCCTGAGCCAGAATGAGCATTTTGAACTTCTGCTTCCTGAGGAAGAGATTGGGGGACCAGAGGCTGAGGATAGGACGGTGGCCCTTGTCCTTTTTGGGCACCAGAAAGTAGCAGGAATAACAACCACAACCTACTTCTGGCACAGGGACCCTCTCTATGGCTTCCTTGGCCAAGGAGACCCATACCTCCGGTAGTGCCAGGTGATCCTCCGCCATCTGATCGTAGGATAGTGGCATGGTGAGAGAGGTAGTCTCAAAGGGGAGGGGGTAGCCCATTCAGACTATTTGCAAAAGCAACCTGTCTGACGTAATGGTATTCCAGTGGGGCAGGTGATGGCAAATCCTGCCACTGACTAGTCACTGGTGGTGAAACGCCAGACTAGGAAGGCTTGGAGGCTTCAGCTGAGGGGGGGAGGGCGCAGTGAATTGGCTAGACAGCTTGCTCCCGGATTCTCGCGGATGCTGGATCCCATGTCCTTGGCCATGCAGAGGCTGAGCGGCATGCGCAGTGCAGTGGCCGGCGGGTAATTGACGTGGTTGGCTGCTCCTTCTGTAGCCATGAAAGGGGTGAGAAGCAGAGTGAGGGTGCAAATGGCTGCAGGGAGGCCAATGGACTGTACTGTAGCCCGGGACTCCTTAAAGCACTCAAACGCTGAGTCTGCTTTGTCCCCGAAAAGACGGGTGCCATCAAAGGGCATGTCCATCAGAGTAGATTGGAAATCTCCTGAAAAGCCAGATGTCCATAACCAGGCGTGGCCCCTGAGGGCCACTGTCGAAGCAACCAATCTGCCCAGATAGTCAGTCGTATATAGCCCACATCTGAATGTGAACTTGCCTGCATCTCTTCAATCAGCAAAAGCTTGGGGGAGAATGGCCCGGGCCTCCTCTGGGACCTGTGGTTTTGCGTGACCATGTCCCATAAGGTATGAGCGTAACGCCCCAAAAGGCATGTAGTGTTTACGGACCACAATGCCAGGCTAGAGGAAGAAAACAACTTCTTTCCAAGGTGGTCCAGGCACTTTGATTCCCTATCCGGAGGAGCAGAAGAGAATGTGCCATGGGATGTTGAGGCTTGGATGACCAAGCTCTCGGGTGTGGGGTGTTGGGTCAGGAAAGCAGGGTCGTCAGGTGCAGACCTATGGCGACGGACTATTGTCCTTTTGACAAGAGCACTTCTGATGGGTTTGGACTAGGTCCCCAGCAGGACATCTGTGAGCACTTCATTGAAGGGCATAAAGGGTTCTGATGTTGATCCCCAGGCTGAAGCACCTCAGCCAGGAGATTGGTCCTGACAGCCACCGAAGGTAGCTCTCCGCACCACCATGGAGTAGGATGTCACCTCCTCTGTAGCCAAGGTATGGGGAGAAAGCATACCAGCATCAGGGGAGGTATCCAGACCACTGGCTTCACCCAGTTCCTGAGTCCAGTCCATATGGTCTTCTAGCTGGAATTCTAAATGGTCCAGTGACCCCTCCATACTCTCACTGAATTCGGGTCAGGATCTGATCTAGGGACCTGTCAGAATCGGTGTCAAGTGACGACGCCCGGGCTACGTGTCGGAGTCGGTGTATAGGATCGAGGCCATCCACAGGCCCAGGCGATGTCAGGAGAGTCGACGCCAGAACCATCATCAGGGAAAGTTGCAAATGTATGACTGATGCCAGTCCAGATCCAGCTTGGAGCTGAGGCCGCAACCGTCGGAGCAGAAACTTAAAGGGCCCCTTCCAACCCTGTGGAGCCCAAAGGCTCCCCAACAGGGATGGACTGTCCAAAGATGAAGTGCATGGCCTCGTAAAATTCCTTTAATTGGGCAGGGATGGCTCTGGCTCCTGGAAACTCAGGGAGGTGTGGAGCCAACCCAGAAACAAGCTCCGAAGAAGGAGGCCTAGGGCAAGGACGTTCCTTCTCCCACGTCACTTCGTCCGACCGATGGGGTGAAGTCGAAGAACACTTGTGCTTCTTTAACTTCTTCTTGTGCTTACTTGAATGACCCAACCATATCAAATGGGATGAGGAGGAGTGGTGAATGCTCCATGAGCAGTCTGCTGAGCTTCCTCTTGACCGTGAGCAGTGTGGAGCTATGCGCAGGGCTGCAAGCAGGTTTAGGGACTGCGTCCTCAAAGTCCTCATGTTCATGGCCCTGCAGTCGGAGCACAACTTCGGGTCATGGTCACACTCCAAGCACCACAAACACACCTGGTGCTGATCCGTCACCCACATCATGCGGTGGCAGGAGGTGCAGGGCTTGAAGCCAGTCTTACGAGGCAACATCTTAATGCAACAGAAGTCAAAAAACTGCGACAGAAGTTGCAAGACAAGTCAAAAAGCAACTGTAAAGGTAGCACTCTCCGGATCTGCATGTAGGTGGCGCAGAAAGAAAAGAACTGATGTCAGTGCACAGGGTGGCACCTATATATGACCCGCACCATCATATTAGTCAACCACGATGCCAACAACGGATGCAGAGTGATACCACCTAATGGTACGCAAGGGTATATCTCGAAGAAGAATCTCCAGATCCAGACTGACGCCTGGGGGAAATTCTAAGGTAAGGAATCTGCAACTAGAAGTCTCTATCAGATGCTGGAATATCAATTACCACCTGGTGATTTTACACAGAGAGAAAGAGAGAGAGAGAGAGAGAGAGAGAGAGAGAGAGAGAGAGAGAGAGAGAGAGAGAGAGGGTAGGGACAGAGAGAGAGACAGAGACACAGAGAGACAGACAGTGAGAGAATCATTTATATATGTTTTACCTCTTTCTAGGCAAAATATTTTGTGTGTGATTGATATAGGTTACTGGATTCATGTGCCTGCTGTAGATATCTGTGGGCAACCTGTATATCGCACATTTGAATGGTAGCAGATCCTCTCTTCTATCCTTCTTACAAGTTTGATAGCTTTCGCAGGTTAAGGGGCTCCACCAAGTTGTTTTGGTCTGAACCCCACCAAAGAAGAAGGGGAAGCACATGGTGTAACGGTATGGTTGTAGCTCCTGTTTTAAGAGTGTGGAAGTGCAGGCTCTCAATAGTCCATGAACAATAACAATTTATAAGTGCATGTGACTATGCCACAGAACAGGTAAGAAATGAGTGCAAGGTTCCATTACATGAACACAGCAGACATAACTCCAACAGCAAGAGTGCATGTTGAACCCAAACATCCACACGATCATCAGCATCCCTAGAGTCATTTGCACCCAGAGTACCAGCACAGGG
This sequence comes from Pleurodeles waltl, assembly GCF_031143425.1. Taxonomy (NCBI): domain Eukaryota; kingdom Metazoa; phylum Chordata; class Amphibia; order Caudata; family Salamandridae; genus Pleurodeles; species Pleurodeles waltl. Next base: position 297,348,868 of record NC_090442.1, read on the forward strand.
GCATCGGCAGCCCCTACTTACTTTGAGCACACAAAACAGATACCGAGCAGGCAGAAGCAGGGTAAGTTGCCAATAGACAGACAGCAGTCATTTGGTTGCCAGCAGTGGCTGTCACTTTTCCACTTCCTCAGGCCCACATGTTGGCATGAACCAAGCCCCATTGGGCAGTCAAGCACCACACATAGCAGGAGGGTGTGCACAGAAGGTAGGAGATGTCACACAGTAAGACTTGTGATGGTTGGAATGGGGCACGTTAAAGTTAGGACAGATCCATTAACTGTGTGTTTCCCTCCTGCACATATGTTTTGCAGGTAGGAAAAATAGTTTGCATACCTCAAGGAGGTCCTAAAGGCAAGCCAACAACATGCAGATTGAGGAGTTTCATTAGGTCTAGTCGGACGTTACAAATAAAACAAAAAATGGCACATGTACATGAGAGAGTTGTGATGTGTAGAAACGAGGTGGGGAATAAAATAATTCCCTCCTTGTGAATTCCTTGGGATGGGAGGAGGTGTTATGGAAAGTGGTAGCTAATTCAAATGTTGAATGGGTAACCTGAGAATGTTATGTTAGATTGTCTAGAAAATTAATAGTGCCACCTATGATTAGTACTGCATCATTGTACCCAAAGTGTTCATAGTGGATACAGCCAGACCTAAATGTTTGTTTAGAGAGGTGTTTGGAAATGTGGGAAGAGTTTGGTGTGACATTCGAGGCCCTAACACATGATCTCAATCATTCTGTGGCCAATTTGATGGTGCTAGTACACATGCTAATATTTGTAGAGATATGCACTTGATGCAAGGATTGTCACAAGCAGAGTGTTCTACTTCCTCATTGGTAGGATTGATGGTGAAATCCAGAAGCAACAGGGAAGCTCACATTACCTTGATCAGTGGTGTCTATGCAAAAGCAGTAGACTGCTTGCAGCCAAAGGAAATGAAAGACATCATAGCATACAAGGCTTAGTGGTCCGCTCAAGAGTAGTAATGTTGCAGACCATGGAAATGAGCAGACTTCGTAGTACATGGGTCTAGAGGTCCAGTAAAAAGTAGAAAAGGGGTGGACCAGGGAAACAGACCTATTAGAGGTTTAAACGTTTTGCTTTCACCCCTTTTATGTTGCCGAATACGTTTTTGTTACCTTTAGGACACTGTGCACTTTACCATTGCTAACCAGAACTAAAATGCTCAGAACCCCCTCCTTAAACATGGTAAAATTGGCCTATATCTAATTGACACATTTAATTTACTGGTATGTGTCTAGTAAATGGTACCACATGTATCTAAGGCCTCTAAATTAAATGATACAAGTGGTGTTACTGCATGTATTGTGCCACCCACTAAAGTATCACTGTAAAACATGTCTCAGGTCTGCCACTGCAGATTGTAGTACAGTTTTGGCCTGTCATTTTGACCTGGCAAAATAAACCATTTTCAGGCCTAAACATGCCTTTTTTCAAATGTATAAGTCACACCTAAAGTAGGCCCTAACAACTCCTAGGGCAAGGTGCATTGTATTTGAAAAGTATGACATCCGTGTTTAAGTTTTACATGTCCTAGCAATGCAAAACTCCTAAAGCCATTTTCCACTGTTGCAAGGCCTAACTCTACCATTGACTAACAATGGGTTACCTTAGTAACTTGCTAACTTTGGACTGGAGCACATAGAGGTATGTTGTTTACACTCCAACCAAGTACAATGTAAATACCTCTGTAATGGTATAGTTGGATTTCAAGTCACAATTCTGAAAAGGTCACCTTTAGAAAGTTAGCATTTTCTGGTCCAAACCATTTGTGTCTTCTGCAAGGGTCCTGGGTCGCATGACTGTGAATGGCTCTGCTGTTGTGGTTTGTGTATTGCTTCCAGACAGTAGCACAAAGGGGGATTAGGTGTAGACAGGATGTACCATCCTGGCAGGATGACTGGGGAGGGGCTGTATCCAGCACCACTTACACTTCAAAGGGCGTTACCTTCTGCACATACAAAGGAATCGGACACCAAATCTGCCTTGCCTTTCGTCACACCCAGACAGTATGGGGCCCTGACAGGGGAAGGGAAGAACGTTCCAGAACCAGATGTTGGGGTAGAACAGGGAGTACTCCCACACAAAGGCTGTCACTAAGTTTTAAATACTGGACCTCCAGAGCCACTCTTCAGGAACACCCCTGGGCCTGTGGAAGTTACAGAAGGACTGCCCTGCTGCTGGAAGAACTGTCTTGCTGTCTTAGAAAGAAGGCTGAATTTGCTTACATTCACTCCGTGGTATAAGTTACTCAGTTGGCTGAGCTCCTGTGTGAGCTACATGAACACAAGCTCTAGAGGCTTCCATGCCACTGTATTAGTATTTGCCTGGACCTGCCTGAGCCCTGCTAACCTCTGCTGGAGTGAGTCCCTGATCCCCAAGAGGTACCTCCCCAGGTCCTGGACCCTTGGCTGTCATTAAAGTGTACTACTCCTGAATAGAAGGTGAAATCCTAACGTTTGGACTTCTAGCAACCATGAATGGGCCAGTTTGCACCAAGATTCTGCCACCTGCAATGACCACCAAAGCGAAGCTCTGGTGACACCTGCTCTTCATGTTCACAGCGACCACCAGCAACGATGACCGGAAACACAAGACCGAAGTTTCTGCTACAGCAACAACAGCCTGCTACGACCACCAACAAAAAGTTACAGCAAACGAGCGTCTGCGAAGCCAGACTGGCTCTTCATGCTACCGCAGCAATCATCTGCAAAGCCCAACCTGCACTTTCAGCTACAGCGACAACTGTATGTGACTCTCAGCATCCTCCTCGTGGCCCCCTTCAACACAAACAGAACTCTTTGCACCAGAATTTAGAAGGTAACTTTTCAGCATCGCAGCTTGCCCGAACTTGTGATGTACTCCTGGTTTAGTGTGGTCAGATGACCACAAATGGCGCTTTTTTGTTTTTAGTTGCTATTTTTACTAAAAGCTGTGCAATTGACTATACCTTAGTCTACTTATTGGATGTTTGTCATTCTGGTATCACTTTATTTGTTAAAATGCACTCTAGTTTTCTAGATTGGTTTTGGATTTCTTGTGTTGTGTTTGCACTTTACTACTGTTTGTGTGTGCATAAATACTTTACACATTGCCTCTACGTTAAGCTTGATTGGTCTTGTGTAAAACTACCAGAAGGTTATGCACAGGTTCAGTGACCTTTGTGATTCACCCTGACAAGTACTGTGGTTGAAAACTGCCACCCCCCCAATCAACAGCCCAATTTCTTACAAGACCCCAGAGTATGTTAGTATGCAGGTGCACCCAGAAGCAGCGAGTGCTTAAGTAGCCCACAGGAGTGGTTGTTGTAGGAAGCTGGCCTGGTGTGTGGTGAGAACCTATGGTGCTATCATCTTATACCAGGTCCATGTACCCCCTTATTAGTGAGGTGTAGTTAGTGTCTAGGACCCCAGGCTCTCTAGAGGTAGCTGTGGATGAGCAGACAAGGCTTATATAGGATACATGCAAAGCTTATGTAATACCATTATAGTCACACAGCACTTACATACATGAAAGAACCACAGTGTTACAAAAATAAAGGTACTTTATTTTAGTGACACAAATACTCAAACACTATATAGGCAATACCCTAACTGGAGGTAAGTAAAACACACTATTATATGTACAGTAGCAGTCAGGAATTAGCATAGAATGCAATAGAAAACAGTGAAAGCAATAGGCAATACTGAAGGCCTGGGGGGGACCAAACTATATACTAAGAAAGTTGAATGCAAAAGTCGGGCCCCCACCCAAGGAAGTGGAATCGTTAGAGGGGAGCTGGAGGAAATAGGAAACCCACAAAGTAAGTACCTGAGTGCCCCCCAGCGACCATGAGAAAAGAGGTAAGTATCTGGTTCTCCCCAAACCCACCAAAAGGACTTCAGAGAAGGATATTGCAAGACCCAGACAAGACTGCAAGAAACCAAAGGCAGATCCTGGAAGAGGAAGACCTGGAAAAGAAGGGGACCAAGCACAGTTGACATTGGATTGTCTGGTGGTGGCAGGAGCCACTACCCACCTGTCTGTGAATGCAGGACCAGGCTGGCGGTGGACGAAGACAGTCTGTAGTGCAGCACTGGAGCAGCTGAAGAGTTCCTGGAGTGTAGCAGTTGACGTCCCACGCCGGAAGAAGGATTGCAGTTGATCAGTGGTGTGGAAAAACCACCAACAAGCCATGGCAAAGACAAATGTCATGGATGGAGAAAAGCGGAGCTGCTTGGGACAAGCAATGTCCAGGTGGACTCAACTCATGAAGGGGAGTCCAGAGTGACCCTCACCAGTGAGGAGAGTCACAGGAAGAGGAGACAGCCCCCACATGCGACCCACAGGCAGCAAGCACAGGAGTCGAGGTAAGGCCCACGCAGCACACCTAAAAAGGAGTCGATGGAGAAGCACACAGAGGGCTTTGTGTTGCAGGGAAGAGTGCTTAGGGCTGTGGCTACACAGAGCCTGAAGATCCCTGGGAGGAGATGCCAACAAGCCTTGGCAGCTGCAAGAGAAGAGGTGCACGGTGGTACTGTCCTGCATGGAGAGAAAAGGGCTTACTGTCTCCCAAGTTGGATAGCTGCTACAGGGTACCAAGGGGACCACTCCAGACCACCACCCATGATGCAGGATCCATGAAGCTCTGAAGGAGAGGAGATCCTCACAGCGGGTCATTGTTGCAGTTGGTGCCTGCGGATGCAGAGGAGTGACTCCTTCACTCCAAGGGAGATTCCTTCTTGGTTCTTTTGCAAGCTGAAGCCTCATCACCCTGAGAGGATGCACAGCCAGGGCAATGGTACCCTTGCTGGAAGGAGCCGGAGAAACAATGTTGCAGAGCAGAGTTGTCATTGTAGCTGCAGATTGCAGGTTCCTGTGAAGTCCAGTTGCGGTTCCCGTGACCAGAAGTCAAAGTAAACACTGCAGAGGAGACCTGCTGGAATCTTGCACATCAACTCTGAGGACCCACCCAAGAAGGAGACCCTAAATAGTCTTGGAAGGGGGATTGGTCACTTAGCAAGGTGACCACCTATCAGGACGGGGCTGTGACGTCACCTGCCTGAGTTGGCCACTCCGACGCTCCCAGGGGCCTCTTCCCACCTTATATTCAAGAGAATGGGTCGCACAGCAGAGGTGATCTGATGACCTGGTGTGGAGATGCCTCATGTATCGGCAGTTCCGGGAAGCTGCGAGGCAGCAGTGCAAGGTCCTGCATCATCGTCAAGGATGCCATTGACAAGGGGTTTGAGCTGCAAAGTCCTGTGTCGAGAATGCATAGTGCAGCGGCTGATTTCAAAGAAGTTGCAGGACCTGCAAGGTGGAGTCCATGGAGTCAGTGAGGCTCCAAACTGACAAGGGTGCAGGAAATAGGAAGCTAGAGACAGGAGAAGGATGCAGGAACACAAATGAAGACACTGGCAAAGAGGCTGACTCCAAGGATCAACAGGAGTGAGGAAAAGCACCAACAGGAGGAAGCAAACTACGAACAGGAAAGAAGAAGCATTGTGATGCAAGGACAAAGAGAAGTCTAACTTCTTATATACACCAAGGGCAGGAAGTCACCTCATGAAGTGGTACCATCATTTTAGGTTGGGACGGTTCCATAGAGGCCAATGGAAAGCTGTCATCTTAGTTTGGGTCTTGAATAATCACATGAATCCTTCTTAAAGGATTCTGGGAAGTGTAAGGGAGAGCTATGGTTTCCTCCAGTGTGGTCCCCGGCGAAGACGACTGCCAGAAACTGCACCGGCGAGCAGGCCGCCATAAGGTAAAGCAGGGCCTCACTGCTACCCTGCTGGCCACTTAGTAGCACGTCCTGCTGTATAAAGCGGGACGCAAGGGAGACTGTTGTGTATAGTCTAGCATGACCAAATAACCACAGTTAGCGCATTATGTTTTTTGGCTTTATCAACTCCCCTGTTTTTCTAAATTGGTGTGGAATTTTCCTTGTGTTGTGTTTTCACTTCATTACTGTTTGAAGTACTTTATAAACACTTTACACATTGCTTCTCAGTTAAGCCTGATTGCTTTGTACCAAGCTACCAGAGGGTGGAGCACAAGATAATTTAAGGTTTGCTTGTGACTTCCCCTGACAAGGATTGTGGTTGGTGCTTGTGTAGGGTTTTACTCCCGTCAATTAGTGATCCAATTTCTTACAGTTGTCAAATAACAAAACATACCTGCTAGACTTGGCATGGTCTCCCCTAACATTTTGCCTCTGTTTCCCAGGTTGGTGATGTGTGCTGGACTCTGTTTTTGCTGTTTTTGTTACTCTGTGTACTTTAGCACTGCTATCTAGTGCTGAAGTGCAAGTGCTCCTATGTAAAATGTATGTGTAATTGGACTTCAATGACTGGCCTATTTGATTTACTGGTAAGTCCCTAGTACAGTGCACTAGAGGTGCCCAGGGCCTGTAAATAAAATGCTACTAGTGGGCGTGAAGCACTGGTTGTGCTACCCACATTAGTAGCCCTGTAAACATGGCTCAGACCTGCCACTGCAGTGTCTGTGTGTGCAGTTTTAAACTGCCAATTCGACTTGGCTAGTGTACCCACTTGCCAGGCCTAACCCTTCCCTTTTCTTACATGTAAGACACCCCTAAGGTAGGCCCTAGGTAGTCCCATGGGCAGGGTGCAGTGTATGTTTAAGGTAGGGCATATACTAATGTGTTTTATATGTCCTGACAGTGAAATACTGCCAAATTCGTTTTTCACTGCTGCCGGGCCTATCTCTTTCATAGGTTAACATGGGGGCTACTTTTAAATATGATTAAAGTGTAGATTCTGCTAGAAGATGGACATGTGGACTTTGGGGTCTTTGAACTCACAATTTAAAAATACATCTTTTAGTAAAGTTGGTTTTGAGATTGTGTGTTTGAAAATGCCACTTTTAGAAAGTAGGCATTTTCTTGTTTAAACCATTCTGTGACTCCGCCTTTTTGTGGATTCCCTGTCTGAGTCAGTTTGACAGTTGGGCTCATTGCACCTCTCTCTAGACCTAGACAGTGACACAAAGGGAGCTGGGGTGTAGCCTGCATATCCTGATGAGCCACCTGTGCTAAGAGGGAGGGGAGGAGTGGTCACTTACACCTGAAGGGCTGCGCCTGCCTTCACACAATGCAGTCTCCAACCCCATGGTGTGTGTCTAGGGCCTGGCATGCGCAAGGCAGGATCTCACAAACAAGAGAGACTTTCCTTTGAAGTAGGCCTACTTCAAAGGCCAAAATGGGTATAAGAAGAGCACCCAAACCCCTGAAAAATTAGATCACTTCTGGAAATCAAGAGGAACCTCTGCCTGGAGAAGAGCTGAAGAGACGTGCTGTCCTGCCTGTGCTTTGTGGAGCTATACTGCAGTTTCTGCTTGTGTCTGTGCAAACGGACAAAGATTGGACTTTGATGTGCATTCCGGAATTCTGAGGGCCATCAAAGACTTCCCCTGACAGCACCTGGACTCTCTGCTGAGACTCCTGCCCAGCCAAGTGGTGCCCTATCCAGTTCCTGGGGCCTTGAAAGGCGAAGCTGGCAGACCAAGACTGAAAATCCACGTACCGAAAGCTGTGCGGGGAAATTTGATAAATATGATGAAAGTTATTTAATGATGTGTCATTCCAAAGAGTTTATGGGAAAAATAATAACATAATAGTGGAGACTCTTGTCCTCTAGATACTCACCATGATGCCTTAATTAGTAATACTGATTGCCACTGGCATTTTACTGGGCCTTCAGTTTCAACTCATTACTTCCTGTGTAGGGTGACTCATCAGCGGTAGTAAGCGCTACATAAATGCAATTCAAACAACTTAGTTGTAAAAGCTCAAACAGTAGCCTGGTACATCGAGCACTGCATTAACATGGGTCTCATTTTATCTCACCAACCACCACCAAAAGTCTCTGTAATATGGTTGACAGTGTTAAAGAAAGCAGGAAGGTTACAGAGAACATACCCATAATAATCCTCAAATGGCCTACAAAATGTATAGGTTGAAGTGCCAAACACTACACCCCAAATAAACATTTGCAATGCAATAGGTCTTGCATTTGCTTGAGTTAGAGCTATTGGCGTTGTAAATGCATAACTGGACTTTTCTTGTCCCATAAATTGGTCAACCCTGCCGCATGATTTTGTCCTCTCTGTCACATAATTCTAGTGGCCCTACATATAGCTAAAGCACTTCCATTTACCTTCTTCCTCTACAAATGGCCCACATTTTGATCTGTCAGACAGCCCATCAGGGTACTGCCAGATTGCCTGATTGGCCAGTCCAAGGCTGCTCCTGCACATTTACAGGTTATGTAGCCAAACAGGACATTGGTTTGCCCCAAATGTGGAGCAGACGAAGCAATGTTAATTCACATGATATGGTCATATATGGGGATTAGATGTTGGTGGTCAGAGATCACAATAGTTGTGTCAGACTTGACAGAGTATATTTTCTAGGCTTAATACCACATCCCAAAACTGACAAACCCAATATCAAATTCATAGATTTGGCATTGATTCTTGCAAAAAAATGAACTGTGATGCATTGGAGAGCTTCGCTTCCACTGAACCTAGATAGATGAAAGTCTGAACAATGGAAATTTGTAACGGCTGAAATGGCTACAGATAACCAGTCATCATTTGGGGTCACCTGAGTTGGTATCCTTTGATACAAACCATCATCCCCAAATTAGATGACAGCTCCCGTCGATTATATGGATGTGGACTGTGTGACATGAAATCAGAAAATAGCAGTATTCTGGCAGTTTTTTTTCTCAAAGCCCTACTTTGAAGGGCATGGATGAGTGAATATAGACACAGACACCCACAAACTAATTCAGTCAAAAACATCTTTGGTGGTATAGGGATTAGATATTAGGGACCAGTTGTAGATAATAAAAATACATGGTTCTAGATTTTTTTGTAGATATTTTTTGAGTCGATGAAAATGAGAAACCTATAAAACTAAACTAAACAAAAAAAATGCGTCCCTACGCCTGCCACTAACAGGCTCCTGTACGTCTCCAGGTCTCCGCAATCCTCCCTCGCGCTCACAGTCTATTTTCCCCCTGCCCTTGCCTACAACCATGACACCAGGGCCACAGCGAGAGACTCAGTGTATAACAATAATGTATAAACTCAGCTTTTTCTATCTAAAAACTCCCCTTTTAGTGTAAACACATCCCAACATGACTTGGCAAGCAGTGCTAAGGAGACGAGCTTAAACATCAGATGCAGTAAACATGGAAGTGTTGTCCTTTGAAGACCAAAGCCTCCACAGACAGGACCCCTGCAGCACTGCAGCGACAGTCGCATAGTAAATACTAACCAAACTTTATGAAAGTAAAGTTTAATAACAATGAATAAAAAGCTCACTGGGGTCATAGAACACAATTATGTAAAATTCCTTTGTCTTCTAAAAAACATACCAACACACAATTAGTAATTGAACAAAATAATTTTATCATACAAGTTTTTTTTAATCCTGTAAACTTTCATTACTGTAAACACATACCAATTTACACATAGCAATAATTATATGATTTTAGCCCTCCAAAAAGATTTTGTTCTTGTACAAACAAAACAAACTATGAAATACCAACTAACTTGTGGGGTGAGGTTGAGATGGAGGTTTATGGTAAAAATCGGACATACAATGAGCTAGTGTCAGAAGCAGAAGTGGCAAATCCTTAAACAGAAATGTGAGCCTTTTGACCTGTTGGGTGCCAAGGACGAGGTGGTCTCGTCCTCGTCCGTGGCGCTCAGGTGCCATGGATGCAACCACCTCGTCCAGGTATAGGCCCTTGGGGGAAGCCCAAAGGCCTTTCCTTTGATGTCTCTCTCAGCATTTTTTAACTCATAACGGAGTGTCCCCTTGGGCAAGGGCCTCTCCCCAGGGGGGACAAATTATTTCAAAGCCACAGATCGGTCTATTATAATTAGGCTGATCTGCCCCTGGGGGTAGGGGGCGGGGCCTCTAGACCAGGGGTCTTTTTTTGTTGTTTTTGTTATTTTATTTTTTTCGATGTGGGGAGTGACCACCTTTGGCAAGGGTCACTCCCCCTGGGGGCAAAATTATCTTTAGGCCATTTCTGCCCACCCTTGGGGGCAGATCGGTCTATTTTTATTAGGCCAATCTGACCCCAACGGGGCAGAAACCACTAGACACCAGGGATGATTTTTTTGTAGGTCAGTTTCACATAAGGGGAGCAACCCCTGAGGCAAGGGTCGTTCCCCTGGGGGGACAAATTTATTTTAGGCCATTTCTTCCCCCTTTGGGGGCAGATCGGCCAATTTTTATTAGCCAGATCTGCCCCCAAGGGGAGCAGAAACTACTAGGCACCAGGGATTTTTTCCTTGTGCCAATTTGACACAAGGGGAGAGACCCTTGGGCAAGGGTGGCTCCCCTGGGGGGGGGGGGGGGGGGATTTATTTTAGGGCATTTCTGCCCCCTTGGGGCCTATATCTATTTGGCCGATCTGCCCTCGGGGCAGAAACCACTTAGACAACAGGGATTGGTGTGTGTGTATGTGTGTGTTTTGTTTGGGGGGCAGCTCCTTGAGCAAGGGTCGCTCCCCATGAGGGCACATTACTGTTGGCCCTTGGGGGCATATTGGCCTGTTTTTAGAAGTGCCATCTGCCCCCAAGGGGGGAAGAAAGCCCACAAGAGACCAGGGAAGATTTTTTTTTCAAAAAAGAGGGTTGGGGTATGGCCATACTCCCACCCCAAATAAATAGGGCCAAAGTTGTTCCGCCCACCGGTGGGCAGATGGGGCAATTACCCCTGATCCGCTCCCGGGTGGGTGGGGAGCCTACTAGATGCTGGGGAAATAAAAATAAAAAAATAGTGGGGTGGTGGCTACCCAACAGTATGGGCATGGTTATGCCTCCGCCCCAACTGAAGGGGGTAAAAGTCTTTCACCTCTCCTCCTGCACACTAAAACATCTTATCCCACAGCAAGCAAGAGGACATTTGATTATTTCGGGTTTTAGTTTTACATTTGGGCCATCAGAGCTTGTCTAACTCTTAAATTCGTCCCACTTGGAATGGTAAGGGCTGCACTTTGTGGACTCTGGGACGCTGCCATGTAGAAAAATCTACACGACCTAGATACATCTGAAAACTAAACATCTGGGTGAGTCCAGGGTGGTCTCAGGCACCCAGCACCATTTTCTTACCCACAATGCCCTGCAAACGTCCAACTTTGCTGGGAATCACACATTTTTCCCACATTTTTGTGATGGAACCTTTCGGAATCTGCAGGAATCCACAAAATTCCTACTACCCAGCATAGTCGCATCTATATCTCCAAAATTCTCCCCCACTTTCAGCCTAAAAATGCCCTATTGGACCCGCTTTGTCCCCCCTGTCACAGGCACTTGGGCCACCTACACAACTGAGGTATCATTTTTACTGGGGAACTGAGGGGAACGTTGGGTGGTAGGAAATTTGTCCCGGTGCAGTGATTCCACAAAGAAATGTGGGAACAAATGTGATTTTTTAGCTAAATTTGAGGTTTACTGAGGATTATTGGTAAGAAAACAATGGGGGATCCCAGTCACACCTCCCTAGACTCCCTCGGGTGTCTAATTTCCAGAAATGTTTGCATTCGGTATGTTTCCATATATGGCTGCTGAGCCCAGGACCAAGAACGCACATGCCTCCCCCTCCCCCCCAAAACAGGTAGTTTTGGATTTGATAATTTTGATGTGTCCACATAGGGTTTTGGAGTATTTTCTTTAGCAGGCACTAGGCCTACTAACACATGTGAGGTACCATTTTTATCGGGAGACTTGGGAGAATACTGGGTGGAAGGAAATTTGTGGCTCCTCTCAGATTCCAGAACTTTCTGTCACCGAAATGTGAGGAAAAGGTTTTTTTTTGCCAAGTTTTTTGAGGTTTGCAAAGGATTCTGGGTACCAGATCCTGGTGAGAGCCCCACAAGTCATCCCATCTTGGATTCCCCTAGGTGTCTAGTTTTTAAAAATGCACAGGTTTGGTAGGTTTCCCTAGATGGCGGCTGAACTGGAAGCCAGAATCCACATGTGATGTGACTATGTTGTGTTTTGGGGCATTTCCTGTTGCGGGCACTAGGCCTACCCACACAAGTGAGGTACCATTTTTATCGGGAGACTTGGGGTTACACAAAATAGCAGAACAAGTGATATTGCCCCTTGTCTTCTTCCAAATGTAAGACAGTGTGTGAAAAATATGTCTATTTGAGAAATGCCCTGTAATTCACATGCTAGAATGGGCACCCCGGAATTCAGAGATGTGCAAATCACCATTGCTTCTCAACACCTTATCTTGTGCCCATTTTGGAAATACAAAGGTTTCCTTGATACATATTTTTCACTCTTTATATTTCACCCAATGAATTGCTATATACAAGATATACAATGAAAACCCATTACAAAGTGCAGCTCTTTATTGGCTCTGGGTACCTAGGGTTCTTGATGAACCTACAAGCCCAATATATCCCCACAACCAGAAGAGTCCAGCAGACTTAACAGTATATTACTTTTGAAAATCTGACATCACAGCAAAAAGTTACAGAGTAAAAGGTGGAGAAATGGCTTTTTTTAACCTCAATTTCAATATTTTTTAAATATCAGCTGTTATTTTCTGTAGGAAAACCTAGTAGGATCTACACAAATTACCCCTTTCTGAATTCAGAATTTTGTCTACATTTCAGAAATGTTTAGCTTTCCGGGATCCAGCATTGGTTTCACACCCATTTCTGTCACTAACTGGAAGGGGACTAAAAGCACAAAAAGTAGTAAAAATGGGGTATGTCCCAGTAAAATACCAAAAATTGTGTTGAAAAATGTAGTTTTCTGATTCAAGTCTGCCTGTTCCTGAAAGCTGGAAAGATAGTGATTTTAGCATCACACTTTGTTGATGCCATTTTCAGGGAAAAAAAACATGCGCTTTCTTTTGCAGTCCTTTTTTCCCCATTATTTTTTTCAAAAAAGGTAATTTTCGCTCTATTTTGGCTAATTTCTTAGTCTCCTCCAGGGGAACCCATAAACTATGGGTATTGCTAGAATCCCTAGTATGTCTGAAAAAAAGTACGCACATTTTGCGTGGGTTACTTATGTGGAAAACAAGTTATGATGGTCTAAGTGCGAACTGCCCCAAATAGCCAAAAAAGGATTGGCACCTATCGGGGAAAAGGCCTGGCAGCGAAGGGGTTAAACCCAGAGCCTCTACTTGCAGGATCCCTAGAGCGCCGCATCACTGCCAGCTTCAAGACAGTACAACACGCTACTACTGGAGGCAGCATTGCCATGTCTTTAAATAAAAGTACAATATTTTGAAGCCTGTGTCTAACACATGCAGTGCTCTTACAGCGCTGCATCGCTACCAGCTTCAAGCCACTAGAAAGAGCTACTGTGGTAAGCAGCACCGCCATATCCGAAAAACAGCAGCACTTTTGGTCGCGATTTCTAGCTGCTTCTGAATAAGAGAGGCCGCTGAATGAAAAGACCGTTAACCTAACACAAAAGAAAAAATCGTGCACAGCAGAGCGAAAGCAGCACAGCGCATTCCAGCATTCATCACAGGCAGGAAAAGCGTCACTGCCCCAAAATAAAAACGTATGTTAAGCACAAGCTCTCCATCACCACGCAAACGCATAAATCGACGACATTTGCCCCTGAACCACAAGGTAAAATGTAAGCATTGTGCTACCTATTTTCATCGTCGGTTCTCTTGTTAAAAAACATAAACACGGAGGCTAAAGGAAGGGAATGTCTCACCTCTCCTGGGTGCCGATATTCTAGATGCATTAGAGTAAATTGTTACAGAAAACAGGTTTTCGGCCCAACGCGCCCGCTTTAGGCACAATACGATATTCGTTTCAAAGGAGCACATGAAAATGCAGCTGCCTCCATTTGGAAAGAGAGCATGTTCTAGGATATAGCACACTCTGTCTGCACTGTGCCTTACATGAGCAAATCATTCAGTTACATTTCGGCCTAATTAAAAGGTCTCATAATGCAACCTGGTTGCACGTTTGATTAAAATTCTGCTTTGTAGCACAAGATGATCATAAAGGGGGTCATTCTGACTTTGGCGGGCGGCGGAGGCCGCCCGCCAAAGTCCCGCCGCCAGAATACCGCTGCGCGGTCAGAAGACCGCCGCGGTAATTCTGAGTTTCCCGCTGGGCTGGCGGGCGACCGCCAGAAGGCCGCCCACCAGCCCAGCAGGAAACCCCCTTCCATGAGGATGCCGGCTCCGAATGGAGCCGGCGGAGTGGAAGGGGTGCGACGGGTGCAGTTGCACCCGTCGCGATTTTCAGTGTCTGCTTGGCAGACACTGAAAATCTTGGTGGGGCCCTGTTAGGGGGCCCCTGCAGTGCCCATGCCGTTGGCATGGGCACTGCAGGGGCCCCCAGGGGCCCCGCGACACCCGTTACTGCCAGCCAGGTTCTGGCGGTCAAAACCGCCAGAGCCAGGCTGGCGGTAAGGGGGTCGGAATCCCCATGGCGGCGCTGCATGGAGGATTCCCCAGGGCAGCGGGGAACCCGGCGGGACACCAGCGGTTTTCCGTTTCTGACCGCGGCGGGACCGCCGCGGTCAGAATGCCCATGGATGCACCGCCAGCCTGTTGGCGGTGCATCCGCGGTCGTTGGCCTGGCGGTAGTCTACCGCCAGGGTCAGAATGACCCCCAAAGTGTTCAACTATATTGTTAAAAAAAATGCATACGAGCTTATCATGCTGCTCAACATATATTCAGACTAAAACAACCGCCTCCTTCCAAATCTAGATGCTGCTTTTAAAATATAACACAAAAAGGCATAAATACATGCAAATAAAACAAATCGCAGCAAGAATATGACCAAACAAATAGAGGAACGGGGTGTCTGACGTAGACCATGAAGAGCGAGATGAAGTCTTACTGCTCTCCTGGCTCCAGTTCGTGATTCCAACAAAGCCCTGCTGCACCGCTACATGTGTACCTATGGCTCAAGGCCAAGATTTCCCATAATTATAAGGAATCAGGGGTTTACTTGCCAATTCTCAATTATCGGGGCAAATGCATAATTTCAGTCTAACAGATATCCAACATACTGTTAAATGACCCCTTGAAGTTTAGACTGTACTTTTTCTTTCAATATCTTTTAAATATTATTTGTTGCAATGCTATGGTGATATTTCTTCATATGTTGTAATTGACAGTAATTTAGGAGACTATCTCTCTTCAAGTCCTACATTTGTTAAATTTTCTCTCAAAATTCAGACCAATGACCATAATGATGTGCTGTATAACCATGAATATTATACTGGTATGACTATTTGCTTTTCGCTACTTTCTCAGTGTTCTTTACAATATGTTCACTAAGACTTAATCATGGTTATGGTACACTAACAAAACTCACTTTGAATGGCTGTTTTGTAGTGCCATCAATTTTTAAAAATATTTTCAAATATACACTTTCCTCACGGGTGATTTTCAACGAATTATCTTCTTCACGAAAGGTCTAATAGTCACAATTAGCCAAATATGGACTAGTACTAATTAAAGTTCACTATATCTTAATTTCTTTTCATTTCACTGAAACTATAAAACTATCTTATCTTTATACATCAGTTTAACAGGGATCTTTAATCACTCTTTTTCATCTTAATCATTTTCTCTCTACACATAGTCCAGGAATAAAAAGAACCGAATGGTCACAGCCCTGCATGTTATATTGCATGCTCAGACCCTATCTATCATTAAACTATTCTTAATAGGTCTACTAGTGACCTTAATCTGTTCATTCTGAATTGTTTTCAGCCTTGAGAAAGCCAGAGGTGGAATCACCGTAGGGGGCGAAACACGTGTCGGTTGGCTGCTGCAACTGTCTTACATTCATTCAATTCTCTGGATATATTTATGCATCAATGACTGTTTCTTTTTGGCTCAATTTCTATCTACTGCACCAGAATGGATTCATGAACTTATAAATAAAGACTGTGCACACTAAATTTATCCACGTGGGTTCTCATTCCTTCATATGGTTTGGATTCTTTTACGGAGGGGTTATGGTCCATACCCCTTACATTTTGAGCTCCCACATTTAAAACTTTTCTCAATTAGGCAATCAATCAGGAAGGCAATTTTGGACCTTTCACATATGATAAGAACATATGATAAGAACTGCATTCCAGCATTCATCACAGGCAGGAAAAGCGTCACTGCCCCAAAATAAAAACGTATGTTAAGCACCAGCTCTCCATCACCACGCACATGCATAAATCACCGACATTTGCCCCTGAACCACAAGGTAAAATGTAAGCATTGTGCTACCTATTTTCATCGTCGGTTCTCTTGTTAAAAAGCATAAACATGGAGGCTACATGAAGGAAATGTCTCACCTCTCGTGGGTGCCGATATTCTAGACGCATTAGAGTAAATTGTTACAGAAAACAGGTTTTCGGGCCAACGCGCCCGCTTTAGGCACAATACGATATTCGTTTCAAAGGAGCACATGAAAATGCAGCTGCCACCATTTGAAAAGAGAGCATGTTCTAGCATATAGCACACTCTGTCTGCACTGTGCCTTACATGAGCAAATCATTCAGTTACATTTCGGCCTAATTAAAAGGTCTCATAATGCAACCTGGTTGCACGTTTGATTAAAATTCTGCTTTGTAGCACAAGATCATCATAAAGTGTTCAACTATATTGTTAGAAAAAATGCTTACGTGCTTATCATGCTGCTCAACATATAATCAGACTAAAACAACCGCCTCTTTCCAAATCTAGATGCTGCTTTTAAAATATAACACAAAAAGGCATAAATACATGCAAATAAAACAAATCGCGGAAAGAATATGACCAAGCAAATAGAGGAACGAGGTGTCCTAAGTAGACCATGAAGAGCGAGATGAAGTCTTCTGCTCTCCTGGCTCCAGTTTGTGTTTCCAACAAAGCCCTGCTGCACCGCTACATGTGTACCTATGGCTCAAGGCCAAGAATACATTTATGTACACATCCAGTACTCCTCGGTATCGTTACTTAAAATCAAGCATGGTTCCTTGTCGGCTTTTCCTGGCACCGACAAGCAAAACCAAAACCAAAAGTGGCAATGTGATCTGTCTCCCTCCTGTTTTTCAAGCTCTCCCAACACAGCCAGTCATCACCCTTTTAAACAATCAGGAGAGGCATTTGTTAAACCAGACAGGAGGAAGGAGGAGGAAGGGCCATCACACTCTGCAAAAGAAGGAAGTGTGACGTAGTGTGATGGTCAACAAATATGTTTTCTTAAGTTAGAGCTCTTGGCTTTGAAAATGGCATGTTTTTCTACTTGTGCTTCTTTTGTATGCAGCTGCGGTCCAGACTCCGTGGTTTGGGCACATTGCAATGGACTGGGCACCATATGCAAACATAAAGCGTGGCGTGCTGTGCTGCAACAGTTAAAGGAGATGGAATGCCTCAAGTGCTCCATGGAAACCTGCTCAAACACGGAGAAGGTGTTGCGCAAGGACTAGAGCCACACACCAAAAGCAGAAAAACAGTCACCCAAATCCTCGTAAGCAGCAAACTGGACTACGGCAATGCCCTCTATGCAGGATCCACGGCCAAATTCCAGAGGAGGCTGCAACGCATCCAGAACGCCTCTGCACTCCTCATCCTGGACATCCCCCACCACTGCCACATCACAGACCACCTGAAAAACTTGCACTGGCTCCCGGTCAACAAGAGAAACACCTTCAAATTCCTCACCCATGCTCACAGAGCACTGCACAACACCGGACCAGATTACCTCAACAGACGACTCTCCTTCTACACCCCAACCCGTTATCTCTGCTCAGCCACCGTCCCACGCGTCCGCAGAACTACAACCGGCGGTAGATCATTATCGCACCTCGCCGCCAAAACGTGGAACACTCTTCCCACCCACCTGTGCCAGACCAAAATACTCCTTACCTTCAGGAAACTTCTCAAGACCTGGCAGTTCGAGCAGAAGCGGCACCATCCCCTCCCCCTTCTATCCCCTACGGGTGAGTAGTGCGCTTTACAAATTCCTGATTGATTGAGAGCTGCTGACTTTGGAACTGAGGAGCCAGGTTCGAGTCACAGCATCGGCTCAACATCACTTAATCTCCCCATGCCTACAAAAAATGAATATGCCCTTGTGCAATGTAGCTAGTACTCATGTAAAAAATCAAAAGTTAAAACAAGTAATTAAATAAACAAGCGGGCCTCCTCTCTCCTACCACTGGGGACCAAATCCATGCACACTCGGCACAGAGAGCCGGCGAACAGCAAATGTGACCAAGATAACTGCCTTGTTTACAGCTAAGCTGAGAGCAAGAATGCTCAACAAATGAAAACTGAACCTTCGCCGAACACGAGCAAGAAACTAAGAAAAAAAGTACCCTAAAGAAGAGATAAACACGACAAAGCGTAATTATACAGTAGTTGGTCCCTGCTCCCAAAGAGAAAAAGAAGGGACAAAGAGGCATGACAGACCACTATCAAGGAGGGATTTTTAAATGACAATGAAACGAGCAAATGAAATGGTTTTAAGCCCACAGTAAATATACTAAAAGTATACAAGAGGCCATACGCTTACACTCAACCTAAAAAGTGGTGGGAGCAAGCTGAGCATCAATTGTATTTTTGGATGGAATAAGCCACAGATGGTTCTTACTCAAATATGAGGAATACATTGTAAGCAAGAACTGAAATGTTTGAAAAGGCTTGTGTCAAAATCCATATTTGCAAAAAGTGTGACCTCTAGACAACATGAATAAATGTAAACAATAGGTAATCTACAAAAGGCTTAAAACTGTGAAAACTATTTTTGGAGGCGGTGTCATTATTCAGATCCCTTGTACTCAAAGTCACTAGCCAATCTGCTAAATTGCCAATCAAAATTGTCAGATGTTACGGACAGGACAAATCTTAAAGCATTACATACATTTGGTTGGCTTCAGTGGGTTTTATGTCAAACTATTGTTAAAAAAATCAAAACCTTGAGAAATTAAGTGCATATAGATTAGTATAAATCTACTACTCTTACCTTCACATCTGCATGTGTGTGTGTGTGCATATATATATATATATATATATATATATATATATATATATATATATATATATATATATATATATATATATAAACATACACACACATATATTCTATATATATTCTTTTCCGACTATATATATCTTTATATATATATATATATATATATATATATATATATATATATATATATATATAGTCAGAAAAGAATATATATAGAAGAGAAATTAAGGTGTAAAAGTGGAGGTAAGTAAAGTAAACCAGTATTTACCTATATACGCTTACTTTGTCTATTTTTTGGTCCTTGATATTATTCCATGGTATTACAGTATAGTTTTGAAATAATATGTAGGCGTAAATACCCACCACTGTGCCTATACAATGAAAACTACAGGCTATACTGAGTGAATGAACAGTACAGAAAAACACAACATTAAAGTTTAGTTTAGCGTTTTCACGTTAGCAGTAACTTACCTAATCAAAGACTGCTTTGTCGCTGGAATTTTGGCCCTATGCTTTGTATATCCTCTTCAGAGTTAGGGCGTTTCCCGCTGCTTACAACTGTGCAGAGGGAGTTTCTTCCTTTAAAATGAAACCAAACTTGCAAGTTTAGAATTATTTCTACATAAGTAAAAGGGAAACTGAGAAACATAACCCAATTACTTACAAAGAAACTTAGGAAGTTTCATCCCGGAAAATACCTAAACTTTTGTTCAACAAATGTAAGCATACTCTTACGTGACTAACATTATAGCTCCATATGTGCAAAAAATCAGAAAGTTCAAATAGACATCAGTCAACTCTAATGCCCTCTTATTTACTAAAATGATTTCACACCGTATGAAACAGGCCTATAATTATTGAGCAAATGATACAACCCCACAGGAAATGTTACTCACCCGTCGTAACACTGGCGATCTTTGTACATTCAGACGTCTTGCTTTTAATATATTTTAATTTATTTTGGCCTGGACTATTAAGTATCGCCTAGTTAATCATTAGATCAAAGAATGTTCATCGTATTCCTAACCGTGTCTCTCTTATATCACTTACAAATCTCATTTCTTAGTTCAAAATGCATTTAGCTGCCTGGATTTAAGTGTACTGTCACAGCAGCCTGTGGGTAGGCGGAGTTAGGTTTGCTGCTGGCACTAAAACAAACCAAATGGACTATTTTACTCAGATTGTTACTGCTGTTATACAGGTCCTATTCGCTCACATACCACTGGAAACATAGAACCAAGTAGGGAACACAAAAACCAGGCAAAGCATCAGAAGCAACAGTTCTGCCAAAATTCCTAGTCACGTTTTAATTTACTCCTGAACCTGCACCTACAAAGTATTTACAGGAAGCATGTTGGATTGCCCACGTTATGGCCGAAAAAATATTGGGATGTTTATTAACACAATTAAATCAGCCTTACTCTGTTGGAGTGGGTATTAAAACAGGATATGAGCCAATGACAAATGGTGGCTTTTTGCACAATGTATTTATTAATCAAAGCACAAAGCATCTAGGAACTGATGCTAAACTACCTAATTGATCAGGAAAAGCGCTAACCCCCTTGCTGTCATGAATATAAAATGTATTGCTCATCTCATTTCCATACTGTCCAACTAAACTCAGACTGTGGTGTATGGGAAATAGTTGAGAAGGCGGCATAATATACATGCTCTGGTTGATACTCCTTTCAATGTTACTTTTATAATAAATAATGGAATATTATTGTGTAATGCTACCGCCACCCGCAAAAGTCTGAGTAGGGGTTTATAACAGACTGGATTTGGAGCTCGCAAAAATATATCCCAGCTAAGACTATAAACAGAATTGACCAACAAGACTGGTTAGAAGCACCAGATCTTCCTAAGGATGTCTCCTCCAATACAGGAACAAACAGTTGAAGCCCCTGAAATTACCTCTTTAAAACATATTGGAAAGCAAGGTAGACTTTGGAGTTTGTATGTATGTCAAATATGCAGATCAAAAGTTCCTGAAAGAGTTAACCTTGATACCCAATCAAGCAAGGACAAGTTGTATTAAAAGACATATCAACAGGCCAAGTAACATGATTCAAATTGTTTTCATGAGACCAGTAGCGAACTCAAAGCCAATTTTAACTATTTTAAAATTTAAATATTGTAGAGGTCCTGCTGGTCACCAGCAATTTTCTATTTCTGATTAGGATAGGTTCAAAGCTAGATTTTCTACATCCATGTTTTTAAGCACTGAAACAAAAGATTGCAGACATAAGAAGAATCACTTGATTAAAAAACTAAAAGCTGTGCTATTGTGCAAGGCCCAGGATCATTCACCGGGCAAGAAACAGGTATCAGAGAATCAGAATTCAGAGGAAATATGTAGAAGACAATTACAGCGCCAAGTGCAGACAATCTACTTTAATGCTGCACAATTCTTTTGTAATACTGGCAGGCATGGTGAAGTCTGGCGATTTTTGCCTTCCTATTCATCCCATAAGATGTGTGGCAGTAAGGTAGATGTTGTTAACCCCTTTTAACATTGCATCTGCATTCAGACCTCAATTACCAATGTTAGAGCGAATGCCACAAGGTTGGTTATGGAAGTAGTGCTATGGCTGCGTTGTTGTCTGCCTCTCATCCTCTGAAGACTTGAAGGCTAAAAGATGTAATTCATCACCATAACGGTGATTTGTAATTTCATTTACTGCAAAACTGTGGATGCTTTGTCTAAGGCTAGCCCTCTGTGATCTATTACCATCAATGCATGGTACATTGTGACGGAGATGCCTGGTCTATTAGCAACAATGAATGGTGCATCACAACTGAGAAACTAGATTCTAAAACCAAAATGGGTGTTCCTTCACTTCTAAAAAGGATTTCCTCTACAGTCCACTATGAGATAGCTATAGGAAGAGCTGGGAATATGAAAAAAATGTTTTCATAGATATCAACTCATGATTCAATTGGCTGACAAGTTGCATCTCGATATGACAGCTGGCAAGATAGAGAAAACTGTTTCGTTTATGATCTATGGATTTCTAAGCTTTACACTCTCATGCTCCCCTGAAAATTTCCAAGGATGGGTTCATAGGCTTTAAAAGTTGACAAACAATCATGTGTCTTTGGAACTCATTTCCGTCAATGATCAGGGAAGAGCAAAGCCCGCCTAACCAACCTATCCTTTTGAGCTACTGTCAGACAACTAACCTTGGTTTTTGCTTTATGGAATCCCTCCTGCTCTGACAAACTTTCATTTTAAAGGTATATATTCACTCACTAACAGCACAAGCAAGCTGCAATCACTAACAGAATTTTGGTACAGATATTGGCCAATGTCAGCGTATAAAAAAATGAATGGGGTTATCATCCTGCATCTACTTCTATCAGTTATTAATCTCCTGAGAAATGGTGGGCAACACATAGATTAAAGTACAGGTAATTGGTGAAACAGGTTTGGTGGATTAAGTATGTAGGGTGTTTAGGTGAGCAAGGCCACAGGTAGCACAATAACAAGCTGGGTGTTTCTAAGTGTCATGTCCGAGGTTAGCAGGTTATACATGCTGCCACTCCTTGATGTTCCTATCGGTCAAGTTGGAAATACAAGTAAAAACATATAGGTATAGATATTATAAAACAATAGTAATTATAATTCTAAAGTAGCTGGCAAGGAGGGCTGTTCAAGTTGCTTTAGTAAGCAGTGCACTTCACACTCTCCATTCTGAAACCCTTAATACTTTGGAAAGCTTGCAATGTCTTCTTAGTCAGTTCGAGTTAGCAAAAGAGAGGAGACAATTGGGCATGATAAGCTGCTAGAGGAGACAGAAAGCACAGAGGACATCACTTCCGATGGGAAGGGGGTGGAGGGTCACTGAGTGATACAACAGAATGCAAACTAAGCTTGTGCCACCCAAAGTTAGGAAAATGGCTGCCTCTACTAACTGATCTCTATTTGAAGAGGCACAATTTACATCCAAAGGCTAGATT
Source organism: Pleurodeles waltl (assembly GCF_031143425.1). Taxonomy (NCBI): domain Eukaryota; kingdom Metazoa; phylum Chordata; class Amphibia; order Caudata; family Salamandridae; genus Pleurodeles; species Pleurodeles waltl. The sequence continues at coordinate 297,371,843 of NC_090442.1, forward strand.
TTTTTTATATCAAGCTTGAGGCCGTGAAGTGCTTAGGTCTGGAGTAACAACTCCTTTTCCACCATTTTGGAGACAAGACCTTTCTTCTTGCCTAGAACTAACCTATGTGCTTGGTTGGTGACCCTCCGAAGGTTATCAAGAGCACGTGCTATCACCTAGTGTCAAGGTCGTGACAGAACAAGAATGTCACATATTAAAATCCTGACATAGCTTTTTTACCTAACCATCTCTGCAAGGTCGATGCAAATGATCTAGTGTTAAGCTCTACTCAGGTTAGTTGGTTAATGCACCCACTGCAGAGGTCTTGACAGAAGAAGAATGTCACAGATTCCAATCCTGACATAGCTTTTTCACCTCTTCAACTCTACAAGGTCGATGCAAATGAATTATTGTGATTGTTTTAAGAATGGCACCTGCTTTGCAGCGCTATGAAATGGCAGAACCTGTATTACCAAGCGCTATATAAAAAAAATGAGTTATTCACAGACTGCCCCAACTCGCACCAGACAAAGAACCCTAGGGCAGAGGATGTGGCGCGCGGGCCCGTGCTGCCGACTTTGGAGCTGGCGAACACAGTTCGAGTCTCGGCGCCTGCTCAACATCCTGTGATTCAGGGCAAATCACCTAATCTCCCATTGCTACAAAAAATGAATGTGTTCTTGTGTAATGTAACCGGTGCTCTTGTAAAGCACTGAAATACCTTTTGCGCTATATAAATGAATAAAGCACTCCAATACCTTCATGTTGAGTTTGAGCTACATAGAACTGCAAAAAAAGAAAAAAGAGCCTGCAGACACTGCAAAGAAACAGCAAGATGCCCAAAAACAAGGAAGAGGAAGGAACAACATATGACCATGCAGTGCAAATCGGCGAAGCAACAGAAAAAAATAGTACGCTACACTAAGTTACATGGCCGATCATGCAATAATCCATGTAAAAGGGCCAGTCTCCAAGGCGGTAACAAAAGAGCCTCATGGTGGGACAAACATAAGCCATTTACGAACGACATTAAGGGATTGTTGAAAGGCAGGCCCAGGAACCAATGAAAGTGATGGGCATAGTTAAAGCCACAGAATAGATTACAACATGTTGAGAAGAGCAGCGCTTGCGCGCTGCTATGCTTGACCTTAAAAAGGATATATTCAGAGACAATGGCTTAGTGACAGAAAGAAACAGCAGCTTCAGTAGAATGATAATCTTAAGGCGGGCCACCATCCGAGCCAGGGATGCTGATTAATCTCACAATCATTTCTTGCATCGTCGAAACTACTGCACCATAATTGTCTCTAGTAAAAATCTCACATTTCTGTGAAGATATATTTCAGGTATCACACCAATTTCTCAAGCCGCTGTAATGGAAACTGGAGCACGGGCTTAGTAGTGGTTGGGGCTGTGGTAAAATCTATGATTTGTCCCAACTTATATGGTTCATAGGCCACCTAATCAGACACTCTCTCTACAGTAAATGTAAATTAGCACTTGTATAGCGCACTACTCACCCGTTAGGGTCTCAAGGCGCTGTACTCATACCGCTATGGAACCCCTCCTGGCTTTTCCCTGTGAGGCGCCCACTCCTGAGTACCCCCAGGGTGAAGCCAGGCATCCAAGCACTGTTGGGGCCGTTGTGGAGATTAAGCAAGCTATTGCCCAGAGTTGCAGAGTGGGACCCATGAATTAGATTAGGCACCGAGGCGAGAATTATCTGGTCAAGGGGAATTGAGCCCAAGACCTGCCGAAGCGGGACTTGAACCCTGGTCTTGAGCCAGATCTCTGCTTCAGGGTCTGCCGCTCTAACCATTGAGCCACACTTCTCCACAACAGACAGGGTTAACCGTTACTATCTGGTTCCCTTTTATAAAATAACATTTCATGCATTTGCAGCATTATTAAGTAAAGGCAACCAATCAATCGCAGGTCCCTCTGGGAGTGACCGTCTCTAAGTATGCTGGCCTACGACTCCCTAGTAATACCAACAAAAGGGCTACCAACAATGAAGATATCTGCTAAACTCTTCTGCCGGGGTTTCTTTGGTGCCATGCATCGACCACTAAAATTTGTAATATAATGATCAATAAAGATTGGGTTCTCACAGATAGCAACCTTGCCGTGTTGGAGGATTTATTTAGTGTTGAGTTGAGGATAATAATGAAGCCACCACCCCAGAATATGGTACACAGATCAACCACTATGCAAGCAGACATCACTCCTTCACAGAGTATCTATGTTTGGGCCATATGCATTAATATGCTTTCCATGCTTGTGTAATATACCTTATACAGTAAGATATAGGACTTCAGTGTCAGCCATGATCCAAACATATCAAACCCATTGATCCTTCCTGATCAGAAGAGCAAACCCTTTAAATTGTGTTAAATTGTGTGTTGCATGTTGAGTACTAGTGACTCATCCGCTGCATCTAGTGAACTTCCCCTCTATCTATACTGCCAATTGTGCTTCCTTGAGAAACACTACCAATATCCTGTGTGTTTAGATGAGCCAATATTTTTAGAGCCATTTTAGGGTAAAATAACACTCTAATATATATTCATGAAAACTACGGATAGTGATTCAATTTAGGCTCTGATTACAAGCAATATTAACACATGCTTGTAACAGAGTACCCCTCTGCCAAACTCTAAATCAAGTTCTTAATCTCAAACAAAATAATGAGGCATGAAAACTGCAATATAATCCATTCATTGAGTCACCATCACATTTAACAGAGAGCAGAAATGTTCAAAATATTTATCAGCGTGCACAGTGCAAAAAGGTGGACACACAGTGCAGGGTGCTATGAACAGAATTGCCCAACTTTGTATACTGAAAACGGAGACAGGGATGCAAATACATTTTGCAAAGCATCCAGAGAAACAATGACCATTTAGGTAAAATTCAGCAAAAACTGTTTTCTTAAAACACTGTCTTTGGTGCCTGCTGTTACTTTCAGGCCATCTCCAAGACATAGAAGTAATCACCTGATCACACGGTTCTCTTTATAATTTTCGTAAGACTAGTTGTGTTTTCAAAAAAAGAGCAGGGATTATTGGTTTACATGGCTGCAGGATTACTTACTCTGCAATTAAGTCGTTAAATATGTGTCATCAAAGAATACAAGCTAAAAATATATACAGATGCCACCAACTACAGTAATAAGAATAATGTTGACCTACACCATTCAATGTAAATACTGAGCATGGGTAAACCTTTGTTTATTGACCAGTTTTCCAGTTTTTGTACATTACAACAGAAACTTCACTCTCATAACGGAAGCAAGTTCAGATGCAGGAGCGGAAGCATAAAACTGCACCCATTAACATTCATGAAGCTAAATTTCAATTGCACATACTAATTGCATTCTACCTGCACATGAAGCAGCAATCTCTCTGTATGCGTAAGTGTATGTATTGGCTTAATTAAAACCAGCTTCAATAGATTAAGACGTACCTTGATTCTAAAACAATACAAAGAGGCTACAGACTCATTTCCTTACCAAGTCTAAATATTAAAATACTGTCTTTACTTTTTGAAAACATAGTCCCTACTGTTTTATTATCACACTCGGCCAGGACTCATTAATTGAAGAGATAATCATACAATCTTGCATAGACTCGCTTAGAACTTAATTTTAAATCTGACATATCATAAATTGCAAATAGTTTAGATAGTGACAAATACTGTTTTTCCTAATTTAAAGATCCAATGATCAATCTTCCAATTTCCAAGAACCTTTTATTTATGTTTGGTCAATCACACAACACAAATATTCATTAGATGTATTTTTCATCTCTGATTCCACTATGCAGTGCATGTGTTTTGCACATGAATGACTCCTGTCACTATGCTCATGTCACTATATGGCTAGTTTTAGTATGTGTTGTGTAGCAGGGCTTGGCATACACTAGTTTATTCATATGTGTGGTCTGTATGTGAGCTTTCAATGTTCACTAATATGTAGATGTGAATCCTTTAAATGGAAAATGTTAAAGTTTCAGGGAGAAAGTACATGGAACATACTAGTGTAAGAGGTGTCAAACTTATTATTTGTGTCTCCAAGACAAATATTGTACAGATATGTAAAATACAAAATCACACACTAATGTAAATCGAGAGAATCATGTGTCATGGCCATTAATTCTTTGGTTCAAACTGATCTTACAAGTCAGTGAGGTCTCACAGCATTCCCCCAAGTAACCCTTTTTCCCTGTATGCCAAATTCCAACATACTACTTCAAAACAAAATATGAGTTGTATCCCCTTTGAACCTAGACTGTCTCTCTGCCAAAGCATTTTAATAACTAATCTGAGGCCCACTACTCAAACCTTGAATACATTATTGGCTAAATGTCTCACCTCACGTCTTTAAAATATGCAGTGGTACGCCCCCTATAAAGAAAATTAGTTTGAATAATCCGATCTGGCAAACTGCACCAGAAATCACAAGGTGGTACTTTATTGAAGGAAACGATCTTTGAAAAACATCTCAAGCTACATTATTTGTTGGGCACCCATGGGTTTAGCATAGATGCTACTGGTTCTGCCAGAACTGTGTTTTGGCGGCACTGGTCAGAATAAATCCATGAAGTGGGCTATTAGCTACTTTAAGGCAGCCAGTGAGTTCAAGGATGCTTTATGTCACAGTGAATAAGTGGCATGCTTACTTTCATACAGAAGGCAATGTGGACGAATGCCATCTTTTACTTGGCAGTCTCAACCCCATTACGTGGTATTCAAGTGGGCTCAATGCTGTGACATTTTATTGTTTACTGTATCTAACCTAACATCTACCACTCAAATTCGACATTTCTTCATTTTGCCGACATGGGGAGGACACTTACATTCTGTGGAAATCCACAAAGGGTGACAGAACCTAGTTGGCAGGCCTTCTTCAGAATGTAGACCCAAAGAATCAGATTAAATATTAACACTGCAAAAGACAAGTTGTGGATTTTGGAAAGAACAACCATCTATAGTTTAATTATAGTACCTTGCATTACTCTTGCATATGCATGTGCATATGCATGATTCAGCTGTCTGAATGGTTGAACACCTGTTTCTCACTCAACAAGTGTACTTATGGCTTCTATCACCACCAACAACGCCGCAATGCCTCCTCTCTCTCAGATTTTCATACAGTGATTCGATTTAGATAACTGTGGAAATGTATGGCTAGGCCTTTTAAAAATGCAGCAATTTATTTGAAGATAGGTACTGGTGAAAGGGAGCGAGTTGTACCTCCACTTCACTCGCATCTAGTGCAAAAGTGGTGTCTTAACGTTCCTTTGAATTATTTATTGTTAATTCTTTGCATACGCTCTCATCCTGTAGTGCCTTAAATCCATTATCTTCCAACTACAATATAGACATTTTCTACCAGTGGCCTACTCATATGGTAATATTCTCTAAGAAACAGTCTAGGAGGCATGGCATTTTCCGTGGCAGTCTTCTTAGGGACTGGCCAATGGACAACTTCATTTTGGGAGCTTTATTAATGAGCCTGTTTTACCTCTAGTGTAAGCCTGTTTGCCCTAGTCCCATCTTTAATCTATGTCATATGGGCAATTTAGTGTTGCATAACATAAAAAAGACCACAATCTTCATGTACTCACTTGTGATTGTGTAAGTAGGAGGAAACGTCCTTACCACGTTTTGTAAACAACACAGACGTTTACCACACAAGCGTAACCTCGCTTGCCGGAACAACAACTGCCTTTTTCTGTGCGTTAACTATGCATGTTCCAAACTACGCATATTTGTGTCTAAGGCACAGAAAAAGGCAGAGAGCAGGAAAGGTCGTGGTAAGGTAACTGGGGCTGTGGCAGGGTTGGGGGGGTAGTTTTTACGGGTGGGGGTGGATTAAGGGCTTGTTGTGGGGGAGTGGCTGGGCTTTTGTCTTTTTTTAAAGGGGCAAGTGTGTGGTTCAGGATAGTTTTTTTTCTTAGGGCTGGGGGGGTCAGGGTAGTTTATTTTTAGGGCGGGTGGGGGGGAGGGTAGTTTTATTTTTGAAGGCTTTGGGTAGTTTAGCTATTAGGGGTAGGGGTCATTTTTAGGGCTCAGAGCAGGTGGGGAGTGTTGGGGTAGTTTAGTTTTTAGGAGCAGGGGTGGAGGTAGGATTTTTTTAGGGCTTTTGGTGGGTGGGGGTTGGGGTTGTTTAGTTTCTAGGGGCGGGGTGTGGGGTCAGGGTAGTTTTTTTTAGGGCTTGGGGGGTGCGGGGATTGGGGTAGTTTAGCTATTAGGGGTTGGTGTAGTTTGGGGCCTCAGGACGGGTGGGGGGTTGTATGACAGAACCACAATGCCATTTCCACATATGCCTTTACTAGGCATGCTTTTACAATGAAATTCGCTGTAAAGGCATGCCTGTTAAAGGCATGCGCGGAAATGACGCTGTTGTGGTTCTGACCACGTTGTTAAGGCATGCATTGTTCCGGCATGTGTGGTTCTATCATGCAACTGTTAGTAGGAGGCATTGGATAACCACAACAAAATTATGAAAGCTTGTTTCTTGTCTGTTGTCAAACTTTCTGATTTGTACTTATCAGGCATATATTGGGTACACTTTGACAAATCATCTTGAGGCATGGGAATTGTAAACTGGGAATCTATGAAGATATGTCAAGCAACACATCATCTCTATCGACACTCTAACTCGGTGACCCAAAATGGAAACACTCTCCTCATGATTTATGCTGCAAATCAGCACAGCAAATGGATCAAACTTAAACACAAATCAAACAAGAGAAATTAGCCAATCCATATGTCAACATGATGGGCACAGTCAGTCTTCTGGTGGTACAGTCTTCATTTAAGATTGAGGGCTGCTTCAATAACCATGTGAGTTTTTGAGACCTACCATAGACAAAATGTGCACAGTTTACAGCAGATATTTAATGGCTTGCTACCTAGACTGACATTAAGGAAAAGTTGTGCAAGCAAAGCCCTGAGAGAAGCTTCCAATGCAGCCAAGCAAGTGATAAAGATTGTAATAGATGTGCACATAATCAGAATGTTAAAAGGGCAAAGCTTTATGTAAGAAAATGGATGTACTATATGGCAAGGTTGGGTCCTTAACGTGCAGTTCACTCAGATTTATCTCCCTGGGTCTAGTCAGAGTTATTTACTTAACCTTCAGCTCAACACTTTGGAAGCTATGGCAAACAGCGGCAAGGCCTACCAAAGGAACAATGTGTAAAGGATTTAACTGCACAAAACAAGAAAAATAAGACAGACAAAAAACAAGAAGAGACAAAAACAGTTTATAAAAATAAAGCATATTTTTATGAATTGTTAGAGTCCTTGATGACTAAAATACACTGGAAGGTTCCGGAAATATGAATTTTTAAAGCATTTAAACAAAACTTTAACATCAAGTGCAAACAAGCATTGGCAAGTCAAAACTTTGCAACTTTGTAAAAGTTTGAAACACTGAGTTCAGCGACTCTGACCCGACTTGGGCAACCAAATCCGACAGGATATGGAACTAGGAGTCTTAAGAGAAAACATTGGGCAGTTACCTGGCCACCAAAGCGTTTTAAAGTTGAATTTCAATCTTTACAGGACAACTGCCATTGACTTCTTTGGAGTGAACCTGATGCTGAGGGATGCAGGTTTAAGGATGCTTAATGGATGCTCCAGATACTTGCGGTCCAACGGCATAATGTCTGGTCGAGTCCACGGACCACAAGTCCATGGCGGTGACTCCAGCCACGGATTGCGGGGTCCGACGAATTCCTCTATGCAGGGTCAAAGGGCTGCTGATGCAGACCTTTAGTTCTTGCAACACAGCAGTTCTGGTGCAAACCTTTGGTGGGGGCTAGTGTACCTTGGGTGGACGACTCTGGTCACAACTAACACCCACGGGTCCAGCAGACTTGGGTGCAACTTCTGGCTATTTCCAAATTGTCTGCATGCCCGGAGTCCGGTAGCAGCAAAACAGCTGTGGTGGCTACCAGTAATGCGGTTTGGATTTTTCCTGCTTTCATGTTCTCAGTGCCATTCTGAGGGGCCATCCAACTGACCATTGGAGTCTCTGCTTTGGATTGGGGCCTGGATCAACCTTCCCCTGAGCCAGTCTCTTAGAACGGTGTCTAAACTCTACTAGCCCACAGTGCAGCAGGTGCAGTCGCTCCGGTGTTGCAGCCTCTTCTTGTGCACTTCCAATCAGTGCAGACTGGTCTTCTTCTCGTCCTTGATCCAAATCCAGCGAGTACTAAAATCTTGGGTGCCAGGGGTGCCCATTATATCCCAGTACAGTGCCCCAAGGGGAGAACACGGTCACTAGCCATTAGGCTGGTAGGTTCCCTACTATCAGGTGTCATACTTCTGGTGATGTGTGGCACCTGGCTATCCCAGAGTGCATCTTGCACGCCACAACCAACATGGCTGAAATCTTCCTCACGTGTGAGGACCTTGGTAGACCACTCCTGGAGGTGTGGCTACCATGGACAGCACGCGCATAGAAAACTGGTTCTGAAACTGGTTTTCCATTCCTTGACCCTGGCTATAGCCTGTCTAAGGGAAAGGAAAGGTTTCCTGCTTGGGAGTGTTGTCACAGCAGCCCTTCAAAGACGGCATCATCCTTTGATGCTGGCCTTTTGGGCTAAAACTCTTTGCAGCCCATCTTGTAGGTGAGGGTCGCACTTCGAGTGAAGCAACAGCCTTTGTCCTCAGCCTGGGAGTTCTTCACACAGTCGCATTTGATGTCCCCTTTAATTTGATAGCTTACATGGCATAGTTAGGTAGCCTCTGTCAGAAGTTGGACGCACTGGAGTGCCAACCGTTAGCTTTGCTATTACCTTATTGGGCTATTTTACTGTGCTCAGCAAACACCGACACTTTAGGGCCTTGCTGCATAGACATATCAAAAATATATGTATCTCTTAACAATATACTCTCCTTGCCATAGGGGTTCCTAGGCCTGCCTTTGCGGAGACACGCATATAGCTAAGGGACTTTAGGGACTTTGACATTAGTGTGAAGAGAATGCACAGCCTCTTCAGTCTGCAATGGCAGCTGAAAGTCGTATTTTCACTTCATCACACACACAGAGTGGCACAATTACAGCTGTAGCTCTTGCGTGGTCAGACAGCCTTACATGCCCTTGGTATCTGGGTACCATATAAGTAAGTCAGCACATGCCAATTGGGGGTACCCAATTAACTATATCATTTGAAAGGGGAAAGAACACTGTCACTGAAATCTGGACAGAAGGCCTCAGTGCACTCTCAAAGTAAAAAATCCAGCACCTAGTTGTGCAACATTAGGCAAACAGACGGCGAAAAACATGCAAAAAGCCTGTTCTCTTACACTTTGGCACAGAAATATTGTGTCATCACATTTTAGTTATTTTTACAATTTTCCCGTAGAAACAAAAAAAAAGATGTTTAGTTTTGAACTAAAGCGGAGGCTGTTGCAACATCAACTACACCTGGGTCGAAAAAAAACATAGTTTGCCCTAAATGGTGAAAAATACTATTTTTGAAAGCATTCCACTGGTCCTAACCGGACAGCACAATAAAACAAATTCTATAAAACATAAATAATAAATAAGAGACGTTGGAGGGTGGTGGGAGCAGCGAGGCCAAGGCATGTGCAGAAGCAAAGTACCTGCTATACCTGCTACACGCCTATTCGGACCTGCATTCACCTACTACACACCTGGCTGCCAATGAAGCAGGAAGGCAGCACCCCTGGAGTCCAGGTCCCTAGACTGCAGACAACCTTAAACGGCAGAGCAGAACTGCATGCTTTGGAGAGATTACCTGAAAACACAGTTTCAGCTAAAAAGGGGTTGCGACGTCCCACATATTCACACTGTAATGGGACTAGTTTAACACTCTGCAAGTTAAATGGAAGATACACATTACTACAGTGTGACCTGGAGCATCACAAAATAAAAGTTGCAAATCTGAAGTGGGTACGAGAAAAAGTTGTTTTAAGATGCTTTTTTCATTCAATGTTGCCATGTTTGTAAACGCTGCACTATCTGCAGTGAACAGTAAAGGCCCATCAGCATATTAAACTGCTTCCAGAAGCAAGGCATACTTGGCAATGCTGATACAGGTTATGCGACAACCCTGCCTATATCAGCACTTTTAAAAAGGTTTGATGGATTTCACAATATCCTCCTATTTATATATTTTCTTTCTGATCACTTTCATTATCATAGCTCTTCTTAATGGCTGGCTTAATTAAAAGCAACTTCAATAGATTCATCACTGATTACTTTGATTCTAAAACAAAGGTAAAGATGCAACTCTTAGATCTAGTTACAGACCCATTTTATCACTACATGTAAATCTTCAAAGTCTTATTTTACTTTTTGAAAACATAATTCCAATATTTTATATAGCACACTCAGACAGGAATCATTAAATAACAATGTGATCAAGTAATCTTGCGTAGACTTGTTTACAACGTCACTCTAATTCTGACAAATCAAAAGTTGCGATTAGCTTAGACAGTGAGAAAGCCTTTCATTTTTATTTAAAGAGGCCATGATCCATCTTCCAATTTCCAAGAACCTTTTATTTAACTAATAAAGTATTTAGAGCAAGAAATAAAGGTCTTAGTGCCTACCAATGGATTAGTCTCTGATACATTTAACATGGAAAGGGGAATATATCATGAATACGCTATCTCCAATTTCATTTCATGTTAGAACCTCTGCTTTGATATTGTGTGATAAATACTATAATAAAAATGACCTATATCAAAAATCATAGTAAAGTACACACTGTAGGAAAGTTATCCTTTTTGCTCCGAACACCCCACATTTTTCAACTAATGCTGGTGGTTACTGACTTTGAAAGTGCCCTAGGCTCTGCTAACATGGCCCGGGGCCAGTGCTCTATCCTCTAAAGGTATGAGCTGATTGGTATAATTGTAATTGGTAAGGATACCTGCCTGTAAGTCACTAGCATATGGTAGGGCATGTAGGTTTATAGAACCCAGAGGCCTTAATGCACTTAAGTGTGCACTGCTCTGGTGCCTGATGCCATTTTGGTGTGCGTTGCAGGCTGGTTTTGAAATAAAACTGTGTCCAAATTCGAATTTGGAATTAAAAGCACTTTCAAAGTCCAAAATTACCATTTTATTTCCTAAAAGTCACCTCTAAAGTTTCCCTAGGTGTCCCAAGGATAGGGTGCATAGTTATAAAAAGCAGGAAAAATATAACAGATGTTTTAGATGCCCTGGCAGGGAAAAACATCAAAAGTTGTTTTCTCTATTGTAGGGCTGCTAGCACCATAGGCTAATATTGGGAGGACTTTATTAAATTTAATGAAGTCTAACTTTGGATTAGAGCTAGCTAGCCATCTCATTCGAAGTATCAAATTAATAGTTAAATTAAATCCCATAACTTGCCAAGGTCAGATTTAATAAAACTATTACAGGAAAGTAGGTTTGAAACTTCCTATACTGAAGATAACTAAAACAGCCTGTTCTGATTGGTCAGCATTTGACAGCCTGAGCCAAGCTGCTCTCTGCGCAGGTATCAAGAGGCCTGAGGCTGCAACAATACAGCCATTTGGCGGGAGGAGCTCTCCTTCCTGGAGAAGCCAGGGACAGGAAGGTGGTTGGGTAGATAAGCTAAACTTCAAAGGCAAGGGCATCTGCAGAAAACAGATTTCACAGAACCCAGGCCATCCACTTCCTTGATCTCTAGCCAAATAGCCTAATTATTGTAGGAGCAGGGCTGGAAGGGGAGTGTAGTTAGTAGTTAGCCACACTTCTGTGTTGGCTTGCACAGACGCACACTTCAAGGAGAAATGTTCTCCATTTTTATTTTTGGGAAAATGTTGCTCCTATTGGTTAGAGTGCCCCCCCTCCTTCAAAGCCCATATATGAAGCAGACATAAGGCAGCTCTACATAGTGCATTGTATCACTGTCTGAAAAAGAAGTAGAGAATAATGGACTGCTCTGATGGACCCCTGGACTGCCCCAAAGAGAGGATTACACTCTGAAAGACTGCACCTACTGAATTCACAAGGCTCCACAAAGAAAGGGCTGTGCCAGACTCCAAAAGGAATGGAGTGGACTCCTTGACCATTAACAAAAGAGCTGAAGATGTCACCTGCAAAGCTTAAGAGAGGGCAGCCCAGCCCACCAGTTGTAACTGAACTTCTAGATTATGCAAGTGCATCCTAGGAGATTGAGTCCTAGCCTCCCAAATTGCATCCCAGAGTCTCTGAAACCTTGGCCAGTCCTAGAGGGCAATTATCTCCACAAAGGAACAAAAACATGGCTGGCATCCTCATCTGAACCCATGCAAGATGACACAAAGCCTTGCCGCTCATCTGCCTGCTCCAACACAATTGGTTGTGAGTCGACGCAAAGCCTTGCCACACAGCTTCAACAGAATCGGCACAAGTAATTGCGAAGTCTAGCAAAGCCTTGCTGCACAGTTTCATTGGGAGGGACGCAGCGTGATGCAACTCAACGTGATGCAACTCAGTGCAGGACCTCGCAGCTCCTCTGCATCAACACCAGATTATGCAAAGCTTCATGAAGCAATGCCGCTCAGACTGCGCACCAAAGACATAATGTACCAAACTTAGTGGGCCTAGCTTGGTCCTGTGCCTGGCCAGCACTCCATCGCAGTCTGCATGAACTTGTGACTTTGCCCCGGACCAGTGCAATCAAATACCTTCAGCTGGTGCTATGCGCCTTTCAGGGCTAGTTTTACCTAAATCTTAGAAACTCATATCTCTGGTCCCCTACATTTGATTCTTGGTGTTTTTATGTTATTCTAAAGAAAAAAATATTTCCTATTTTTATAGATTGGTGTTGGACTTTTATATTTTTCATCTTTTACCTATTTAATGTTTTGGTGGCATTATATGCTTACACATACCCGTCTCCTAATTTAAGCCTGGCTGTTCATTTGCCACGTGACCAAAGGTTGAGCAAGGAATAATTTACTGAAACTTGACTGGACCTATTAATGACTGTGGTGTATTACCAGATGAGGGAGATGGACCTCACCTACTAATAACATTATTATTGGTTTCTAATCCATCAAACTTGGCTTCATGAACATGTCATATGTTAAATACATATAGGGCCTGATTTAGATATTGATGGATGGGTTACTCCGTCACAACGGTGACAGATCTCCCGTATGGCCAAATCTAAATCCTGTTGTATTCTAGGAGATTTAGATTTCGGCAGCTTGTTGTGCACCTCTAGCTATACAACAGGTCAGCCAGCAGACACTTGGAGTCCACTTCTTTGTCCTGGGTACAAGTGGGAGTAGGTCCAGCCCTTATGGTCTACTCACAGGTTTCGACTAGCAGGTGCAGTCCTTCTTTTGTTCTTTGACAGTCCCAGTGGGGTAAAAGGTCCTGCGGGCAAAGCTAGTTATTCTTTCAAATGTTCCACTTTACCCAACAGGCTCAAAATGCCATTTGCGAGGGCAATGCTAAGATGGCAGACGTCTTCAGCCACACTTAACGTGAGATCTGAGAGCTGGGGATATGTATGGGAGGGTACAAGAAAAATCATCAGTGTCCTTACACTAATGCAGTTTGAATCAGGTCCTGGACTCACAACAAAACAGGAAATAGAAGTGTGTTAGGAGAAAAGAAGGGCCCTTCGGAAACCAGACAGGAGGTATACAAGAACTGTGCTCTGGTCCTGTTTGCCAACAGGAGGGGTAGCACCCTGACCCTGAAGGTGCAGCTGAGTACAGAGGAGTCATCCCTGCCCATCCAAGTCAACATGTCAAAGTATTCCATTGTGTCACTTCTACGAGGGACAACTAATGCAGATCTGCCTCTAGTAAGGTCCAGGCAGGGAAAAGATAACTTTTATATAGTTATCTTCCCTAAATATATATTTAAATCCAACTTCACCATGGAATTGAATGTTTAATACATTTCAAAACAAGTGGGTGAATTATTTTTCTAGCTGTTCCTAAACTCTATATAGCAGGATTCATATTTTAATCCATTTTCTCAAAGGACTAACAGAGCCTTACATTGTAAAAATAGCCTTTTGGGACTTCTTACAGCAGGGACATGTTAACAATAAGCTTCTGCGTGTCCCATTTTTTTAAAAACATGCACTCTGTCTTGTGGGTTATATGGCCTAGATAGAGGTGACATTACTGTTTTTTTCCGCTGACAAATGAGTTATTTGGACAGGTCAGACTGCAGGTTGAAAGTGCAGCTGTCAAGCTACACTGGTATTATTGAAGCCTTGTTTTCCTTGTCACATTAGTGGATAGCAAAATAAGTGCAACAGTCCACATGGGATATTTAACTTTCCATGCTACAGGTGTAGTTTCTTTACAATATACTATCGCCCTACAGGAGAGTTAAACATGCTAGTCAGGGATTAGCCATTTTTTCATGTTTTAAAGGTTTCAGAGCATATACACTGAACTCTGTGCAGCAGTGCCCCAGCGTGCACTGTAAAAACCAGTAATAACATTCAGCAAAAATGGAGATGACCATGCAAAAAGGAGCATTTTCTCACAACTACCAACCTGGCGCTAAATAAAAAGGGGGAAATATAAACATTAGCTACCTGATATGTTAAGTATAGTTTACAACAGATCACTCCATCTGAGTGCCCTTGCGAGCACACCATCCTGTGGAGGGACAGAGCATCCATCAGCACATTTTAACAAGAAGGTATAATCTGTGGCAGCCTTTTACCTAGTTGAATCAACATGATAACATCTGTGATTAGAGATTTGCCCGATGGGTAGGAAGTGTATTAATTTAAACCTATTCAGTCTATTTGGAGATGTCCTGCTACAACTTGTTTTCAGCTTTCATGAAGAGTTAAAGTCATATACAATTGTTTATGATCACTAAAGCCTTCCAATTTGATTCTGTTTGCCTTGTCACTGTCATGGCATTAAGAGACTAAACACTGTTCCTGTGGTATTAAAGTATCTTATTATTATCTCCATGTAAAAATCTGGTTAAGTTGTGTGACAAATTCAGGCAGGAGATTCCAGGGCAGCCAGAAGTTACTGGGTGCCAACTGTGCCAACTGGGATCGTTCACTGCTGATGCCCTGGGTGCCTGTACTTCAGTCTCAAAGTGGGAACCAAATACCCTTTTTAGCACTTGACTCTCAAGGTAGCCAGGCAGAGCAGTCCAAGCTTGATTAGGCAGGTGCTGTGGGCTAAACAATGACAACTAAGCAACGCACTCATATACAATCAATAAATCAATGCTTTTAAACAGTTAAAGTGCTTTAACATAGCACAGCGAAATACTACGTGCAATATAAAAATAAGTACAACATGGCAGATGGAAACACCAATTGGAACCACTGCACATCCCCTCCCCTGCCCCTCTTTAACTACAAGGGCTGCACACTAAAAAAGATCTCATTGGTCAACTAACTTTCTAAAAGCGGACCAGTCCCCTCAGGCCTGAGGCACCTTTTAAATGTTGTGAGTCAACTACCCAAGAAGCCAAAATACCCCTAAAATGCCTACTGCAAGTCATGGAAGTTACGGAATTCTAAAAAGACAGTTTAATCACTCTAGTGATCAATGAAGGGTGGACCTGTCACTATGCATGACTATTTCTGTGCATTTCAACAACTGTGATGATATTTAGCCTTTGACGATTAACAAGCCAGACCTTTTGGCATGGAAATCCTTTTAGTAACAAACAAAACAACTGCTTCAATCCAAGACCCTATTTCTTCACTTACATCACGATGCCTAACAACTTCTCAGGGCACAAAACACGATGGATCCAACAAGATTCCCAGGGCACACAACTGCTTATCACTAGGAGTGATTTAAAACCAAGCCAAGGATCTACCGAGGTCACCAATTATTTCTCCAAAGATACAGAAACACCTTTTTCTTCCTATTCAGAATCCTTATGGGAAGACTCACCATGTTGGTCCCCGACACTCTTCAATGCATTTTGTGTTGCCCCTTCCCTTCTGTAATTTTCTAGGTGAAACCTTCCACCAAGTATTTCCCACAAGTCTTATCGTCGAGCCTTCATAAGCCTTGCAGTTTGCAAGAGAAAACCGACTGAGCTTGGATAAACTTCAATGCTATTGGAAACGTAGTATTTAACCCCACAAAACAGGCCATGGGAGTGATTGGAGTTCACATCCGGATGTCAGCCACAGTGATAGGTGTATCAAATGGTTGGTCCAGGGCCTCCGACCTACTCTTTATGTTTGTCCTTTCAGTCTCATCTCCTTCCTGAGATGTCCCTAGGCCCCTTTTTTTTGGCCTCTCAATGAATCAAAGAACACTTTGGTGGGTTTTCCCTACCTCCTCTCCATGTTTCATAGTGCAGGCCTGGGTCTCACAAGATGGAACCCAGTGCCCTCCATGTATTGTATCATCACCAGATGCACGCAAACACCTAGTGCATGAATGCAACCTACAGACACTGCACAGCACTGCATCCCTCATGTACTGTACCACTCATAGTAACACATACATCCAGCATATGCATGTACCATGCATGCACTCCACAGCAGTACATCCTTCATGTACTGTACCACTCACAGGCACACATACACCCAGCACTGCACTGTCTATGTATTGAACCCTTCCCAGGCAGATACACACAGTACAGATGCACTACTCATGCGCTTCACAGCATTACATAGCAAACCAATGTAGGCCAAGGGTGAGTTAAACACACAGCAGTCAGTGGAACTTTGAAAACGAGTGAGCCTGCAAGCCTCACTCTAGTGACACAGATTAAAAAGGACCTGTTTATGCCTACTGATCACTACACGGTATGCTGCAACCACCGCACTTGTGCTGCTTAACTCCTGGTGAAGGAAGTAGCCTCACACCACTATGAGGGTAGTACTTTGGACACCCCTACGGGTCCAACAAGACCACAATCCGTGAGACAGGCCTATGTCATGGTGCACATGCATGATCTGTGATTGCCTATGACAACAAATTAGGGATCCACACATCAGTAAATTTGGCCACTCGTGACAGGGGTGCACATCCATTACTATGCAGAGGATTTTTCTATCCCAACATGGATCTACCAATATGTACCTATCGGGTTTTGTTTAATACACATAAGTGTATGGCCAGAAGAGGGCAGTATGCCAGTGGGGTGATAAGGGCACGTCTGAAATTCATGTGGGGATGTACTGCTATTAATCCTAAAAAGGTCTCTATCAACACATATAAGCCAAACTACTTTATATTAAAAGCACACAATCCTGCTGGAGAGTCTTCAAGCCAAATGTACCGGAGGCAACTCACTTTAGTCAGCAGCAGGCAATACACTGTTTTTTCACTCAGCAACATTACCTTCTAATGCAAGTATTTTTCCAGAAGCTGTCAATTAAGTTAAATTGACTTCAATCTTGTGGAGTTTAGAGTTAAATATAGTATTTTAAAAACAAAAAAAACAACTGAAGGCACTTGAAACATAACAGTTTTAAATGTTTAAAAAAATATTCCCTATAAAACTCTTACAAATCATGCTATTGTAGAGATGGTTAAATTGTAAAAGAATACAAAGGCCCTCATAACGAGTCTGTCAGGATATGGGGCACTATTTCTACAACCCCTATCACTACTACACCGTGGGTACATGCAATCCCAGAGGCCGGGAAAATCCACGA
This sequence comes from Pleurodeles waltl, assembly GCF_031143425.1. Lineage (NCBI taxonomy): Eukaryota > Metazoa > Chordata > Amphibia > Caudata > Salamandridae > Pleurodeles > Pleurodeles waltl. The sequence continues at coordinate 297,389,430 of NC_090442.1, forward strand.
GTTTGACTTTGGGGGACCACTGCGAAATGAGAAGTTACCGAAATCTCGAGGTACTTTTGAGGATCTCTTAATTCTGGTGGAGCTAGTAACTATAGTTTTTGGTAGTTATTGTTCCAATTTGAATTAAGTGGCTAATCATAGTCACTGCCAAAATGTCACCAGCTGATAAACAAAAGAATGTCGACGCTCAGAGCAAAAAATATTACAAGGTGTAATTTGTGAAATAAAGCAAACTATTACCTGGTAGTAAGTTAGTCTGTTGACTGTCTCCATATGTATAATGTAGTATACCGCTTCCTTGACAGTAACCTAGAAGAAAAACGTTGCACATTATGTCGGATTTTTTAACTGGTTGATAACTTTAATTTAAGAAACATTATATTGAACAAGCATTATTTTGAATGAGAACACCACTGAATCACTACTGGAAGCTGGGGACCTCCAAGCAAATTGTACATTTCAAACATTAAACAGTAATTCACAAAAAATACACAAACAAGTACACACCCAAAAAACACTCAAATTACTAAAGATATAAATATTTTATATTGAAAAAATATGCAAAGATTGAAAAAGTTTAGTGGGAAGGTTGGCGCTACATCTCAATGACAAATTTTTTAATGTTTGGTTTTATTTAGGAAAGCTGAATCCTCAGGTCAGATTTTACATTTCCCAAGTGATTTCTGTATTTTTGAGGTACATAAGATCTGAGAAAGCTTTTTCACTTAAATATGTGATGAGGAAAGAAGTAAAACCATAAGGGCCTCTCATATCTCCATAGCCTTTCTGTCACATGTAATTCAATTGTTTTATAGCACCTCTCATACCAGTGTAGGGTGTCGGAGCACTTTATAGGGGACTACAAGGTGTAGAATTCACATGTCATCCACACTGGTAGGCATTTTCTAAGAGTGCTTGGCTGGAGAAGCACAAACTCAAGAGTCAGAAAATAACACAGTGGTTAGCATTGTTTTTAATAATAAGAATATATTTCTATGCAAGCAAACCTTTTTTTAGCGGCATAAGGATAATGAAAGACTGGGGAAAAAACAAACTTTCTAATTTGTGCCACGCAGTTTGCATGCAGCTCTTTGATGGCAGTTCATATCTCACTGTCCTAGATTATGATTGTAACTTATGAACTGCACAGTAACAAAAGAATCTCTGTGACAAAAGCAATAACCCACAGTGCTATGCGCATAAAATACTTTTCTTTGCATGGTACACATGTTTTGCAGCAGGCATATTAACCATCTGTGCTACCTTAGATTAGTCAGAACTGCCACTAGACAAAACTCCCATCTCTTTCCAGCAGGTACACTAATCACCAGAGTTACCTTGAGGCTTTTATTTTTCCCTGAAAGCTGCTGGTTGTACAAGGAACTTTGCAGTGCTTTCAAAACTACTGCACAAATAAAGTCATAAATAAGAAAGAACGCACATGTGTTTCTGAGGGGCCACAGCTGGAGAAGTGCAGGGCTGCGGACCACCTGGGAATGTGTCATGGTCCCCTGGAGGTCCCCGCGGACCACAGATTGGGATAGCGCTGGTTTAGGCAAACTACATGATATTAGTTAATGTTTTACATTTTACCATTTACAAACCAGATATGTTGAATGTAGTGAGAAACACAGAATGTCATCGCATAACATGAAAGTAGTTCTCTTTAGCAAACACCACATAATAGGTTGAGTGCAGTGATGCTTAACCTTTTGACTTCTGTGGACCCCCACTTAATTATTAGTGGAATCTATGGACCATTATTGGAATTCAGGGACTCCACTGAGTCATTTTTGGAACCCATGGACCCTGGCCTAAGCAATTTTGGTAAGTTGAACCACAAACAAGGCACAACCATATGGAAAGAAGCATTAATCAAACAAATACATAAATTATTAAATATTTAATTCTGAAGCAAATATAAAAAAAAATTAAAAAAATTCATCGACAGTCCATTCTATGTTCTGCTTGAGGAGTTTGCACTTCTCCCACAAATTTACAGAACAATTGAAAGGTTTCAATGTTACATTTGTCTTCTTTATATACATCTAACTAATCTGTTAATATTATTACATTTTTTAAGCAGTCAAGGCCCCCTTGAGTAGGCATTGTGACCCCCCCGGGTCCCTGGACCATACGTTTCGAACCGCTGTGTGAAGGTTTTAGCTGCACATAGAATATAAATAAAATTGCGTTTTAACTCTAGATAAACATCAAGGTTTATGAACGATGGAGAATGCAACATGCAGTTTGCCAACTGTATATCAAATACAATGTTACAAGTTAGATGTCAAAGTCTGTACAATAGCAATGCTGTAAATCTTATCTTTTCTTCAGATATCCATACTCCAGCAGTGCAGATCAAGCCAAGCTGTACAAGCAGGGAGTATGAAGATATGTCTCTCTCTTGTCCCATTCCCTTTTCCAGGGGTCTACTCTTAACTTACATATTGTCAGTGCATGGCCGGCAGTGGGTTAAGAGAAGTGTAGAAGCACACATTGCTCCAGTTGATTTAGTCTGAAAGGTTAATGAACTTGGGCAGTTTGCTACCACAAAACATGTCTCCTTGTGGAAGGTCCATTTTCTTACTTTACTGTCCCTAGCTGGGGACATTACTGAAGGAAAAGCATTGAAATGTTCTGTTTTTCTTTACATGTGGAACCCATAACAAGGTCTACGGGATGGTAAAAGCGAATAAATAGGCATTCCTCTTCTGAGGACTGTCTACAGGGGCAGCGACTAGTTCATGCTTGAATCAGAAAATTTAGCATGGTTTGCTCCAGAAAGAATGTTTGTTAGAAATGGGGTCTCTAGTTGGTAGTCAGTTTACATCTACCCTGTTCAAGTAGTGACCCTCACTCTAGTCAGGGTAAGGGAGTCACACTCCTAAGATAACCCCTGCTTTCACCACTGATAGCTTGGTAGGAGCAGTCAGGCTCATCTCAGAGGCAATGTGTTGAGTATTTGTACCCACACACACAGTATCACAGTGAAAACACTACAAATGGACACCACACCAGTTTAGAAAAATAGCCAATATTTATCCTAAGTAAAACAAGACCAAAACGAGAAAAATCCAACATACACAAGCAGAGATACAAACTTTTAAAAGTTAAAGCTCAATAAAAGAGCTTAGAAACACAATAGCTCCAACTGGGGCTATCACAACATCATGACGTAATTGTTCCCAACAGCCTGATGCCACTCATGAGGGAGTGTCATGCCGGTCAGGGAGTCGCACGGTACAGGTAAAAGTACCTTAGAAACGCGGCAGAGTCAAAGACATGGCACAGAGTCAGGGAGGTGAGGAGTCGCTGGAGCCCGCGTAGTGCTGGTTCCGTACTGTTATGCAGGAGGTGAGGGATCAGTTACTTACTGCTACACAGGGGAGGTGAGGAATCGGTTCCTTACCAAGGCAGCAGAGGTGAAGGGGCATCGGCGATGAGTCCAGCTGGTCAAGAATAGATGGGGCGAATTCAAGGTCATTCCATGGGGCCACGGCAGGGTCAGGTGTTGCAGACGTCAATAACACAGCACTTGGGACTCACGTGTTGCAGGGCTTCAGAGGTGCTGCAGTGGCATCAGGCCTGCTGTGTCGGTTGCCGTAGTCGCACTTCAGTGGGGACCACAGCTTTGGGTGCAGGCAGCAGCGCGGAGACGAGACGTTATGGAGTCGTATGGGGTCGAGGTGCCTGTTTCTTCTTGTTTTCTGCCAGATTTCACTCCCAAGGGCCCAGGAAATTGAGTGGGCACCTCTTGGCAAGTCAGGGTCCTCAGCAAGAGAACCCAGGGGCTGGCAGGTGAAGTCTTTGATGTCCCTGTGACGTCTTAACAGGAGGCAATATCAGTCCAAGCCCTTGTAGAAACTTCACAAGCAGGATACACAGCAAAGTCCAGTCTTTGTTCTCTCCAAAGCAGAAGCAGCAACTTCAGGCCAACCCAGCAAAGTACACACAGCAAAGGGGCAGTACTCTTCCTCACAGCTCTTCAGCTCTTCTCCTTGGCAAAGTCTCCTCTTGATCCATAAGTGTTCTACAAATCTGGGGGTTTGGGTCCATTACTTTATACTCATTTCTGCTTTTGAAGTAGGCAGACTTCAAAGTAAAGTCTTTTGTAATGCACAAGACCTAGCCTTTCCTGCCCTGGTCCCAGACACACTCTAGAGGTTAGAGATTGCATTGTGTAAGGACAGGCACAGCCCTATTCAGATTCAAATAACAGGCCCCCCCACCACTCTAGCCCAGGGAGACAACCAGGATGTGCAGGGCACACCTCAGCTCCCTTTGTGTGACTGCCTAGAGTGAATTCACAACCAGCCCAACTGTCATCCTGGCCCAGACATGTATTACACAAACAGGCAGAGGAACAGAATGGTTAACCAAGAAAATGGCCACTTTCTAAAAGTGTCATTTTCAAACTTACAATCTAAAAAACAACTTAACCAAAAGATGCACTTTTAAATTGTGAGTTCAGAGACCCCAAACTCCATATTTCTAATTGCTCCCAATGGGAAATTACACGTAAAAGATATTTCAAAGCAATCCCCATGTTAACCTATGGGAGACATGGGCCTTGCAACAGTGAATACCGAATTGGGCAGTATTTCACTATCAAATAAAACGCACCAGCACATGTCCTATCTTTTAAATACACTGCACCCTGCCCAAAGAGCTACCTCGGGCCCACCTCAGGGGTGCCTTACATGTACTAAAAGGGAAGGCCTGGGCCTGGCAAGAGGGCGCACTTGCCAGGTCAACATAGCAGTTCAAAACTGCACACACAGATACTGCAATGGCAGGTCTAAGACATGTTTACAGGGCTACTCGTGTGGGTGGCACAATCAGTGCTGCAGGCCCACTAGTAGCATTTGATTTACTGGCCCTGGGCACACATTCATGCTGGGAGATGTCCAAGCCTCTCGATTCTCCACTCATTGTCATGTAACTTTTGGTTTGTACTACCAAATTTGCTCTCAATTATATGTAGTTTGCTGGAGATGGATATCACTGAGCTTTGGAGACAGGTGCACAGTGCCATGGGACTAGTATCAATTGCTGCACTGGTATGGCCTTCAAATGAAATGAGAGAACACCAGAGATGAGAGGCCTGCCCTGATCTCAAGAACATCTAGAGGCCTCCAAGCCCATCTTGTTGCAATAACTCAATATTGCAAACCGAACAGCCTGAAAATAAACATATCTAAAGCAAAAACTGTGTTTTTAGAGAGAAGTAGAAACCGGCGGATAGTTTTCTTTACTCAGAATAGAATCAAAAACTGGAAATAATCAACATGTTTACATACCTGGGTCTAATAATCTCAAACAACCTTCTCTGGGATCAACATATCAAGAGGGTGATAGAGAAATCAGAATCTACCTACAGTGCAATCCTAAAGAGGCCAAGGTGTTCGGTCATCGCTTGTTTGTAAACATAGACAAGATTGTCATGGCAAACGTGGGGAGTCAAATCGTGTAACCAAAGCAGGATGCCAGGAAAGACGATTGTAGAAAAATGCTTTTATTTCTACCAGTTGGATTCCCCACTGTTGCCCTCCAGACTGATGTCTGCTAAATCTCAATTCAAAGCAGATGCCAGATGGCTCCTATTAATTAATAACTGAGGGACCAAGAGCTCATGATACAAACCTGATTAACAAAGCATGGAAAGAGCACTCCTTGCTCATCCAGAAATCTCCATTTGTAGCAGGCTGGGAAAAAGAAGTAAGCCACCTCAGAAAAGTGCTGTCACTGGAAAATCACACTCTGAAGCTAACTTCAATTCAGCGAATTAAGCAAATCACTTGAAAACTCTTCACCACTCTGAAAACAAAAGGAAGATGCTTGAGAATCCTTTCCCAGTAGAGCTACATGGAGTGAAAATCTAACCCTACCTAGTCAAACTTCCTCTTCACAGACAACTACAGACTGTCATTGCTTTCCAGGAGTGGCACCCTTCCTCTAATCTTTCTAAGTAGCAGAAAGGAATATTCCTCCCCAAATTGCTCTTATGGTGAAGTAGAAGTCCTTAGCCATTTTTGCAAAAATGTACCCTCAACCCCAATGATAGCAAGAACACCACCACTGGCCATACCTTGGAAAAATAACACTCTGACTCTGATAAAGGCTGCTTAGAAACATGGCACGAAGCTAAGACCTTAAGAAAAAGCACAATGTGCAAATATGTGAGAAGTGAAAATCTGATGGCCCAGTTAGACCACAATCCCTCCCCAGGAGTAACACCTACACGCTGAGCTGGAACTCATAGACTCCCTCGGGCCAACAGCCATTTATTTGGCACCATCACTGACAGTCTATTTTTACTGAGTATGCTCAATGCCCAGAGTTCAGAGCTCAACGACCTGAGGCTAAGAAGCGGGCACTAATGTTAATGGACTATTTCCATGCTGCACGTCATGAGCACCGGAATACAATCAGAAATAGTATCTTTTTATGTTTTTGATATTATTCCACTCTTTCTTGTGTGGATGGCGATTACGCACCAAAAGCACCAATAAACTAATCTAATCTAATACAAAATGAGCGAGCACAAATAATGAGAATTCCAGGACACAGGAGCCGCCTACATATTTTACTCTTGTGTTGCTCATGTGAGATGACTCCTCATATCTAAGGCAGCTGTCTGTGGGAACTTTCTCAACACTGTTTGCTGCTACTGTTGGCTAATTGTTAAAAAGTTGTACAACTACCCAGACATACGTAATGCCAAAGTTGTCCAGTGCTAACAAAGTCTTTATTAGCAGCACCCTTGAGGGATAGGACTTGTTTATACTATAGCAAAATTAAGTCTAATGATTCCAGTACACTTGTGCATTTTTTCTGTCAAATATTTCCCATATCTTTACATGATCTTCTCAGGTTTATAACAGCAGGCATGCTTTCCAGTAATGCAGGTGTAAATATCCTTTGGGGTCAGGTAAGCAAACTTGCTTCCACAGTTCTGGAATCAGGTCCTTGAGGCAGACATTCCATTCAAAGTGAGGAACAGTTTTTCTATTATTCCTTGGACAGGTAGAAGACAACCCTTTATCCATGATAGTTCTGCAGGTTAGGGCTAGTATTAAGGAGGCTCTTTTGAACTATTTTAAAGAGAACATTATGAAAATATACCCTGGGCTACAGTGTGGGATTCAGCAAGGCCATTATATGAGGGGAATTGTTACCTCACTGTGAGTAAATAGGTGTATTATATGGTTTGGTTGTGTGACTTCACTGTGTAATATACTACCAACCACTTTAGGTCCAATCAGGTTTTGTTTGTTAAACCTTTAGCTCAAACCTGGGTAGCTTTGGCTCTGAGCAGTCAGGGTCACACAAAGGAACAAGTGTAAGCATTTTAACAGCACCAAAACAACTGAAGAAGAAAGAAATGAGACACTCAAGATAACTGACACCAATTTATAAATATAGGATTGATTTGATTGATAACATCCACCGGAGGGTTCAGGGAATACAGAATGTACACAGGATAGTAAATAACAGCTTTTTACTTAACTGCAAACAAGCTTTGACATGTTCAAAGTTCAATTTGATACTTAGAAACTTTATCAAATAAACTTGGGTAAGTATCAATGAAGTTACGTACAATTAATTTAGGTGACCAACCCCAACAAGGAGCCAGTCAGAGGGGCCAGTAAGGTCCACAGAAACAGTTACGTTGATGAGAAAAGCAAGGTCCAGTCCAGTTCCAGTATCTGTGGTCCCTTGCCACTCACTTCCATTGGAGTGGTCCTGAAGCAAGGGATATAGGATGCTGAAGATGCTTTGTGGTTGATGGGGGTCTTCATGAGAGTTACTCCTCAGTCCATCGGCTTGGTGAGGCGATCTTGGTAACAAAGGTCAATGTCCCTCAAAGTCATCTTGCACTTGGTAGCAGTTTCAGAGGTTCCCTTCTTTTAGCGGTAACTAGCCTTATGAGCAACCAAGCTGCGCTACGATGGCTGCCCCTGGTCCAGCAGACTCATGGGCAACTTTTGAGCTTTGGGTCCTGGTCCTGTGGGCGGCACAGCAGTAAGGACAGGCGATCAGGAATATGGGCTACTAACTTGGCATCTTCAGCTGTTGAGGCCTGTGCCAACTGACCTTTGTAGCCTCTTTGTCCGGCTGGGGGCTAAGGAATAACTTCTTAATGGGCAGGTCACAGCAGGCACAGTCCTTTTCTTTGCTAGCCCATGGTGCAACAGGTGCAGTTGAACTTCGGTGCAGCCTCTCATTTGCAGGGTTATTGGTGTAGCAGGTTAGTTGTTATTTGGTCTTCTTCTTTAGTTCAATGAGATCTGAGTTCTGGGCACCAGGGTGCCCACTTTATGCCCAGAAAATGCCCTCAGGGAAGGTCATGGTCACCAGCCAACGGGCTACCAAGTCCCTCTCTCCTGATAACTACTTCTTGTGAAGTGTGGCATATAGCTATCCTAGAAGGCTCTCTTCTGCCCACTTCCAACATAGCAGAACCCCTCTCTCCGCATGCAGAACTCCCTAGCCCAACCCAGAGGAGTGTCCCTGGATAAATGGTTTGACAAATGGCTTCCACTCTCTGTTCCTACTGCCAACCTGTCAGCCTAAAAAAACAAACCATCCTCTCTCCCAAGTGTATCCCATTTGCCCTCCAAAGGCAGCTTCTCCTTTGAAACTCGCCTTTTGGCCTAAACAACTGCATGACTTCCTGCCAGGGAGAGGTAACAACTCCCCCCACCATGCAGGCTTCTATGAGTCATTTTCTGAGAGTAGTTCCCATGTCTCCCAAGGAAGGCAGAAGGTGTCTGCGAAGACAGACCTTGGGCAACTAAAGTGGCACCTTCTAAAGTTGTACTTCGCCCATCAGTGACATTAAATTCGATCTAACCATTAAATCGGATTCGGTGCACTGATGCTTTTGATACTTTACAATACCAACTTTAGTAGGCCCAGCCAGAAGTTAACAGGACTGGGGTGCCATTCTGTAACTCTGCACTTGCCAAGGGGGCTACTAGCCTTTTTCACAGTAAAAATGACAATTTAGCGTTTCTACTGCTGAAACATATGAAAGTCCAAGTTCCACCTTTTAATATATAACATGCTGTCTTAGGGCTCGATAGGCCTTCTTTAGGGATGACTTATATAATTAAATAGAGAGGACTGGGCTTTGCCGATGCCTTAAACAGCAAAGTTGAGTTAGCAGTTTAAAACTGCTCTACCAGTCTGCAGTGGCAGCCTGGGAGACATGTTTTGATTGTTGTACTAGTGGTGGCACAATTAGAGCTGCATTCTACAAGAGATACTTCAGCTTACAGGCCCTAAGTGCCCCAGGTACCATATACTAGGGACATACAAGTAAGTTGAGCTATGATTATTGGGTGTTAGCCAATAGAACATATACCATTTTAAGGGCCAGACCTCATGCAATGAGTCGTGTTTAACAGGGCTTAGGGCATTGCAGAGTCATTACGCCAGTGGCTAGTAGTCAAAAAGTGGGTAAAAACACTATGGTGTTTGTGACACTAAAAAACTCCAGGATCCAAAATTTGGAAGCTACTATCTCAAAGTTTGAGTCAGAACACAAAGACACCGTTTCCAGACATGTTTACCATCTTCACCGTAAGACCTGTGGAGAGCTGGAGTCTTTTTTTGACCAAGAACGCTGCTCATGAACTGTTAAGACAAAACAATTGAACTTCGAGAGAGGCAATAAAGGAGGCAAGCTGCTAGCCTACAAAATCCAAAAGGTCAATTTTAAGAACTACAACAGGAAGGTCAGTGATGATAGGGGCACAATGGTGTAGTTAGACCAGGAGGCCTTGGAAGCACTTTTCATGTCTTCCTGGGACCTATACAGTGCAGAACAATCTGCAGCACCAGACTAGATATTTGAGGAATATTCAGTTCGCAGGGCTCCTGATGGGTTCCCAAACTTTATTTTATTGGGCTTTCTGGGAACTTCTGTCCTTCTGTTTGGTGAAGGTATTCAATTCATTTCTGGAAACAGGAGCGGTAATGCCAACTACAGAAGAATCCATCATGGTTCTCATTCTTAAGCACAACAAGCTCCCAGACCTGTGCAGCTCATACAGACCCATTACTCTTGTTAACAGTTATGTTAAGATTTTTGATAAAATTCTGACATCATGTATTCTGAATATAAGGCCCCGGATTATCTCACCCTACTAGAGTGGGTTTATCAAAAGCCATAGTAGAGGGGACAACATAATTCTGGGAATAAGTGCTATAGAGAAGGCCTCTTGTGATCAAGTCTAATTGCTACTTCTCTCGCTTGACACAGCGAAGGCATTCAATAGAGTGAATTAAGTATTCCTAAATAAAGCTATCAGCAAGGCTGGAACACACCCCAATTTGAAGTGATTCATGCTAGCCAACTCTGTCAAACCTTCAACTAGAATGGAAGTCACAGCTAGTCTGACAGACCCAATACTTTTGATAAGGGGCACTCAAAAGGGTTGCCCCATCTCTGTTTTTCTTTGCTTAAAGCATGGAATTTCCAGTAAAAAAAAACAGGTTCACTCTAATATTGCTGGTTTACAATGGGAAACAAGCAGTTGAAGATCGGGCTATTTGATAACAATACACTATGTTTTCTCACTGACCCTTCCAGCTCATTAGCTGCATTAAAGGAAGAGTTTCTGGAATTCCAAAGTGTATCAAGTTTGTGTGTCATCGTTTCATTGATGCAACATGGGAGGCTGTGCTGGGGAACAGGGGTCCAGTGCTATTCAATACCTGGAGGTGGTAACCCCAGCTTATTCCTCATGCCTCTATGATTGTAACATTCCCTCTCTCTTGGAGGTGCTTTAGAAAGATCTGTATTGATGGGTGCTTCAGGAAATGTTTTGGATTGGGTGCATAAACTGTGTGAATACGAACTTCCTGCCAACATTTTTTTATGTGGTAAGAATGCTGGTTCTTACATTTCCCTTGGGAATGATTAAGAAGATCCGAAATAGGACCTGGGCTTTCATTTGGTGTAATAAAACAGTATAGGTTGCCAGATCTCTATTATGTAGGACCCCACTTACTGGTAGATTGGGAGTGCTGGAAATCAATAGATACATCTCTGCTGGCCAGTTTGCCCCACATTGTTGTGGGTAATGAAAAAATACAAATCTTGGGTGATAATGGAGCAACAGGTATATAGAACCCCTCTGCCTCATCTCTTATGGCTCATACCCAGGATGTATGACCAATTGGGGCCAATGTTGCAATCCAGCAGCACCATATTACAGTACTGGAAGAGTGATGTTAGGGTGAAATCGATAACACCCAATCCCTCCCCTCGAACATCTAATTAGGTAACCCAGAATTCTTACAGCGAATGTTGGACAATGACTTTGCCCAATGGCAGACCAGGACCTCCCTCACACTTTGAGATTTATTCATAGACATAACCCTTTTTTGCTGAACTCGTTTAGGTGCATGTTCTCTCTCCCTTAAACCTGGTTTGATTGGTACAGAATCACAATCACATAGGGCCCCTGCTCAGGGGGAAAAGTATTATATTAAAACAAACACCACTCCTACTGATAATACCTATATGCATACAGTCACAACAAATATAGCATTTTCAAAGAAGGAAGGGGTTGGAGCCAATAAATACAGATAAAAAAATGTATTACATTGCACACATAAACATACACATACACTATAATTTTCGCAAAATCCAAAATTTCAATAAACACAAACTGATACAAATCTAAATCTCAATGCAATATCCAAGGTGTTTCCCACAACCCGATTCAACCACTTAATATACATTAATTCACATCAGCCATCCCATACACTTCATTCAACTATGCACAATACATTCACCGAACAAAAAATGGGAATCTCTGACAAGTCTGGCATTGGACAATAATTTATAACATAAATAGATACTTCCATCAATTGTCATCCAATAGTACTTAGTATATCCTTTGTAATATTCCTATAGCATTTGATATGCCACCCTAATTAACTCATTGGAGTGACATAATTTTTCTGTGTCCAAATTCACAAGTTCATTGACTGGATGATTGTCGTCGAATGCCCATCACCTTTCAGTCCAGTAAATGGTGCCTCCAATCCTAAATGTCAAGTGCTGACACGTTTCAGTGGGAATCACACGCATGTAGTAGTCCTTTTCTACAGGGCATAACAGTCTTGTGCGAAACCCCAAAACACCAAATGTGGGTGGATGGGGTAGAGCCAACTAAGAGACTCACACACGATAAACAGATGAAAAAAGGCCACCTAATGGACTGAGGACAAATGGGTATTAGATTGATGTAAACAGAAGAATAAACCAGTCATGTCATACATGCCAGGAAATAAATGACATTGACATTCATATCTTGGGTCTAGGGGAGATCTCTGCAGATTGATGGCACAAAGCCAAAACCGTACTAACAACGGCATTTGCCTGATAAAGAATGAGATCCATAACTGGCATATTTAATTTACTTATAATTCCCAAGTAAAATGCACTACGTGAACCCAGGGTCTGTAAACTGAATGCTACTAGTGGGATTGCAGCACTGCTTGTGACACCCACTCAAGTAGCCCTAAACATGTCTCAGGACTGCCACTCCAGAGTCTGTAGGTGCAGTTTTCACTGCCATGTCGACTTGGCATTTAAAAACCTCTTGCCAAGCTTCAAATGCCCCTTTTATTACATATGTCACCCCTCTGGTAGGCCGTAGGTAGCCTGTATGGCAGGGTGCTTTGTAATTAAAAGGCTGGACATATACTTTTAAGTTTTACCTATGAAATTTCTTAAGCCTCTACCCACAGAACTTACACGTATATGTACTTGCAAAAGCTGTGCTACAAAAAGATGTCCCTGTCGATATGCTCTTCTCAAATGATCAATATTCTGCAAATGTACCACGAGTAATTGCCGAAACAAGTAAATAAAGTGAACTATAAAAATGTGTCGAAAACAAGAGTGATAAACATTATTTTTTTCATATTCACACCATAAAAATTTTTGGGTGTATACATAAAAGGATTAAAAGCCATTATTATTTGTTTTATTTCTATATATGTCTCTTCTTCCTCTATTACAGCCGCTATTTTGGAAAATGGTGGAAGGGTTGCTCTTATGGGTTATATTTGGTCTCTATAAGACTACTTGGCACCCGAAACCTATGTTTTGACACCAAAATGAAGTATTTAGGTCATCCATCATTTTAAAAAATGTCATCCAGGAAAAATTGGGCTCGGATCAGCAATGTCTACCAAAGCTAAATTACTTCTCCAATGATCCAAAATCACAAATCAAAAATGAAAATCTCTGTACATCAATTTTTTTATGGAGGTATATCAGGAGACCCGGATTATGTGAAGCCTACCCCTCTCATAAATTAACATTGGAGATTCCTTTCACATTTAATAATCTACAATTCCTAATTGAGAAGGAGTAGACATATCATGTTTAGTACCTTTGGAAATGTAATAAGAAGTCCTCTTTACCGATAAAGTTGCATTTATTGTTACAATTTGGAAAATGCAGCTTTTAGAAACTTGGCATTTTTCTGCTCATAAGCCCTGTGTGCGAGCAGCCTGTCTCCTGATGGGCCATCTTGGGCAGAATAGGAGGGAGGAGCTGACAAATGCACCTATATAGGCAGTGTACTGCTTCAACACAAAGGACTGCATACTCCCAGAGCCAAGGCAGGAAGAAAGGACCTCTGTGCACTTCAAAGACCCTTCTTTGAAGTCACCCCCAATTTAAAGCCACAACTGAGTGTAAGTACTGGACCTCTGACACTATCAACTCAGTACACTTGTGGACCTGTGGGTACTGTGCGAGGAAGGACTGCTATGCTGCTGAAAGGACGATTGCTCTGCTGGACTTCTGCTCTGCTGTGCTGACCTGCTGACCTCATTGCTTGATAGTGAGAAGGACTGGATGTGAATTTCTCCAACCCATGACCAAAGTGACTCCAAGGGCTTGTTGGCTTGCCTCCTGTTCTTCTGAAGTCTCAGGGACACAAAAGACTTCCAACGCACCTTCTCCAGCTCCTGGACCCATCTTCAACCAGCTCCTGACCCTCAAGAGGCGACCCTCCAGTCCTGGGCCCTAGGAAGTAGTTTTTGGGTCCTGAAATCAAGCTTTTGGGCTCTTCACAACCACAAATGTGCCCGCTCAAAAAGAAACTGTGCCGCTAGCACAAAGAATCAGGGCGAGCTTCAGCAATTTTGTCTCTTCGCACAGCAAGCATCACCACTCAAAACTGCAAGGCTCCAGTCACCTGTCCACGGTGCCCGGTCAACTCTTCACGCCCCCGGACCACGACCAGTGAGCTCTCCTTGCTCCCCGCAAACTTTTTTACAGTGGATGGGACTCTTGGCTCAAATCTTGAGAAGGTAAAAATTCAGCAGGACTGTGGGTGCTCTATCTCGGTCAGCCTGAACATTTGGATTTAACCTGATTAAGCACGACCAGATAGCCCCAGTTGGAAATTTATGTTTTTATGAACTATACCACATTTTAAGTCTTAAAAATTCATATCTCAAATTCTACTTATTGGATTTTTGTTGTTTTGGTCCTGTTTTGTCCATAAAAATAAGCCCTAGTTTTCTAACCAGGTGTTTTCACTGTTTTACTGTCTGAAGTGTTGCAAATACTTTACTGTCTCTTAATTTAAGCCTGACTGCTCAGTGCCAAGCTACCAGAGGGTGAGCACAGGTTCATTTATGGTGTGTATCTAACTTACTTTGACTAGGATTGTGGTTCCTGCTTAGCAGGGTGCATACCTCTGCCAACAAGAAACCAAATTTCTAAAACTCAGTACAAAGAAAGCCTTTATTAAAATTATGTTACTATGGTACTTGACTCCCATTTGGCTAGAAGACAATCAATGGGGTACTGACATGTGCTGGAGGGGATGTAAATCCAGAGGGGCATACCTACACCTTTGGTGGGAATGCCTGCAATGTCTGAATCTTTCGGGAGGCAGTTTTGGCCCAGATTTGAAATACCACCGGAATCGAGTCTGGTATGGGACCCCGACTGTCTTTTTGGAGGTTGTGGACGATGAGGGTCTCTTTCCCCTTATCTTAGCAATCTGGAAACTTATCTCCCAATTCTTACTTGCAGCCCAGCTGACTGACACACACAAATGGAAGGACCCTCAGCCTCCCAGTATAACCGTCTGGTGGAATAAATTGTGGAATCTCTATACAAAGGATAGAATCACAGCCACGGTTCGTGACCCACTGTCAGGATTTGAGAAAATGTGATCCCCCTCTCTCATAAAGCAGCAGCACTCAACATCATACATTTACCTAGGACCAAGAATGCTTGAGATGGCTGATGTATGTGTCTTCACTGGCATGAGGGAGTGATATATTTTGAAATGTGTATCATTTTGAAATTTACTGTACTTGATTGAAGGCATCTACTTCCTATCCCCTTCAAGGCTTTTGTTACAACATGATAAAGTTGTTATAAAAACCAGAAGACATATAGGGGGTCATTACAACTTTGGCAGGCGGCTACTGCCGCCCGCCAAGCTGTAACCGCCGGGCGGCCACCAATGCGGCCGCACACCCGCGGTGCCCATTTGGACATCCCCGCAGGGCCGGCGGGGATGTGGGCCGCAAAATGGGAGCCGGCGGTGTTGCGGCCATGCGACGGGTACAGTTGCACCCGTCGTGCTTTTCACTGTCTGCATAGCAGACACTGAAAAGCCGCATGGGGCCCTGTCAGGGGGCCCACAACTCCCTGTACCGGATTATCACCGCCGGGGCAAAAGTGGTGGAATACCGCCGGCCCCGGCGGTGTGACCGCTGCGCTTCCGCCGCGGTTGTAATAGGCCAGGAAGCACCGCCAGCCTGTTGGCGGTGCTTCCGTCACTTTAGCCCTGGCGGTCTCACACCGCCAGGGTCAAAATGACCCCCATAATCCCTAAAATGTGAACCCTGTTTAGCTGAATTTTATAATTTCCTATCACAAATAGCCTCTTTTTTTCAGTCACAGATGTGTCAATAATAATAACAAATCCCACAAGGTAAACCTAATATTTAGAACTCTTTTTAGGTCTGGCATTAGTTAAGACCTTTTAATTTTAGTAAGATATGTATAATATACTTACATATGGGGGCTTTCATTCACCTTTCTTCCAGCCATTGGTCTGTTGTTGTGTCATTCACATTTTGCTCTCGCCCACTACAGCATATAGCATATAGCATATAGCATGGGGCAGTGGGGCAGCCTACTTAGGCCAATGTTTAACTTCACTTTCAGTAACTGCATTTTTCTCTCTCACAAGGAGCACATCCACACAGAAACTAGTTCCCTTCAGTGCCAGTGTTTGTGTTTGTTTCTTCTTTATAATTACTTTAGTGTTGCCATTTTGTTTAGAGCCTGATGTGTTAGCAGGACACTTCTGATGCACATTCCATCTTTACCAGATCCGACCTCCTGCCAGTGCTGTGGTAAATTCCTTTTGAGGTGTTTTGCTTTTCTGACTGCTGCTATTTCATAGCATACCAGATCAGATTGTGTCCATTTGAAACTGTTCAATATTAAGTTATCCTCTTTTTTACTTTTTCTCTCTCTCTTTCTTTCCTTCTTTTGTTTCTAATTTCTTTCATTTATTCTTTCTTGCTTGCTTACTTTTTTCTTTCTTTGTGTCCTTCCTTTCCTCCTTCGTTCTTTCCTTCTTTCTTGTTTCCTTCTCTCTTTTCTTTTCTTCTTTCCATTTTCTTTTTTCTTTTCTTTCTATCTTTCTTTTGTTCCTTTATTTCTATCTTTCTTCTTTCTTTCTGTCTTTCTTTCACGCTCCTCCATTCTCACCTTCTTTCATTCCTTCTATCTTCTTTTCTTTGTATTTCCTTCTCGCTTTCTTTCTTACATTTATTCTTTCTTTCTCTTTTCTTACCTCTTTTCTTCTTTCTTCCTTCTTTCCATTTTTCCTTCTCCTTATCTCCTCCTCTTCTTTCCTTTCTTTCCTTCTCTTGTTCTTTCTTTTTTCTTTCCTTCCCTTTCTTTTTCCTTTTTTCCATTTTATCTTTCTCTTGCCCAATTTCATTCTTGCCTTTTTCATTTCTTAATTTCTTCTCTTTTTTCTTTCGCCTTCCTTTTCTTTCTCTATCTCTTTCCTTCTCTTTTATTCTTTCTTTCTCTTCCTTCACCATTTCCTTCTCGTTCCTTCTTCCTTCTTTCTTTTCTATTCCTCCTTTCTTTCCTTCTTTCCATTTTTCCTTCTCTTTCTGTCCTTCTTTTTTCTTTCTTTCTCTTTCCTTATTTCTTGCCTTCTTTCTTTTCCTGTTTCTCTCTCAAAACCAAGAGGCTTGAAGCCAATGCCAGACTGACTGACTCTTTTATGTCTATGTTAGACAAGACCTTTTGATTTTACAAACATTATGTCTATCACCCAGTTACTTACAGGGGTTTCAGTCAGAACTCATCCAATATTTTGTGGTTGGTGTCATTACGATTTTTCTTCCACTCACTCGAGCATGCATTAAGGGCAATGACACAAGCCCACTTCTGGCACTGGATGACTCCACTATGAGTTACGGCATGCCACCCTTTCATAAGGAACCCATCCACACACACACAGTAGTTCCCTTCAGTGCCAGGGAGTATTATGGTAATGTATGTTTTTTTGGAGCGCTAAAACATTTTTGCTTGTAGCCTGGCATATTCCCAAATAATAAAGTTTTGCAAAAAACATGGCAAAACGAAACTTTGGCCAACGCCAGATCTATTGGCTTTGCCAGTGCTTGTTCAACTGGGTTGCTGGGATAGAGTTAAAGTCAGTTTTCTACAATTTGTTCACATACTAACATAAATGTATCCCACTTGGGCTTGCAGATTAGAACACATTTCACACACCCATGGCTGTATCCCTCAAAATTACAAAAGACTGGCAAAATCAAGGTGGTATAGATGGATATGCACCTAATATATATTTTTCTTCGATTTACTGCTTTATTTTCAGATAGTACACCTCGGAAACAGTGGTCAAGCCTTGTCTCTTTCTGATTCTGAGCTGTACCATCTGAAGCTAAAATACTTAGCGAACTATCAG
This sequence comes from Pleurodeles waltl, assembly GCF_031143425.1. Taxonomy (NCBI): domain Eukaryota; kingdom Metazoa; phylum Chordata; class Amphibia; order Caudata; family Salamandridae; genus Pleurodeles; species Pleurodeles waltl. The sequence continues at coordinate 297,407,456 of NC_090442.1, forward strand.
GTTAAGTGAATTTACTTTACATCCGCAGGTGCATCAGGGAGGCCATCTGCGCTTCTCCAGACATAGTACTGTGTTGTCTACAGCAGGGAGGCGTGTTTAGGGCTTGTTAGTAGAGTACAGCTGGTTGGCATCTGGTTTTGTACAACATATGTGGTGTTAATAGGGGAGAGGAGGAAGAAGACGAGGAAGCGGTAGAGGAAGACGTGGGGGAAGGGAGGTACTATTTGTTACCAGACTCAAGAGTACTTGATTTCAATCAGGGTAAGTTTGGTCATGCTCTATTTTCAAACTGTGCTTCTGTTTAAGTGCAGTTCTCAACAGCAAGTGTGTTAACATATTACGACATCTTACTGTCTCGATGCTACACCAAGTAAATAGAACCTAATGTACCTACATCTTCAAGAATGTAACCGCAATCCATTGAAGCACCATGTTAACTCTCTTATTGGAAAGACAATTTGAAGAATTGAACAGTTGGCTGTACAACTACAAAACAATCAATCTGTTAGATCCCTAAGCAGACTTTTTAAAGAATATTTTCTAATTCTCTTCATTAGGTGGTGGTGTTCTGCAATTGTCAATAGGCGAGTCAACTTCACTAACACTCAAGAATTGACAAGTTTTTCAAAGCCGTAAGAATTCAAAACAATGTAAATATGTTTAGATGGATAAAGTGATTTATTCTGACTCCTTTTCAATTATTTGTCAATGGATGTTCAAATGGTACATGTTTAGTGTGAATATGCACAGGTTAACTATTTGATAAAATCACATTCCTTAGGCACTGGAGTGGGGGCGGTTGCTAAGAGAAGGCTTATCAAACGTTGCGGCAGAGGTCTTCAAACCTTTTTGCCCTGAATCCCACTTAGCAAAATATTTTAAAGTTGGGCCTCTTTTCAAAAATTTATTGTAAGGATTTGGAGAGTGGCAGGGAGAGGGATGATCGCAGGGGGAGAGGATTATGTGATCAGTTCAGGGGGTTCTTTTCTGTAGCTTGTAATTCACACTGTGAGACTTATAAAAATTCAACAGCATCAAACAACAGAATTGTCCAAAAACACTACTCCACATAATGGGAGTGGTGTGTGCCCCAATGCAGCTTCAAATGCTGCACTAATGATCGCTGTAGCACGGAGAAGCAGGCTGTCTCCTCATGTTTCACTCCTTCCCAACCCTGTGACCATCACTTCAATCTCAAAACAAGCCTGGTATCTTTCTGAAAGAAAAGGAGCTACTGCATGCTGCCCACTTTTTTGTGCCAAGGGCGCCATTTGCCCTAATGCTAACAAGGAAAATGAGCCCCCATGCCCACGTTTTATTGTAAAACATTCATAATTGCGAAGCAGTGGGCCCCTGGCAAAGGAGTCCTTGCACCTATTTCACTATTGATAGCTACTGCCCTGCTGTCACCTCTGACCTTTGCCAACATGGGCTCCAGTCTCACACCATTCCTCCCCCTCCCATCTCTCATCATCCCTCTCATCGCTCTGATACCCAAATCAAGTTGTCTTCTCTGCTTCATTTTCCCCTCCCTTTTGCCATTGTTCGAAGGCTCAAAGAAACGCTGGCACAGGAAGTGTGCACTGTGCCTCTAATTCAGCTGCAGTAACAATGATATCTAAGGCGCTGCGAAGCAGGCTGTCTACTCTGCCCACTCAACAGGACCATTACTTCCATGGCAGATGCCCCAGGGGCACGCCCCACAGTTTGAAGACCTCTATGTTGAGGGAATTAAGAGAGGCGCATAATGTTGATAAAAATGAGTGACAGCAGAGTCAGATGAGAGGGAAAGATGAGAGATAGACTTGGGAGTAAGAGAATCTTTGGGGTTATATTAGTTTTTGATTAAACCAAGTCTCCTATCACTAAGCACAGACCTTCTGGAAAGCGAAACAATTTACCAAGAAAAGGAGTTCACAGAAAGTGTCAAGATGACACTATGGTCAGGGAGAACAATTGGGAGAATGTAAAGAAGCCGACACGTTAGATCTATAACTAATGTGACATTCAACACAGAGGGTATGTGAAATACAAATGAATATATCTATGGTAAAGGTGGAGCTTGAAAGCGCATGTTATGAAGGAGAGTCATATTGCACCTTTGTTCCGGTTGGTGACCTGCATTTGTTCCGTCGTCATGTACTGTACATTTTGACTAAGTAAATAGGGCGTGAGCTGAGCGGAATTATCCATATGGCCTGATTACCTTACGAGGCCCAAGGTGCACACAAGGACAGCTAAGGCAGTGAAGACACATTTTGTGGGCAGCACTTCAACACTAATACGTCAGTTTGCCCCTAAGGGTTTGGCAAGATACCTTGCTGCGGTATTCCAGAGCAGCATTTCTGCTTGAGTGCTGCTCTGAACACCAACAGGATGGTTCTCTCCAGCACCAATCTGAGTCCCTACAGAAGATAAATATTATTCTGCATTGAAAAATACTACAAAACTCAATCTTTCAAGCACTACAAAACACTCACACCATTCAACAACGGGTGCAGAAATGCACAGCAGTGTTCAAAACTCCAGGACCATGTCACATTGTGCTCACAACAACGATGAAGGTGGAACAAAACACACAGACCACAATCCAAACATGCCAAGCTGAGCTGCGTAAAATCCTTTCACATTCAGCTCATGTATTTCCATTTCGTCAAACAGATTTGGTCATCGACCACTAAGAGTCTTAGGCCAGCTTACTTAATTAAGGGCCATATGTACGAACACATTTTCCCATAGACACAGAATGGGTAAAACCCTTTGCTACATCTGGCCCTAAATCCTTCCAGTAAAGGACTAAATGGTATTGCATTTTTTTCGCTGCTACAGATGTTCAAATTAGGAATAATCTCCTTAGAAGGCTACTTGTTGAGATGAAAATGCCCTCCGCATGGTATACAGGTGTGGACCCCTGCTCTGAGTGCCAGACAGCATGTATATCTGGCTTTTACCTTGGCTCTAGTGTCATGCTAATTGAGTGTGTGCGCAGAGACCAAGACCTGTAAATGACAATGCAAGGTCCAAGCACTGTTCTGCGATCTGGATGGGTGCACCAAGCATATCCATGATAGTGAATTGAGGATTAATATCCCCGAGGATTAATGACTCTGTGCCTAATGCCCTCTCTTGTGTTAAGTTTCACCTTTATGTGAAACCCAGAATCATAACCTGAAATTCTAAGTATGCATGTATAGTATTCCTGTAGTATATGTGTCATAGTTGGACGCTGTTTGTAGCTGAACTGAGAAGCCAATTAGATGAATTTTGGATGCCCCTCGTTTGGCATGGCACAGATGGGATCTGAGGGCAGCTACCTCTGACAGTGGTAGTGCAGTGACTGCATTACTGTGGCTGGAAGGTGGAGGTCCAGACACTGAATTGAGGAGGATCCAGATGGTGCCACCCTTAGAAAGTTTATAAAGACTTTGTTAGTAAGGAGCTGCTGATTAGATCTTCTGTAGAACTGCCATTTCGTTGATGGTAGGTGTGGGAAATGTGGTTGCTGGTGGACTGGAGTGTGAAACCTGGTCAAGCAACAGCCACAATCCCTTGCAGGGTGAACCACAAAAAGTCTCTAAATTAACCTGTACTTAACCCTGTGCAGCTAGGCACACAAAGCAGTCAGGCTAATCTTAGAGGCAATGTGTTAAGTATTTATGCAGTACACAAACAGCAACGCAGTGACAACACAACACAATAAAAATCCTAAACCAATTAAGAAGAATAGAGTAAAGCTTATTATATTATTTGACACCAAAACCATGAAAATCCCATTAGTAGAACTATGGTTCTGAATGTTTAAGGTTCAAAATAGCAAGTTCTCAGTTTTAGAAAATGGCCACCTGGGCACCTTTAGCACCACGACCAAGGGTCCAGGAGTGGAGTGTGTGCAAGACTCACTCAGGCTAGGTCCAGGTGCAGGTTTAAGTTGTTTGGAGCCTGTTATGTCCCTGTGGCTCAAACCAGGAGACCAGCTGAACTAGCCCTTGGAGTCACTTCTAGAGTCCTGGGTGTAGATGGCAATGCAGTGTTCTGAAGCAGGGCTGGTCTCTGAAAGTCCCAAGCAGGCTCCAGGCAGCAAGGAGTACTTCAAGGTACAGCAGTAGTTTTTGGCAGAGTGCACAGCAGGTCACAGCAGCAGGTGGTCCTCTGAGAGTCCTTCCACAGGTCCAGTAGTGAACTGATGAGCAGGTCAAGTGCCAGAAATTTCCTGCCCCCCACCACCCCGCCCTGGCTCCTAGCTGGCTGCACGACAATACAGGATCGTTAAACCTATTGTGCGGTGGCAGAGCCCAGCCTATTCAGTTGCAAGTGGGGCTGTGCTTAGCTCTGCCCCCCCATCAAGTCAGTTAATGGTCCATTGAGGCTCTGCTAATCCCCCTTTTGTGTGACTTTGTGGGATGAATTCACAAAGTGCCATCTCTCAGTTACACCCAGTCATGTGACCTGGACAGATTACAGGCACAGAGGGCTAAGGGCAGGAAAATGCTAACTTTTTGAAAGTGGTATATTCAAACTTGTGATGATAAATCCGACTTTACAAGTAAAAAGGGGTTATCATTATAAGTTCATAGGTACCAAACATGACCTCTGGTTTACGAATTACAACTTATTAATTTTAATAAGGAATCCCCAATGTTACCCTATTGGCGGGGTAGGCCCCTCAGTAGTGGGACAACCAATTTGGGAGTTTTTCACTACTAGGAATTGTAAAACTACATTTTAAATACACAGCACCCTGCCCTATGGGCTATGTAGGACCTACCTTAACGGTGACTTATATGTAATAAAAGGGGAGTTTAAGGCTTGAGATTTTAAATGCCAAGTCAACATGGCAGCGGGACATTTACTTCAGGCTGCAATGGCAGGCCTGGGACAAGTTTTAAGGTGCCACTTGAGTGGGTGGCACATTAAGTGCTGCAGGCCCACTGGTAGCATTTAATTTACAGTTCATGGTTATAAGGTAGACCACTCTACAAGGAACTTACAAGTAAATTATCTATGCCAATCAGGTATATGCCAATCAAATCATGTTTAAGGGAGGTAAACTGCACAGAGCCCTAAAGCCAACAGAGCAAAAATCCAGACAAAATGGAGGCAAGAATGCAAAACATTTGGGGGAAGACCACCTTAAGGCTTACAGGTCTAATAGTAGGGGTGAGGGGCTGGCCTGCAAATTATAATATGCAAGGTGAGGACATTTCTAGGCTAGGCCTGCCCTTTTGTGTGTTCCTCGTTACTGCCTCTGGTTCTCGAAGGCTGATCACAGCACGCTTCAGAAACCTCACATTGTACTGTGTGCCTATGTTGTGGGTGCTCTAGCTTTAAAACAGCAGCAGTGGTAGCTGCTGTGAGAAACATCACTTTACATAAATGCTGTGCCTGGAGAGCAGCCTAAGAAGGGCACTTGAAGAAGTTCCTATCCAAACTGGTTCTGACGTTTGATCCAGTGGCTCCACATCCCCTATCTAGAATGTGTGTATAAATGTGGGATACAAATCACCCCACTTTGTTCCAGTTGCAAGTTCTTCATGACCAAGGAAGGGAGTGTTCTGTAGAGTACTCAAAGGACTACTGAGGGACTGGTGTCTGCCTGACAGCCAGTCTCCCATAGGAGAGAGGACATAACCTGAAGTTTGACAGGTCTTAAATAAAGCTGTCTAACTTTTTGGGCAAAAGCCCGAATACATGCCATCCATACAACCAAACACCTTTTTCAACACCTGAGGGTAAAGCTAAGTTTTCATCTTGACCATTTCAGACTTCCTATAATAGGTGAAATAGTGTTGTCAGATGACCTACCTAGTACAAAGCTCACTTGGGAGGGTGGGGTACATGAAAAAATCTTTTTTTTACAGAGTCTGTTGGCAACAACGTTTGCAAGGATCTTAACATCTAAATTTAACAGATGATAGTTCTTCCTTGGTTTAGGTATCAGTGGTATTAGTGCGCAAGTCAATTCTGTATTAATAGAACCCGATGATGGAATATCCTACACAGTAGCTGTGTTGTCCTATGCATGTCAATCCTCAGAAATTCAATAGGTAATCATTCCACGGTGCCTGACTGAATGCATGTTCTCAATAGCTTCTGATCTTTTCTCTTCAGTTATAGTACCTTCTAATTTCCCCACACATTTCCAAATAAATTCACTGCAGTGTGATCCTAGTCACAAACCTATCCTCTAAAATTTCGATCAGAGTTCGGTCTGTACTGTATAAAAGCCTGAAAGCTTACCCAATTATTGTGTAATATCTAATGAGAGTGTTAGGAGCTCACCCTTTTGGCCTCCTGTTGCCAATATACCAAAGGGTGACTCTTTTTGTTTACACTGGGTATCCAGTAGGTAACCCACGTTTTCTTCATTTCCATGTTGCTTATGGTTCAGTCTGGATAATGCATACTCAGCTTTGAATGTGAATACTGTTTACTGTCAAATTTAGCTGAAATTAGTTTTCTCAGTAGCCCTGCAGCAGACGAGACATTGCAACAGCTTGTAAAGTCACAAATGGATGTTTCAACATCTTCTGTGTTTCCACCCACTTTGTTTTGGTGAATGTGGAGCTCCTTATCATCTTCATCTGATAAATGCTTTTCAAGCAGCCCGCAGTGTTTTGTCAGAGCTCACACTGCCATCAATGTTAGCCAAAGTGTCAGTGGGACACACTAGAGAGCATTATATCAGGATTTAATTAAAATTTAGCGGGGGTGTAACCAGCAGCATCATGTCTAGTTTTAACAATATTGGTGCATGGTTTGATATATTACCCTCCAGAACGGTATGCACAACGTGAGATAGAAAGTCAACAGTTCAAAGTACAGTTCAATCTGTGTACTCATACAATGGATACTGGACACAAAGTATCTTCCAATTGAAACAGAAGTCTCCGGAAGTTTATAAGAGCATGGCCAGGCATCAAATCATTAAGCAATCATCAGTTCTTATTGTCAGCTCTGTTGCTCTGTTGGCCTTCCTGATGTGTCAATAATGGAGTCTGTCATAATATTCCAGTTGCCACCTATAACTATTTTGGAAAGCTCCCAAATTCTTTAACCTTTCTGGAATATCTAGGGAGGAAGAGTGTCTAACTATCAGCGGGATGGCAAATGAATGTAGTTAACCACCAGTGGTCGGACAGTTTAAAAAAACACAAACCAGCCCTCATCATCACTACAGCTCTTAGTTACTGTTACCGAGAACAATGTATGGATCGATATACCTACATCTCCACATCTGAACTGAAGAGTTTGTTCTCATTCTGACCGATATGTACAGGTTACAAACGAAAATCACCTTGTCCACCCAGTCCCTTATCTGGTTACCGCCTCTGCAGGAGAAAGGTAAGTCTCTTGGATTAAAGTAATATCACAGGATTACTTGGGAAGATATGATAACATTTTCTTATGTTTAATGTAGTGTGACAAACTGCTCAAGGAAATGACTGATAGCACTTTTGAAAAGTGTTGTGTTGTATCGTTTCAAGACATTGTGGACCAAGAGATTGGCTATGCAGAGGGTGGTGACTTGACACATGTACATTTGGGAGGTGCAATGATGTACAGAAATAAATCCTGAATATCAGTGAGGGTGTACTTATGATTTACTGCATTATATGGTGTGGGTCAATGGAGCAACGGTTGGAGGTGCAGTCGAATGGAATAGTAAGCAAGTGCAGACAACAGACCTTAGCAGATGCTACTATCTAGGCATGGAAAAACCACTAGTGGTATTCAGTAAATGGTTAACCTAAACTCCTGCAGCTCAAGTTACCATAGTATGGGGCCCTGGACTTCAAAGCTTGAAAATATAGACTAAATAGGTGAGGGATAGCTATCCAAGCTGATCCACTGGACTCTACCATAAGAAAGGTAAATAACAAGCAACATTTATCACCCTAGACCCTAGTGGGAAAAAGTCAGCCTAATGCAAATCATACCTGAACAAGTAGGGCCTTATTCACAAAGGTAAACATACACATTTGTGTTAGTGTATGCTTTTTCAGCATTTACAAACCTGCACTTTAATAGTAAATTCACACGTGCAGAAACTTTGGTGTAGTGACAGAATATTCTGCACATAAAAAATTATAGGCAAAGTCTCCACACTCGTAAACTTACTATTAGAATGTAGGTTTATGAATACTGAAAATGCGTAACGTACACAAATGTGTAAGTTAACCTTTGGGAATCAAGTCTTGGATAAGGTTTTCCAAGACTTCGAGCTCAGCAATAATCTCAATAGTCAAGTGAGAGAGGGATACACAAATGCTAGGCAAGCATTCAAGTGATGGTTTGTCCACTCCTTTGGTTTGGGAATTTTTTAGCCGTTCTGAACTGGAGCAATATGAGATGAGTGGGCCCACCCATGTATTGCTAAACTGTGTATCTTAGGTCTTAAACAGCCATCTTGACTTGTCAGTTAAGTCCTGCTTTAGATTTTGCTTTGTTGCTCCAGTGTCTCATGACCAATTCCATTATTACTTGTTACATTCCAACGTTTCTGTGGTCTGTTTCTTTTTGAGGATGTGGGGACCTCCACTGCTGTTGAATTTAGAGATTCGAAATATTTTTCCAGTTGCTCAATGTTGTGGTATTCTCTCTTTTTACTTTCTACAGTATTCAGCATAGTGGCAGGATCCAAAAGGTTATAAGAGCTATACTATGTCTTCAACATCGACTGCATTCATTTCCTATGAGACGTCAATTGATATGAAATGAACAGTTTAGGTACCTGAAAAGGCAAGTACATTTCTTTGCTGCAAGTATAGGTTGTCTGCAATTTTGATCACTGAGCAGGCATCCTATGACTGGGTGTGGGGAATCCGTCCTGGTTTGGTAACTGAGAGCATCATGTATGCTCAATGAAACTCTAGTGGTGGAGAGAAGGTTTGACCAAACTACTCAGGCAAAAAGTATTTAAAAAGCAAAACATGTTGCCCTGCTCTTCCTTCGCAGGGACACTAGGGGCCAGATGTAGCAAAGCTTTAGCGACACTAAAGCCACTTTCAGATGTAGAAATGCATTTTGCGAGTCGGAACCGACTCGCAAAATGCATTTCCGAGTCGCAAATAGGAAGGGGTGTTCCCTTCCTATTTGCGAGTCGCACTGGTATGCATTTTCATTTGCGACCGCGATTGCGGTCGCAAATGAAAGCGAGGTTACCATCCACTTGAAGTGGATGGTAACCCAGGCACAAACAGGAAGGGGTCCCCATGGGACCCCTTCCTCTTTGTGTCTGGCACAAAAATTAATTTTTCAGAGCAGGCAGTGGCCACTACCTGCCCTGAAAAAATCCGAAACTAAAGGTTTCGTTTTTTTTTTCAAAGTGCAGCTCGTTTTCTTTAAGGAAAACGGGTTGCACTTTGAAAAAAAAAACTGCTTTATTTAAAAGCAGTCACGGACATGGTGTTCTGCTGTTCCCAGCAGGCCACCATCCCCGTGAGTGCCCTGAATCGCTATGGGGTCGCAAATTGCGACCCACCTCATTAATATTAATGAGGTGGGTCTTTGCGACCCCATAGCGACTCGCAGAAGGTGTCTGAGACACCTTTCTGCATCCCAAATTGCGAGTTGCAATTTGCGAGTCGCTGGGACTCGCAAATTGCAACTAGCAATTTGGGACTTTGCTACATCTGGCCCTAAATGTCATAATATTATCTCAGTGGCTTCTATCATCCAAGTCAATGTTTTTCCTTTTCAGGTTCCATGCTTCTTGACCCCAATAGTGCATGAGAGTCATTTGCTCAATCAGATCCTGGACATCTGTTAGGCATCAGTCTGTTGAGGCCAGTTGGGACTTGAAAGAGGCAATGTCAGTATGTATGCATTAATTATCAGACACAATGGAAGTGTGCATTTCTGTGTCATGGATAGCTGTTTTAATGAAGGCATGTTCTCAAGAATCTCCCTCACTGGATAACTTTATAGTGGGGTATTCAGAGTGCACTAGTGTCTTCTTCAGTTTATCAGACAAGGCCTCTGTGAAAAGATGCTGTCTCCGAAATATTTACATACATAAAATAGAGTTCTTGACAAACAAACATGGGGTCGTTAAACAATATGTTCAATTTCCGTTATAGATCTGAGAATGAATATGTATTCCGACATAAACACTACACAGGATAGGTGTGGCTTCAGATGATTCCAATGTTAAGGAAACAGACGCAAGTTCCCAGTATGAATAATAAGGATCTGAAATATACATGCCTCAATGTAGCATTATTATGAAGTCAAAAAAGTTCATACAGTGTTATGGTGGGGATTGTTATGCTATCTGCAAGGGGTGCAGCCTTCACACTACCAAGTCACAGGTCATCTGCAAGGTCTACTTTCCATTTCCAGCTCTTCACAGGAACAAAACCTGGGTAACAGTGACATGGAAAATAGCGTACAGTGGAAACTAGAATTGTTCAATGCCCAGTACAGATTCCACAGATCTACGGTGCTTAGCTTGTCATGTTCCTCATACAGACTCGTACAAAAACACTGGTACACTGAAAAGAGCCCCACAAATCAAAATGGCCACAGCATTATATCCGAAGTGGGTTCAAAGGCCAGAACCCTGCTGGCCCAAGGAGGTCTGAGGGGTTGAAGCCATTAGCTGCAGCAAAGGTATCGGTTTAACAGAATGTATTGGTTCCATAGCCTGTGTTCAAAGCCTAAGGCTCATAGAGTTATCAATGAAGAGAAATGAGTCCCATCACTTTAGTTCACAGTGATTGAAACCTGGTCCCAGAAGCCTAGTGGAGTTTGGATGTTTGAAACAGGATCATGCTGGTAATGAGATTCCGTACCTTGGGTCACCCAATACAGGATGGAGCTGGTGGCACCTTCTTCTCGTTCTCATTGTGAGTAACTGTCACTGAGCATGGCTAATTGGGCATCTACGTGTGCCTTATTCATTCCAGTCGCACATCTCTGGTGAAATTTGAGCTGTTAGTACAACGTCAATGGTAATTAAAGGCAGATTATAGTTCTAGGCAGAGCCAGCCAACTTTGCGGTGGCCAAGCCCCACATTGTAGCACCAACATTCTGATTTTGGAGTAGCAACTCTAGATGGCTTCTTGAGTGGTGTGGCACCACAGCTAGGACACACTCATTTTCTGTGCTATGGGAAGGCAGCAGTCTCTCTTTAAGGACACATCAGAAAACATGGGAGTTGAAAAGTGCTACAAGTCTGAAAGAGGGTTAAGTATAATAACTCTTTACAAGAAGAAAGAATAATTCCTTGACATTAACCCCATATAAAACCTACATATCGATTATAGGAAGGAGGTACAGTCTTGTGCTCCTAACCATGATGTAGCATACCATTAGCTGTTTTCTGAAACATTATGCATTTGTAATACATGATTTAAAGATTTCACCTGGAGGCATTACACACCCATCATACATGTCTACTTCTACTTTTGAAATGCAAATAAATAAATCATAAATGAGCCTAAAGATGTTTTTGATAGTTCTAAGTGTGGCAGTTCTGTGCAGCAATAATCGAACTTTACTAACATAATTATGAGGCTTCTTCATGAAGAGAGTGATGATAAATGGCAAAATCGTGTCGGAGGGTTGAAGATATGCTAAACAAGTACAGTTGCACAAATGAACAGTGGAGACATTCTTAGTGGCCTTTCAATAATAAGAGGCTCTTTATGTCTTAAAAGATATTTCAATGAACAGACGGTATACTCTTGTGACTACAGAGTGACCTGTTCCATTTTATACAGTAGTCACAATGATCGGACACAGTTTGGTTCCATAACGAGCGCTATACACATTTTCTCTATTACACAGCAAATTACTATTCAAAGCACTGAAAATTAACTGGCTCGTAAACCATTTCTCAGCGTAGTACGCTCTGGGCAGTGACAACACTTTAGATACAGAGACCAATTGCAAAGTAGAAGACAGGTTTTAGCAAAATTTGTAAAACGAATAATATCAGTGCTCTGAATTGATTGCAAAATTTGCATGCAGTGCTTTACAAAGTTCCAAATAAATACAAAAATATAACCAAAAGTGTGCCTTTTCACATTCTTGATGTCTCAGGGTAACAAAAGGCCCGATTTATTTTCTGGCATATGGCCCGTTGTTCCGCCTCGGCAGCGCAATAAATTACTCCATCGCCCTGGTGGATGTAACCCCCCACCCCACCAGATTTATAAATGTCCTCCAACCTGACATTACAAAGCACTGACAGAAAACGCACTCACAGTGGCTTCTGTCAATGCTTTTAAGAGTTTGGTGCATGACGCAGCCTACATGACTTAGATGAGCACCAAACTTTTCTTTTTCATTTAAAAAAAAGAAATCCCCAAACTGGATTTTCTTTTTCAAAATAAAAAGAGATAATGCCCCCTCACTCTGAGAGGCACTTCATATGGCGAGGGGGTTATTATTTAGTTTTTTACTGTGACAGACAGTAAAGAAAACCGCTATATGGCTGCCCACCCTAATAGGAAGGACAAACATATAGCCAATGCTCTGATGGGCCTTACTCTGTGTGAGAAGTTTGGCTACAGCAGAGTAGTCACCACTGTAGCCAAACGTAAGGTCCACCCCATCTACATTGGGCAGGCGGACCTCTATGTTGGATGGGAGGTAACTCTGTCGCCGTTGGACAGTGTTCCCTCTCCGCCAACATATAATCCAGGCCTAAAGGCATTAATGAATAAAAGAACTGCAATACATTCATCTCAACAAACTATTTCTCTAATATTGGAGAACTTTATTAACTATTGTAATTTGAGATAAATGGGAGCATCTCTTTACCTCCAGCACTGGTAGACCCAGGGATGCTTTCACCAGGTGAGTAACTCATGAGGCCACCATTGCCGTTTCCATTGGGAGTTGATGGCACAGATGCAAGGAGACCTGAAAGTATAATGGAACTATTATTAAAGGAAAAGCACATATAAATTTAAACTGTGACAAATATAAGCTACTGTGAAGGAAGTCTACTTGTTTAAGGTGAAAATAGTTTATTATGGTATGTTTGGGCCCCAGGAATTCCACAATTCTGGGTTTTCTGCATAATTCTAGCTGTACCACCTTCCCACAAATCCACTATCTAGTAGATAATTTGCATATTGGTTCAGAGTTTTCTAAGGAGGCTGAACAGTGAGCAGAACATAGCTTTACAGAAGTGAAAAGGCCAACGTTTATACACTGAGTGATGTATTTGGGCTCTCATTACAAATTTGCTACTAATCACAATTCAAGTACTAATTGGAGTTCCTGTCTGAATCGTACAAATTACTGGTGCAGCAATACCATACCCTGTATGATTTTTGTCACATACAAACAACACACATTCTGAGCATGTGTGCCTCAAAAGAATGGGTAAATGTTACTCACCCAGTAATCATCTATGCTGGCCATGTAGTGCTGTAGATTCACACGCTATGCATAATCTTGCCATCTAGTGTTGATCTCGGATGTGTACAAGTTGATTTTCTTCAAAGAAAACCTTTCCTCCTCTTGTTGGTAATGTGCATGCACATCGACCCCACTGTTAGATTGTTGTCCCGCACGATGGGTGAGGATGTAATATAGAGCTAAGTGATTTATAGAAGATGTCCATGCAAAGAAAGAGGAGATTAAAATATGAAGGTTACAGCAGTAACCACAGGCGTCTGGGGAGGAGGGTGGGTGCATGTGAATCTACAGCACTACATGCCACGAACAGATGCTTACTGGTTAAGTAACATTTTACGTTCAAGGCATGTGCAGTTGAAGATACGCATGCTGTGCATAGACTGTAAAGCAGTACTTCTTATGAAACAGGGGCTAGACTGTTATATGTGCAGTAGTTAGAAAAAGTGTAAGCAGAACTACCTTACCAACAGTGGCTTGTTGGCAAACCAGTGCATCTACACAATAATGTTTTGTATAAGTATGTGGTATAGACCATTTAGTTAATTTACAAATGTCAGCTATAGGAATGTTCTTATGAAAGGCCATAGGGGCTCTTTTTTCCAAGTAGAGTGGGCTCGAGGAAGGATAGGTAATGTTCTTTTGGCTTTTGCATAGCATGTTGTTTAGATGCATTTAACAATCCATCTAGTAATGCCTGCAGAATGGGCTTTCCTTTTATGGGATCTGGTGAAAGCAACAAAAAGTTGTTGTGTTTTTCTAAAATGTTTAGTTCTATCAATAAAATACATAAAGGCTTGTTTAGCATCTTAGGTATAGACAGCCTGTTCTGCAACTGAGTCAGGTTGTGGGAAAAACACAGGACATTCAATAGACTGATTAATGTAGAACTGTGAGACTACCCCCGAGAGAAATTTGAGTTGATGCAGAGTACAAAACCTATATCTGTGTATTTGTAATAAAGGTTCTTCAAATGTTAGTCACTGAAGCTTATTGACATGCCTAAGTGAAGTGATGCTGATTAGAAAAGATATGTTCCCAGAAAGAAACTGGAGGAGGCAGGAATATAGAGGTTCAAATGGAGGGGCCAATAACCTTGTTAATGCAATGTTAAGATTCCATGTAGGGACTTGTGGGACCCGAGGAGGAATTGTCCTTTTAAAACCATTGTGAAGGCCTTAATCACAGGAATTCTCAAGGGGGGAAATGTTGTTTATTCTGAAGATAAACGGCTATAGCTACTAGATGTGATGTTATAGATGTAAATGCTAACCCACAAGTTTGCAGTTGAAGCAGGTAGTAGACAATTCCTTATCCTATGCCTGCTAGGGGGTCAATATGTCAAGACCGACATTAGTAGACAAATCTTTTCCACTTGGCAGTGTAACAGACATGAGTATTAGGCCTGCATGCCTCTTTAAGAATGTCCATGCATTCAGGTGGTAGATTAAGGTAACCGACCTCTAGGACTTCAGGTACCAGAATGCAAGTTTGAGAGATTTTGCATCTGGGTGCCTGATTTCTCCATCGTTCTATGTGAGAAGATCCAACCTGTTGGGAAGTCTCTCTCCTGTGGGACTACTGAGAGTTCTAGGAGGGTGATGACCCATGGTTGGCATGCACATGTGGAAGCTACCAAGATGAGGGTGAGCGATGTCAGTCAAAGCCTCTCCACCACAAACGTAAGTAGTGGGAAAGGAGGAAAATCATATGCAAATATCCGTGACCAACTCATTCATAGTGCATTGCCAGTGGACCTTGGGTGCGGGAACCTGGAGATTAAATTTGGGCATTTGTTATTTTCTGCTGTAGCAAAGAGGTCTATTTGTGGTATTCCTCAATGATGGAACTACCTGAACAGGACTTGTGGGAGGAGTTCCAACTCGTGGACTTGTTGCCGCATCCTGCTGAGGAGATTGGTAAAGTCGGTGTCCACTCCTGGAAAGTATTCCGCTATCAGATGGATTTTGTGTTTGAGTGCCCACCTCTAAATGTTCTGAGCTAGCTGAGAGATCTGAGGGTATCAGGTGCCCCCATGCTTCTAAAGATAATACATGGCTGTCATGTTGTCTGTTTTGATGAGGACTACCTTGCCAATGAGGTGGGGAAGGAAAGCTTTTAGCGCAAGGTGAACCGCTAGTATTTCTTGGTAATTTATGTGACGGGCCTCCAGTGACCTTGAACAGTCAGGTCTTGTGAGTGTGCATGCCACCCTGTCAGGGAGGCATCCATTGTGATGGTATTCTGAGGAACAGAGTTGAGGAGAGGCCGCCCCTCTAATAGGATGTTGGTGTTCCACCACTGCAGAGAGCGAGAATCTTGATGGCCCACCAAAACTAGATTGTCCCAGTACCCTCTGCATGCCACAAATGTTGTGCTTGGCATTCCTGCAATTGATGCATGTGTAGCCTGGAATGTGCCAATACAGTAGGCCATCATGCTGAAGAGACGCATAAGTGTCTTGAATGTGACCTGTTGGTTCGGTTGGAAAAGAGGGATGAGTGATTGAAAAGACTGTATCCTGACAGCATTTGGACAGCCCACCTTTGAGTTGAGAAGGCTGAATCTGAAGAGGGTTGGAGGTGGGTTTTTGAGGCGTTGATAGTAAAATTTGTGAAGCAGGTTGATGGTGATCTGCGCATGTTTGTGATATTTATGACGAGTGGCACCTTTGATGAGCCAGTCGTCCGGATAAGGGAAGACATGGTAGCCCTTTCTGTGGAGGTGTGCGGTTACCACCACGAGGCACTTAGTAAAGACCCTGGGTTCAGTAGAGACTCCACAAGGAAACACTGCCGTCTGCCCACTACAAATCTGAGGTATTTGGGATGTACCCGATGGATGAGGATGTGGAGAAAGGCATCTTTGAGGTCGAGTGCGGCCATGAAGGCACCCTGGTGTCATAGGGGAATGACATCTTGAAGAGTGACCACGTGAATGTGCTCTGAGATAAAGCATGCGTTTAATGGTTTGAGGTCTAAAACAGGTCTCAGAGAGCCGTCCTTTTTGGGGTTTAGGAAGTATTGTGAGTAAACTCTGGAGCCTGTTAATGGTGAGGGACGGGTTCTTTGGCTCCTTTTTGAAGGAGCCCTAGTACCTCTTCCCCGAGTAATGTGTGGTGTTGAGGAGAGAGTTTATGTTTGCAATGTGGAATGCTGGGAGGCATGGATGTGAGCTCCAGACAATAAATATGTTTGATAATACCCAGTATTCACTGGTTGAGATGATGATCCACCAAGCAGGAAGGAAAGCCTGGAGATGACCCCGACTTGTGTTAATGGTTGGGGGGAAGGTGAGGTAAATCAGGTTTTAGTGGCAGTGACAGGCCCTTTGGGAGAGCTGCACTGACCTCTACCTTTTGACTGGTTCCCTCTAGGAATTTCAAAAGTAGCCTCTGGCTTGAGGCCGTTGGTATGATGGGGAGGTGGACTTGGAACCTCCACAGCTGGGATGTGCGGTGAAGGGAGCCGCAAGTGGTAGGAGTTGTATTTGCTGTTTCGGTGTCCTTTTTAATCTTCTCTAATAAGGTGTTGACCTGCGGCCCAAACAGATGTTCCTCATCAAAGGAAAAGTTTGTTACATTTTGCTGGACTTCTGGTATGAAACCAGAGACCCGGGGCTACGCATGCCTACATAGAAGGACACTAGAGTTGACCACCCCACTGCAGTGGTATTTGGGCACAGGGGATGCTGGTGTTTGAAATCTGCTTCCTTTCACAGGATATCTTGTAGCCTTGTTTCTTGTGCTCCTCTGGGAGATATTAGAGGAGTTCAGCCATTTCAGTATAATGGGCACGATCGTTCCCTAGAAAGCAACCCAATGGAATTGGCAATCCACCAAATTATTTACTTATTGTACAGCTACCCTCTTAACTGCAGAATCTATTCACTTACTCTCTTTGTCTGCTAGATGGGCATCACCAGTGCTCTGAGACCTGGCCCTTTTTTGCAGACAGTAGCAACTACTAGGGTGTCAGGTGAAAGCTGCTCCTGATATAGAAAGGGTCAGTTGGGGAAGCCTTTGTATTTTTTGTCCACTATTGGTGTAATGACTGTGGCTCTCACTGGGTCATGGAAGATGTCTGAGGTGAGACGGAGTATGCCTTTAAGCATAGGGATATACTCAGCAGAGCGGCCGGTGGAGGAAAGTGTCTGAAAAAGGAAATCCTCCTCTAATGGTTCGGAATGCAGATCTACCTTGTGAAAGGAGGCAGCCCTCTCAACAAGGAAATGAGTTGTGTGGCCTGCATAAGTAATGGGTTCACACTCGACTACCACTAGGAACCAAATACCCCATTGCAGCACTTGACTCTTATAGGGTAGCGATGCAGAGCAGTCCAAGGCTTACTCAAGGGAGGTGGTGTGGGCTAGTAATCACCATTCACAAGCACACAATAATTACACTCAATGTATGTCCAGTCTGTGCTTTTTCTTTTGATAAAGAAATACATTTATTACTCACACACTACTCAATAGTATACAATAACTTACAAATATACACAGCTGATTGAATTACTTTTGGATTACACTGTGTAATCATTCTTGTCTCTCCCAAGGGGAGATATAGACCAACAACCCACATGCCAAAGCATTCACTTGTATTCCAATGCATTATTTGACTGTAACTTGGAGTGAGAGCACCTTATACTGGCAATAGAGTACATCTGTTTTGTTCACTAGTGGCTATCAGTCTCCTTACTCAAATAAGCATTAACAAGAAACATGTATAGGCATGCTAGAATGAGTTGTTCTTTTACGATTACTATCAGCATGGTCTACGCAGCCTAACCATGCCCCTACAGGGTGTGGGTCAAAGTTCATCATATTACACAGTGAACCGTTCAACTTAAAAATGATGCACAGTTGACACAGCCCCTAAAGAACATCACTTGGTTGTTAAAAGTTGCGCAAATAAAATTTTTCACGCTTAGAGGGTGCCTCTTCATATGACCATACACGTCACACCATTGGCCACAACGCTGCAACCATACATTTTTAATCATGTTCAGCACCATGTACTGCACTTTATCTATAGTCCCTAAAAGACTGCTTTCTGTAAAAACACATGCAGTTACAGCTTTTTTAACCCCTTGAGGGTGTTCACCATTATAACAATCCGTTGTTATCAGCATTCAAGCCACAAGGACTGCAGCCATGATCTTCATCCCTAGAAGGCATAGTTCCACCACTGTGAACAAACGTTCCAGCTGGGACTAAGCGTTTAAACACATTGCAACCCTTGAGGGGTTTTCATTTCCATGTCCTCTGAAACTGAGGGTGGGGACATTTAGATAACTTTCTTGGGGGAGGCTGTGCTCCTCTTGCCGCTCCCCCCACACTTGGTGATGATTATGGTGGTGACACCGTCCTCCTGGGGTCACCACCATGCCAGAACGAGCAATGTTCAGCGTAACTTGGGCCAGGCCCCGCATGGCAGTGCGCTCTCCTTGCACCAGAGCCCAGTCTCTCCCCCAGTTGGCCCTCAGAGGGAAAGAGGGGACTACCTTACCTGGTCCTGAGGTGTCCCCCACTTGGTCTGGGGTCATTCAAAGGCAGAGTCCTTGCCCCAGTTGTAGTCAGTGGGTTCTTATTTCCAGTTGTCAATGGTGCCTGTCTTCAGTCCCAGTGTTCTACAGAAACACATATCCAAGAGAGCTCTCTACCCTGCACAAGACCTTTTACGTTGGGGCAGAAGTGACCAGCAGGGCTTCAACGCTGTCCTATCCTGATGTGCCCCATCACTTCTCCGCATCCTGTCCCAACCCTCCTGCAGTCTTCTGGGTTAACTGAAAATGGCGTCACTCAGGAGTCAGTTGCCACATGTGGTGTAAGGGACTCAGCCCCTCCTCCCTGACATTTGTGTCAGGGCCTCTCCCAGCAATTCCTCTAAGTATCCCCTCCTCATTGAGGAGCCTGGACCAGGCCCAGTTCCTGGTGCGGAATGAAAGCTGGCTGATTTACGCAGGGCCCTGCTTCTGCAACTTGAGAAAGTAGTAACTGGTTCTGATCCTGAACTGAGTCAGATAAAGATGACATTCCTGGATGATCCATAAGCTGTACAGAGATGCTTTTGTAACCCACTGCAGTGTTCTTTTCATACAGGTTACAGTAGAGTTTGTGTACCCTAGGGAACTGGAGTTGTGGCCCAGGGCAGTGTTTCCCATCAGCATGTAATAGAGTTTTACTACAATGAAAACAGCAAGCACACTGACTATTCCTCAAGTGTGTACACACATCTTATAAGGACTACTCCAGGTCATCACCGACTCTGCATGCTTCCTTCTGTGCCAGGCTACCTAGATGCAGTTCTTGGGTTGTGCATGACAGGAATCCTCCCTGTGTAGCCTTCACACTGGTGCACACGTGTATACACATGATCACATGTAACCAGCCCTGGGGCCTCCTACTCTTGCTGCATCACAGCAGCCTTGGCTTAACAAGGCGGCACTATCAGGAAACACACACAGACCATCTTACCATGAGTTTACTGTAGGTGAATCCCAAGTTATGAAGCTCCTTCGCAGTAAAAGTTCAAAAACCAGGTGATCCAAAAGCAAAATATCAGGGAGGACCAGGTGGCCAGAACCACCCTCTCACAGTCATGGTAGGAAGTGGTATTGTCAGGAGGGGAGTGTTGTGCATGTACAGGCCAGGATATATATCCACTGGTGGGTCAGTGTCGTAAGTGTCCCATGGATCATCCTGTGGTGGGATGTAATAAACATCCCCTTGCACCTGTAACCCTATGACTGAATGAGGCGACCCTTGAGTTGTGTATGTTATATGGTTACCTGGAGAACTGGGGGGGAGTGTTGTGGAGCTGGTAAGGGTGATGATGGAATGGTGACAGGCAGAGGGCTTGTAACCTTGTCCGTTCTTTTTTGCTCCTTTGGGGGAGTGGGCAGGTCCAAAGATATTTTAAAGGACAGTTTCCATTTGGACAGTTGAGCAGAAGATCCCGGAGGGTGAGTCAGTTTCTGGCCGGTATGTAGATCGATAATAAGATTTTCTGGTGGGAGTCAAACTCTTCTTGCAGCATATGGAAAATTGGTTCCACAGTCCCTGATTTGCGACTGGACTTGCTGGTCAATGCCAATAGTCTCAGGTCAGTATCCATTTTTTGCATCGATGTTGAAGTTGACAACTCCAAAGATCGGCTCGGCTCCAGCATAGGAGTGTTCAGTGCCGAAGTAGTCAGTCTTGATCATTTCTTCTGTGTCAAGCTGGGGCTTGGCTTTGCATCCGAGATGTTGATCTGTGCAAACCATGGCTCAAAGGCAGTGGAGGCTCAGCAGTCTGTCCTCTGATGCTCCAGAGTAGCTGGTCGGCCCTTTGCGAAGAGTTGTTCAGAGTGGGATCGGTGTCTAGGTGGGGAGGGGGGGTACTGTACTCATAGCTGGTTGTGCTGGTGAAAGATCTTCGATTTCCAGCTTGAAACTGGAGTCATGGGCTGGTGCTTGTGCAAGGTGTTCCCCCTCTACATCCTCTGGGGTATCATCTCTGCTCCTCTGTTACATTTCGAGAGATCGAGCCTGATGGTCATGGAGAGTTTTCTTCAAACAGAAGAAGTAGCAGGCATTGCAAGCAGCCTTGCTGTGCTCGGGGGAGAGAGACAGATTTCAGATCAGTCCAAGGGTATTTTGCATGACAGCGAGGACAACAGAGGAAAGATGTCCATTCCATAACAGTGTAGACATGTTGGAGGACATGTGCCTGGAGAATGAACAAGGTCCCAAAGGACGAAGGCCCACGAGGGCCCGAGATAGATGGAAAAACACCCGGCCGATTCTGGATTTGTCAAACTGAATGGAAGGGGAATAGAAATGTGATTGATAATAATACCAACAAAGGTAGAAACCGTGTAAGCCAAAACAGTCCACCACAACGGTGTTAAACCGAAGCATGGGAGCACACATACAAACATGACGGTGGAAGAAAACATTCTAGCAATGGAGTCAATGACTATGTGCATTACCAATAGGAGGAGGAGTCAAAATACCTTGTGACTTGAACGACTTTCTTCGAAGAAAAACAAGTTGCACACATCTGACTCCAACACTAGATGGCAGGATTATGAACAGCCACACATGCCTTGAACATCAGATTGTTAAGGTCATACAGCACCTGATTAATAGTGCACCCTGCAGTATCAACATTTGTCAGGTGATCAATTACCTTCTGGGCTTGCACAGGACTCGTAATGAGTACCTGAAAAGACAACCTTTCTGCCCAGATAGTGCTAAACATCTGATGGCGGACAAAAATAAATATTCTGCTGCAGAAAACAAAAACCCTTCATATTTAAATGTAATTCAGAGAGAGTGAAAAGAATGATTCTGTCATGTAATGATTTGTTTCATTTTGTAGACAACTATAGGTTTAAACAACAGCTTCTCAGAATCCGAAAACATTTTACATCTCTTTACAGCCTGAGGCTTGAATTTTAACATGGTTCCTAAGAAGAGACTTACACAAGCCATATGTAATATTCAACGTTGTTTTGTAATACTGTTTCATGTTCTAAAGAGGCACGTTTTGTAGTACTGTTTCATGTTTTAAAGAGCCACTTTCAGATGTCCTTTGATGTGATGGGGCACACTGTGGGTTACAACAACTGTGCACAGGTAAACTTCTCTTGGTTACAAAAAGTGTGCATGGGTAAGCTTTTTTTTAATATACCAATTGCAACATAGTACTTGTACATAAACTATTTAATTCCCATGTTACAAAGTATAGCCTAGTTTTAGTAGAATGGTGCTCCTTTGCTTCCATGAAAGTCAATATTAGCAATTTTTGGGAAATAACCTATTGAATGGAATCCGCTGAATGTGTATACATTTCTTCCTAAACTGTATTTTTTCTATTATTGGGATTTTTTATCACTTTACCTGTAATTCATTAACACGCTGCACCATTTGCAACACCTTGCCACATAATCTGCCTTTCCAGGCTGCGTGCCTTTGCACCAGGTGGTCCTCCATTGTCACATACCTCCAGTAGCCTATGACATTTTGTAGTTAAACATATCATAAAGGAGCCATACGTTTATCAGACTTCTGAAAGCTAAACATAGTCCTGATGTTGCTTCAATGATTGATTTACGTATTCAAATACTGTTTCTACCTATGCACCCTGTCCCTTAGGTATTCAGAAGCTTAACAAGAATTGGAAAGGTTGTCAATGAAAAATGTCAGGGTTAAATTGGATACAGGGTGTAGAGCAGTTCACAATTTGTTTTTTTACTTTCAGGGAGGGATAGCGAGCAACAGGAAAATATGAGGGAAAGCTTGTATGCTGAACAATGCATAATTTAGAACTAAAATAATATCATACACAAGGTTTGAAATTCCTCAATTGGCCCTTAATGGCAGACAGAATCAATCTGAAGACTCTGTGGCTCATGTTATCAAAACCTGGA
The DNA here is from genome assembly GCF_031143425.1 of Pleurodeles waltl. Classification (NCBI taxonomy): domain Eukaryota; kingdom Metazoa; phylum Chordata; class Amphibia; order Caudata; family Salamandridae; genus Pleurodeles; species Pleurodeles waltl. The sequence continues at coordinate 297,430,246 of NC_090442.1, forward strand.
GGGTGAGCCTCAGTACCCCTTGGAACTGGTGTTCACGTTCGTACACTCCCAGCCTCTTGGATGAAGCAGGTCTGGAGACATACAACAGGGAACAGTTCAAATCAAATCACGCTATCAATTTCAGCAATTCCAACAAGATATACAGTAGTATATTTTGGACTTTGTTGGCCAAACAGCTGCAAGCCTCCCACTGCCTGGTCTCATTCAGTAAGGACTATAACACTATTCTTCAGGAACTTCTTTCCCAGACGACGTATTTCTAGTAATAGCAATCCTTCTCTTCAACATAAAAAAAATTCTGAGCTTGACACACATAGAACAATGGATCTGACATCTGCATTTCCCTCACCTGATCTTGAAGATGACATGCTAGATAAAAAAACAACAGGTGGCTGTAGTATGGAGAGGGAAAATCAAAATTATAATAAGTATGAAGAAGGTACATGTTTTAAATCTACTTCTCATACTTGGATCAACTTTAAATTTCTATACTCCAAAGCGAGCAAGTAGTGAACCATGTCAGAGAAGGGAACAAAAGAGATGGTCTGCAGTTCAACAGATTTTCGGGACACTTTTCTCAACATAAACGTCAATTGTCAGTTCAAACTACAATGAACAGAGAAAAAAACAAAATGATTTCCACATAGCACACTTGAAGATCACAGCAAGTAGGATAGTCTTTAATAATGCTACAGTGTTTATATTGTTTCCTACCACAATGAGTTAGCCCACTACAATATTTTGTAAATAGAAACTATTCAAGTTAGATCAATCCAATAAAGTCAGTTTGTCCAAACATATGAAATATTTTCTTCATCAACATACCTAGCCCTCGATAGCGTGACATCTGTTGGTAGATTTGCTTCATTCTCTCAATATTCAGGCGGCTGGCTTCTGCATGGTTCACCATTGGTTTAGGGTAATTTACCCCAATAACACATTTTGCAGCCTTCTGGACACTTTCCGGTGCATTCCATGGATCGTAAATGTATTTTGCAGGAAATCCTCTGAGAACAGGCAAATAACGTCTAAATGAAAAAACAACATTAAATTAATCTCTAGTATTATTTTTCTGTAATCATCATAACTTTAAATACGGACCAAAATATCCTGGATCACAAATAGCATATTAACAACATGCTTTTTAACAGTAAAACACAGGCCTGCCTGGTCTAGAATCCTAGCGCCTGGAACGTCACAGTAAACGTCCTTTCCATCCCTCCATCGATTCAGAAAAGAGCTGAAGCCCACCTCTTCACTGAACACTACATCTCTGTAGAATAAGGCTCTCTGCTAATAAATAGCCCATCCCACTGTTAATGATCCTAACTCATATCCCAGGGCTTTCGTCTATGAACAGAGCTCTGTTGTTCTCCAGCTAGTTATGATTGCTGATAGATTTACAGTTTAACAGCACTGGAAAATCAGCTACCACAAGCTACAAATATATTAATGAAAATACACCGACTACCATTGAATTCCCAAGGTAGGTTTCAGAGATATTTTACCACAACATCAACCCAACTAGCCCAACCTTACAATGACCTCATTTTATCTTTTAAATAAAGTAGAATTGTAGAGATACTGCTCCAATTTATATACCTAATTTAAAAACCAACTGCATCAAATTACCTGATGTAGTCTCCATTAGGGTCAGTCCGTCGACCAAAACCCACAGGACAGTAGCAATGAAAAAACTGCTGAAAGAAGGCGCTGCAGGAAAGCCACATCCAACTTCCAGCATTTACACTCCAATCTGCATCAAGGAGCAACTCTTCAAAAACCTTTGACAAACAGAATAAAATCAGTTAACAGCTTGTATTAACACTTCCAAAAACATTACCGGGTTATGTTAAATTTATATTGTGAATATAGGCGATCTAAGGGATATCTATAGTTCAAGTAACAAATTTGGTAATACTCAAAGACCATTTATATTTAATCAAATGATTTAGTGCAACAGAAGAACACATTATTACTTGTTACTTAGCAGTAGTTTTCACATTGGTCAGCACTGTCTATGAAACATACATTCTCATTATACTGGCCTCTACAGTACAAGGGCAAGAAAGTGTATAGGAAATCATTCACCAGTCAACACAAACAATGTATGCACTGGAACAAATTGAGGGTCTACCGTCCTTTGCTAGATATCATGATACAGCTCAAGGACTGTGCCTTTTGGGAACATCCCCTTGAATCAGAAGACTTAGGATGTTCCCCATATTGACAGAAATCGCCCTCCATCGAGGCGTGGAAGTTTTTAAGTTCACTTATGTTACATATATAAGTTCAAAGGACAACATGCTGCCATTTTAAATAAGATTTCAGATGTGAAAGTTGTAATTTCACATCACTATGCCTTTTGAACAGAAGGATACCATGTATAAAGTAGTACTTTTAATTTAATTCAGGGAGGGACAATTGAAACAGAGAATGCATCTTCATTTAATTACCACTGTGTGGATGGAGAGGAGTTGTCTCCACCTCATTGGAAAAGAGCACAACCTGCTATTTTCTGATTCCCTAGAACATCTGATAAACTTTGTTCTAAATATGATGTTCTTGAAGTTCCAACATTTATTGGGCATTTTTTTCTTTAAATGAGAGATTTTGAAATTATACTGGTAAAAATACTATTTGATTAATGTGAGAATCTGGATACACTTTTAGTGAGAAAGAAAAGTGTATCTTCAACACTATTGTGTCCCTATAAAAACAAAAGATTGGCAATGTTAAAAACTTGGATTTAACTAAGAGTTCTGTTCCTGCAAACACCAGGCAAAGTAACTTCAAGTCTGGATTGCATGTAGGATCAACGAGAAAACTAATCAGTTTTCAAAATATATTTTTCTAATTTTCATTATGGAGACAACTTCATCATACTAGGGAAAATCTTCTGCATAGCCTTTACATATCAATAATTATTGTGATGATATTGGAAAAAAGCTATTGTGAATGCTTAGTAGAAGATTTACTGGCAAGGATAGCTGGTGTTTGACAGAATAGTTCCATGAAATCTATACTTTCAATGAGGAGGGTCTTGCTGACATTCATCAATGTGTTTGATGTAAAGCCTTATTATTATGTGTGCTAGGATGCTAAAGCTATAACACAAACATGCAGCACTTCGGTTATGGTAAAGGAGCATGGAAATCTTGGGGCAAAACCACCAGACACACTGTGCCACATATTGGTCTAACAAGAGCAAAAATGTTGACCATGCCTCAGGGCAATTCAGGGCCCTATTTTTTGGCAAAACACTGCTGGAAAATTTCCAGAGAAGAACAAACAGGTGTTTAACAAAAAAAAAACTAAAATCCACTCCTTTCTGCAGGAGTTCCAAGCCTCTGATTGAACCTCACAACCTGTCTGCAGTGTCTCAATCTTCATGACTAACCATGAAAGTTCCTTTTATTTTTACTTCCTCCCTTTGTCAAGTTTTTTTCTTCTAACTACTAGATTTCCTCTCTCGTCCCTTGAGAAAGAGGTCCCTGATGCCACCACAGGAGGCTGGAGACTGAGAATTACACAAATTCCTCTAAGCTTAAAATAATCAAGGTAAATTATTCTGCAATCAAATACAATCATAGGGCATCAAAAAGAATGGGATGGATGGAATGCTTGAATTAATCTCAGCCACTAACAATCACTTGGGGCTGCATACCCATTTACTGTTTTTCACCCAACATGCCACCTCAGTTTGGGCCCAGCCATTTGCAAATCAGTTTTGGCCCTGCTCCAAAGAGATCAATCCAGCCTGAATTGCCAGGTCAAGCCTTCCCTGAACTGGAACACAAGCAACCCAGGATCCATTCTGCCTTTATTAAGGCTCATCAGCCATGTATTGCTTAGTTCCAGTAGCAGAGTGAACATGGGACCCATGTCTGAGCATACCTGTCGCACTTAGAGCATCAAAGACAATGTGATGGATGGAAAGCTTGAATTAATTTTGGCGCTCATCAGTCTGGTGTAGCTTGAGTGCAGGGGCACAGTGAGCCAGTGACCCATGTCTGGGCAGACCCTTACTACTCAGGGTGTTATACTCAGGGTGTTACATCAAACACCAGTTAATCAGACTCAGAGCCAGTTGTGGCACCAGTACACCACACAGGTTAATATCTCCTTATTCACCAAAGATGCACACTCCCAGACAGCCAACTGCCATCAAACCTCAAATCACATAAAATACACAAATCTGAGACATGGAAGGTTAATCTAAATATCTACATTATGCTCTCATTGTTACATCAAACACACAAAAGGTTATTAGAGGAATGCAGCTGGTGGGTTGTGTGTCAGAACCATGCAGGTATTTATCACACATGCCTTATCAATGAGGTCTGAACCACGAATGCGTCTTTACAGCGCATTCCTTTACCACTCAAGTCGTTACAACAACTTGCCTTAGGCAAAGCGATGGATTTGGAATAGCATAATTTACTATTTCAACTCCAGTCTGCACAACAGTAGGGAAAGTGTTGAACTTAAAGTCCAACATCAGTCCAACAACACTTTCCTTAAGGCATGTCGTCGTAACAACTGGCATGGTAAAAGCATGCACTGTAAGTATTCATTCATGGTTTGGACAGAGTTGCAAATGAACTGCGTGGTTCGTGTAAAGGCTGTTTCCCCAGCTGGTGGAGTATCTTCTTACTTCCAGTTGGAAGGGACACCAAGTTTGGTGTGCCATTCTCTGAGCAGTAACTGGTGGGAATGTGAAACTTCTCACTAGACAAGTGGGAATTCCCTTAGTGTTACTAAGAAAGGACAGAAAGGCCATAAAATCGTACCTGACCAAGATATATGTCCAAATATCTACTCTCTGTTGTTACACATTATCACAAACTAATTTACTTTCAGAAGATGCTGAGGTTGAAAAGCACTAAAAACAATATCATGCACTGTTAACAGATACAGCCTTAGGTCCGAATAACTATTAGACTGTTTAAATCACGTAGTAATTGAATATTATCATAATTATGGCAAACCACATGCAAATTGGATATTTCTTATAAACCTCATATTGTAAATGAAATATCAACTGTTGGATAAGTGGATAGACCCTTGTGATAAAATTGTTGCACTCAAATATGAAAACTGAATATACACACATTAATTCTTCACTTTCAATAAATGTATACATTTGAAAAACACATTACCGAGAACATGATTTAATGGACAAAGCACTTAGACAGCATAGTGAGAATAAGTACAGAAATATTTAGGCACGACCATGTGCATATCAAACAACTGATTTCACAGAATAACACTACTAAACAGAGGGAAGGCAATTCAGAAGAAACCTAAACATTCTTTTGAATTAATTTTAATAGGACTTTCTTTGCAAATGTAACAACAACATGCACAAGAGGTAGCCACAAGTTGATGTACCTTCATTCCTTCTTCCCAGCTAATCCACAAGTCACCCCTTGTCAGGAAACAGGCAACCGCATGGCGCGCCAAATGATGGATCCAGCCTTCTTGCCGCAGCTGAGTCATAATAGCATCAATCCAAGGAAACCCTGTCCTTCCTTCGGCCCACTTGGCAAGCGCCTCGGGATTTCTGTCCCAAGGAATTTGAACGCAGATCGGATTTCCCTCCATTTTATCAAACCGAGGGTTATTTGTTGCTGCGGTGTAGAAAAACTCTCGCCACAAAAGCTGCCCATAGAGAGAAAGTGGTGGCAAGCTATTCTTTTTTACCTGTAGAATATAGAATAACATCATTACTAGAAACGTAATCAACTGGAGTTCAAATAAAGGTTTTTCAACACAGTGTGCCATATATATTTTACCTTTTTGTACAAATCTGTTAGCTTGAAGTAGAAAAGGCGGCATGACAAGCACCCAAATCTTAGGTATGGACTTAGACCTGTAGGACTTGCAAGAAGTGAATTTGCATTCATTCGAGGTCTTTCAAAGTTTGCCACCCATGCCTATAAAAACAATGACAAACTTGCATGATATTTGCACCAAACAAAAAATGTATATACAATTAACCCATAAAGAGCTCATTTACGTCTGTGTTAATCTAGAAAACTGGCATGGCAAACGTTTGACACTGCTGGCCCAGACTGCTCATTTAAACAACACATTTCTGCTTTGAGTTGCTTCAGAAAATGTTTACATTTGAACAGTGCACTTCAATGGAAAATAGCAATAAGATATCAAAAAGCATTTCATAGTTAAGACTCCAGGCTGTTTAAACTTGCTATCATACCTATAACTCATGTGCATACCTACATCACACAAAGCAATAGAAGATAGTATGACTTAAGGAGAAAAACGGTCATTAAAATGAAATTCAACAAAAATAACACCACGTTTTAACTTACATATTTGTAGTGGGTTTGTAAAGCATGTGACTGCTTGTAAAAGTGTCTTGATGATAGAAGAAACACAGCAGAATTCAGACAAACATACTGAGTTAATTTAAGCAGAGAAAAGTCAGGTTTTAAGGCTTTTGGAAATGGAAGGATCTGATCAAAATCACAACGGTGAGAAAGCAGATCTGGGAGAAACTGGGTTGTTTATTGACAGAGGTGTTTACCCTGCTCAAGGCATCAGCTACAATTCCTGTTGGGGTGCACTATACCAGTCACTAAATTGAACAGTGCTTAAACCTCTGGTAGATTGGCAGAAAAGCTGTAAGGTTTAACTTAGAGGCAATGTGTAAAGTATTTATGCAGAACACAAAAGTAACAAAGGGAAACACAACACCCGCACCAATGCAGAAAAACAGAGTACATTTTAATAAATAATTTGACACCAAAACAACAAAAAATCCAATTAGTAGAACCAGAGTTATGTTTTTTTTTACTTAAGGTAAAAACTAGAATTTAAAAGATCAAAGCGCCAATTGTGGACATCTAGTCATGCGAGACCAGATCAAAGCCGAAAAATATAGCCGACCGCGATCGAAAGCAAGTTTGTTACAAAAAGTGGATTGTGCTCGGTTAGACTTAAAAGAAATTTAGACAAAAAGTATTTGAGAAGATTTAAGTTCAGTAGGGGAAGGCTGCAGGTGGTGTCCAAGGAGGGAGAGTTGTCATCGGGGAGCCACTGGATGAAGGCACGATGATTATTTCTGCACTTGGACTTAGTCACTTTTTGGGAAGTTGAAAATCTCCAACAGGATGAGGCTGGAGGCTCTAGCTGATGTGAGTTCAAACCTGATTCCCCTGTGTCAAAGAACTGCTGAACAGGATTTGCTGCTGCAGAGAAGAATATAGCAGGAGCAGCCGTAAAGTCAGGCTGACCTATGATGCACCTTGGGTGGATAGACGTGCAGTTTCGTACCAGTCTCCTTTCAGTTCTCAGAGTAGACTTTAGCCAAAAAATATTTAAGTCCCAGGTTTTGGATTTTGCCTAGAGCAGTCCTTCCAGGTGAAGCAAGGCACTCTTGTCAAGTACACAGCGGGCCACAGGAACAGGATTCTTCTGAAATTCCTTCTGCAGATCCTGAAAGTGAACTGAAGAGTTGGGTCTGAGGGTCCACTATTTATACCTGGTGCCCACTTAAAAGTAGCAGGTGATTCTGGAGGTTTCCACCAGCAGAGATGTCTGGAATTTCTTGCCTCCCTGCCTTGGGTCCAGCTTGTTTGGGGGCACAAAAGACTAGGGTAAACCCTTTGTGAGAGTGTTCAGGCAGAGGCTTTGTGATGTGTAAGTATGGTAGGTGACAGCTCCTTCTCCCTTATCAAGTCAGAGATTGCCCATCCTGCCAATTCCCCTTTTGTCTCACTGTCTAGGAGAAATACACAAAGACCAACTACTAGGCACACCTAGTCATGTTACCCAGGATATAGGTTGCAGGCACAAAATGTTTAGGACACGAAAACGTCAACTTTCTAAAAGTGGCATTTTGAGATTTGCAACATAAAACCCAACTTTACCACTAAAGAGGGTTTTAAATTACAATTGTTTAGACAGCAAACTTGGCATGCCTATCTGCGCTCAATTGAAAGTTACCACTTATTAAATATAACAAGGTAACCCAACGTAATCCTATGAGAGAGGTAGGCCTTGCAGTAGTGAAAAATGAATTGAAGAGGTTTTCAATATCAGGACATGTAAAGTTAAAAGTACACATCCAAATTTTTAAATACACTGCACGGTGCCCTAAGTGCTATTTAGGGCCCACCTGTATTAAAAAAGGAAGTTTGGGCTTGGCAAAAGGTATATTTCGCCAGGTCGAAGGACAGGCTTGAGAGAAAGGCCTTCCTAATTGTGTGGCACAATCGGTGCTTCAGGCAACCTAGTAGACCAACCAGTGGCATTTAGCTTACAGGCCCTGGGTACCTGTAGTACCAGTTGACTAGGGACATACAAGTAAATGAAATATGGCAATTGGGTATAAGTCAATCTTACCATGCTTTAAGGAAAGATCACCAGTTCTTTAGCACTGGTTAGCTGTGGAAAAGTGTGTTGAGTCCTAAGAGCCAGCAAAAACAGGTTCAGAAAACAGGAGGATAAAGACAAAATATTTTGGGATGACCCTGCAGAAACGGCCAAGTCCAACAAGATTGTTCTAAGGTTTGGTAGAAAATACAGGATGAGTTGTAACACTTGGATTGAGGATAGAGAGAACCACTTTTGTAAAAAGCCCAACAGGCCAAGCACAAGAGCTTGAAACTTATTTTGTAGACTGAGTGCAATCACTGAAGTTAGGGAGTAGTGTGGGTATGGAAAGAAAAACTGAAAATGAGACTGACAGCCAATTTTAAATGTGTTCAAGACAAAGGATGAAGTAGAAAGGAGAACCTAAGTAGAGAGAAATACAGTAGTCAATACACCTAAGGATGACTGTGTGTACAACCAGTCATCAGGAGGTAACAAGAAGGAAAGGTAGAATTATTCTGAGTAGCCTCATCTGAAGAAAGCAAAGGGAAGAGACTTTACTGACTGAGAACTGAGGATGTTTGTTTTTGCTATTGTTCAGGGTGATCTCAGTTTTATCAGAGCTGGCTTTCAAAGAATTGCTATTCATCTGTGAAACAATGTTGAGAAAGCATTTTTTTTCATCCTTGCTCATAGAGGTAGATCATCAAGCTTAACCAAGATTTGTGTGCTGTCTGTATAGTACCTCACAGTAAGGCCAAAGCAAGAGATGAGTTGAGCAAGGGTGAGAACGAGTGCAGTAAAAGTGGGAAGGTTGTTGCATAACGTTTGCGAGAGCTCAAGGGAGGTGGAAGAGGACACTGAATCAGAGAATGAATGAACAATTTTCTACTGGAATGTAGAATTCTGGTAGCATTATATGAGGCAAAAGTGTAACAAACAGTTTACTGATGTTTGTCAGCCTTAAGTTGTTGGTTACACCAAGACATGAAGGGCTCGAGATGGTGGCCACAAAAGGATTTGACCAGAATAATCGTTTTTAGCATGCTATTGGTATGCTGTCGGAGCAGTTAAAGCTGGAGTGTGCTGAAAATAAAGAAGCAGAAAATATTTTAGACACCACAGTTTGGTTGCGGAATGGGTGATGTAGGTAGTATTCTTGTTCCGTTTTACCAGGAGGAGCCAGCAGAATGGAATAGCTAGATGGCCAGATGAAGCCAGGGGGAATGGGGTGGAAAAGGACACCTGGGTTGGCTGCAAAGAAGACCTAAGCGGTGCCCTGCTTGGAATATGGGGCCATTAACTTCTTGACTAAGAAGAATGAATTAAAAGGGCTGAGACTTCTCAAGTTGGCAGTTCTGCCCAAGTATTACACTCGCCGAGCAGTAGGCAGCGTGATTTGCTGCTCATAATATTTAGAGTAGGAAGTAAGCTAAAAAATGTGTTGTAAGGTTGTGTAGCACAGAATATTTAGGAAAACATTGCTTACTAAAACGTTACTTTCTGTAATTATGGGTTTGAAAATTATTATTTTTTGAGGATATCATGCTTTACCATATTCCCTGTGTTGTAAAGAGATCCTGAAAGGGCTATTTATAAACATGTCAATATTAAGACCTCAGGGCTCTTCGACTTAAGCACGTTTATTTAATGTAATGATACAGCTTTGGGTGTCCAATATTGCCACATGCATGGGATACATCTTTATTTTTAGAGTAATGTGATTATAACGGTTGCTGATGGGCAGATTGAGAAATCAGAATGCAGGTTAATTGAATAGCGTGCATGGGGACTGTTCTGTTTGTGTTACTTTTCAGTTAATAGAATTGATTTGTGTCACATGTGTGAGTCGATCCACATCCTGGTTATTGCATTCTACAGATATCAGATTTTCTACTAAAATATGAAGTGATACCAGATACTTCCTTGAACACAGCATTACCTTTCTTTCTAAATGCCTTTCGAGGCGCGTAAGAGCTTCCGTTTCTCCTCCTGGCCACACTGCCGAGGATAAACCTTCGGTATCGAAGCCTAAATGAAGATTATAGAAATACAAAAACAGCATTATTTGTAGATGTCAATCGCCTATTAAAGAACTTGAATACTGTACCTCAGCAAAGGCAACATAGAAAAGAGTCCAACAGTTAGTAAGAGATATTCATACAGATCAATGAACGCATCAAGTCGCTGGGGGTACCCTTTTCGTCCATAATACGGAAACGTATATGATAACCCAAACAATAAATGAGAGTAAAAGTGTAAGGGTTAGCATCAAGAAATACTGCTTTTTAGAAAAATTTAGCATCTTCTCATTAAATAGTTTAAAAGCACACTGAACTCAAATTGGCTTTTCCTTTCGTAGGGGTAATAGAAAATATAAAGATTTAAAGCATTTTTGTAATTGTTTTTGAAAGGAAAGACATTGGGGGTCATTCTAACCCTGGCGGTGGACGACCGCCAGGGCTAAAATGACGGGAGCACCGCCAACAGGCTGGCGGTGCTCCCATGGGCATTCTGACTGCGGCGGTACAGCCGCGGTCAGAAACGGGAAACCGGCGGTGTCCCGCCGGTTTCCCGCTGCCCTAGGGAATCCGCCGCCATGGGGATTCCGACCCCCTTACCGCCATCATGTTCCAGGCGGTTTTCACCGCCAGGAACAGGATGGCGGTAACGGGTGTCGTGGGGCCCCTGGGGGCCCCTGCAGTGCCCATGCCAATGGCATGGGCACTGCAGGGGCCCCCTAACAGGGCCCCACTAAGATTTTCAGTGTCTGCATAGCAGACACTGAAAATCGCGACAGGTGCAACTGCACCCGTCGCACCCTTCCCACTCCGCCGGCTCCATTCGGAGCCGGCATCCTCGTGGGAAGGGGTTTCCCGCTGGGCGGGTGGGCGGCCTTCTGGCGGTCGCCCGCCCGCCCAGCGGGAAACTCAGAATTACTGCGGCGGTCTTTTGACCGCTCAGCGGTATTCTGGCGGTTCCCGCTTGGCGGGCGGCCGCCAAGATCAGAATCACCCCCATTGTATTTTTCAAAAACGCGTAATACTGAAAAAATTCAGCACAGGTTATTGTGCACTTAATAATATTAATAAACGCCATTTTCCAGTTTGCATTTGATTTATCATAAATTTTTTACAAGTAATGAACTACACACCAAAGCGTGGGCAGTTACACGGTAAGCATGATCTTAAACATAAAAACATATTACATGCAGACCCTGAGGTTTCATTGTCTAGCCTGGTGGAAGGATGAGTTCGAAGTGACATTGTCACCTGATGCAGGTAGGAGATGCAGATAGGGTCACTCTTCCCATCTCAGTACACAACAGCATATATAATAACTGCAACAATACGTTCTACTTTATAATGTCAATGGTTCTCAATGATTGAGTTCTTTAAAGATTTCTCACATGTTGAACTATCCAGAAGCAACAGGTAAACAAATCTGAAAAGGTTTCAACAGCTCAATGGTAAATTAAACAAGTCCCTATTTGTTACATGTGTGTGACACAACCGATATTTTGTGTACTACAGAACTTCTCTACCTTAAAACTGAAAGATTCTCCCCACATGGTCCTGCAAAACAGAATGATGTTACCCAAGAAATGTTAAAACACAGGAGTCTACCAAAGTAAGCCAGGTTAGCAAAGCCATTCAAAGGCAATGTTGCAGCCGTCTACCTCTTGAAACACAGCTGCAGTACTTTACAACGTTGGTGGAATAAGAATGTAGATTCTGTTATTAACCTGTTAGCTAACTGGTAACACAGGTAAGAAGAGAAAAAATATGAGTTTAACAGGTCATTGTCCAAGAGTATGGGCAACACCTACAGAAAAATGAAAAAATTAACAGTCACCACCAGAATGCCTGAACACAAAGCCTGTATCGGGAAACATATGCGATAAGCAGGTCATGACACCCTCTCTTTCCAGCTAAAGTTACCTATCACAGCACCCTCATTTAACACTCTGCTGAGAAGCCATTCTTAAACAGACCAGGGCAACAGTTTGTTTTGAGAACCCAACAGGGTTGTTATATAAATGAGAATTACCCTAAAAGTAACCAAATTCGTGTCACCACAGAGCACTGATACAAGAGACAACATCTCACTCTTCCACTTCTGATAAATAAAACTACTGCTTCCAGGCTGTTTGTAAAGGCCAGCACATTCATGGTCTATATAGAACAAGCATTTGCAATGCAACGGGTCTAGCATTACGTCGAGCTACATATATTAGCGCTGTAAACTCCTAACCGGACTTTTCTTGCCACATTAAATGAAGAAAAAAAGAACGAGCGCAATCGCGCTGTGTAAAACTCAGTGCGATCGCGCTGCGAAATAAAGAGAAAAAGTAGTCCAGAAACCATATGGAAAACATGGAGGCTCGTATGTTTCCAGTAGTTTACCGGTGCTCTCGAGGAAGGCTGAACACCGGAAAAGGCATGATGTATGCATGCCTTTCACAAATGAAAACAAGCAGATTTTAAAAGGCAAGCCCACAAACCAATGAAAGTGACTGACATGACATGGGCGTGGTTAAAATCACGCCCATGCATCAGTGTATTAGAAGAGGGTTGGAGCGCCTTGCGGTCACCCCTAAAAATAGGGAAGGACTTGTTGGAGTCTGGGTTAGCTGATGTTCAGATAGTTATCTGCCTGTAAAAACAGACCCGTAGCTAAGCAGGCCTAACAACATACCTCTAATTGGGTGTTCTACACAGACTCACAATATACTTAAAACTGCCACAGCCAGTAACACTAGTCATTCTATCTCAGCCAATCTTGAATGATCACCCGGGGATACACGTTCAAGCTGACAGCACAAGAAAGGTGAACAAAACCAATACTGCTAGCAGTGCTTCAAAATGCCCGTCCTATAAACCATGAACCATGCAATCATGCCATTAATTAAACTACATGCTGCCAACTTAAAGAGTGAATATTTGCTTAAAGTGTTTGACAACTGGCTTCTAGTTTTTGACAACTAGTAACATGCTACGAAACTGATTTATAACACAATACTCCACAGTAAAAAAACACCAATAAAGCACAAGACCTGCATATCTATAATATTATACCTAGCTCTTCCAATGAAGGTACACCATATTTGTCATCGTGGTCCTCTGATACCGGAGTGGTACACTTTTCCATTACTTCAGGTCCAATGGTTTCCACAGGCATCTCCAGTGGTTCCATTCTACTTATTAAAGTTTGAAATCTTTTGTAAGTCATGGGTGGCTGTCCTCCATTTAATTCAATTATCCTATAAAATAATCAGCAGATGCATCAGTGTATTGAAACAATCATATATAGAGTTAATTAGTGTTTACGTTCATTCATAACACTCCTGCAATAAAGTAATTCAGTGAATATGAAGAAGCCTCTGCATGCTTAGCAGTAGAAACATATTCCAGTTCGCACACAAAAAGGCATGGCATTGGTTGACGTGATTTCTAGATTTACTGTTTAATAAATGAAAGCATTTCATGCTCCTAACTCCAAAAAATATTGCAAGCATACAACGCTTATGCAATAAATACACAAATATTTCAATAGTGGGTGTGAAGGTTGCATTTAAAATGCAGAGTCTACAGACTTACCTGTTAAAAATTCTCAACTCGGTCACACAAACGCAGTGCTGTAGCAATTACATTTCCCAAACTAGCGTTAGATCAAACTGTTTAATGTATTTGTAAGCAAACTAGAAAGCACTAGTCAATATAATGTGAACTTAATTTGTTTGCCATTTTGCTGCTTGTCTGCAGGCTGTAGCATGAACTGCCAACGGCAAAGCAATGGCTTGGTAGGTACTTCACCACAATGTATGACAGTTTTAACTGTAATAGATGTTATTCAAGGATGTGCATCTTCTATTGTTCAAATTCTTAAATATGTGTAAAGTACCAACTTTTTATATAATATATGGGTGGGCAACGAATATTATTTTCAACTTTTAAAAAGTCCTATATACATTCTGGCTGTGAAATCACTATTCTACGGCAAAAGAAGGATTTCAGTACTAAACTGTCATGTATTATATTTGGGAGCTGACGCCTTGGTCTATCCAACAGCAAAGGAAAGTGATTGCCATCCTTCAGCAAACACATTACAACCACTTGAACTACATCGGACCCATTTCCATCATCTTCACTTTTTTGTAAAGAATGGAAAAAACTTTATGGAAACTGAAAAACAATCGTGTTCTGGGGAAATCTTTAAGAAACAAGCAGTGGCTAAGCTAATTGTTTTCGCTTATGCCAAATCTATTTGTTTTTGTCAATGTCTTTTTACATGGTCAGTAAGTCGACAGATTCACTCAGCCCACCCGTATTCTACACACGCACCCATCATCCATCCATTTACCGTCTACTCATAACACACTATATAAAGATTTACCAACCGTCCATCTCCAAAGATTCACCAATAGATCCATTCAAAACCCCAGAGGCTAATTGGCAAATTTTTAGTTTATAAACAATTTAATGTCTTCTCTTAACCTTGATAATGCTACTGGCCTCTTCAATTATGATTTTTTATTGTTTTGTGAACCATGAACACAGCTTGACAATAAAACGCGTCCAAAGGAAAATTTGCCCAAATGGATTATGTCAGTTGTATGTGATGTATGTTATCTAAATTGTAATTTATGTTTTTTCCTCACATGGCACTTGACAGACAAGCCCAAGAATTCCTTATACGTTCGTCAAATATTTCTTCGACTTTATAACTTTAAAACAGCTTTACTGGTAGGCATCAGTCCTTTGAATTTCTGGCACATTGTACCTAATTTGCGGACACTTCGGCACCCTTCTAACAATGTGTTCTATATTATTTGTTTTGGCTGAGCCTGTCGTTTGGCCAGTCTGTGCCCAGCCAGCACTTCTGCGCCAAAGAAGCCGAGTCTGCGGAAACAAAGTGCTTTATTAGAGCCTCCTGTCCCTATATCTGCTAGTACAGTAGATACATTGGTCCAATCAAATACCTTCTGACACAAAAGAGACCATGTATTCAACGGCCATCTCATGATGCTTTTGACTCACTCAAGTGATCAAAAAATTGCTATACACAAATTTTCTGTTCCCTCTAGTACAACAGTGTAATAATTTGTGGCTTAACTAAATTCCGTTATGCAACTATGTTGATGGAAATATAAACATATTTATTACTTACATTGTTGTAGTAATTTTAATGGGATGCATGGCAGCATTACAAATGTCAAAACCTCTCTGTACCCTACAACATTCTTTAATGACCCTGGATTTATCTTCTCTTCACCTTTGAGTTTATTTATTGAGTGTTTCCTCCTAAGCATGGCTGTCCTCCTTCCTTCAACAAGTAGAAATGAGGGCTGACTCTGCAGCTCTTCTTCTCTCCTATTCAGAGCTTGCTGTTTCTGTTACCATGGATACCAGAAGTTCATTTACAACCCCTTTCCCCCTCTTTTCTGCTCACCCTAACAAGTGAATAGCTGCGCTTTACAAGTTACAACCCCCGTCTGCCATTCCTGGGCCGGTTGCAGCTGCACAATGATGATTGTACAACTCACAGTTCACTGTTTCCACTCATTAGAAACAGTCGTGCAGTGCAGGCCCCGAGTTGGCTCCCATCAATTCACTGCTGATTGTTTTTCACTGCATCTATGCAAGGCAACAGCAAATTTACGAAAATGCAGAACTCATTGTTCCACTTGCCATTTGTTTCTGTTTCCATGTTTCACTTATTGTGTGGTTTACAGAAGAAGTACATTTATATGCGACACACCATAAAGAATAAAAATATTGCAATAAAACAAAAGGCGCATTAGATACAATCATACACCAGTTATTGCTCTCAGGAGGCAGGAGGGACGGAGAAGGCATGCAACAGGAAAGGGCGGGAGAAATGGAGCAAGCAAACTACAGCATTGATTGATATTTTGGATTGAAATAAGATGTGCACAAAACAGGAATCAAGTGAAAGAGAGCCAGTCTGGGGGGGGAAGTCTGCAATACTTTCTGAGCCAAGCTTAAGTGCGCACCAGCACTTAACATTTTCCCAGCTTACACCAACAACATACGGAATTGTAAAGATGCTGAAACAAAGCACCGACCACATCTTGTCTTCCAAACATATTTAATCTAGGGCTGTTTCTTTTGAAAGAAAGCCACAGTATGATTATCGGCTACCACAAACAAAAGGCACTGTTCACAGGCAAGATTGCCCTCAACGTATGTGACAGAAAACCTATGGACAAGATTCACGGAAAAGCATCAAAGAGTACACGCAGCCACATACACTGTAAAAATAAAAAAATAGTACCATGGAAAGCATCTGGCCAGTGGAAGGACACTGGCTAGTAGCCATTGGCCAGTGACCGGAAGGAGTACTTGGTCCTGAATCCACTCGAGGGTATGGGCAACAGGACGGTAAAGCAGAAAGCAGGAAGTGAAAGTGGACAACATGCTGGCCAATCGGAAGCACAGAGTGACGCTGGACTAAGCCAATGATTAGTTCAGGTAAGTAAAGGGTGGGTTCTAAGCTTCTTTTACGATCTTTTACATCAACAAAGGATTTTGCAAGCACATTGCACAAGCGCACACTTGCAGGCGAAATGGAAAAATGTATTAAAGCCTTGGGTAGTTGTATGATTTTACTGCCTGTTCAACAGTCAGCAATATTCTGGGTTTTTAGAAACACTTAATAGCTACTAGAATAATTAGTAAATTATGAGTTTATTTTGATTTCAGAAATTTAGGTTGTTATAGATTATTTATCCAAACTGGATGAAATAAATAATTAACTACACAAAGTCAAATGGAGATATTTAGATCAGCTAATTATTGTAAGAAATTGGATTATAAGTTGTGCTGCATGTGAGTTCTGTTAAGCTAAAGGGACACAAGAGTTGCAAAAAGCCCCTTTTTCTGAAGCGCCCAACTGGCCAGTTTCAACTGAACCTGCCCTGGACCCTGCTAGTGACTTTCCCTGGAGTGAGACTGTATTAGGATCATGTCCTCCTTTAACCCATCACTGTCAAGTTCAGATTCATCTCCAGGCTCCTGCCTTCAAACACCGACAAACCCTTCTGATGACCAATGTCCAGAACCAATTCTAAGAAAAGAAGGTAATTCTTTGACTTGAGTGAACTCAGTCCCTGTATCTGACCAGCGACTGGCGATAGACTGTGGTTGGCCTTAACTGGTGGCACTAGGTGCCAACTGGTGGCGTCTAGTGCCACCAGTTGCCTGCGGCTGCTGTTTTGTATTTTTGCTGCTATTTTACTTAAACCTTTAGAAATTCAAATCTATGTTCCCCTTTTTGATTTTTTGTAGTTTTGTTGATATCTTGTTCAGTAACATATTCTCTATTTTTATTCATGGGAGTGGGATTTTTATAGTTTTGTGTTTTCGACTTTTTGACTGTTTTAGTTCTTCTAACTGCTTTACATGTTTTCTTAAATTATGCCTGTCTTCTCTGTGCCAAAGTTCCCAGGGACTGAGCTCAGGTTTTAATTACTGAAACCTTTACTATACCTGATAGTATAGTGACATTATTACTTGTAGTCCACCACAACTAATAATCCACTTTCTCTCAAACATTTCACACAATAAATTAGCAAAACTACTATGCTTGGAGTAGCCATGTACAAGTGCAGGTCTGTCTCATGAGTAAACAGTGATTCAAATTGACAGATTTCACCACTGGGAATTTGTAGATATATCTTTGTCATAAATTTGTCCCCAAATGTCGAACTGAAAGGGCCATCATGGGACACTAACCCATCCTCTGTGTCTGTAGATGGTTTCGGTATGGAACATGGGGTAGGCAACATTGAGATATCTCAATACCATAGCCAAAATATCAAGGATCAAAATACTCTCAGGTACGTATTTATAAATTTCCCATACCCAGTTCCACATATATGTTCCTTGACGATATGTATATCATCAAGATGTAGATGTAGGGTGAAGAATAGTAAAGCTGTAATTACTTATATGAAATTACATTCTGTACATTTTGTTTCTCAATGTTTTGACTACAATATTAAGGGTCAGTAGGCCCCTGCGACCTCTGATCTCTGGTACAATGGCACCTCCTGCACCATAAAGAGCTATGCCTTTGTTCCGCATATTGGCCCCAAGAACAGATAGACTTTTTCCTTACTACGAGGCACTGTATGATGTCCCGTGCTGCCCCTTACACAAAGTGCAGTTTTCAGGATTTGCATATCTTTGAGGAGCAGGTGTTATGATACAGTGACTCTGTGCATGTGAAAGGAGAAAGGGCAGTCTATGGTCCCTTGTCGGCCTCCTTAACGCGTTTGCATCTGGTTGACAGGATTCACAGTAGGAATCCTAGCTTATGAATACAGATGAGAAAGGACTTCTGCAAATCCTTGTGAGCGCTCTGTTTGTGTTGTGCTGGAATGATACATAGGGCAAAGCACAAAAGAGAGGCCTCGTTCTGTTGCAGATACTGTGCACCGGGCTGCGAAGTAACCTGGCCATTAAAGGACCTGCTCTCCTGTACTGATCCACTGATACTTTTCTCCTGAAGTATTCTGTTTCCAAAGCCTCCCAGAAATGCCTTGTAACACCACACAAGGAAGACAAGTGACACAAACATTTTTACTGTCGTATTACACACTTGAGTACAGATATGCTTCCTTTTCTTTACAATCCTGCACTTACTTGTCCAGGTCATACAATGTATGGGAGATTCGCACAATGACTTCCACCCCGGCTTCGCTTGCGAGCTTCTTAATTGCGGCATCTCGCTCCTTCCCAAATGGCTCCGAATCATATTCAATGGAAAGTTTTGCTATTTTCCACTCCTGGGAGAAAGAGCAGTAAAAAATGAACTGTGCACTGCAAAGCAGAGTAGAATATTTCAGTGCAAAATACCAAGTGTTGCACTATAAATTCTAATTAGAAATAACACATATTATGGCTCATTTTTGAGACAGCAAGAACATGTACACGGGTTCCATGAAGATGATTTGCATTGTTATTAACCATCACATTCACACCACATCAGAAGCAACTGTCGTTAGAGAAGCAACATACCTTGTAGGTCATATCTGTATGTAAAGTAGGTTTGGTAATTAAAAAGAATTATAAAAACTTATTAAAAGAATGTATGGTATTACAATTTTTTTAAGTATGCCATTCGAGAAGAAGCCAGAGACATGTTACCTGTGTGCAGTTACCAGGCTACATACAACGGTAGTCTCTCACGTGCAGCCTGCACTCATGCGCACATGCGTGGGCACACATATTCATGTTTAACCAGTCTAGTGCCCCTTACCCTAGCTACATCGCAGCGGCCTTATCTTAGAAGGCAGACAATGGCGATAACCATGCACAGTCCAATTACCATGAAATTGCTGTGAGTGAGACTCACACACAGTAAATGTCCAAAAACCAGGTGATCAAAATCTAAAAATCCTGGCAGATTAAAAGGGTAGAACCCACCTGTAACACAGTTCAATGTTATTCTACTTTATTGTTTGACAAACTTTGTTTAACAAATTGATTGCTAACCTTAAACTACAGTGTTATGCATTCTCACACTGGACTGGAGGTAACTGGCCAATACATCTTCACATGTTATTGAAAATCTGCCCCTTGTTACTAATTGATCTCTCACTGAATAACAGGTTGTAGAGGAGAGATATGTTGAAGTGGCAGTGGCTAATAGGTTTGGTCGTTACAGATTTAGGTTTGTTACTGTGTGATATGCTGGAATGCAGAATCATCACTTACAGAGAGGCATCAAAATAAAGTGGTGACCATGCTGTGTGCAGCACAGGATTATAGTTTACATGTTGTCATCCTCATCACTAATCACTCAGGCCAGGCCCCTTGGGAAAGATTTTTAATTATGCTTCTTTGGCCACGCCCCTTGTAGAGAACCTCGCCATTCTCATCGCAGTTAAAGCACTAGTGTGTGGAATGTGTTTTTAATAATGAAGAGGTTCTAGCCTTTAACCTTCTGGACACCCTGTGGTCAGAAGGGCACAGTCCCCCAACTGCGTCCTCATCTGCCATTCCCTTCAGGGCTGGACTGGCCTTTTATTCCATCAGGCGCTTTGCTGGTGGCCTGGAGTCACTGGAGGCCGGTTTTGAAACCCAAAGGCCGCTGCTGGTGCTTTTTCATTTTCCCCAGCACTGCAAGATGAATTATAGCAGGCACACTGGCCGATAAGAGCTAAAGAGTGGGAGCGAGCACTGGACAGCGAGAGGGGATCTGATCAGAGTGGGACGAGATGGAGTGATGGTTGGACTGAAATAGCAAAGAGAAGAATGTAGCGTTGTCAGTTTGAGCATTTCTGCCAGGGCTACTTCTGGCTCGCCTGTCCAGCCCTAACTCCCTTCTCACAGACACTTCCCTTCCAGATGGAATCCTTATAGCCCTTTCTAAAGCTCGCCAGACATGTTATCATATAGTTTGCTTGGAATGACAAAAGCAACAAGTGCAAAACCAGGAATGTTACAATGAAAGCATAGCATGCAGCCACATATTCATACATCCCACTACGCCGTTGTCCTTGAAGTAATAAAATGCCATGCTTTCACACACTTACTGCCTCTCTGTCGAAGCGCCTATAGCCATTTGCTACGCAAACTACATATAGTGTAGTACCTGCACTCCATGTAAAGCAACAAGCACTGGCAAAGCCAACAGGTCAGGGGTTAATGTGCTACAACATGCAGCAGTAACACATTTGAGCAAAACTCGAAAAGAAGCCAGCCGGATGTGACAGAGAAGGCTACAGCTGTGAAGTATTCCCTCGTGTAGTCAAGTGCAAGCTCTGGACTGGGGAAGAAAGTCAGTGGGTGAAACTGGCAGGGCCAAAGCTCACTCTGTGTACATATTGTTAGCATTAGGTCTGTCTAACAGCTGTGCTGTCAAAACCCAGATCTAAGAAATCCTTAAACGTTCCCCTTTCCTAGCCGATCTAAGGGCTAGATGTAGCAAAGGGTTTTACCCATTTTTTGTCTATTGGAAAATGTGTTCGTACATATGGCCCTAAATGAGCTAAATTCAAGAATGGTTATGCAGTTCAGATTAACTACCTGAGATTAAATAAACATCACAATCCTCATATTGTAATGCCAGCTATCCAAGATCGGGGCCTTGTGGACGCCTAAAAAGTTATTTATAAGGTTAAAGGAGTCTAATGTAAAAGCAAGTTAAAAAAATATACAATTATAAAAAAGAGACCACTAAAAAATGCTGAGTGCAGTTTGGCAAATGTATATAAAAATGAGAAATGGAGGTAAAATTAGGCATTTCTGTCAATCGTAAAGTGGAAACACAGAAGGTCTAATTAAGAAAGCTTCCCACAAGCATCACTGGTCATGATGGTACAGAACCGGGGGGGGGGGGGGGGGGGGGGTTGCGTACTATTCTCCGATTCCTCCGCAAACGGTAAAGAAAGAGAGAGTTAATCTTCTTTTTCACAGCAGACTTGGTAGCATAATTCAAGCAGTGAATTTACAGAGCCTACGTGCTCTGGCGATAATCGCAGGACTTACAGGTTTTGGCCTCAGGATCCAGGCGCTCGTCAGGTGACACAAAACTCCAAAGCTCATGGCTCAGAAAGCAGAGCTGTAGCTCACGGTAAAAAAGCCTGCAGGGCAGCACTCCAGACCGCACTGCTTGTAATGCATTACTGACTAAACCTAACAAAGTCTACCAAGGGACGTGCCCACGAGTACAGTCAATAAGGGACTCAAAAATCCTCATATTAATGCCAGCGCACTACTTTCCTGGCCGCTCTCCATGCCAACCCTCCCCCTCCTCTGACTCTCGTTATTCAGACTTCAAACGGGTTATTTTGTTCTGTTTACTAGTGTTACCTTCAGTTAAGCGCGGAACTTGGGTCGTGCATAGTGTATTAACTTTAGGTTTGTATGCACAAACTAACCTGACATCCTTTTAACATCTTGCCCTATCCTTTCTCTCTCAATCTCCATCTCTTTCTTTTGCTATCTCTTTATCTCTTTCTCCAGCTCTCCTTGTTTATGTCATCATAATCAATCCCAAGAATGTAGAGTAAAAGGGGGATTCACTCATTCCTCTGAATAGAGCCTTGGCCAGCACATTAAGAGAGTGCTACTGGTCAACATTTGGAGGTATCTAAAGAATACTCATCCAGCAGCATCCAGCGACAAACAACTCACTTTTCCCTGGGAACCCTGTTTCCCCAAGACGCCTTGACAAATATTACTGTCCTAATCTCATGGGTGTTATTGCAAATGCATTTTGTAAAATGTATCACTGCAAATGCATTTTGTTAATCGAGGCATGAATAGGTTACTGTCCTGGATAAAACCTGACGCCCACCCACCTAACTCCGCCACTGAATGCTAGGACTGCCACACGATTCAGACGGTACAAGGACTCCCCATGACCAGTCCTAGGCTTTCACTGAAACCTTGGTGCATTCTGTGGCTTCTGGGTTTGGATTTATTCAGCTGAACTCACTGGACTGCCACAGGTGAAAATGATGCTTTGTGAAAGGACATCCTAGCCCTGGTGACACAGAGCGGCATAGTTCCCCTAGAGGACATAGAGTGAGGTGGGAATTACAGACTGGCATGTCGCACCGTGAGTGACCAATATAAGTATTCAAATAGCAGAGAGTGGCTGATGGACCTTGTAGGAGGCTGGACTGGCTTGTAGTGAGTACCAAGGGGTACTTGCACCTTGCACCAGGCCCAGTTATCCCTTATTAGTGTATAGGGTGTCTAGCAGCTTAGGCTGATAGATAATGGTAGCTTAGCAAAGCAGCTCAGGCTGAACTAGGAGACGTGTGAAGCTACTACAGTACCACTTAGTGTCATATGCACAATATCATAAGAAAACACAATACACAGTTATACTAAAAATAAAGGTACTTTATTTTTATGACAATATGCCAAAGTATCTTAGAGTGTACCCTCAGTGAGAGGATAGGAAATATACACAAGATATATATACACAATAGCAAAAATATGCAGTATAGTCTTAGAAAACAGTGCAAACAATGTATACTTACAATAGGATGCAATGGGGGAACATAGGGATAGGGGCAACACAAACCATATACTCCAAAAGTGGAATGTGAACCACGAATGGACCCCAAACCTATGTGACCTTGTAGAGGGTCGCTGGGACTATTAGAAAATAGTGAGAGTTAGAAAAATAACCCTCCCCAAGACCCTGAAAAGTGAGTGCAAAGTGCACCAAAGTTCCCCTAAGGACAAAATAGTCGTGTTAGAGGGGGAATGCAAGGAAAACACAAATCAGCAATGCAACAACGATGGATTCCTGTCTGAAGGTACCTGTGGAACAAGGGGACCAAGTCCAAAAGTCACAAGCAGCTCGGAGATGGGCAGATGCCCAAGAAATGCCAGCGGTTGGTGCAAAGAAGCTCTTACTAGGCTGAAGAACTGTGAGTACTGCAGGAACGACAAGGGCTAGAGACTTCCCCTTTGGAGGATGGATCCCCCACGCCTTGGAGAGTCGTGCAGAAGTGTTTTCCCGCCGGATGGACGCCAACAAGCCTTGCTACACGCAAATCGTGCGTTTGGCGTTTTTGGACGCTGCTGGGGCCCAGGAGGGACCAGGAGGTCGCAAATTGGACCTGCAGAGAGAGGGGACGTCGAGCAAGACAAGGAGCCCTCACTGAAGCAGGTAGCACCCGGAGAAGTGCCAGAAACAGGCACTACGAGGATGCGTGAAACGGTGCTCGCCGAAGTTGCACAAAGGGGTCCCACGTCGCCGGAGACCAACTTAGAAAGTCGTGCAATGCAGGTTAGAGTGCCGTGGACCCAGGCTTGGCTGTGCACGAAGGATTTCCGCCGGAAGTGCACAGGGGCCGGAGAAGCTTGCAAAGTCGCGGTTCCCAGCAATGCAGCCCAGCGAGGTGAGGCAAGGACTTACCTCCACCAAACTTGGGCTGAAGAGTCACTGGACTGTGGGGGTCACTTGGACGGTGTCGCTGGATTCGAGGGACCTCGCTCGTCGTGCTGAGAGGAGACCCAAGGGACCGGAGATGCAGCTTTTTGGTGCCTGCGGTTGCAGGGGGAAGATTCCGTCGACCCACGGGAGATTTCTTCGGAGCTTCTGGTGCAGAGAGGAGGCAGACTACCCCCACAGCATGCACAAGCAGGAAAACAGTCGAGAAGGCGGCAGGATCAGCGTTACAGAGTTGCAGTAGTCGTCTTTGCTACTATGTTGCAGGTTTGCAGGCTTCCAGCGCGGTCAGCGGTCGATTCCTTATCAGAAGGTGAAGAGGGAGATGCAGAGGAACTCGGCTGAGCTCATGCATTCGTTATCTAAAGTTTCCCCAGAGACAGAGACCCTAAATAGCCAGAAAAGAGGGTTTGGCTACCTAGGAGAGAGGAAAGGCTACTAACACCTGAAGGAGCCTATCACAAGGAGTCTCTGACGTCACCTGGTGGCACTGGCCACTCAGAGCAGTCCAGTGTGCCAGCAGCACCTCTGTTTCCAAGATGGCAGAGGTCTGGAGCACACTGGAGGGGCTCTGGACACCTCCCAGGGGAGGTGCAGGTCAGGGGAGTGGTCACTCCCCTTTCCTTTGTCCAGTTTCGCGCCAGAGCAGGGGCTAAGGGGTCCCTGAACCGGTGTAGACTGGCTTATGCAGAATTGGGCACCTCTGTGCCCAACAAAGCATTTCCAGAGGCTGGGGGAGGCTACTCCTCCCCTGCCTTCACACCATTTTCCAAAGGGAGAGGGTGTCACACCCTCTCTCAGAGGAAGTTCTTTGTTCTGCCATCCTGGGCCAGGCCTGGCTGGACCCCAGGAGGGCAGATGCCTGTCTGAGGGGTTGGCAGCAGCAGCAGCTGCAGAGAAACCCCAGGAAGGGCAGTCTGGCAGTACCAGGGTCTGTGCTACAGACCACTGGGATTATGGAATTGTACCAACAATGCCAGGATGGCATAGAGGGGGCAATTCCATGATCATAGACATGTTACATGGCCATATTCGGAGTTACCATGGTGAAGCTACATATAGGTAGTGACCTATATGTAGTGCACGCGTGTAATGGTGTCCCCGTACTCACAAAGTTCAGTGAATTGGCTCTGAACAATGTGGGGGCACCTTGGCTAGTGCCAGGGTGCCCTCACACTAAGTAACTTTGCACCTAACCTTTACCAGGTAAAGGTTAGACATATAGGTGACTTATAAGTTACTTAAGTGCAGTGTAAAATGGCTGTGAAATAACGTGGACGTTATTTCACTCAGGCTGCAGTGGCAGGCCTGTGTAAGAATTGTCAGAGCTCCCTATGGGTGGCAAAAGAAATGCTGCAGCCCATAGGGATCTCCTGGAACCCCAATACCCTGGGTACCTCAGTACCATATACTAGGGGATTATAAGGGTGTTCCAGTAAGCCAATGTAAATTGGTAAAAATGGTCACTAGCCTGTCAGTGACAATTTGGAAAGAAATGAGAGAGCATAACCACTGAGGTTCTGATTAGCAGAGCCTCAGTGAGACAGTTAGTCACTACACAGGTAACACATACAGGCACACTTATGAGCACTGGGGCCCTGGGTTACCAGGGTCCCAGTGACACATACAACTAAAACAACATATATACAGTGAAAAATGGGGGTAACATGCCAGGCAAGATGGTACTTTCCTACACAACCCCCCCCCAAACGAAGGACAATAAGACTAGCCATTACCTGATGAGTCTTCATTGTCTAAGTGGAAATATCTGGAGAGTCCATCTGCATTGGAGTGGCTACTCCCAGGTCTATGTTCCACTGTATAGTCCATTCCCTGTAGGGATATGGACCACCTCAACAATTTTGGATTTTCACCTTTCATTTGTTTTAGCCAAAGTAGAGGTTTGTGGTCTGTCTGAACAATGAAGTGAGTGCCAAACAGGTATGGCCTCAACTTCTTCAGAGCCCAGACCACAGCAAAGGCCTCCCTCTCAATGGCAGACCAACGCTTTTCTCTAGGGGTCAACCTTCTACTAATAAAAGCAACAGGTTGATCCTGGCCCTCAGAATTAAGTTGTGATAGGACTGCCCCTACTCCTAATTCAGATGCATCAGTTTGGACATAGAATTTTTTAGAGTAACAAGGGCTTTTCAGGACAGGTGCAGAGCACATGGCCTGCTTCAGCTCCTCAAAAGCTTTCTGACAGTTTGCTGTCCATAATACCTTTTTAGGCATTTTCTTGGATGTGAGGTCATTAAGAGGGGCTGCAATGGAGCCATAGTTCTTAATGAACCTCCTGTAATACCCAGTGAGGCCTAGGAAGGCTCTCACCTGAGTCTGAGTGGTAGGGGGAATCCAATCAATAATAGTTTGGATTTTCCCCTGAAGTGGTGCAATCTGTTCCCCACCAACAAGGTGTCCCAGATAAACCACCTTACCCTGCCCTATCTGGCACTTTGAAGCCTTGATAGTGAGGCCTGCCTTTTGCAGGGCCTCCAAAACTTTCCAAAGGTGGACCAGGTGATCATCCCAGCTGGAGCTAAAGACAGCTATATCATCCAAATATGCTGCACTGAAAGCTTCCAGCCCTTGCAGGACTGTGTTCACCAACCTCTGAAAAGTGGCAGGTGCATTTTTCAAACCAAAAGGCATTACAGTAAACTGGTAATGTCCTCCAATGGTAGAAAATGCAGTCTTAGGTTTAGCATCTTCTGACATTTTGATCTGCCAATACCCTGCAGTCAAATCAAAAGTGCTTAGATACTTGGCAGATGCCAGTGTATCTATTAGCTCATCTGCCCTGGGTATAGGGTGAGCATCTGTTTTGGTTACTAAGTTGAGACCTCTATAGTCTACACAAAACCTCATTTCCTTCTTTCCATCTTTAGAATTGGGTTTTGGTACCAGTACCACAGGAGAAGCCCATGGACTGTCAGAGTGCTCAACCACTCCTAGTTCTAACATCTTCTGAACTTCTTGCTTTATGCAGTCCCTGACATGGTCAGGCTGCCTATAGATCTTACTTTTGACAGGTAAACTGTCTCCAGTATCTATAGTGTGCTCACACCAAGAAGTGGTGCCTGGCACAATGGAGAAGAGTTCTGAAAATTGTCCTAGGAGATTTATGCAATTATCTTTCTGCTCAGCAGTAAGACAATCAGCCAAAACTACCCCTTCCACAAGAGCATCTTGTTCTGTGGAAGAGAAGAGATCAGGTAGAGGATCACTGTCTTCTTCCTGTCCCTCATCTGTTGCCATGAGCAGGGTGAGATCAGCCCTGTCATAGTAGGGTTTCAGGCGGTTGACATGGAGCACCCTAAGGGGACTCCTGGCAGTGCCTAAGTCAACCAAGTAGGTGACTTCACCCTTCTTTTCAACAATTGTGTGTGGACCACTCCATTTATCTTGGAGTGCTCTTGGGGCCACAGGCTCCAAGACCCACACTTTCTGCCCTGGTTGGTACTGAACCAAAACAGCCTTCTGATCATGCCATTGCTTCTGGAGCTCTTGGCTGGCCTGAAGGTTTTTACTGGCCTTTTTCATGTACTCAGCCATCCTTGATCTGAGGCCAAGTACATAGTCCACAATATCCTGCTTAGGAGCTTTTAAAGGTTGTTCCCAACCCTCCTTTACAAGTGTGAGTGGACCCCTAACAGGGTGTCCAAAAAGAAGTTCAAAGGGGCTGAAGCCCACTCCTTTCTGGGGTACCTCCCTGTAGGCAAAAAGGAGGCATGGTAGAAGGATATCCCATCTCCTGCGGAGTTTTTCAGGGAGTCCCATAATCATGCCTTTGAGAGTTTTATTAAATCTCTCCACCAGTCCATTTGTTTGTGGATGATAGGGTGTTGTGAACTTGTAAGTTACACCACACTCCTTCCACATGGCCTTTAAGTATGCAGACATGAAATTGCTTCCTCTGTCTGATACTACTTCCTTTGGGAAGCCCACCCTGGAAAATATTCCCAGGAGGGCCTTTGCCACTGCAGGAGCTGTAGTGGTCCTTAAAGGAATTGCTTCAGGATACCTTGTGGCATGGTCCACTACCACTAAGATAAACCTATTGCCTGAAGCAGTAGGAGGGTCAAGGGGGCCAACTATGTCAACCCCTACCCTTTCAAAGGGAACCCCAACCACAGGCAGTGGGATAAGGGGTGCCTTTGGAGTGCCACCTGTCTTGCCACTGGCTTGACAGGTTTCACAGGACTTACAAAATTCTTTTGTGTCCTCAGACATCCTAGGCCAATGAAACAGTGGTACCAATCTGTCCCAAGTTTTCATTTGACCCAGGTGCCCAGCTAAGGGAATGTCATGTGCCAGTGTTAGGAGGAACTTTCTGTACTCCTGAGGAATCACTAATCTCCTGGCAGCTCCAGGTTTAGGATCCCTATGCTCAGTGTACAAGAGGTTGTCCTCCCAGTAAACTCTGTGTGAGTCACTGACATCCCCATTAGCTTGTTTGACAGCTTGCTGTCTGAGACCCTCTAATGTGGGACAGGTTTGCTGTGCCACACTCAGCTCCTCTCTGGCAGGCCCCCCTTCACCCAAAAGCTCAGCAGTGTCTGCTTCCAGCTCCTCTGGTGTAGGTTCTGCACAGGGAGGGAATTCTTCTTCCTCAGAATTAGAATCCACTGTAGAGGGAGGGATAGTAGGAAGTGGTTTGCTTCTACTAGCCCTAGCTTTAGGGAGCACTTGGTCCATTGTTCCAGGATCCAAGCTTCCCTGTCCTTTTTGCTTTTTGGCCTGAGCCCTTGTCAAAGCAAAAATATGCCCTGGGATGCCCAGCATTGCTGCATGGGCCTCCAACTCCACATCTGACCAAGCTGATGTCTCCAAATCGTTCCCTAATAGACAGTCTACAGGTAAATCTGAAGCTACCACAACTTTCTTTGGACCAGATACCCCCCCCCAGTTGAGATTTACAACAGCCATGGGGTGGCTTTGTGTTATGTTGTGAGCATCGGTTACTTGGTACTGGTGTCCAAGTATGTGTTGTTCAGGGTGCACCAGTTTCTCAATCACCATTGTGACACTGGCACCTGTGTCCCTGTAGGCCTGGACCTCAACACCATTTATTAGGGTTAGTTGCTTGTACTTCTCCAAGTTATGGGGGCAAGCAACCAAAGTGGCTAAGTCAATAGCCCCTTCAGAGACTAAAGTAGCCTCTGTGGTCTCCCTAATCAGACCAACCCCAACTAAATTACCAAAAGTGAGCCCAGCTACTCCCTTGGATTGGCTATTAGTAGGTTTGCTCCCACCACCACTGCTATTAGTAGGGACACTAGGTGTAGCAGTAGGGGTTGTAGTGGTAGGAGCTGTGGTGCCTTTCTTTGGACAACTGGGATCTGTTGTCCAATGGCCTTTTATCTTACATAAATAGCACCATGGTTTCTTTTCCTTGTTCTGATTAGAGGAGGGTTTGGGCCCACCACCCCCACCAGAGTGTTTTTGTGGGCCTGATGAAGACTCATTTTTAGATTTGTCCCCACCCTTGTCAGAAGACTTACCATCCTTCTTTTTGTTGCCATCTTTGTCACCCCCTGTATGAACTTTTCTGTTCACTCTTGTTCTGACCCATTTGTCTGCCTTCTTTCCCAATTCTTGGGGAGAGGTCAGATCAGAGTCCACCAAGTACTGGTGCAACAAATCAGACACACAATTATTAAGAATATGCTCTCTCAGGATTAAGTTATACAGGCTGTCATAATCAGTAACTTTACTGCCATGTAACCACCCCTCCAAGGCCTTCACTGCCTGGTCAATGAAATCAACCCAGTCTTGTGAAGACTCCTTTTTGGTATCTCTGAACTTGATCCTGTACTGTTCAGTGGTTAAGCCATAACCATCCAGGAGTGCATTCTTAAGAACTTGGAAATTGTTAGCATCATTTTCTTTTACAGTAAGGAGCCTATCCCTACCTTTTCCAGTAAATGATAGCCATAGGATAGCAGCCCACTGCCTTTGAGGGACATCCTGTACAGCACAGGCCCTCTCAAGTGCAGCAAACCACTTGTTAATGTCATCCCCCTCCTTGTAAGGGGGAACTATCTTATGCAGATTCCTGGAATCATGCTCTTTTGCAGGATGACTATGGGGAATACTGCTGCTGCCACCATGGGTATCTAAACCCATTTTCTGTCTTTCCCTCTCTATTTCTAAAGACTGTCTATCCAAATCCAGCTGTTGCTTCTTGAGCTTCAGTCTGGTTTGCTCCACTCTCAATCTATTGAGCTCCCTTTCCAACAATCTGTCATCAGGGTGGGTGGGAGGGACATTTCTAGATACAGAGGTATGATGGGAATGAACAGAAGGAGACCTGTCCCTTACAGAGGGCACCCTAACAGCTTGGCTACCAGTATAATGTGAGAGCACATCATCAGTATGATGTGATTCAACCTCTGTACCAACTATGCTAGACTGTCTAGTAATGGGCAGGCTGAGAAGTTTCTTTCCTGAACCTTTTCCTGGGGGAGTCCCTGGATCAGATTGAGAACCATTAGCTACTTTTTCTACAGATTGGGCACTTATGGCCTTATCCTGTACTCTAAGCATATTAATTAACAGTTCTAAAGAAGGATTCTTCCCTACACTCAAACCTCTCTCTATGCAGAGACTCCTTGCTCCTTTCCAGCTAAGGTGATCATATGCAAGTTTGGACAGTTCAACTTTTTGGCCTGTGCCAGACATTTTTTAGAGAGAGTTAAAGTGATAGACAAAGAGAAAAAAGTTTTCAGAACTTTTTGGAAAGACAGAAAAAAAACTTTTTAAACTTTTAAGAACTTTTTGAAAGTTTAGAAGTACTTTTCAGCACTTAGAAAAGAGTGAAAAGAGGAAATGCAAAACTTTTTGGCTATGTGTATATACACTGACCTTGTTTTGTATATTTTTCTCTAATGAAAAGTACAATGACAAGACTGGTAAGTAGTCTCAAAGCACTTATCCCACCACTGCACAACCAATGTAGGAGGCTGGACTGGCTTGTAGTGAGTACCAAGGGGTACTTGCACCTTGCACCAGGCCCAGTTATCCCTTATTAGTGTATAGGGTGTCTAGCAGCTTAGGCTGATAGATAATGGTAGCTTAGCAAAGCAGCTCAGGCTGAACTAGGAGACGTGTGAAGCTACTACAGTACCACTTAGTGTCATATGCACAATATCATAAGAAAACACAATACACAGTTATACTAAAAATAAAGGTACTTTATTTTTATGACAATATGCCAAAGTATCTTAGAGTGTACCCTCAGTGAGAGGATAGGAAATATACACAAGATATATATACACAATAGCAAAAATATGCAGTATAGTCTTAGAAAACAGTGCAAACAATGTATACTTACAATAGGATGCAATGGGGGAACATAGGGATAGGGGCAACACAAACCATATACTCCAAAAGTGGAATGTGAACCACGAATGGACCCCAAACCTATGTGACCTTGTAGAGGGTCGCTGGGACTATTAGAAAATAGTGAGAGTTAGAAAAATAACCCTCCCCAAGACCCTGAAAAGTGAGTGCAAAGTGTACCAAAGTTCCCCTAAGGACAAAATAGTCGTGTTAGAGGGGGAATGCAAGGAAAACACAAATCAGCAATGCAACAACGATGGATTCCTGTCTGAAGGTACCTGTGGAACAAGGGGACCAAGTCCAAAAGTCACAAGCAGCTCGGAGATGGGCAGATGCCCAAGAAATGCCAGCGGTTGGTGCAAAGAAGCTCTTACTAGGCTGAAGAACTGTGAATACTGCAGGAACGACAAGGGCTAGAGACTTCCCCTTTGGAGGATGGATTCCCCACGCCTTGGAGAGTCGTGCAGAAGTGTTTTCCCGCCGGATGGACGCCAACAAGCCTTGCTACACGCAAATCGTGCGTTTGGCGTTTTTGGACGCTGCTGGGGCCCAGGAGGGACCAGGAGGTCGCAAATTGGACCTGCAGAGAGAGGGGACGTCGAGCAAGACAAGGAGCCCTCACTGAAGCAGGTAGCACCCGGAGAAGTGCCAGAAACAGGCACTACGAGGATGCGTGAAACGGTGCTCGCCGAAGTTGCACAAAGGGGTCCCACGTCGCCGGAGACCAACTTAGAAAGTCGTGCAATGCAGGTTAGAGTGCCGTGGACCCAGGCTTGGCTGTGCACGAAGGATTTCCGCCGGAAGTGCACAGGGGCCGGAGAAGCTTGCAAAGTCGCGGTTCCCAGCAATGCAGCCCAGCGAGGTGAGGCAAGGACTTACCTCCACCAAACTTGGGCTGAAGAGTCACTGGACTGTGGGGGTCACTTGGACGGTGTCGCTGGATTCGAGGGACCTCGCTCGTCGTGCTGAGAGGAGACCCAAGGGACCGGAGATGCAGCTTTTTGGTGCCTGCGGTTGCAGGGGGAAGATTCCGTCGACCCACGGGAGATTTCTTCGGAGCTTCTGGTGCAGAGAGGAGGCAGACTACCCCCACAGCATGCACAAGCAGGAAAACAGTCGAGAAGGCGGCAGGATCAGCGTTACAGAGTTGCAGTAGTCGTCTTTGCTACTATGTTGCAGGTTTGCAGGCTTCCAGCGCGGTCAGCGGTCGATTCCTTATCAGAAGGTGAAGAGGGAGATGCAGAGGAACTCGGCTGAGCTCATGCATTCGTTATCTAAAGTTTCCCCAGAGACAGAGACCCTAAATAGCCAGAAAAGAGGGTTTGGCTACCTAGGAGAGAGGAAAGGCTACTAACACCTGAAGGAGCCTATCACAAGGAGTCTCTGACGTCACCTGGTGGCACTGGCCACTCAGAGCAGTCCAGTGTGCCAGCAGCACCTCTGTTTCCAAGATGGCAGAGGTCTGGAGCACACTGGAGGGGCTCTGGACACCTCCCAGGGGAGGTGCAGGTCAGGGGAGTGGTCACTCCCCTTTCCTTTGTCCAGTTTCGCGCCAGAGCAGGGGCTAAGGGGTCCCTGAACCGGTGTAGACTGGCTTATGCAGAATTGGGCACCTCTGTGCCCAACAAAGCATTTCCAGAGGCTGGGGGAGGCTACTCCTCCCCTGCCTTCACACCATTTTCCAAAGGGAGAGGGTGTCACACCCTCTCTCAGAGGAAGTTCTTTGTTCTGCCATCCTGGGCCAGGCCTGGCTGGACCCCAGGAGGGCAGATGCCTGTCTGAGGGGTTGGCAGCAGCAGCAGCTGCAGAGAAACCCCAGGAAGGGCAGTCTGGCAGTACCAGGGTCTGTGCTACAGACCACTGGGATTATGGAATTGTACCAACAATGCCAGGATGGCATAGAGGGGGCAATTCCATGATCATAGACATGTTACATGGCCATATTCGGAGTTACCATGGTGAAGCTACATATAGGTAGTGACCTATATGTAGTGCACGCGTGTAATGGTGTCCCCGTACTCACAAAGTTCAGTGAATTGGCTCTGAACAATGTGGGGGCACCTTGGCTAGTGCCAGGGTGCCCTCACACTAAGTAACTTTGCACCTAACCTTTACCAGGTAAAGGTTAGACATATAGGTGACTTATAAGTTACTTAAGTGCAGTGTAAAATGGCTGTGAAATAACGTGGACGTTATTTCACTCAGGCTGCAGTGGCAGGCCTGTGTAAGAATTGTCAGAGCTCCCTATGGGTGGCAAAAGAAATGCTGCAGCCCATAGGGATCTCCTGGAACCCCAATACCCTGGGTACCTCAGTACCATATACTAGGGGATTATAAGGGTGTTCCAGTAAGCCAATGTAAATTGGTAAAAATGGTCACTAGCCTGTCAGTGACAATTTGGAAAGAAATGAGAGAGCATAACCACTGAGGTTCTGATTAGCAGAGCCTCAGTGAGACAGTTAGTCACTACACAGGTAACACATACAGGCACACTTATGAGCACTGGGGCCCTGGGTTACCAGGGTCCCAGTGACACATACAACTAAAACAACATATATACAGTGAAAAATGGGGGTAACATGCCAGGCAAGATGGTACTTTCCTACAGACCTTCACAGCATCTCGCCCCTGGGAACACTCTGCCACCCCTGGGCACCGCTGACAACCCAGGCTCTCCTCCAATACAGAGCCCACCTCGGAAACACTGCCCACCACGGGCCACGGCTGACAGGGACACTCCCAAAGTGCTCTTGGGAGGCCCATGTAGGCAATGCGCTGCACACGCCAGGTCACCAATGCCAAGGAAGGCGGGAAATATGATAGGTGTCCCTAACAAAGGCTACACTTCAGGAAATGAAGATCCCCTCGGGAACCATAAACTACGTCATGAGTAAGATTTAAATATATACATTTGTATGTGTTTTTCTAAATATATTTGTTTTACCTTTGTTTTGCTCTTCTCATTTAACACTCTCTCTCCTTCACCTACCTCTAAATGTTACCACAACGATTGTCACATTAGTTTTGTACCCAATTCTATCATCTAGGACATTTGTTAGAAACTCTATTCATTGAAATTAACTTCAACTGCCATTAAGTTCCCTTTGTAATTGCAACTCATAAGCATGCGAGGCTCGTGAATTAAGGATCAGGCAGAGAAGATAGAGGACGCCATCAAATGAAAGAGCGCCAGCCAACAAAGAACATCTAATAGTGAATGAAAACGCGAGTTTGTACTGCGTGCTACAGACATAAACTCTATACCGCCAAATAAATATTTAAGACAGGCTAGCAATGTCAAGAAATTAGAGCCCCTGCACTTGGGATGCCTAGTTAAAAGCATTCTTGCAGCCACTGAGTTGCTCCCTGCCCACCTCTACTTTGTGTTTGGGTAGGTTTGTGCTACTGATGAAGAAAGAAGCTGTATTTTTAGGAGTGCAAAAGTATGTCGCTTTGCACAGTCTGAAAGCTTTTTGGACATGGACACAAAATGCATGACAGACACTCGCTGGCATGCCATGAGGAGTGCACCACGTGGTACTTCATCAGTAACAGCTCCTTGCCATCTCTGGCAACTAGTTCCATGCTGAAAAGATCAGCCAGGAACTTTGAACCACTTTATATGTAGGGAGACCTTAGAAGCATGTCGGTAATGGAGAGGCCTCCATTGTAGCACTAGGCCTTTTGGGCTCCATAGGGTGGAACTAATGAGAGTGCAAGAAGCACTCTTTTTTCCAGAGCATCTTCTGCTCAATCAAATCCTGTACTCCTGACTCCCAACAAGTGGGCAGAGCCAAAGTTCCTCCCTAGTGATGATCACATAATGGTCTGGCGACAGCTTCACTGTCAAGCCAGACCATGTAAAGCAGTACCAGTAATTCTGATAGATCGACTGCCTCAGGGGTACATTTTCAGTAACTGATGGATTTTAAGTAATTTGAATTGTCACACTATGTTCCAAAAGTTTGAAGTTGTACGGTTTGAGGTATGAAGATTATATGCAATACTTTGCCGTCAAGCCTGGACTTGGAGCCCACTTTAGAGTTTGGTGGACAGGGTATCAATTTGCAATGATGACAAACTATCCTGTCTGCTGAGCTCTCAGTCTGCCTACCCAATTTTGTGTCAGACAGACCATCAGGTCTACACCAATGGAGTAAAATGTACTGTGTGGTTGCAAAGGGAGTACAGGTTGTCAGAAGTAGGCCATCTGACCATCCACCCTATTTTGAGTATGGTTGGGAGACTTTTTTTTTTTACTGTTCATCACTGCCAGGACTACCCTGGCAGCAAGGGACAGTAAAAATGAACAAGCATTTGCAATACAAACGGTCTCGCGTTTGCTTGAGCTCGAGCAATTAGCATTAAACTCCTAACCAGACTTTTCTTGCCACATAAATTGAAAGTGAAAATAAAACAGTTTCACGTAACTAACTGGACTTTTCTTGCCATATAAACTGAAAAGTAAAAGTTTCACATAAGCAAGCTGACGGCTGCCATCAGTGCAAAGCAGACACACAAACGGAAATAACAGCTCACTCATAGTGAAAACTATCAGCAAAAGTGGAATTATCTACGTAACTGACAAAAGTGCAATTAACTATGTAACAGGGTTGATGTCATGCAAAGTGCTCGACTTCTGCCAAGCTAGATCGCGCTGCGAAAAAAAGAGAAAAAGCTGTCCACAAACCAGACAGAAAACAGCGAGCCTCATATGTTTTCAGTACTTAGTCTCCGCGCTCGAGGAGGGCTAACCACTGGAAAAGGCATGACATATGCATGCCTTCCATTAATGAAAACAAGCAGATTTTAAAAGGCAAGCCCACAAACCAATGAAAGACACTGACGTGACATGGGCGTGGTTTAAAGCCCAAAGAGAGATAACAATATGGAACTGAGCGCTTTGCGCTCGCCCCTAAAAAGTACCCCCCCTCCAACCATGGAAGAAAACTCCAATGGTGTTGTGGCCCTTAATTTTGACTTTTTCAAAGAATAAATTCCCACATTTTATAAATTTTGTAGAAGCTTTCATCACCATTGATGGGCGGACACCTAACTTTTAAATATGTTTGTATGACCGGCCCTGATGCCATAGCGTTCGCTACAGTGCCGGTGGTGTATTCTAAAAGTGGCAGAGCGAGTAAAGGCAGGGTGACAGATGTAATGCCCTCCACCACCCAGACTGCCCTTTATTCTGACTGCTGAACTTTAAATCGGGCCCTTGGTCTGTTAACACGAAGGAGGCAGAAGACCTGGCATAATCTATGCTGAGCAAATTTTCCCTACTCATTCGTTTGACTCCTTCATGATCGCCTAATTTGGAGACTAACAAGAAAAATACTTAATGGTGGTAAAAACATGCAGATCACCAGAAGAGATACAGTAAACATGCTAAGCTTCTTTCTGGTAAATCACCAAGAGGGTAATAATCCTTACGTAAAAGAGTGTGATGCAGTTCATGTAGCTACCATACACATTTCCTTTTCGAAGCCAGGCCCACAGAAAATATCACACTGTGTCTTGGCTCTGGGGGGATGTGCATAAACTCCACTTTCCATATGTGCGAGCTCCATGACAGATTATTTACATATACTTGCATAGTTTCCTGTCCTCATTATACCGCTTGTGTTCTTCGAATCTGCAGGAGAGAGCAAGAGTATGCTTCCAAACCTGGAGACGCGTCCACTCATCCCAACCAAAGGCATCCACAAAGAAAACAAGAATTATAATGAAACATGCAGATAAGTTAAGTATTGAAAATTATCACGATCCAGTTACTCACATCACATCAGACTTAAAATTCAATCTATTTGGATTACATTGTGCAACTGTAGCATTTTATAGCACACGGGTCTTAATGTGTCATTCAGAAGTATTGCAATATAGTTTGACAGATGTACAGATGTAAAAAAAATGTTTACTTTAAAGAGGCGTGGAAATACATCTGCTGGCTGGCCGCGAATCACAAACAAGCGAGAATTCAGTTTCCTCAAATTGGCATCAAGATCTTCAAGGCACTGCAACAGAAATCTGATAAGAAGAAATTTAATGATTTAGAAGACATCGACAATGGTAGAACTTTACTCTAATTGCCGAGATAAAACCGAAAAAAGCACCACATCTATAAAAGTATTATGAGTTCTAATAAACATATTTTATTTGTATGCATAAAAAGTAAATTCATGACACACTGCATACTTGCAATATTTTGATAATACAAAACAAAAAGCAAGATTGGCATGACACAATGTAGATTAATAAGCAAAGGACCAATGTAGCCGTTATAGATTGCGCACAAATAACTCTGATTGACAAAACACTATGCCTGTGATTTTTTTATTTTGAAGTTTTCTTTGTGCTTTTTCAGTTTTACTACAGACATCTGCAGCAGGCCTTGCTGAAGATTTGATGGTTCCTTGTCAATTTTAGTTTCCTGTTTTTTATTGGTGGATTTTCCTCCCTATTTCGTGTTTGACCCTCCCCTGGACCATAGCTTTTTTAACCTCGGTTTTGACTGACTCGGGTGTAGACTTCAAACACTGATGCAATTTTGAAATTTTCATTACCGGTTTAGCACTCTGGGAAGGTACGCCTTGACCTTTAGAGAGTAGTCACGCTCTCTACTTTGCCGCCCCTGACTCACCCCATATCTCACCTCCCACTCCCCTTCTCAATGTTCTTAGGACGTTCACAGGGATGCCAAGAGCAGGACTGCGGCCTTACTGATGATCTGCTTGTTCTCTTTACCCATTTTCCTATCATGAAGCACCTCCATAGGATGCCACACACAGGATGTTGACTTTGTGATGCCCTGGATGTTGTGCTACTACAATGTCCAGTGCCACCCTTACTCCATGGTGGTTGACGCTACTGGATTTTCCAATGCCAGGTTTTTAAACTCCGCCAGTACTGACAAAGCCGACAGCAGAAACCACCCATGTCAACAGTATAAACAACAATGAAAAATTGTTCTATGGTTTCAAGAAGGCCGCATCTTTGACTGACACTGTCCAGTTGTGATTCACATGTAAAGATGCAACACACAATGCGTCACACAATGCAGTGGACATCTTTAAAGTATAGAGAGAAAAGTCTTCATTGCTTGCTATACTTTTAACATGGACGGTTAGGTGCTAGCATAGCCGGCTGCATCGCTCACTCAGCATAGGCAAAGCAAGACCGACTTGTTTTGCGAATCCTTGTTTTGTTTTTCTAATCAAAACAAAACCTTCCCCAAAACATTGTTATGCACTTTGGTCAATATTGGCAAGTATCAAGTAAACTGTGCTAGGTTCAAAGGGTAGAAATTTAGATAAAGGAAAGTGGGTCCCATATTTACTATTCCCTGTTTTAATTCTTGATGCTAAATTTGGCAGGCACACAGAACCACTGAGTTTGTTTAGATATTTGACAGAAAGTGGGGTGTAAAAATGCACAGCTGTCTGAGCTCGTTTAGGTAGTGTACTTCTGATCTTGAATTTGAACCTGGGATCGACTGGCTGTGAAAAGCAAATCATTTTGCTCCATCCGCATTTTCCAACGTCTGCAAACCTCCATTAAGTTTGTAGACCTTTCTTGGTAAGGATTTTTCTTGTGGCCATGGAAGGGGGCTCTGGAAGCACCACAAATGCATGAAGGGCTGTGATGATCTTCAGGATGGAAAACACTTTTTTGCCTGAAGAAAAGATGCATTGACATTTAGCCGTAGAGTCTGCAAGCACAAATTCAGCTCTCTGGACAACATGCATGCTTTTCTGATTTCCAGCCCTAACGTTCATCATCCTTGAAAACCTATACCTAAATCTAATCCTGACCGCAACCATGATACAAACCTTTATTTTAACCAAAACTCTTAAACCATGTGTAATATGCACATGGCACATATGAGGTCCATATCCTAGTCTCACTAACAGTTGGTGCTAGTACAGTCCGGAGCTGTAGAAGAAAGAACATATTTGGATTGTGTACAACACTGGCACTGTCTTATTAATAAATGCAACTTTCCAAATACTAAATACATCGCCCTAACTTTTGAAAATAAAACGCTGGATGCAGGTTGGACAAGGGAGTCACCGAAGTTGCATTTTCAGTTTTAAAACACTATCGCAAAGGTATGCTCAGGCAGTACAGTGTCCATGGTGTGGACAACTGTACATGGTCAGAAAGCATCTCCTATTCCTAAGGCCCATTAGGCCAAGCCCAAAGGTGTCACGTATCTGTCTGGCACAGTCACAGGCTGTTTCCAGCAAATACAGGCGCAAAGGAGGGCAGACAGGGTCAGACTTTAGCCGTCAGGTGACTACAATGTGAATGTCTCCCAAACTCCAAACGGCACACAAAGAGTAGAAGGGGATAATACAGAACAGTTGAAAGAAACTAAAGTATCAGCCACATGCAAGGAATTTTGGACCAGATGTATCAATAAACTTCTTTTTTCACAACCAATACTGAATTTTGCAAACTGATCTATGTACTAATAGGTATCTTTGTAAAATTCTGAATCAGAGTGGGTCACAATGTCACCTACTGCCTTACTATTCATAAGATACGTTGCAAATTGTAATTCACATCAACTGGTGGGCAATCACGGGGCCTGAAAAGGTCAGCGGACCCCCATGTATGTGATTTTTTTTTTATGAAAAAAAGTATTTTGAGAGCAGTTAATTTCCCTTTGAGGAAAAGGGATGATTTGAAAAAAAAACAGAAAACTTTGTATTAAAAGAATATTTTTGTGGAGTTGAGAGTGGTCCTGAAACTCTTTCCATAAATCATAGAGGGGAACCGATTCCCTTTGGCACATGTGTTACAACACCAACTTCCCTTTTGCAAATATGTTACCACCCCAGTTTAAGAGTAGTATTTTATGGGATTATCGCTCAGAAATAGTAGGCAAGGTTTGCTTCTTCCTGTTTCAGAGCTGTTTTGTCTGAAAATAAAACAGTAACTCAGAGAATCATTGGTTAAATGAATTCACTTTGCGCAATGCAGGCACATAAAACAGGCACTGGGCTCTGCGCTGCGCCAGGAAAGCAAATCATGATACAGTGTTCCTTTAGGCATCCCAGGTCAGATGTAAAACAACTCCTGGATTACAACAACAACACTAATTCCATTTTGAGAGCAAACTCCATTCACACCTGAAACAGGATTCCAAGTTGGAAAAACGTTCATGGTGCAAAAATCAGAATTTCGTGCCGTTTGCCAAAACGATTCTTGCCCGTTTTTTTCCGGCTGCACACTAGGATGGGCGCACAATCCGTACTTGGGTGCAATTGGCACGTGGGCAAATACTGCTCTAAGTCCATTTCGGGCAGATATTGAGCTTGTACCCAAAACGAACTTAGTGCCACGGTTGTAATCATGGGCAAGGAGGGCACACAACACCAGTTCTTCTTTTGGGATGAAACAAAGCATGCCACAATCTGCCCATTGTGTAACCAGGGCAAGCAGCTACAGAACAAAATGCCCCATGACCTACATACCGTGTAATAATCCATGAGAGGGTGCTGGTTGTACTAGGAAATTGACTGGCTTCAGAATTCTTTGGTGAGCAGTAATGAGATAGGTGTGCTTGCCAACCGGAACACATCTAATTGTAACTCAAGCAGTGATTTGTTCATTGTAGGATGAGTGTGTCCTGCTTTGAACCTTATGCTTTAGACACAATAACTTCCCAATACGCCTGCTATGATAGTTTTTTGATCCCAGTTTAAGTAATTTTAAAAAACTTTAAAACTTCAATTTAACCACGAAGGTGCTACTCATGTGGGAAACTAGTAAAAATAATTACAAGTGAACATTTAAAGGGGGCATCCAGTGCGGAGGAAAAAAATCAGTTCTCGTTGCCCAGTCCTGCCTCTCTAGCAACCTTCCACAGTAGGGTGGTTTGTCTGATGATGGTTTTGGGATGTAACGTTACATAGTTTACTGGGTAGCCTCTTTCAAGAAGTTGTACTTTAAGTTTCATACAATAAGTCTTAGAAAACTGTCAACCCAAAGGGCAGATAGACATTTTTCTGAAGAGATAACTTAAATAGTAGCTCAACGATATGCTTGTCGGTACTGCAAACTGGTGGGATATCAAACGCACGGTGAAAGGGCAATGTGCAAGCTTGTTCCAAAACCTTTAAATACATAAACCCTCCTATTTCTTTGTAAAAACCAAAGTATAGTACATTGACACGGATGAAACCCAAATTCTTTAGGAAAACTAAAAATAAGTAGGAAAATCTTGTAATCATGGGAACTCTGGTTCACTCATTCTGGTGGGGGGGTCTAAACTTCATTATTGTCTGGCTGTGATGGAACTGAGTGAAAAACTGCACAAACAAAATAATGTAGAAATACAGAAATCGGGTTCATGCATGTAATCCTGATCCCGCCCTGTGATCGGCACTCACATTAAAACATAAACTTAAATGCTGGTTTCCAGCTCAGTGAGGAGACCGGAAGCTGCTGGCAAAAGAATACGTAAATTGGTTGAAATGGCGACTAAATCTGCCTGACCTTACTTCCCAGCAACTGGGATGATGGCCCCAAGCATAATGGATTCTCCAAAACCTGTATTTAAGAACACATGATGATACCTTCTTTGCTGAACAGAGCATCCAGTCTTGAACTGTCACTCAGAAGATTGCACACAGCAGGTTATGGATAAATATGTGTGGCTCCGCTGCATGTATCCTTGGGAGAGCGGGAGGGCCGTGTACCTGGTTAGCCACGTATGCAGCCCTGCCTTGGGAGGAATGAGCTCGGACCCAGCGACCAATGGTAGAGACAGAGACTCGGCGTGCGTGGTAAAGGACTATTTCTGCGTATAGTAGAAGCAGACGCCTGAATGCGTTTATAGGGTCTGTTTTATGAAGCTGGAAACCGGCGAAAAATGATACAGAATTGTTTCCCGGCTGACTCGGAAATTTCAATTTCAATAGTTTTTGGAATAAAGGCTGAATGGGTCTGTGAAAAAAACATGGAAGAAGCAGGTACACCCTCAGATTCTCCAAAACTTCAGGCACCAACAATTATTTTCAAGTTCAGCCCTCACGATCACAGAAGGGTATGGGAGCAAAACAAGTCTTGAAAGGGTACCTAGGCCAATATTCAGAACCCACAGATGCAGAGCGTTTCATCATGTTAAGCGGCTTCAAAATTCTTGTGCATTCATTTTCCCAGAATAAGCGAGGCCCAGTTAGATGAGGGGGATGGTCGGGGCTGGCGGGCGACCGGGTGGCGCTAAGTATTGAAGGAGTGGCTAAGATGGTTAGAATGCATTCCAGAACAAACAGCGTTTCGGGGGACTTTCTAGGTGGTCGGAAGGAGTCCCCGTATCACAGAATTCGGATTCTCTAAATAAGAATCGGCAACCGTACAGATAAGGCCTTTTGAATCAAGGCTGCGTGAATTTTTCTGTTTTTGATGAGGGAAAGTATTTCACGGTTGGGCCGCATAGAAGAACCCCAAGGAGGCCCAGCCACACTGGCTGCTGTTGTCTTGCAGTAGCAGTGGGCACACGGGCTGCAGAGGTATGCCGCCTTTGCTCTCACCAAGGACAACGTGGCCTTTTGTGTCTCTTGCAGTGTCAGGGGACTGAAGTTTCCTTTTATAAAGGGAAGTTTGGTTGTAGGACTCACTCATGAGGCAGCAATGGTCACTTGCTTTTAAGGGGTTTTACAAATAGTAGGCAAAGCAGAGATGAAGGAAAAATGGTGAACCCCGATGGTACATTTATAACGACGTGTTACCCCTTTCCATGTATTCCATCATTAGGTTCCAAGGAACAAATTCCTGGAGCACAAATCATAATTTCGACTACTTACCATGCAAGACCCTTACCACATTATACCTACTGTGAACTTGTGCACGAATAGGGATGAGTATGAAACCTCAGTGTGGACAAAGTACACGTGAAATCAGTGAATGGGCAGATACTGCCCAATTTGCCATTCCACTTTGGGTGCAAATGCGAGTTTGCATCGGAATTGGAATTTGCCCCACGGTCTCTGAGAATGGAGAGGACAGGATGATGTATTTCCTGTCAGCTCGAGCACTGAATAAAGCCTCCTGCACGCCACCACAGCGTGTGAAGAACGGAGGAGTCTTCCTGGAAGGAGTGGCTGGTATTTGAACGTTTAAAAATGAGAGAAGAGAGTTGTAATTAACCTGCTAGGATTCTTG
Organism: Pleurodeles waltl; assembly: GCF_031143425.1. Classification (NCBI taxonomy): domain Eukaryota; kingdom Metazoa; phylum Chordata; class Amphibia; order Caudata; family Salamandridae; genus Pleurodeles; species Pleurodeles waltl. Next base: position 297,474,052 of record NC_090442.1, read on the forward strand.
AGACAGAGATTGAGCTTCATAAATGGTGTCAAAGTCTGTGCTTCCTTTATACCACATTTGCATATTTCTATATTATCACTTCGCCTTGTGGATTATTCTATTTTAGCTGCTGTTCCAGTGACATCGCCTACAGTTATGTAGTGTAATGGGGGAAGGAGGTGTGTGTGATGCAAGGAGACATATTGGGGTCCACCCTGGGAGAGGACTGCAGCTATATCACGGGAATAGTGAGTGATGCTAGTGCCTGTAATGGTTACAATGGAAATACTGAGGCATCTGATGCTAGAAAGGGAGGGCAGCGTCCAGTGGGAGGGACTGCTGAGAATCTGAGGAGGAAATGCAGACTGTAGCCAGAGGGTGGTTACATGTCTTGGGAATATGTCAGCAGAATAAAGGGTAGGGGCGAGTGCTGTCTTCCAGTGTGGACACTCAAATACAATTTGTGATGTCTGACTATTCTGAAAGTCTGAGTAAGAAAAATGTAGGAAGTTTTTATGAAATAATTGTATGATCAGTTATAAATTAATTCTTCAGACATTAGTTGGGAAATTACAGTATTGTACTGGATTTTATTTTATGTATACAGCACAAAGAAATATAAAAAAGGAATCCAGTTCCACAGCATAGTAAAATAATAAAACTGTAGGTACACTGATGTCACGTAGAAGCAGGAGAGAGGAAAGGGAAGTCATGGGAGCTGGAAGACATGGGAAGATCATACGATGGGACGAAGGGTACACAGATAAGTTTGAATGAAGGCCGATTATGAGATGTAACTCGGCTGTTTGTTTGAATTTGAAAAACTCACCTACAGACAGCTTCAGTTGTCTCGTGACAGCTGACCACATCACACAACACACACCACAAAAAAATCACACACTCATAAAGGGGCTTTTGGACACAGTGTTTCAGCCACTAGGTACTGTGGTTCAGCTGACTGTAGGCACTGGCTAAGAGGGTTGTCCATTATCGTTAGGATCAGCCCCCATCATTTACCAGATACACACACACACATATATCCCTGTACTGCTCATATTATGTCTTTTCTACTCATTGTTAGCATCCATCCCTACTTGCATATCTGTTGCTTCCCATTCAGCAAATGCACTCAGCCCCCTCACTCCCTGTCTGCCATCTTCAGCCACGCCTACATCAAGGAAGTAGCAAGAAAAGTAAAATACCCCCACACTTGAAATATACCTCTATTCACACAAGCACTCGAAGCAAGCAAACCCTGGCTTAAACCTGAAGCACCCAGGTCGAAGTCAATGGGTGACGCTTTCCTTGTCACCCGGGGAGGGCCTTGAGGCATCTTTGCTGAGTCGAGGAGGTCACACCCATAGGAGCTGTGACCTCCTCAGCACAGCAAAGTTCAGCTCAGGCAGCCAGGAGTCTGCACAAATCGCTCATGTCTCACTCCTGGCTGTCTGAGCTGAAAATGAAGAGTGTCTATCAGGCTGAACAAAGGTCAGCCTGACAGACACTCTCCATGAGGGGCAAAAGGTGGGGGGCCGTGGCCCCTCCACCCTAAAGGACGGGCCGCTATCTGTTACTATCAGGCAACACAATCTCCTGTCTGCTTCCAGCAGAGAGACGAGTGGGGAGCAGAGAGAGAGGTGGGTGGGGGCGGGTTCGGGGTGCAGGGTGGGAGGTCAAACTATAGCTCATTTTATATATGTAGTCTTTTAAGAGTGTGTGTGTATGTATATATATATATATATATATATATATATATATATATATAAACACACACCTGTATAGGCACACCTTCACAAAGCTACGCAAAAAAGGGGACAGGCCAGATATAAAAGTGAGAGTAAAGTCTTTAGTCCTTCTTTTATGTCTGACCTGTCCCGGTTTTAGCTCCTCAAGACCTGGACACCCTATTGTTAGGTGACTAATGTACACTGTGATGTCTCTGAGTCTTAGAATACAACACCGCCTTCTTTATTCCCGAGCCCTTTCTGAGGTCAGGTCACAAAGTCACACGAGGTCACCCCACCCCCTCTCATTACTCGCACGCTGTGCTCGTGACAAACTCGAGGTCATTGCAGGCCGCTCGCTCACTCCCGCTGCAGCCACAGTCAAGCGGCAGGTGCTGCAATGCCCCGGCTCTAGGGCGTTCTGTTCATTGACCTCAGAAAGGTGAAAGGCTGAGTCAGTTCAGTCAGACTCGCGTGCAGGTCTACACTGCCGGAGCTTTACCTTGCTGAGCTGTCACCGCGGTCCGATAACACAAGTGCCACCCGCTGGTGTGAACGCGGGAGGACCGAAGTGCCGCAGATCACAACACCAAGCTCAAGTGCACTTTCAAAACCCATGTTTTCATTTGTGTGTGCTAGGGAACTTTTTTTGGCGAGTGTTCTTGTTCTTTTGTTTAATAGTAAAGGCAACACTATGAAAGAAACATTTAATTAAAAAAATACCATGGCCTTTGTATGAACTGAAAAAAAAACTAAAGCGCTGAATCACACCATAAAACCTTACTCCTTTGTATGCAGTGTCTGCCTGTATACACACTCAGTGCTAAGGGTTAGAGCTGAAAGCACAGTAAGAGCCATCGGGTCTAGGTATGCATGTACAAATCACTGGAGCGCCGTCTGCGACTTAATAAGGAATTGACAAGGCGCCGCCACATCCTACACGTCAACAACTTATGTATTTGGCAGTTCAATATATGGATATAGACTGGAAGTCGCATCCCATCTGAAATATGAGGAACTGAGTTGTAGGAGTGACAAGAGATTGTAATGAGATCGATGACTAACTGGGATTTACAAGGGGAAGGTTGGAGGGAAAATGTTTTACATTTACTAGTCATTGTAGATTCTTTCCTGATAAAGCCGAATGAGGTGTAAACACAAAGGTGACCTTTGGTATTACCGCGGACTGCAAATCTAAGGATTAGTTTTATGTAGGGTTTCTGGTTTTCATTTCAAACCAATTTTAACTGATGACATCTCATCAAAGTGGCAATTGGCTTTTCAGTGGAAATCGTAAAACACTGAATTTTGTTGTACATATATTGCTCTGGTGCCCATTGTTAAAACAGTATATGTGCACCCCCTGTCTCTAAGCTCTTTTCTGTGATGGATGCTACAAGGCACATTCTTGGGCCATCATTAAATAAATATGTACTTATACTGTCACCAAGGTCCGTGAGCCTACAGAACCCACTTCCAGCTTCTTCTAACTTCTTGTCCCTACAATTTTTGGGATGGGAGCATGGTATACCACATCTAGTGTCAGCTGGATGTTCTCGGCATTCCATTGTCATACACATTTGTTAATACTGCCTGCTCTGAGCCTTGCCTTTCCTGATCAGACTTAGGGGAGAAAAGCCTGTTGAGAAATGATTATGAATACCATTGACTATAAGGCATTCGATAGCAGAAAATGATGCTGCTGTATGATAAAAACAGCATTAGTCATCTGGCTGTTTAGGTCACACTGCGAATGTAGTCCACTTGCGCAACATAGGCCCAGATCAGGCAGTTTTAACAAATCTGTATTCCTTTCTTGGGGCCTGCATACAGTTTAGCGGATGGGTTACGCTCTCACAAACATTACGGATATCCAGTCCACCTTATTACAAGTACATTATGTGCTATGGCACAAGAAATAAGGGGACTGAATACCGTCTTGTTTGTGATGAAATACCCACCCCTCAAACTCGAAACTGGGCCCTTTTATCCTGAGAAAAAGAACAGGACTACTTAACACTGGTTTACAATACTGGAACACAGACTACCTCACAAAATATACATCATGTCCTAAGTAAAAATCTCCTCTTTCAGGCAACCACTGCCAGTAGACTAAGGTAAATAGAAGCAGGGTTGAGCGCTAAATGCCTACCAATAATCTTCTATCTGCTGCAATCAACTCTTATTGAATCCAAGTTTATGTCCAACCGTACACATCTTTATCATGCCCTGCTGGGAAGAGGAGTGAGTACTGGAAAACAAAATAGGCAAGTAGGTAAGAGAAATTAAGAAATGTTGCATGCAAGAGCAAATTCAAGGAGGGGGTAGAAGAAGAGCCGAGGAGCAGGAAAGAAGAATTGACAACGGTAACAAGCTCTCTACAAGCACTGGAAAAAACTGTTGCGGTGAGCTTGTATGGCTCAAAAAATGGAAACACTAATGACAACTATTTTCTAATAGTTTTAAAAACACTGAAAAAAACACAAGGTTTCATGAAAAACAGAAACTGAAAATAGGAAAACGCAGTTATATACAACTATTCCATCTCAAAACAATGGGTTGAAACAAAGATAGCAACTTATTAGATAATACTTACAAGACAAATAAGCAATCACTCAAAGGGGTCTAAGAAGCAACAGTATGGTGTGTTCATATTCGTTGGCATTTATCTTCCAGCTCACACAAGTAGCACACAGTCCAATCAGTCTTTTCAGAGGGCGCTGTGGTGAACAAAAATCACAATGCAGCGAACAACTAGCGCTTATAAGTGCTTATGAATCAGCACACACTGTTTCTGGATCACTCTCTGTGGTATTTTGTTGAAGCCACACTGGTGAATGACTATTACCTACCAGGTGTGCCTCCATAGTACATGATCTTTGTTTATGAGCGTGCTGGGTACGCACAGCGTACCCACATATCTCTGTCTCACTAGAAATCACAGAAGTGCCTAATAACCAAAGGAGGGCTACACAACCATCAACATATTAGATGTGGATCTGGCACCAAGATCAAAGGCTGAGAAGACATCATCTTTCCGTTCCTATCCGTTCCAATCCTGGCCTACCTGAATGTCTAAGATGTGTGATCTTGGGACGTTAGCACACACTATTTCAAGGCGAAAGTCAGTGTGGTTGGATTCAAATCACACTGTTCTGTTCCAGTCACACCGCACAGGCTCTTCTGTAGATCAGAATCTTTTCTCATGTGTGCTTAGATTGAAGCAGTCTCCTTAAACTCCCATGTGTTACCAGATATCATGCAGAGTACAGGGACTAAAGAGAAATCATAAAACCACCCATATTTGAGAGGCGTCTCTAGAAGCATGGCTAATCGATGGGAAGCCTTCAGTTTTAGGTCTAATCCTGGCTCACCAGTTTACCTAAAATATGGGATCTTAGTCAATTTCCTTCATATTCTAATGTACCAGATTCTTAATAGACCTAGGCCGTTTGCCATGCTCCAGCAGGGCCTGATTTCACTTTTTTCTATTTTTATGCAAACAGTATGTTAAGATAATACACAGAGACAAAGTAGTATGTTCAAGATAGTTTATTCCAACAACAGCAGACACAGCCTTCCAGCTTCTTATCCCAGCTGCTGCCCATTGACCATGGTACCCTTGGAAAAACACTAGGCAGAACACCAACACAGTGATATTCCAAAAGCCAGACATGACACATTATATATGCATAAGTTTATCACACTGAATCTAGACCTATTTGTATTGTCAAGAGTCATTTTAATTCCAGTACTTCTCTGCTGCAGTAATAATGGGGAAAAAACTACAAGTACCGAAATGCAAAAACGAAAACAGGACCTCTCACATTCCACATGCAACAACTTGATTTGTGCTGGGAACAAGCACAGCATGGACATCACCGGTGCAAGCTTTCATGGGGAGCTTATAGCAGGCACAGAGCTTACAGCAGTAGAGCCTGCTTTCGATAAAGACAATAGTGACAGCAAAGCAGTTGAACTGCAAGCCTCCTTTGCATACTGAGTTGGTTTATCACATTCTATAAGAGCAGAGTGTTCACTTACATGGAAACCAAGGATATTTTGTTTTAGGGCCTGCTGGTGTGCAAACCTTAACTATTTCTCAGACCTACAGGATGTAGTCCACATTCAGGAAGTAATTTTCCTAATTACTGGGAAGTCTTCACTGTATGCCCTCTCTACTTTGTGTGGCCTTTTAGAGTGTGTTCCCATTTGTATTTCCACCTGTCAACGTTTATGTATTTGTAATTTGGTGCATAGCAATTAGCTTTGTGTGTATTAAAGACATTTTGCTTTTTACAGAAAAACACTGATTGGACACTGATTTATTGAGTATTATTTTTGTATTTAAATTTCTGAATCTCTACCCTGCAGCATTTCCATAAGTAAGTCTTAGGCTGCCCTGCCTTGCCTCCCCAAGTCAAGAGCCAAAAGAGGAACTTGGTGCCTAGTTTGGGGGTTGGTGTGAAGTCCCATAAACGCAGCATCTGTCTGAACTCCACAATACAAGTAGTTTCTTTATTCACACATGATGACAAGTTCAGAAAACATCAGGTTCAGCTGCAGGATGCAAGAATGCGTCTGCAGGATACTCCACCACTGAGTGACAGTGCAACATTCCATGCAACATCATTCCCTTGGTGGTGCATGAGAAGCAAAACAAGACACAATACACCTCTCTTATTTGGCAACACAACAAGTAAGTTTGCAAAATGAGGATAACCAGACGCTCAAACGTACATGACACACCTAGATCATGCTAAAAATTAAAGAACCAACAGAAACATGCAACATGATATACACAAGACAAAGCATGTTTCCATCAGCCTCCATGTAGGACCGCAGCACAGTGCTCACAGCTACCTAACTGGGCAGAAACCCAGCAGTCAACTGAAACACAGAAATGGGTATCTTTCAACCCCCACTCAGTCCAGAACAGAGCATCTTGTGAATAGCATAACGGGTGTCTTTCAACTCACTCTCTAGCAATATGCAAAGGTTGTTTTCAGATCCTAACCCACGCAATATGAAATGGGTTTCTTTAAACACTCACTCTAGCAATATACAAACGGTGTTATCCAGCCCTCACTCAGGTAATAGGAAATGAGTGTCTTTCAACCCTCACTATTCGCTGGGCCTCTTGTGACTACCACATTGGGTATGTTTTAACCCTTACTTATTCCATAACAGGGCATATAGTGAAATTCACAATGGGTCACTTCCAACATCACTTACCCTATGCCAACAAGACTTCTAAATCGTAAACACAACTACACACCTGCAGTCTGCCAAAATACTCACACCATGTACAGTGCACATCTGTGCACCTTCCATTCAGCTCAACTACACAAACAAAATAACACTTCTTTGCACACCATGGACAGAAATTAGATAAATACTGTACTACAACCTAAACTTTGCTGCTGCAACATACTTCAGGACAGTCAATTGAAACAATTGCTAAACAAAGCTAACCAGAGAGCTTCAAACTCAAAAATTGTTTTTTATAACTGTACCAGAACTGTTGTTGAAAATCACAATTTCACTAAGATTTAGTTGTACAACAAAACACCTGATTTAAACTGCTGCATCTCTCCAAGCATCCTTTGCCTAGCAGTAGGAGTCTAAAGTGTGTGAAAAAAAACAAATGTTGCTAGCCGATTTGCTCCACACCATAAATGTCTTTAAGAACGCTTGCAAAAACATGTTTTAATTAAAAGCTCCTGGTAAAGAACGAATTAGACCAACACTTCAGTCTCAACATACAATTCATAGGCCGAGTAACAAAATCGCTTTATCTTTACATGCAGAAGGCTCGACAGTGAACTTGACATTTAGACCCTCTTTTATTTTTTGCCACCTGTCAAATCAATGTTTGAACACAAATCCAGAGTCTCTCATCCATCGAACTTTGGGGGACAGCTGACTGGAGGGTGGTCTGTCCCCCAGGGGCATTGGGAATTAGGAGCAGTCTAGATAATCTGCGCACCTTGGACTTCATCCGTTAAAGGATGCAGCCCAATAGATATGTAGCTGCCATTTTGGTTAGCAGTTTCAGAAATATTTTACCTTTTCTGCACCGAGTTATTCTCCAGTGTTTTAGTTGATCAGCAGTGTTGTTTGGTGACAAAACTCTTTGGTGCGGCAGTATATACTTTGTGGCCCAACACAAGTAGCGTTACCACTTTGCACCGTGGTAGTCTCTGTTCAGAAGCTATGTCGGAAGAGAAGCTTCAGGAGGTGTTCCAGCTGTTGAAGGAAGCAAGGAGTCTGGATTTTTTGGTGGGCGTTGGTGCGGCCCTTCTGCCAATCTGTCTGGCACAGCAGGCTACTAGTGGTGTAGCAGCCGCTATATTTGCCTGCTCCCCTCCACAGCCCAAGCATCACTGAGGATACACAGGTGAGTAGGAGGGGCTGAACGCGTGTGCACTGCACGGCCCCTGTAGTAGCATTGAGCAGGAGCGGGGCACGGGGAGCCGCAGGAAATAAGAAGCGATGTGGGAGGGATGGGAATTAGAGGATAGGGCCGATCAGGACCAGCGGGCCAGGGCAGGAACAACTCTTTAAAAGGAATAGGCAATGTCTATAAAGCTGCAAAGGGCACCATGAAGTGTGGCAATATGACAAGGGGGCGGGAGGTTTCACAAGAAAGGCAGGAAGCAGCTCTGCTTGCGGAGGAGCAAGAAAGGGGACAGGTGAGTGCCCCAGTGATACTGAGACCAGAAGGGGTGCAGGTACAACCACCTGCAATGGGACAATTATTACTGGAGGCAGTCAAGGAGCATGATGACTGGGCCCGCTTGGGTTGGGGACTAAGGTTGATGACAATGATGCACGGTAATCAGGCACTGGGCAGGAAGATCAGGACCAGCTGGAAGGGCGCGGGTCACTTGGATGGGGTGGATTTAGGGGGGTTGGAATGGTTATATCGAATGCCAAAAGGAGTACCTGAGGCCTAGCAGAGGGGGTACATCGGGGGGGGCTGGGTGCCAGACGAGTTACAGAAGGAGGGAGGTCAATGTTTTGGGACCCCCATTTGATCTGGAGGCCAAAAGGGGTGCAATTTCAGCCATTGTTGCCGACATGCTTAAACTGAGTGATTCGGACAAGTTGGGAGTGGAGGAAGCTGGGACAGCTGTCCGTCGTAAGAAGATCTATGCCAACAAGGCGAGGGGGCAACAGGAGGGAGGGGACATTACTCTAAGAGGCCAAGAAGGCAGTCTTAAGAGACAGTTAGGGCATGACGGGGTATCAGGGCACTGCACATTGTGCCTGCCCTTTCCTTCACAGGTTTTCTCAGCAAGACATCTTGGAGACCTGGGAGAGCTTAGTACAGCCCGCACACCCTAGGACGAAGGGAAGGCATGGCCTAGTACGTCTAGCCAGACTGCATCATGGGACCTGGCTAAACACGGCACTTGATGGCCTCGCCTCGGAGAGCGAAGAAGTAGAGCAGGACATTGTTGACAAGAGGACCGTATGGGACACGACGGCCCCATTCGCCAGAGCACCGGAGAGGGTTTGGTATGGCTCCTTAGTTCATAGTTGTTTGCAGCCAGAAAGGTGGGCGGCAAAAAAGGTGTGGTCCGGAGGCTATGGAGCCTGGTTTGGAAATGGACGATTGGCAAGGCATGGAGCTATATTACAGTGAGAGCACCCTAGAGGGTGAGATTGTGGATGATGAACAGCCAGGGGAAGACAAGCGGGATAGGGGGCAGCCTAATACCATGTCTAGTGATATTTTGCAGGTGCACCAGATGTTCCAGTCGGAGAAAAGGCCAGAGGTCCGACAACGTTGTCTACTGGCAAGGCGTTAAGCTTCGGAGTGGGCACAAACCTTACGGCCCCGTAAGACTGCCATACAGCATGTACGTTTTGCCCTGGTGATGGTGTTAACGGGTATTGATGCAGGTTGTGGGTTGGACCAGAAGGGGGCGAGATTACAGAAGAGTAGGTATGTTAGAGACATGGGGGTGGAGACGGAAGCTGACACTGATGCAAAAATCAGAGAACGACTGCAGTGCCCAAATGGTAGAGGACAGGAAGGGTTCCAGGGCACCCAAAGACCAGGGTATGGTGGCTAAGAGGGGGGTTGCGTGTGGACAAAACTAGGGAAAAGAGGAAAGGGGACAAATTAGAGTGCAAGAAGAGTAATGAGATTAAGATATGTAAACTCCTGTGTATGGGGGTTACTAAGCCACTGGGGACACATATAAATTTGTCGACTAAGAAGAAAATTTGAAACGGTGAGTATGTGGAAATGTTTAAGCTCCTCCACAGGGAACTTTGAGCCAAAGAAGGTTCGAATGAGGGGGAGTATAAATGGGCAAAGCGCCCAAAGATTACGATTGAAAACTGGACAGCAGTGTTTTTGATTAACACCAGTGTTTACTGTAAGAATTATTCAGAAGGAAGTGTGGCATTATTTAAATATATTGGCGCTATCCTAAAGGCACAGATATCATTTGGGAGTAATGCCTGGGCACAGCATGACGACGAGGTCAGGGCGTGGATGGGTTGGGACCGTGAAGCAAAATGGGGGGAGTCTGATACAGGTTTATGGCAGGAGACCTTGGTCCCTGCCAAATTTGGGTAGACCATTTTTACAGCCATTGGTTTACCCACAGTGTATCAGCCCTTTCAGGCCCGTCCCACATGAGGAGGGGTGGGAGCTACAGTTAAAAGCCATGGCAGTATGCAAGGGGCATGCTGGGATTTCAATAAAAGCTTGTGCACAAGGCAGTATTGTCGGTTCGGACATAAGTGCTCGAAGAGCACAGGGAAACATGCGTTGGTCCAATATTACAGAGGCACAGGCAGGACATCGGTAAGTCAGTAAGGGGAAAAATTCACAATGGCAACAGAACTCAGGGGACACGGGACAGGAACAGGGGGAGTAGAGGGACACATAGATCTAACAGTAAAGGCTCATGCGCTGGTTCAAGTAGACAGGCTCACATTCTGGTTGGGCACTTACCCTAATAGGGAAGACGCCTTCATTTTACAAGAGGGTTTTACATGGGGATTTAAGTTGGGGTCTGAAGGTCCTCAGGTGCGACGTTGGGCAGTGAATTTGAGATCAGTGAAAAGCCACCTACAGGTGGTAAGGGCCAAGTTGCGTATAGAGGTAAGCTAAGTGAGAATGGCTGGTCCTTTTGCGGAATGGCAAATGGACAACTTGATTGTGTCACCGATCAGGGTGATGCCCAAAAAGGAAAAGGGACAGTTCAGAATAATTAAACATTTGTCCTGGCCGGAGAGTCAGTCTATCAATGACTTTATCAGGGAGGACATAGCCTCAGTATCCTATTCCTCGGTTGATGTGGCTATGACCATCGTGGAACAAGCGGGGACAGGCTCAGACAAGGTTAAAATGTGACATCAAATCCACATTCAGACCATTACCAGTGCACCCAATGATTTTCAGTTACTAGGAATTCAATTTGAAGGACAATGGTATGTTGACAAAGCACTCCTGACAGGATGCTCTATCTTATGCGCTCTGTTTGAGCATTTCAGCACTTTCCTACAATGGCTTTTCACACGGGTAATGGGGCACAAAGGTATAACACACTACTTGGATGATTTTTTCGCTGGAACTTGCTCCAGCTCAGTGGACTGCAGGGTTTGCTGGTAAGTTTTCAGGAGCTCATGAAGGATGTTGGGGTCCTTTTGGTAATGGGAAAAACGGTGGGAACTGTGACATGCATTTCCTTATTGGAGACTGAATTGCATTCAGATGCGATGGTGGATAACTTGCCGGAGGAGAAAAAATTGGGGATGCAGGTGATGCTGGACACAATGTTGACAAAACAGAAAGTCACGTTAAGGGAAATACTTGAGGCACTTGAATTTTGCA